>NC_133437.1:14085964-14710964 GCF_011762505.2 Arvicanthis niloticus
TTCTCCTGATTTTTAATTTTATACGCACAAATATTAGAGTTTTGTGAGGAGCATATGAAACCTTAGTTTTTCAAGTAGGCTTACCCAGCAGGCCTATATTAATCAGATTTCACCGAAATCCTACATTTATTTCAATAGTTTATATCAAGTCTGTTTACTTCTATTCATTGCTAACTGTGGCTGCCCTTTAGTTTTGTTAGTCTCCCCCTTGGAATTTGAAGTTCTGATCCCTAGTGACTAACTAGCCTGACAACCCCACACTTTCTTCTCCCATGGCTTTAAAAGCATCCCTCATGCCCAGCATCATGTGGTTATATAACCTGCCCAGTAGAGTTGAATTAGGACCATATCCACCAGATCACTCTATACTCAGCTCAGCCTTCTTTTACTTAATATTCAAATACTTTCCAAAGGAACATTTAATGCATAAACGCTTCAGTTCTGCTAACATATGTCTCATAATGGGTGTGCCAGTATCCATAATGTTTTCTCTAGCCCCTGGAAATAGGATTTTCAAGCCAAAATAATGACTCACTGAGGTGCCATTTCTAGAAATCTAGTCATTTCTACCTAGAAGACTGGTCGATTTCAGGAAGCAATGAATAACTTACCCAAAGGGAAGTTAAAGTATAAAATAAATTGAAGTCTTGAAAGGTTTAATGAGTTAAAACATTATTTTTTTTAACAAAAGAAAAATAACCTTAAGTAATTTTTAATGTGTGAAATTGTGGCTCTTTTTTAATTAAAAAGCAATGGGAAAAACAGTTTTTAAAATTCCTTTTATTAAAGAAACCTGGATAGTTACAATAATTCATAAGGATGTTTTTAAAATGCATTTTACATATGAAGCTGTGAATTTAGCTGTCAAACGCATTAATTAGAAAACTTAAGCAGGTCAAAGGATTTGGTCACTCTGACATTTTTTGGCACTATATTCAATGTGGCAGAAAAAAGGAAATGAATATTGAAAATATCTTCTATAAGAACTATTTTTTTAAAGAAACAGACTAAGAATAAAATAAGAGTTAATTTCATGTTCTAAATAATCTGGAGTTGAAATAATAATAATATTATTAAATTATTATTATTAATTATTAAAGAAGATGTGCTAGAAAGGCAGCCAGCTTCATGACCCAGATAGAAACAAAGTGGAAGGTGGGTTGAACAAGTTTTTACTATACCTTGCATTGGGAAGGTATCTGTGGGTATATTTTGGGGATTTATGGGGAAGAGTGTGTGTGTGTGTGTGTGTGTGTGTGTGTGTGTGTGTGCGCGTGCGCGCGCGCGTGTGTGCATTATTTCAGAGCATAGGCAAATTTAGAATTTACCATGTAGCCCAGGTTGGCCACAAACTCATGACAATCCTTCCTCTCTTCTTATCTCAGCCTCCTGAGTAACAGTAGAAGAGAAATGAGTCACCAGGCACAGGCACAGGCACAGGCACAGGCACAGGCACAGGCACAGGCACAGGCACAGGCACAGGCACAGGCACAGGCACAGGCACAGGCACAGGAGGGGGTTCTATTGCCTTTGCCAAGCCCTGCTCCAAAAGGTATATTTAGAACAATGAGCTGGATTTGTAAGAACAACATCTTTCATTTCATTCCCAGTTTAAAAGTTACCCGTGCCTTTGATCTGTGGCAATTGTAACTCAAATATTTTAATTTTCATTGTACAATGCTCTGATTTCTATCAGTATGTCTACTCTTAAAACAATAGCAATAAACTCTTAAAACACTTAAGTGTGTTTTAAGTCATTTCATCATTATCTTTACATTAAAAAAATGGTTGTCTTCTTTCTACTTATAAAATCATTATTTTTATTTACTTTAATCATAAACTTTTAAGTAACAACATTGGCAGGCATAAGTCTAAAAGTATCTTTTATTCACCAAATATAATTGTCATCTTAGAGACTTACTGAAGAAGAAACTTACCATTTCTAGATCTTTCTGAACTCTCACTGGCTGGTTCAACTCAGTTGTTCCGGCCCAAACTCCTCTCCAAGTTGATTTAATCAACCTGGCTTTTCTCTTAGCCTCTGACTGAATTATTCTACTTAGCCTCAAACTAACTTTGGCAATACATTCTAATATTCTGGCTCCTTCTTATTCTCTGTCTGGCTCTCTCTGTGACCTGTCTCTGTGAAATTATACAGGTATAAACCTCTCTGGCAAAAACTCCTCTTTCTTTCTCCCTGTGCTGTTCTTAAATCATCTCTATCCTGTCCAGTTCTTGTGAGAGTTGGTCTTATCCTATTTCTGACTCATCCTGTCACATCTTATTCTGATTCATCACTTCATCTGCTGCTCAACTATATATCACTTTCCAACATGGCTACTAACTTGACCTTCATGGTTTGGGATTAAAGGTTTGTACTAAGAGAGCATGTCTACATTTCAACTGGATCACACTAACCTAGAAGGTCTTCGAATATGATCTCTTGTGGGAGCAACCATGTTTCTGGATTAAAATTCCTCTACACATGATATATCAGGGAGGGACTAATATTCTGTCTGCTACCTTTGATGTGTGTGTGTGTGTGTGTGTGTGTGTGTGTGTGAAAGATGAGTCTGAATAAAACTACCTGAACAACCATCTGAGCATTTACAATAATATTACATACTTAATGTCTTCCATTCAGAATTGGTTGGATTGCAGCAAATGTGATGAGTGTCAAGTCAAAGGGGTAATAGAATAGCAAGGCTCAAATTGAACATTGTTTCTGTGTGTTACTCCAGAAGTTTCCTTGTATACAATTAACATTTGAATCAGTAGAAGAGGCAGAATGTTGCCTTCTCAGTGTGAGTGGACCTCATACAATTCATTCGAAACCTAAGAAGACTGTGAGATTAATTATTTCTCCTTTCCTAAATGCATTGATCTGAAACAGCAACATTATTCTCCACCCATCCCCACTCCCACCTCCCCACCCTCACATTACCCCACACTGGGTGTCCAGCCTTCAGGGGACCAAGGATCTCCTCTCCCATCTATGCCCCACAGGGCCATCCTCCCCTACATATACAGATGGAGTCATAGGTCCCTCCCTATGTGCTCCCGGCTGGAGTTTAGACCCTGAGAGCTCTGGTTGATTGGTATTGTTGCTCTCCCCATGGGGCCACAAACCCTTTCAGCTCCTTCAGTCTTCTCTCTAACTCCTCCATTCAGAACCCTATAATCAGTTCAATGGTTAGCTGTGAGCCTCTGAATATGTCAGACTCCAGCAGACCTCTAAGGACACAGCTATATTAGGCTCCTGTCAGCATGCACTTCCTGACATCCACATCAGTGTCTACTTTTAGTGACTGCACATCAGATGGATACCCAGCGGGAACGGTCTCCAGACGGCCCCTCCTTCAGTTTCTGCCCCACACTTTGTCTCCATATTTGCTCCCTTGAGTATTTTGTTACTCCTAAGAAGGGCCAAAGCATCCACACTTTGGTCTTCCTTCTTCATGATCTTCATGTGGTCTGTGAGTTGAATCTTGGGTATTGTGAGCTTCTGGGCTAATATCCAATTATCAGAGAGTAAATACCATGTGTGTTCTTTTGTGATTAGGTTACCTCACTCAGGGTGATTATTTTCTAGTTCCATCCAATTACCTAAGAATTTCTAGAGTTCATTGTTTTTAATGGCTGAATAGTACTCCATTGTGTAAATATACCATATTTTCTGTATCCACTCCCTGTTGAAGAACATCTGGGTTCTTTCCAGCTTCTGGCTATTATAAATAAGGCTGTTATGAACATAGTGGAGCATATGTCCTTGTTATATGTTGGAGCATCTTTTGGGTATATGCCCAGGAGTGGTATAGCTGGGTCTTCAGGTAATGCTATGCCCAATTTTCTGAGGAACCACCAGACTGATTTCCAGAGTGGTTGCAACAGCTTAACCATCCCACCAACAATGGAGGAGTATTCCTCTTTCTCCATATCCTCACCAGCATCTGCTATTACCTGAGTTTTTTATATTAACCATTCTGAATGGTGTGAGGTGGAATCTCAGGGTCGTTTTGATTTGCATTTCCCTGATAACTAAGGATGCTGAATATTTCTTTAGGTACTTCTAGGCCATTCACATTTCCTCAGTTGAAAATTCTTTGTTTAGCTCTGTACTCCATTTTTTAACAGGGTTATTTGGTTAATTCCTTGATTTCTTTGTATATATTGGATATTAACCCTCTAGCGAATGTGGGATTGGTAAAGATCTTTTCCCAATCTGTTGGTTGCCATTTTGTCCTATAGACAGTGTCCTTTGTCTTACAGAAACTTCATAATTTTATGAGGTTTCTTTTTCAATTCTTGATTTTAGAGCATAAGCCATTGGTGTTTTGTTCAGGAACTTTTCCCCTGTGCCCAAGTATTCAAGGTTCTTCCTCACCTTCTCTTCTATTAGTTTCAGTGAATCTGGTTTTATGTGAAGGTTCTTTATCCATTTGGACTGAGCTTTGTACAAGGAGATAAGAATGGATCAATTTGCATTCTTCTGCATGCTGACTTCCAGTTGAACCAGCACCATTTGTTGAAAATGCTGTTCTTTTCCCACTAAACAGTTTTTAGCTCCTTTGTCAAAGATCAACTGACCATAGGTGTGTGGGTTCATTTCTGGGTTTTCAATTCTATTACATTATTCTTCCTGCCTGTCTCTGTAACAATACCATGCAATTTTTAATCACTATTGCTCTGTAGTACAGCTTGAGGTCAGGGATGATGATTCCCCCAGAAGTTCCTTTATGGCTCAGCTGTTAAAGTCTAGGCTCACAACCAAAAATATAAGAAACCTCGGATTTTTTAGTTCCTATGTCCATGAACCTACAAATATCCTAAACAGAAGGGGTAAGATTGTTAGTTGGACATGTCTGTCCTATGTTCTTCACTTTCAAATTATGATATCTGCCAGATAGTATCTTTTGTAATCTCCAGGGAAGAAGAAACCTCCATTTTCCATTTGGTCAGGTAGTATAGGTGAAGGATCTACAATTGGGTATCCAATTAATCCTACTAGAATTAGAGGACATAACAGTGGAAGGCTAAGAAGGCGAATATTCTTATTTCAGAGAATATAAGATTCAACAAAGGAAGAAAATGGTAACAAAACCAAACATACCTGTTACTAAGTAGTTTTCCATGGATACTATATTTCTATATATTTTGCAATAAGAAATATTTAGTGCCTTGAAGGGACGAAAGAGAGAGGTGAGAGAATACAAAAGAACCCAGTAGAGGGAAGTTGGGCATGAAATGTTTTCTATTTTATGTGAAATCAAAATTTAATTACCTACATATGGCAGGAGAGCAGAAGATGACTAGTAGGGAGAGAAAGGGGAAATGGGTAGAGGAGGAAAATAAGAAATAAAAGTGAGACGATGAATATGAGCCAAGTAGAATGATAAGTGTGTGAAGGTGTCATATCTATTATTTCCTAACTGAAATGTTTCTTTAAAGCATTAAATGTCTCTGTTCTGAACATTTTCTCAAGGATGTTTATAAAGAAAGAAAATATAGTCTGGTTTACAGAAGAAGGTGAGGTTTGCTCACATCCTTAGAGGATACTAGTGGTGAAAGACCATCACTTATTGCTGTATGGTTCTGCTTTTCTATTCATCTCCCTCTGTTAGACTTTAGGGCTGAACGAGATAGAAAGTCACTGGAAGGTTTTCAGCAAACGTGATATAGTTTGATTTGTGGCTTTAATAGAATCAGTTTCTGAGTTGAAAATAGCTCAAAGGAGACTAAGCCAGAAGGAAAATGTCATGAAATTAAAAGATTGGTCAGAGGAGAGTAATATAGCTAGAAGTGTTTCCATGAGTGACAGTGAGACAGGAGTAGAATTTTCTATATAAAGGCATTTAAAAAAATATTTAAAACATAACTACTGTACTGATTTTCTGAGCCATATTCTTTTTAATACACTGAACTATAATTATAGATCCCTAATTAAGCTATTAAAAAATTTCCTCCTTAGTTTAGAGATGTACTTGTTCTACATGAAGCATTAAAAATAATTTAATTTTAATTATCCTTAAATTAACCAAAATTTAATTTGATTAGAATCGTTTAATTGGCAACATATAACAAGTACTTCAATTTTACTGTTTTCTGATGTATCATGAAGCAAATAAAATTTATACTAGTTATACTGGTTATTTTCTTATTTGTTCATTTATTTGTTTGTTTGTTTGTTTGTTTGTTTGTTGCCAGTGCATTAGGACATGGGCTTTTCTACTCAAACAAAGCCTTTAACTGTCACTTAGTCAAGTAAAATCATGAAAAAGTGGTATTGGTATCTCAACCATTGTTTTCAAGAATCTTTCCTTTCTAAGTTATCTCAGTCTTATATGGGTGAAATTTTACATATCTTAAAAAAGAAATTTAGGGCGTAGAGAGATGGCTCAGTGGTTAATAACAGTTACAGTTCTTCCAGAGGGCCCAGGATCAATTCCTATCACATAGCAGCTGACAACTGTGTAACTCCAGTTCCAGAGGATATGGCACCCAATGTAGGCAAAACATCAATGCACATAAAAGTCAAGATAAATCCTTTAAAAAATAATTTTAGCTGCTTCGTTGACATGGCTAACCCCTTGTGTCACTTATTAATGTATCTGATATAAACTCAAAGGACATGGAAGTTCAGAGACCTCTCAGAGTAAACAGTAATATTTTCAAAGAATATTATCAATGTATTGGAACTTCATTGTCACTCATCCCTGTTTGGTGTTATAAAAAGGAACATTCTTAGGATCAGGTATGAGAGAAGACAGGGATGATATACAGAGGGTCAGGAATATGAATAGAGATGTATAGCAATGGAGTATGGAGAACTGGAGGTAGCACCCAGAAAGTCCCAATTGCCAGAAAAGAAGGAGGCTCCCAGGACCCAACAGAGATGAGATTAGCTGAAATGCCCAACAAAGGGAAGGGAGAACCTGATGAGACCATATTCAGAGGTTAGGCAAGGTTCCCGGTTGGGGGATGGGACCATCCATTCATCTCCAAATTCTTAATCCAGAATTGCTCCTGTCTAGAGGAAATACAGGGACAAAGTGTGGAGCAGAGACTGAAGGAAAGGTCATCCAGAGATTGTCTCACCTGGGGATCCATCCTATATACATACACCAAACCCAGACATTACTGAGGATACCAAGAAGTGCTTGTTGACAGGAGCCTGTTATAGCTGTCTCCTGAGAGGCTCTGCCAGATCCTGAAAAATACAGAGGCAGATGCTTGCAGCAATCCATTGAGCTTAGCACAGGGTCCCCAATGGAAGAGTTAAAAGAAAGGACTGAAGGAGCTGAAGGGATTTGCAACCCCATAGGAAAAACAACAATATCAACCAACCAGACTCTCCCCAGAGCTCCCAGGGACTAAACTACCAACTAAAGAATATACATGTAAGGACCCATGGCTCCAGCAATATATTTTGCAGAGGATGGCATTGTCTGAAATCAATATGAGGAAAAGCTCTTGGTCCTGTGAAGGCTCAATTCCCTAGTATAGAGGAATGCCAGGGCAATGAGGTAGGAATGGGTGGGTGGGAGGAGAGCATCCTCAAAGAAGCAGGAGCAAGAGGGAAGGGAGAGGGGTGCTCCAGAAGGGACACAGAGAAAGAGTATAACATTTGAAATGTAAATAAATAAAATATCCAATAAAAAAGGAACATTCTTGTTCTGTTATCATCATTCTGGTCCACTTTCCCTGAGAGCATTCACGGCTGAAACACTATCAATGAAAACAGTCCATTTCAACAACCAGATAATATCATGAATATTGAAAAATTAACCTTGGAGCATAACAGCTTCGAGCCATATAAGTCTGTTTTACTTCTCCATAATTTATTTATGCATTCATCCATCCATGTATATGTTGACACATTCATCCATCACAGCAATTATATGTATTTGATTCTCTATGATGGAAGATAAAGCAAGGTATTGAAAATATAGTAACTATAAATAATAATCTCCAAAGTAAACAATCTATGTGCCATGAAAGAGTATATATTATGTGCTAAAAATTTCTACAAGAATGTGAGAAAGGAAAGACTACTTTGGTAATTGGAAAGTGACTATTCAATGACCGATTTAAGTATAACTGACTATTTAATGACCTAGTTAAGTATAACTGACTTTTTAGAAAAAGAGAGTAGATGACACAGGAGAAAGATTATCTTCATTGTTTTCAGAGTACTACCTTATCTCATGTCTGATCCGTGATGTTTATGTAAGCACATATGCCACTTTATAAAAGTTCATAGTTTGTTACAACCTACGTCAAAAAAAGTAAGTAACATGCTAAGTAGAATCAGTAATTTTTACTTGTTAAATAAATGATGGCCAAGATAAGAGATTATTTAGTGTCCAGTCCCATTTCCCTTTTGAGCATGGAAGAGTACAGTTATGGATATTCCAATGATGGACCCTTCCACATAAAGGGATTCCAGAAAAAGAGTACGTGCAAAGTTGTAAGCAAGGAAGGTATCCTTATTAAAAAGATTTGCAATAGTTGAAACATGTCAAATATGTTAAATATGTTACACTGGTTCACTAAGATGTTTGACAGATCACTCAATTTGCAGGACCAATAATGTAAAGTAAACCTTGTTTTAAACACTATGCTTTGATAAAAGATAGATCAGAGTGCCCTATTCACACAGCGAAGTAAATAGAAAAAGTCTCAGAGGCCACTGCACCTATGGTCCAGATTATTATGATATTGCTCAAGCTAAAAGGAGGGCATGGCCTTTTTGACCTTCTCAATATGGAGATATTTTTCAGGAATATAGAATGGAAGAGTGACAGGGTCATGTAGGGTTACAGCAAGATTCCAAAGGACACATAGAGCAGACAAGCAATAAATAGCTGACTTTGATAATGGTTGGTACCCCATTAAAATATATAAAGCATTTTGGATAAAATCTAGATTGCTGTAGATATCTCAGGATATTGGAAATATCAGAAACATGGAATGAAATATAGTCTGATCAAAGCCATGACCAATAAAAAGAGAAGCTACAGATAGCGAAACCAGAGGGACAGTGATGCCCAGCACTGTTTGAGCTGACATCCTGACAGCACATTTCCTAGTGGCCAGGAATAGGCCCACAGGATTTAATGCTTGCCCACTGAGTTTCAGTATTACTTTGATCCCATTCTTTCTTTCTATGCCTGCATTATCCTACTTTGTAATATAAGTTTGGTTACAGGTGGGAGAGTACTCTCATAGGGTCAGGAAGAGGGAGGATGGGATAAGGGAGTTTCCGGAGGGGAGACCTGGAAAGGGGATAACATTTGAAACCTAAATAAAGAAAATATCCAATAAAAGGACAAAAATGTGTAAAAAAAAATAAAAGTTTAATTACTGTCATTGTTTATTGGATGTTTTAATTTTTTTAAAAGTATTTGCATGTAGGCTCACTGCTAAGAGTTTGCATTGAGTCCCAGAGATAAACTGAATTTGCATCTTGCAACTATGCTAGAACTATTAATATTACAAGGGCTCATGCAGAAAAGGTGGTTATTGCATTCATGATTAGTGCATTGGGAGATGATCATGAGCCTTTTGGGAGTCGATGGGGGCTTGATATTGAAGTAATATACTCAGGTTTCAAGTTGACAAGGAGTAGACTGTTATGCTCAATCTTCATTCTCAATGTGGTTAGATTTTGTGTAACTGAGGAGAAGAGGGAAGGACATCTCTGAGTCTGTGTGGGCACTTCAAGAGAGGATTAACCGAGGAGGAAGGAAGGTAAAATGACCCTGAAGGTAAACAACATCATATACAACTGTGTGCCTGGACATAACTGGGTAGACACAGGAGAAAAGAAGCTGAGAATAGCATCTCCTTTGCTTCCTTCTACTATGCCTGACTTCATCAGTGGATTGAACCCTCTGAAACCATGAATCAAAATAAATCTTTGTTCTCTTATAAAGTCTGTTGTTTTTGTTGTTTGTTTGAGATTTTCATTGTTGTTGTTGCTTCATCAAATTCATGAGGAAAATAAAATCATAGTAATACAAATGAGAAATGCGCTATAGATGAATAATTGGTTAGAAAATGTTCCAGATTGTTTTTTGGAAAAGTCCCTATAATTATTGGCAATGCTGGTTACATGTAATGACCCAAAGTCAACCAATACTTCAGATTTTACTTTAATTAGATCTTAATAGTAACCAGTAGAAAGGCATGCATTGCTTATCCTCAAAGCTCTTCATTTGTGGTATTAGGTTGTAGAATGCACAGTAATTCACCCACACTACCAGAAGAGTTTGTTTCTGTGGGAATATCTAATAAATGTTGATATCTGTGACACACTTGATCTCATAATTGCTGAGATGGGTAAGGGGGTCCATATCAGTAGCTATCCTGAACTATCTGATGGTTATCAAAAAGTTCCTTTTAATACTTTACTAAGTAGCTGGCTTGACTTCAGTAAGTTTGAATGCAGAATAATGATTGTATATAAATTTGAAGTTGATTAAAAAGAGAAGTTTTAAAAGGTGAGGAGGAACTTTAGGAGATGCATCTGTCTTCTGAAATTTTTCCTATTTATCAGTCATCCAGTTTTGGAGTTATTCTGAACTCTCTCTTAAACATATTGGGCATCTTACACTAAACATTCAAATGCTTAAAAGGAATTACAGGAAGAAAAGATATAGAAAAATATATTTTAAATATGACTAATATGCCAGATAGAAAAATTGGAAATTCAGAAGAAGACCCTCCTCCCAAAAGGTGTTTACAATATGATAGAACCACTGGAATTTATGGGTCCACTGGAATCTTGGAAATTCTATTGCTGTCATAACTTAGTCACCTCCAAACATTTTTCTCTTCTTGAGCTACATTCATCTCAGGCAAAAGTCTTGATTTACAACCCTTTGTTGTGAGAAAAGCCAATGAGAAACCACATCAAATATAAGATTTAGCATAGATACATTCAAGAAGGTCAGTAAAATTTAGTTAAATGTCTCCAAATACTTTAAAAATCTGTTCCAAAAATATTATGACCTAGGAATGAAAAAACACAATTACTGCTATTTTTGCACATAATCTGAAATTGAATAGTAGTATGTGCTTGATTTTCCTACAAACAAAAATGAAGTATTTTTATCAACTGAGTGATTTTTAGAGTGAATCTATTTCTGAGAGTCCGTGTTTTGAATCTCTTTCTTGATTTGATAAACTCAGAAATAAACAGGTACATAATTATCACTTGAGCTTTGTATCATGAATCAAAAGATAGTTATCTTAGACAACCTTCCCCTGTAAAGTAGGTACCCAGGAGGATACTAAAGAAGAAAATTTTTGTCACATTTGTTTTTAAAATGCCAGTCCACAGTGAGTTTTGTCATAACACTGAAGAAATGAAGGTTAGAAATAATCCAGCTGACCTTTATGACAGAGAAGCAATACTTCACATGAATGGATACTTATACCTCCAGATGGATAACATTTATGCCCCCTGGAAAAAAAACAGTTTAGGTTTGGAACATTTACATTTTATTGAAATGCATATTCTCCTGGGATATTCATAGAACACTAGGCTTACAACGTGCTTCGTACAGGCTTTGCTTTTGTGCAATCTGTTCTAAATACTATACCATGTGCCTCAGGGATTTGCTTACATATTCTAGAATGTTATTTAACCTAAAGATAAATAAAACTTTTTAAAAGAGAGTACAAAGGCTGCATTCTGAAGCTCAGCTCCTACTTTGTTTTTGGGTGCAGCTCAACCCACAGAAAGATTATTCATACCCTTTCCTAGGTCTCACTACACCCCAACCACCAGGTATGTGGGCACCCCAAATGGCTCCTTTGTGGATCAGGAGAGCATGCAATGGAGGAACAGTATACTCAGTCATTCTGCAACCAAGAAGCAAAAAAAAAAATCACCTTGAGTCCAAGTTTTAGATGCTATTACCTCTTCTATATGAATGTGAGAACTGGGAAAAGTAAAATATTTAATGAAAGGTCATGTTTTAAAAGTTGTAACTTTTAAGAGTGTATAAAATTATGTAAAATAATGATGTCCATTATTATATTTACATAGATGTAAAAATATAGTTTTATCATATTGACCTCTAGTACCCTCTCTTGTTTCTCTTACACCCTGGGTCCTCTACCTTCTCTCAGACATCCCATGCATTTTCACATCCTTTGTTAAAATATAATTCTAAATATGAAAGAAAGAATATATTTGTGCCTTCTGACTCTAATTTCATTTAACTTGGAATCACGAATTCCACCATTTCTCTGAATCATCAAATCATTTTATAAATGGAATACAAATAGTATTCTGTGTATGTAATGTGTTTTTCACTTTTTCACTCATTGGCGGTTTCCTAAGTTGCTTCATAGCATGGCAATCGTGATGAGTGTCATATTAAACAATGATGTGTAGGGATCTTTGTGCAATACTCACCTTGATTCTTGATACCTACGAAAGAGAAATATAGAATTTCAAACTCTCAATTTTACCTTACTAAACACAATAAGTTAATATTCCAACACATTCCTATAGAAACATTTTTCTGTCAATTTGAACAGAAAAATAATTTTTGTCAATCTGTCAATAATCGACCAGATAAGCTTCCCCAATATGTATAAAAATTTTGATGCAGATCCAAACTTTGAAAGTATATTTATAGATTATATTGGGTACCAATTTTATAAGTACAGAATAAAAACTTTAAAACTGTTTTCATTTAAGTATATGATTTAAATGGAATGGACTGTAGAAATAAAATTATTGGATACTATTCCTAACTCTAAGTTTGAAGTGTCAGGTATGAGCTATCAAGAATGAATAAGGACCATAGAAATGTTAAGTTGATGTTTCTTAACTATGCATCACTGACATTTGGACCTGGATAATTTTTCTTTTGAGAACTCCCTTGGATATATTTAGTAGTCTTAGCAGAACCTTTAGCCATTTTGGTTTTAAATTATATTTTTATTGAAAAATTTTATATAATATATTCTGATCACAGTTCCCTTATCCCAACTCCTACTCAACTCCCTGCCAACCCACTTCTACCCATTTCTTTCTCTTTAGAAAAGGAAACAAACATGCAGATAAAGTAAATGAACAGCTAGAAACACACACAAACATATACACATACGAATAAAAATACAAAATCAGAACCTATAATATACAAGCAAAAGAACAGCAAGACAAAAAAAAAGATGCCCAAGGCAAGCAATATAAGCTCAAATATCCACAAAAATATCACTAAATTCATTTTGTGGTGGCCATCTACTGCTGGGCACAGGGCCTGTCCCTAAGTTTCTTTAATATACATAGTGAGACTTCATTGGAGAAAACGAATTTTCCTCTGCTTGTAGATTTCAGTCAGAGATAGCATCTTGGATAAGGATAAAACTTGTGTCTACTTCCCACCCTCAGCACTAGGATCTCATGCAGATTGGACCAGTGCAGAATTAACTTTGGAGTTTAGAATGTTAAATATAATAAGCAATTCCATGACTCCATTCTAAACAATACATGATCTATTAAATGGAGTCTGACTTTCCTAGATATAGCTAAAGTTGCGTTTGTTTGCTTGTTTGTTTGTTTGTTTTTACAGATGTCTCTATATTGTCCATTTTACTCCATTAATATTTCATGTTTTAAAAAGACATGTTCTTAGCTTCTCATTAAATTTATGAGGGAAAATTAACTTTCCAAAAATTTTTATAAGAAAAAATGGGTTTTCAGTACATTTTTATAAAGACCCAAATATTGTATAGCAATAACATAAAATTTGTAAAATCCAAGTACTATTATTTCCTATTGATGTAATTTACTCTTTTTTCCTTCCTGAAACAAATGAAACAATCAACTCACATTACTGTGTGTTGGGTACATTCGCATATACACCAGAGTCTGGTATCCAGCATCATAATTCTCTTGGCATTGTTGCTACTACTTTGTTTCTGGGCTCCTCATTAACACAAGAAGTCGCAGAAAGTATGTTCAATACATTGCCTTTCTTTGTCTTGTAGGACCTAACACAATCCAGAGAAAAGTAACACACATGTACTGGAGCAAAAGACTAAAGTTCCATAAGGTGCACTCTAATTGGTCTAAAAACCCACACACCAGGAGGAAAAACATGCCTAGGACTCGAAACCTAGCCAACTCTTAGAGAATCTTAAAGAAAAGTCTACAACCACCACTTTATTAAACTAGCATAATCCCCAATTACACTCTAAATATTTCCTCTTATCACCACAGATACGTGCAGCTATCAACCCTAAGCAAGGGAATGTATATTTACAATAGACGGATAAAATAACACTAGAACACCAATTATCAGCATTTTCACACTCAGTTCTCTGATAAGAATCTTCTAGGAAGTGTCTCTCATTTTTTTCTCATAGAGAGAATTCAGTAATGCCCAGACACTGCAGAAACCTCCCTAATGACAAACCTACTACTTTTTTTTTTTTTTGTTAGTAAAAAAGAATAACTTTTCTATGAGTATTACATCTTCCTATCTAACTTGTGAGAAAAGAAAGATCAACTTCCAGTCTGCACTCAAGAGACAGCAAGAATGACAGCACACAGAAAATACACATCACCAGTGCTCATTAATGACAGAAATTCTAGATACATATGAACACAGCAAAAATAGGTTTGTTTCTGCACATAAACTCCAGGACAATGCAGCTGTCTGCAGTTACTTCCATGTTATCTTTGCTGATGCATCTTCAATGCATGCTTGTTGACCAGATGAACATAAATTCTATAATTTTTACATGAGAACCTGGTAAGTGATGAAGAAAGGGTATTAGATGCTTTACTGAAAATAAAAGTGAAGACAATCTCATAACAAAGGCTGGTGAAAACCGATGACTGTTAGAATCACTTGAGATGAAAACCAATTCTTTAGAAACAATGCTGATTCGCAACACAAGAACATAATTGTGCCTGGTACACACCTCAAAACTCAGGAAGAAACAAAAGTGACTTAACATTTTTAAAAGCAGACCATCTATATCGCATACCAATCAACTATAGTTAGTTTAGGCATATTTACTTTTGATGTTGTCTGGACCAAGCAGGAGTGCTCTTAAGTGTGGTTTTGACAAAATAAAACCTATTATTTAAATAGTCATGCATTTTTGATGTAAACATTTTCAATGTGCTTTTTTTTATTTTTTTACATTTCTTCTTGGCAGAGTAAACATAATTTAACTTTATATGGGGGAAAAAGAAAAGATACTGTTTCTAGTTCTCTTTTGGCAGAGTAGTGTGCATCTAGATTTAAAAGAAAGTGGAATATTTATAATGCTGAGTTACTGCTGTTCCCTGGACTCTCAGATTCCATTGGCTGTACTAATATTCTAGTACTAGCCCTGCAAGCTAGGAATGTCCAAGTCACTACTGTTACAGAAGAAGTAGTTATTAAGGGAATGTTTTCAGCACTTTATTTACCCTGCTGTGTTGTTGTAACTTTCCTGGCCTCAATGTCTGTGTACAGACCTTAAGGACACAGCTTACACTCGGATTCCCGTGGACTCTCACACACTCCATCATCATGTTCAGACTTCTGTGGTTTTATATTTGGAAATGTTAGTTAAAAACAAGTTTGAATGCATTTGTATAATTCCTTCTCTGCAGTAAAATCCCTTCTCTTTTATTTCAATGTCCCATGTTTAACCAAGCATCAATTCTAATTTTTCCTCTAAAACATCTTCAATGTTCTCTAATATTTGTAACTATACTATTAAATTATTATAAAATTATTTTCTCAAGTCTTAGCTTGACTTCCCTGTCTCCAAAATGGCCATTTGGTCCCTCTTATATGTGCCAGTTCATGATGCCCACATCTCCAAGAGTATTTTATTATTGTCTAAGGACATAACAACTTCATCTTGCTTATTTTCCAGGCTCCTAACAGTATTTCTTCTGCTCGGATTCTCAAGAAGCTCCAGTTTAATCACCTAAATCATCCCTTATGTCTCTTTAAAACCAACAGGAAGCCAGAACATTTTAGTTACCCAAGCAGGACTAACTTGGAACATTTCCCCCCTGCTTAAGATTTGCCTGTTGCACATTTCTGCCTACCAAAAAATTACTAGTATTTGTGAAACTGTCTCAAAATCTAGTTTACCATTCTAATGGATAAATCAAGTACTTGATTGTGAAGGTAAAACACTAGAATTTCCTTTATACTCTCTTATGGCATCAACTTTACACATACTATGTTTTACTATCTGGTGTATTTACTCATAGAAGCATACACACACCATCAAATCTATGAGTATAACACTGCAATTTGCTCTTCTTCATACTTTTGTAGAAATTAAACACTGTAAGTTTACAAATGAACTGACAACATGTAAGATTATGGGCTTATATATGCATATAAATATTCCATTTTTATTCAGTCACTAAAGATACATATATATGTTTGTGCATATACATCATATACATATAAATATACATGTACATATCTTTATATATACATATGTATGTATATAACATATACATAGGTATTCATAATATGATTTTATATACATATATTTATATGTGTATGTACATATAAACATATATACATATATACATGTATATATGCATAGCTACATATATGTATGTACATACATGTATCACTTGGCTTATGGTATTTGTATATGTATATGTAAACATAGCTTTCCACATCAAGAATGGATCAAAATAATCTGCCTACTTTTAGAAAAGTATATATGTAATACTGTTTTTCTCAGCAAAACTGCCATATGCAAGTTCTTATAATGTTAATATACATAAGTGAAGAAATTTCTCTGTGTTAATTTAAGCATTATCACTGCTTAGAAATTGTGTATACAGATACAAAGTTTTACCTTCTAGGATGTACTCGGATACAAAATAAACCTACAGCTGGCAGCTGACAGCTGAGAGCTTTGTATAAATGGTGTTCTAAAAACTTTGTAAAATTAAATTTGTTAACTTTAAAACACACTAGATAATAGTAAATTTATAATAAAATAGCAGTAACTACACAAATGGGAATGTATCATTGCAAAAGTATCAGTGCCAGTGTACTTACTAATTTTATTAGTATATTACACATTACTTAGTATTTATATAACTGAACATATTTTGTTCTTAAAAACACTTATGGCTATATACAAACTTGAAGGAGGTTTGTTAGAGATTGCTAGATATAATGAAAACAGGGTTTTGAGTTGTAGACACAGTAAGTGCTAATTAAGCTACATTTATACACATGAATATCTTGGTCAAAACAATGAGTCTTTCTTAAGTTAATAAACTGAAAAAAATCAAATGATTAAAGATAATGTCTAGAGACTTCCACATCTAGCCAATATGAAGGAACAAGGACATGACTTAAGTTTCTGCCTGAAATACTGTCCAAGTAAGTCAATACAGTTTGATTTTAGAGCATTAGACACTGTTAAGAAAAAGTTGTGTTCTTTCAATATAAGAAATGTATATAGTGACCTGACCCCTGAACCTTCACCCAGCTGATACCCTGTTCTGAAAGATATCTGTACTCCCCCTGAACATCTATGCTCCTGTGTCATCCCCTTCCCCACATCCTGCATTTTTGTGTTTATAACCTCTGTGTTAAAAAGTAAAAATTATGATTTGATAATAATAAAAAAAGAAAAAAAGAAATGAAAAGAAAAGAAATAACACACAGTGTCCCCCTGGCTCTGCTGACTTAGCTTCTGACAATCCATTTTCTTGTTCTCAGAAATACTTTGAATTATAAAATGTTATTGTGGTTTTTGTTAGTATGCTGGGTAAAATAATTGTTATTGATTTCATTTTAAATTTCAAAGTTTGTAGTGAGTTAAAATGTCCTTCAACATAATTATAGGTCATATTTATTTTCATATTGTAAAATGCAAGTTGATCTGTTGAACATTTTTTTAAAAATGGATTCCTTTTTGAGAATTTCATATATGAGCATTGTATTTACATGATTTTTTCTTTCTCTCCTTCTTCCCACTCTTCCCAACCCCCAATACTTTTCAAATATATCTTATTTAATTATTGTTTATATATGTATGTATATATGTATACATGTATAAGTATGTATGTATATACAAATACTGATAAATAAAGTGTTGGGGAAAAAAAAGAAATGTATGAAGTGATCCTCAGCTTGTTGACTCGGGTGATGTTCCAGACATGCTATGAAAAGAAGAGATCAGAAGACTTGGATTTTATGAGGTGAGATGGATATGACAGTCTATAGCTTCAAAGGACAAATCTATAGATCTCAGAACAAAGCATCAGACAAAGATAGAGATCACAGAAGTTGAATTTTCAGTGAAATTTAGAGTAGTAACAATATGTAAGTAACCTTTTCTAGATCAAAAGAAAATAGAGGATATTTCCTTAAGTTTCTGCAAAACAGGAGATAGTACTTGTCCCTTTAGCTAGACTACAGAATTGCATGATTGTCAAGCATGAATTAGGACACCCAGGTCAGTCTTCACTTATTACTGAGAAATAATTAATAATAAAACACAACTTTGGTTACATGGTAAGTCTTAAAAAGCAATAACTAAAAATATCTATCACAAACCGAATACATTTATAAGCTCAAATTGAGCAGAACTGGTGACATGGAACTTACAATTTTGGCCTGGCCACCAAATTAGTAGCTACTCAGAGGACCAGAAAAATTCAAGGAGTGGAAACTCAATCAATTGAATCTGATTTAGGTATAGGTGTTAACCTTCAAGGAATATAAAATGAGTGTTAGAACTGCATCCCATACATACAAAATATACTCTTGGAAAATAACAATAACTATAGAGAACTACCTAAAAAACTTACTGGATAGAAGACTGATCATTTCTCCATTGCATGCAAAATGACCAGAGCAAAGGTAATAATAGAAATGTAATGGGAAGAAGTTGATAAAAGAGTTAAAAAGAGAAGACTGAACATCCATCTCTCAATTATGACACATGTGACCATTTGCCCCCAACTTATGGTGCAGCAGTGAGAGCCACTCTCACTCATGTGACTTCCTCAACAAGAGACTTGATTCCTCAGCAGAGAGCCATAGTAAACCCTCTTTCCTTTAAATGAATAAATAAATGAATAAGTAAATAAATAAATAAATAAATAAATAAAGCAAGCCATGATACCAACAGTGAATCTTTGAAAATATCAAAAATTGACTGACACCTAGGTAAACCAATGAGAAAAATTAAAGAAAAAATTTAGCACCATCAGATCCTACAGATATAACATCACAATAGATTTTTTTCAACAATAATAACATAGTGATATTATCAACAGACTTTTGCCAATTCACATATGGCAATCAATGAACATTTAGTTTTTAAGGAACAAAAGCCAACTAAAGAAATGAAAGAAAAAATAAAACATACATAATATATTCAGTCTCACAATGCAAACTCTAGGCTTAGGTTATTTGCTTTGTGGAAATCTACAGAATACTCACACAACTATCTCTATCTCTCTATGTCAGAGAAGCCAGACTGAAAATAAACAATTAAAAGTATAGAGAAGTGATTTACAGCAGTTAAATAGTTACAAAGATGAAGAATAGACTTTTTCCAGAAATAACGGCTGGAAAAATTAAACATCCTGTGCAAAGATAGAAACTTTAATCCTTAATTTGCACTATGATGAAAATTAACTTGTGAAATATACATATAAATCTAACACCTAAAATTGCAAAAACTTTTTGAAGAAGATACAGAAAAATGACCTACACAATCTTGATTTAGATAATAATTTCTTGGACACTAAATATTACTCCTTTAAAACAATGATTAAATATGCTCTAACACAGTTCAGAAGGTCTTCTTTCTAGATGATATTTTTAAGCAGATGTAAAGATAATACATGGGCTGAAAAATATTTTTCAGAATATATCTCCATATTAAACAAAAACATTAAAAGTACATAAGAACCCATAAAAGGTAATGTAAATAAAACAGTTAACTATAAACAACAAAAAAGACAGAAAGAAAATGTGAAGATTTCTCCAATAACGGAGAGCTAACAAGAAAATAAGAATTCAGTGATTAGTCAGAGAGTAAATAAACCTAAAGAAAGACTGGGATGTTGCTCATTGGTTGCCAAGCATAGCACTTGTGAGTCACTAGGTCTGAACCCTGGCATTGAAAAAGAATTAAGTAAAATAAACTCTTCTTATTGTATTTGCAAAAAAAAAAAAAAAAATCAAACCACAAGAAATGCCTACTGAGATCCACCTAATAGAATGGCTATAATTAAGTGTTAGCCAGGATACACAACCACTCTGGTGTGCACACAATGCTGAGGGTGTGGCATAATGGACCACTGAGGAAAACAGCCTCACAGGTTCATACAAAGCCTTAGACATTTCCCACCCATGTAATAAAAACATATGGCCACTCACAGGCATGTACATAAATGTTCAAAGAAACTAGATTCGAAATAGCTTACAACTGGGAATAACCCAACTGTTCGTCCTAAAATAACTGTGCTGAGTGGAACAGCAAAACAAAAGAGCACACACAGCGTGACTCCATTTATATCAAACTCTACAAAATGTAAACCTATTTGCAGTACAGAAGGCAGATTTGTGCTTAGAATGGCTTGGAGGAGGGACCAGGCCAAGAGACTTAGAGCAGTTTCTAGGTGTGACAGACATATTCACTATTTTCACTATTTTAAGAGTTGCTCAACCCTAAACATACAGATCTTTTTGAATTGTGTATTTTAAATGGGTGTAGTTTACTAAATATCTACTTTATCCAGAATGAAATTGCTAACTTTACCTTCTGCTATAATGCACATATATTAAAGAAACAATGCACAGTGCAGGCATTGTTTGCAAAGCAAATTGAAAAATGCTAAAGTTAACTAAAGATACATAAAAAAGTGGGTGCCAACAGAGATTATAGCACTCTGGTTCTACAGCTGATGACTACTGAGCTGAGCACAGCAAAGGTTTGAAAGGTATGTGTCCACGAAACAGCATTTATTCCATTCAATTTTAAATGTCAGTATGCATTCCTAAGACTCCCTGATACAGAACAAAATAAAAGAATCACATTAAATTCTGATATGCTTGTTGTAATAAATTAATTTGTCCAATAAGGATGCATTGTGCAGCCTGTATACTTCATTGTTTTTTGCATGCTCTATTTAAAAGTTAGAACCTCAGCATGTAAGCATGTGACACTACATTGATGCTGCTACATAGAGCATCAAATGATTTTGGACAGAGACAGAAGTTATGGGGGAGCCTTAGAGAAGAGTGAAAGTTTGTACCATTACTTGAGTTATACATTGTTTCTCTTCTAGAAGGAAAGGAAGAATATTTCCATTGATTCAAAGGCCCAAAATGTGAAGCAAGTGTAACAGAAATCTCCAATTTAAACTGTCCAAAAGACCATGGTACTGCCATTCCCCACAAGTCCAGTACAAAGAAGCACATATTAAAGCTTCATGACTTCACTCTGACATGATCTTGGAAACTTGGATAGTGTTTTTTCTTTACAGTCTGAAAATGTGTAAATTATTTTACTTTAAATTATGTGTGGTCTTACAGGTTTATATCAATAAAACTTGTTTCTTGATTAACTTAAAATTCTATACTTTTGGTCAATTGTATGAATTTACTACCTCCTGTCTTCCCAGGGAAAAACTGTATTTCCATCTCCGGGACATACATCTAGAGAACCAAGAAAATCTAATACTGTAACACTATAATTCAAAAAAAAACTTCTACCCATTGTTGCATTGGCTAACCAGAAAGCCATGGCAATCATGGTATGATAGAGGTTGACAGTGAGAGGCCAAGAGCCGTACTATCCTGGAAAATGACACACTTTTTCATTAATGGAAAGGCAGGTGAATGCATATGACTACTGAAATTGGGGCTTAAAAGACTTTGTGTAACTTGCAGTTCACATAACTAAATGGCTGAGCCAATATTCAAAAATCAAGCTTGTAATCAAAGTCTAGGATTTTTCACACTCTACCATGCTGTTCCTTCCTAGCTTTGGAGGTTTTAAGACTATTGATGCTAATTCCACAATTCGATGGTAAAGCCCTATTGCTAAAGGCACCACTTACTAATGTTATAAAACATAAAGAAATCCAACTGTTGCCCAACAAAAAGCTTTGTCTTTATTGATTAGTGTTCATGGTTCCAGAAGGTGCTCTGCATGTTACGAAGGGAGGAAAGAAATCAATATGACTGATCTACAAAACCTATGTCTATAACCTACTTACAAGATATACTGGTGTAATATTTACAGAAATGTTATGAATTTAATACCCACTCCATGAGACAGAATCCATACCTGGCTGAAGTATAATGCTAAAGTGGCCAAGAACCTAACATTAGATAGATCATGGGGTTGTGGGAAAACCTACTACAATTATTCTGGTAAGTGGTCATATAAATTATATGACTCCTAATGACATATTGCCATACCTGTAGATCAGTGTTTTGTTAAACCCTCGAGAATCTTTTTCTTGCAATATATAAGAATTAATAGAGATCTACAATTAGATAATGAGCAGAGAATGAGAGACTTTGGTGCACACACCCTTAAATGAGATACTTTCATCAAACCCTTCCCTCCAAGTTTCAGTGATCTATGAGGAGAAGGAAGCAAAAATATTGTAAGAGCCAGAGATTGTACGTGACTCCAAAGAAACAACATCTTCCAATCACAACAGGGATGGTACACATACGAACTCATAGAGACTTGCGATGCACAAGTCAGGTTCTAACCAAACAAAATTCCAGCATGGAGAAGGGGAGGTAGACATAAAGTCTCATCTCTAACCAAGGAGCTATTTACAATTTACACTTGCTGGGAGAGAAAAAAAAATAGGTTTTGTTCAATGGAATATCTCTAGGTATATCAACTCTTCTCCAAGGCATTCCCCATGCACACAAATGTTTTCTCAAGACAAAACAGACTTCATAATTTAGTTTTGCTTTTGTTGTTGAGTGTGTGTGTCTCTCTGTGTGTCCATATGTATACACTTTTATGCTTAGTGGTAGTATTTTTTGTCTTATTGACATTAGTTTGGATTTTTGTGTGTTTTTGTTTTTGATCTTTATGTTTGTTATATGGTGATTTGAGACAAAGAACATGCATTTGGTAGGGAGGTGGAGAGGGTCTTGGAGGACTGAAGGAGAGGAATGAGTATGATCAAAACAAAGTATATGTGAAAAAATAAACAAAGAAAAACATTTTTAAAACTATAATCAAACTATTAATATATGTAAGATATATCCTGTGATGGGAGAAAGAACTTAAAGCTACTGGGTACATGCCAAAAGCCACAGTCATATTTACCTGATAAGGGCAGAAATACAAAAGCAAAATCATAATGATTTAAGCTGGAGAGAAACGAGTTAGAAATTGAAAGTCTCATCTTTCCTCACTTGTGCAAAAATTGTGAATTTCTTCATGGATTTATTGTATGCTTCCAAATACGAAGGAAATTATGAATTACAAAGTTGGAGGCATTGTGCTGTAGAATCCTCACTTGTTACTGGTTAAGTGTACTGCAAATGAAACACTGTACTTCATCCTCTAGGTACACATGAGTCTCACAAGGCATCCCACAGACACCAGGATGAGAATCCATACTATCCCAGCAGCAAGGGCTGACACCTAATGGTACCTGTCATATGTCACAAATTGGGAGAGTTCCCTACATGAGTTGATCTCATATACTGTCAGTTTCTGACACGTCTGCCAACAGTTCCCCTTTGTCAGTCATCTCCTAGTCTGCCAAGAGCAACACATCTGCTCCTCTGAGTTGACCTCCCTGGAGTCCTTTACCACCTAGCACTTCTCTGCTAAAACTGAAGGAAGTGTAACATGGAGAAAACAATCTGTTTGCCTCAAGCTTTAAAATAATTCAGTGGAAAAGTGAGTATTTCAATAGTCACTTACTACCAGACTTTCTCCTGTGTCCTTGAGTGATTTTGACAGAATGTCACTTGGCCCAAAGCCTAACTCCTTTTAAGTATTCCTTTCAAAATTGTTGCAAGTAAATAATTGGAGGAGAATGTAGATGACGGAAACAAAGAGGAATAATTATCTGTTAGTCTATTCATGAAGAAGGGCTATTAATTTTCTTTACTTTTAAAGGAATGCTGTCACTTTAAGCCTATACTTAAGACTAAAGTTTAAAGAAGCCTGTTGCTAAGGGTAGCTAAGGAAATCTGAGGGGGAAACATTTGTGAGTAAATCTCTTTCCTCAGATTGAATAAGTCAAATAACAGTTGGCAGAGGTCATAAAAGAGAAAAGACACAAATGATAAAATTTCATTTTGATTGTATACTGTCATTCTCAGTTTGGATGTATTTCCAGGCACTGGTGAGAATGTAAATCTTAGACCATGTTAAGAAGCCCCTGGAAAATCTATTTGCATGGAAACCTAATGAGGCTCCAGGGAAATAACTGAACCTGTATTCATTTCTGGGGTTCAGCACAGACAGGTATGGAAGAAGGGAAGGAAGACAAGTGTGTACTGGAAAAGAAAAAGGCACGGTGTGGTAAGAATAGTGTTTCAAAAACAAGAGTAGTATTCTCAGTCCCACTAGCTCAGAAGAAAACAACACCAAAGGAGCACAGATTTGCTCTCTGCTATCAGGAGGGGTATATATTTCAAACACAAGTCCCATGTCTTAGTGGTAGGTGATGTTAATGCTCTTGGCCATCCACTAAAATTCTTCGTGGGCATTCCCCATACATTTGAAGAGTCTATCTTGGAACACTATGCTACCATTTAGCAAGCTCGGTGCTTTCTTTAGAGCCATAGAACTGTGGAGCACAGTAGAGCAAAAAAAAATGGCTGGTATTTGATATTCCGCGAGAAACTCTCTCTCTACAAGTTAGCAATTGGAGTCCTCAGATCAATATATGATGCCCTAAATGCTTAGTGTTCTCTCTCTCTCTCTCTCTCTCTCTCCCTCTCCCTCTCCCTCTCCCTCTCCCTCTCCCTCTCCCTCTCCCTCTCCCTCTCCCTCTCCCTCTCCCTCTCCCTCTCCCTCTCTCTCTCTCTCTCTCTCTCTCTCTGTATGTGTATGTATATGTGTGACTTATCCTCTCCTCCTTCCTCACTCCTAGCTTCCCTTACCCCCTTTCCTTCTCTCTCCTCCCAGTCCTTCCTTGGTACTTCTTAGAAATATTTGACAGGCAAACCATCTGTTCTCAACATTTGTTCCAGAGATTAGCTTTCAAAGAACCCAAACTAAGAAACTCACTGAACCTCATTTCTCACCAGATCTAAGTATCTCTGCTTTCAATTCTACTAACAGAGTTTGATACAAAAAAAGAGAGAATTCATCACCACTCTGCCAGACAGTCTCAAATCTTCTGTATCATATTTTAGAAGTGGTGACACACACAGAAACCAGAAATGCTTACCTAAGAGAACAATGTGACGATCCAATGTAAGAGAAAAAACATAATATCAAGAAATTTTAAAGTTTCGCATAATGAAATGCTGATACAGAAATCATAGACAGGATTTCAATACGTAAAAGCAAATAATTAATTTGAAATATATAAAGAGCTTCCACAAACAAATGACTCCATGTTCTTTTCCCCCTCTTTTTAACAAAAACAAAGAAGACAAAAAACATACATCAAAACAAAGTTTCAATGATATCAAAAAGAGAAACCAAGAAAGAAACAAAAAAGGGGGAGGAGGAGGAAAAAATGACAACGACAGAAAACAAATGTCATTGTTTTGTATGATCCAACTACTCCTGGGCATGGGCAACAAAATGTTGATATTCCTAGTGAGATTAAATTGTAGAAAACTGATTTCCCTTTTCCAAGAGGTATCAATTACAAAAGCTACTTAGGAGTAAGATTTTGTGTCCACTTTGCCTTCTCAGCCTTGGTATTTTATCTGGTTTGAACCTGTTCAGGTCTTGGGTGTACTGCCACAGTCTCTGTGAATTCATATGGATAACCATTCTGTTATATCTTGGAGGTGGTGTTTCCTTAGAGTCTTCCATCCCCTCTGGCTCTTACAACCTTTCTGTCTCCGTTTTTACATAGGTCTCTGCATCTTGAGAGTACATATTAAATGAAGAGATACCATTAGAATTGAGTATTCCAAAATCTCCCACTCTATGCATGTTGTCTAGTCATAGGTCTCTGTGTTTGTTACCATTTACTGCAGGAAGCTTCACTGATAGAGGTTGAGCAAGGCACTTATCTGTGAATTTTTCTCTAGCATATATTACTTTTTTAGCAATATATTAGGCTAGCCATCCCTTGATATTTTATTTAAGCTATTTCCCAGTATAATATTTTATTTGCAAAAAAGCAATGACATTATCAGTTTTCTTGAATATTTAAATATATCTGATTAAGTTTTCTTATTATAACCATTTTGGTTCTTAAGACAACTTCTCATGTAGTCCAGATTGTCATCAAAATTACTCTAGGGCCAACAATGATCTTGAAGTCCTCCACACCCTGAGTTCTGGAATTATCTGGTTTGGAACTGTTTTTAATGCATATATTTTTAAGGATGTAATTCTAGGTGAGAGAATAAACACTATTAATTTTAGTAAATATAAGAAAATTTCTCTTGCTGGATTTTCTCCCAACTTCCTTTCCTGACCATATTGTTTCAGGATCTAACTCATTTCCTCACCGCCATGTTGAGTGTTTTAACTAATCTTTCTATGCCCAGCTGATAGCAGGATCCAGGATTTTGCTATAATCTGAACTTAATTATGCCTTTCTCTGTAGAACGAGTAGGCTTATTAGATTATCACAATCACCTCAAGAGTGTGCTTGTGAGACAAGTTATGTGACTATGTCGACCTGAGTGCATGTTTGTGCGTGTTTGAAGCTCTTTGCTTCACAGCCTACACATTTGGGAATTTATTATCTTTTCCTTGTTCATCATGAAAATATTTTAAATGACAGGGATGAGGGTTTATTGGTTTCTTGTTTTTATTTCCTGGTTGTCAAAAGAAAACAACAACAAAAAAGCACAAAGTTCCTCAGGAATTTTTCTTCACCTATTGATTTTCTTTTCAGCAAAAACTACACGAAGGAAACGTAAGGAAGAAAATTCTTTTTCGCTTGCCTACAGCAATTCAAAGGCTGATGCTAAACGATAAGCTTAGAAAGCACAATTCCCAAAGTGGGAAAATTGGATGTTCGGGCTCTGTTTTCAATTAGAAATGTCTTTTCTTATAATATAAATTATTGATACCTATAGATTTAAAAATAAAAATATCTAAAAGTCAATGCATTCATCACTAAGGAATTAAGCATAGATGTGTGACTTCTTCCTCCCAATGCAAAATTTACACTGGGGAAAATTTTGATACTTAAGGCATGATACCATCAACATTATTCTTCTGCTCATGATTAAGAATAAGTAAATGGATGCATCTTTAGTTAGGTAAAAAAAAAAAAAAGAAGGACATTTTTCTGTTTAAAATCTGAATCATAAAATGCCAGCAAATATGAACATGGTTATTCATATGAATCGTTTCATAGAGATGCAAACTCCTCAGATGAGCTGTTATTTATGAGTCAATATTTCTATTTATAATTTAAACTTGTGTCGATCTTCTGAAAGCTCTTATCACACTTCATTGCTGAGCTACAATGTGCAATGACAGTAACTGAGTCAATAATTTGTAGTGGGCAATGCCATTGCCACATTAGGCTGGCCAACAGTGCATTTCCTTGCTGTCCTTGTTCTCCGCATCATCGTAATATTTTTCTCCCTATTAAACATAACCTACTTCTAGGTAACTGTTTCAAAATAACCTTTCCTAACCTTTGACTGTTGTGCAGGAATTAAGAATTCAACACTTTCAGATCATGCATCTGAAAGTGCTGTGTTTAGATATCTTTTCTTAGTTAAAATAATTATTCATTAGACCATTATTCAATCTAATATATTTGTATATGATAAAGTGAAAAGTAATTGCTTTGAATGTTAAGAAATATTTATTAAACTGATAAACATGGAGTAAGGAAACTCAGGAGTGAATGTAGTGTGAATGTAGTTGCATTTTTCATGGGCAGAATGAGTTGGTTTCTTCAACCACTTTGCTTGACTTCTACTGCAACATTTTAATTGATCCTTATTTGGCAGATAACTCATCCTCTTTTCCAAAGCAAGACTAATAAACACTGGTTTGAAAGTGCTTGTGAGATGAAGCTTTCAGGTACATAGACCTTGCTTTTGAAATAGCTTTTCTTCCTACACATGGTTATCTTAGGAAGACCCATATGTCAACAAACCTCTTTGTTTTGTATCTGTTTGTTGTGGATCTGTTTTCTCCAAATCAAAACAATAATCCCTGCAATAGAAAGGGAAAGTCATCGTATTCGTGAAACAAAGAAAATGTCCAAGGAATGAAAAATGTAGGAAATTTCAAAGGACTTTCCTAAAACCAGATGCATAAGGCATCTCCTACTGGTTATAAAAGCAGTAAACATTGCTGAGGACAGGAGAGACATCCATCAGCCATGTTGTCTGCAGTTTCTGCAGGGAGTTCTAGAGACTTGGCTTTCTTGAGTCATAACCCATAGTAGGGGAGGCTTCTCATGTTCCACTACCATTGCGTCTCTGATGCTCAAATCCACTGGTTCACAATTCAGGTGCAATAATATCTTTCAGCTGTTTGCAATACCCCATCTGGGGAAATAGATGTTTGTATCACTTCAGGAAAAGTCACATGACAGATGATTTTAGACTTGTAATATATTTTTGGAAAACCAAAGCAGCATGTCTTCAAGATATTGAACTTGGGTGGTATCTATGGCAACAGGGAAATAATGAAAGGCAAGAACATATAGCGACTTCTAACAAATGCCAAAAGTTTAGGGAAGAGATCAGGGAGCAGATAGTGACATTGTCCACTTCAGTCTCTTGTAGATACTTCTTTCTGCAAGGCTTGTTATAAAAAAGGAACATGTGCACTTGGTGATAATCAGTGGGAAGGGACAAAACATGTCTGCCTTATACATGTGCTTACTATAATTTTGGAAGTGTTTGTTCTTTCCTCTTCTGGAGAACATAATTTCTAGTGATAAGTATGTATAAATATATATATATATATATATATATATATATATATATATATATGGATAAAGGTATAAAATGAAGGTTATTCATTAAGATATTACTTTAATTAATAAAAAGAATAAGATACATAACTGTGTATATGTGCACACATGTATACATGATCACACAGATAATAACTTCATCTCAAGGCATGGGGCAGTGATGGAATCCAGGAAGAGATATTATAAAACTTGAATATTATTCCAAATATTTAAATCATTTATTACACTTTTCCTTTTAAGATGTTACAGCTATGAAATCTATAAAGCAAGACAATTATGAGTGCAACAGCATGAAGTTTTAAATATTAAACATTACAGCCTGTTTTGAAAATACTTTTGGCAGTTTAATTGTGTAAACTACCATGTCAAAACATTAAACACACCTCAATTATAATAAACAACTATTTCAAAAATTAGCATATCTCTGGCTGGCCAGGTGTCACCCCTCCCAGATTTATAGAAATAATCAATTCCAAATCCTTTAACCTTTTAAAAATCTACTGAAATGTATTGATTTCCTTCTGTTGTTCTCCTGGCTTTTGAGTTTTGGACACTGTTAATTTTCCACTGTGAAGCAGACTGAAGTCACGATCACTTATCTTTTCTATCTCTCCTCCACCTCTTTTAACAAGTTACACCATGACTCGTCGTTCATTTCTCAGCTGCAATCTATTATATTTTTGTGATATCATCCCTCTTCTGTCATTTGATTTTCCATGATGACAATAGCATCTACTTTTTGTATTTTTTCTAATAACCTATTAATTATTAAACCATTCCTGCCCATTGCTTGATTCCCACTAAGCTAATTCAAATATGATATACACTGAGCATAATTTTCAAAAATTTCATAATTTTCACTGAGCATGGGCTTGCTCATGTACCCCAATAGAAAGTGTTTATTGCTTTGAAATTTTCAGATTTCTCCTGGTATTCTTACATCAGAAGACTTCCCAGGATCATGAAACTATTTCACTATTTGTGTCCTGAAAAAGAGAACAAGGGTGCTCCAATTTTGAGACTACACTTCAGAAGATGTCCTTAATCTACTCTGAAGTGTAAATGACAGTTTGCCGAATATATTTCTAAATTAGAATCCATTTTCACGGCAGAGATTTTCAAAGTAATTTTTATCTTATTTTCTCCCTAATGTTCTGAAATTTTAAAATAGTGTACTTGGGTCTAAGGCTGCTTTTACTATATGTCAGTCACATTGTGGGCGTTTTTAAATGTAGAAATAACATTCTCAGTGCTGAGAATATCAGTGAATTATTTTCCTGACATCCTGATTTCTGATTTTGTTGCTTTTTCCCTCTGGTTCTTCTCAGATGCTGTGCTTCCTGTGTCTAATGTTATCTTTTCTCTCTTTCATTTAGTTCTGAACAGTGGACTACTTTTCTAAGTTTTCAGGAAGAAACATTCAACCTTTCAAACCCTCTTCCTAAATACTTACTTCTATTATTTTTTATCATCATTATTATTTAATCTTTTATACATTCTAGTTGTTATCCTCCTTCTAGTCCTACCTCATACTGTTCCTCATCCCATTCCTCCCCTGTGACCCCATCTTCAAGAGGATATCCACACCCTACCACCGCCCAACCCCATCAGACCTCCCCACTCCCTGGGGCCTCAAGTCTCTCAAGGGTTAAGTGCATCTTCTCTCATTGAGTCTAGACCAGGCAGTGTCAGGGGCCTCATATCTACTGTTGTATGTGGCCTGGTCCGTGGCTCAGTGTCTGAGAGATCACAAGGGTCCAGGTTAGTTGAAACTGCTGGTCTTCCTCTGGAGTTGCCCTCCTTCTCAGCTTCTTCTAGCTTTTCCCCAATTCAGCCACAGTGGTCTCCAGCTTCAGTCCAGTGTTTTGGTATAAGTATCTGCATCTGACACTCTCAGCTTCTTGTTGGGCTTCTCAGAGGGCAGCCATGCTAGGCTACTTGTCTGTAAGCACACCATAGCATCAATAATAGTATCAGGCCTTGGAGCCTCCCCTAGAGATGGATCCCAAGTTGGGCCAGTCACTGAACCTTCTTTCGCTAAATCTCATTTCTACTTTTGTCCCTGTAGTTCTTTGAGAAAGGATCAATTCTGGGTCAGAGTTTTTGATTATGGGATGGTAGTCCCAACCTCCCACTTGATATCCTCTTCCTCTTGGAGGTGGACTCTATAAGCCTCCTCTCCCCACTGTAGAACATTTCATCTAAGGTTCCTCCTTTGAATCCCGAGTGTCTCTCACCTCCCAGGTCTCTGGTATATTCTAAGAGGGTCCCCACACACACACCTCCTGTCTACTGAGGCTGCCTGTTTCCATTCATTCTGCTGGCCCTCGGGGCTTCACTCATGTTTCCCCTCCCACAATACCTAACCATGTTCCCCTTTACCCCTCCCTGTTCCCCCTTCCACCATGGTCCCTTTCCCCCCCTCTCTCCCCCACCCCCATGACTAGTTTCTTCTTCCTCTCAAATAGGATTGAGACATGCTCACTTGGGCCCTTCAGCCTGTTAATCTTCTTGAGTTCTGTGGATTGTATCCTAGGTATTCTGTACTTTTTTGGTTAATATTCACTTATTATTGAGTACATACCATATATGTCCTTTTGGGTCTAAGTTACTTCACTCAGGATGATATTTTCTAGTTCAGTCTATTTGCCTGCAAAACGTATGATTTCCTTGTTCCTAATAGCTGAGTAGTAAATGAACCATATTTTCTGTATCCATTTTTCTGTTGTGGGACATCTAGGTTGTGTTGAGACTTTGGCTATCACAAATAAGACCTTTTTGAACATAGTCGAACACTTGTCCTTGTTAATGTTGAAGTTTCTTTGGGGTATATACTCAGGAGTGGTATAGCTGCGTCTTCAGGTAGATCTATTTCCAATTTTCTGAGGAACCTCCAGATTGATTTCTAGAGTGGTTGTACCAGTTTGCAATCTCACCTGCAATGGAGGAGTGTTCCTCTTTCTCAATATCCTATCCAATGTGTGCTGTCACTTGGGTTTTTGGTCCTAGCTATTCTAAATGGTGTAAGGTGAACCTCATGAAGCTGGAAAGCTTCTGTAAGGCCAAGGACATAGTTGATTGGACAAATCCACAACCTACAGATTGGGAAAAAACCTTCACTAACTTCACATCTGACAAAGGGCTAATATCCAAAATATATAAAGAACTCAAAAAGCTAAGCTCCAATAAAACAAACAACCCAATCAAAATATGGGGTACAGAACTAAACAGAGAATTCACAATATAGGAATCTGGACTGGCCGAGAAGCACTTAAAGAAATGTTCAAAGTCCTTGGTCACCAAGAAAATATACTTCTATTTTTTTATATTTTTGAATTTACTAGAACTCTGATGTGACTCTGCTTGCTCTGCTTGCTGTATTTCATTTACACTCTCTTTTTCTAAAATGGTAACAATGTACATTCTGAAGTTTTGGACAATAACTGGCTCTCAGCAGTTTTGTTCTTTTTACTACTCTTTAATTCCTCTTTCTCCTGTGTTACACTGAGTTTGTATTTGGGTTTGTGTCATTCCTGTTAGAGGTTTTCTGACATGCCAGGGGCTTCTTGATTTCAAATATATGATTGAGTATTAAGTAAGAAGTCAGAAAATCCATATCTCCCTTCTGCCCCTCTCCCAGATCTGAGTCCTGGCGCAGACCCCTGACTGGGCTGCTCCTGTGTGGACACTATATCCCTTCTGAGACATCCTAGAGAGTCCACTGAACCCAGAGCTGTGGGTAAGAACACCCCCACACTGTCCTACACCCATATCTAGGTGTGGGAAGCACTCAAATTCCAGCAGACACCCAAATCCCACCCCTGCGGAATACTACCTGCGTTCTGACCCTCTCCTGGATCTGAGGCCTGGCACAGAGCCCCGCCTGAGCTGCTCCTGTGTGGTCACTGGATCCTGAGACATCCTAGAGGGCCCACTGAACCCAGGGTGGCAGAATACCACTCCCTTCCTGACCCTCTCCCGGATCTAAGGCCTGGAGAAGACCCCTGCCTGGTCTGCTCCTGTGTGGACATCGGATCCCGAGATATCCTAGAGGGTCCACTGAACCCAGAGCGGCAGAGGTACCACTGAACCAGAGAAGCAGAGAAACAACTGAACTCAGAGCGACAGACAACATATACCGAGACATCCTAGAGGAGCCACTGCACTCAGAGCACTGGACACATTATCCTGAGACATCCTAGAGGAGACACTGCACCCAGAACACCAGACACCTAGCTGATCTTCTACCTTGGAGACACCATATCCTGAGACATCCTAGAGGTACCACTGTACTCAGAGCAGCTGGAGCTTGGGGTTAAAACATCACGGAGACATCTGGACCCCAAGGAGATCAGACAAAAGCAAGATAACTGGAAAGGCAGGCCTCAGTCAGAGACGGTGAGTACAGGTAGCACTAGAGTTAACCAGATAGCAGAAGGCAAGCACAAGAACGTAAGCAACAGAATCCAAACTGACATGGCATCATCAGAAATCCAGTTCCCCCATCATAGCAAGCCCTGAACACCCCGTCACACCAGAAAAGCAGGATTCAAAATTTAAATCACTTCTCATGATGATGATAGAGGACTTTAAGAAAGACATAAATAACACTCTCAAAGAATTTAAGGAGAACACAGGTAGACAGGTAGAAGCCCTTAAAGAGGAAACACAAAAATCCTTTAAAGAATTGTAAGAAAACACAACCAAACAGGTGAAGGAATTAAACAAAACCATCCAAGATCTAAAAATGGAAGTAGAAACAATAAAGATATCACAAAGGGAGACTACCCTGGAGATAGAAAACCTAGGAAAAAGATCAGGAGTCATAGACACAAGTATCACCAACGGAATACAAGAGATAGAAGAGAGAATCTCATGTGCTGAAGATACCATGGAAAACACTGACACAACTGTCAAAGAAAATGCAAAATACAAAAAGCTACTAACCCAAAATATACAGGAAATCCAAGACATAATGAGAAGGCCAAACCTAAGGATAATAGGTATAGATGAGGGGGAAGACTCCCAAATTAAAGAACCAGTAAATATCTTCAACAAAATTATAGAGGAAAACTTTCCTAACCTACAAAAAGAGATGTCCATAAATATACAAGAAGCCTACAGAACTCCAAATAGACTAGACCAGAAAAGAAATACCTCCTGCCACATAATAATCAAAACATCAAATGTACAAAACAAAGAAAAATATTAAAAGCAGTAAGGGAAAAAGGTAAAGTAACATATATAAGGCAGACCTATAAGAATTACACCAGACTTCTCACCAGAGACTATAAAAGCCAGAAGATCCTGGACTGATATCATACAGACCCTAAGAGAACACAAATGCCAGCCCAGACTACTATACCCAGCAAAACTCTCAATCAATATTGATGGAAAAACCAAAATATTCCACAACAAAACCAAATTTACACAATATCTTACCACAAATCTAGCACTTCAAAGGATAATTGCTGGAAAACTCTAACACAAGGAGAAAAACTACAACCTAGAAAAACCAAGAAAGTAATATGCCAACAACCCTAAAAGAAGATAGCTACACAAACATAACTCCACCACCAATAACAAAAATAACAGGAAGCAACATTCATTTTTCCTTAATATCTCTTAATATCAATGGACTCAATTCTCTAATAAAAAGACATAGACTATCAGACTGGGTACATAAACACAACACAGTATTTTGCTGCATACAGGAAACGCACCTCTGTGAAAAAGACAGACACTACCTCAGAGTAAAAGGTTGGAAAACAATCTTCCAAGAAAATAGTCCCAAGAAACAAGCGGGAGTAGCGATTCTAATATCAAATAAAATCGTTTTCAACCAAAAGTAATCAAAAAAGATAAAGAAGGACACTTCATATTCATCAAAGGAAAAATGTACCAAGAGGAACTCTCAACTCTGAACATCAATGCCTTAAATACAAGGGCACCCACATACATAAAAGAATCTTTACTAAAGCTTACAACATACATTGCAGCTCACACAATAATAGTGGGAGATTTCAACACCTCACTCTCAGCAATGGACAGATCATGGAAACAAAAACTAAACCGAGACACAATGAAACTAACAGAAGTTATGAACCAATTGGACTTAACTGACATCTATAGAACATTTCATCCTAAAACAAAACAAAACAATACCTTCTTCTCAGCACCTTATGGTACCTTCTCCAAAATAAACCATATAATTGGTCACAAAACAGGCCTCAACAGATACAAAAAGATTGAAATAATCCCTTGTACCGTATCAGACCACCATGGACTACGACTCGTCTTTGATATGGACAAAAACAACAGAAAGCCCACATACATGTGGAAACTGAACAATTCTCAACTCAATGATGACTTGGTCAAGGAAGAAATAAAGAAAGACATTAAAGATTTTTTTATAATTTAATGAAAATGAGGACACATCATATCAAAACTTATGGGACTCCATGAAAGCAGAAAAGGAAAACCTTTAGTCCTAAGTGCCCACAAAAAGGAACTGGAAAGAGCATACACTAACAGCTTGACTGCACACCTGAAAGCCTTAGAACAAAAAGAAGCTAATATACCCAAGAGTAGTAGACGGCAGGAAATAATCAAACTCGGGGCTGAAATCAACCAAGTTGAAACAGAAAGAACTACACAAAATATCAACAAAACCAGGAGCTGGTTCTTTGAGAAAATCAACAAGGTAGACAAACACTTAGCCAGACTAACCAAAGGGTGCAGAGACAGTACTCAAATTAATAAAATCAGAACTGAAAAGGGTGACATAACAACAGAAACTGAGGAAATTTAAAAAATCGTCAGATCCTACTACAAAGGCCTATACTCAACAAAGTTGGAAAATCTGGATGAAATGGACAATTTTCTAGACAGATACCAAGTATCAAAATTAAAACAGGAGCAGATAAACCACCTAAACAGTCCCATAACCCCTAAAGAAATAGAACCAGTCATTAAAAGTCTCCCCACCAAAAAAAAGTCCGGGACCAGATGGTTTTAGTGCAAAATTCTATCAGAACCTTCAAGGAAGACCTAATACCAATTCTCTTCAAACTATTCCACAGAATAGAAACAGAAGGAACACTACCCAATTCATTCTATGAAGCTACAATTACACTCATACCTAAACCACAGAAAGACCCAACAGAGAAAGAGAACTACAGACAAATCTCTCTTATGAATATTGATGCAAAAATACTCAATAAAATTCTCACAAACCGAATCAAAGAACACATCAAAGCAAACATTCACCATGATCAAGTAGGCTTTATCCCAGGAATGCAGGGATGGTTCAATATTCAGAAATCCATCAATGTAATATGCTACATAAATAAAATCAAAGAAAAAAACCACATGATCATCTCACTAGATGCTGAGAAAGCATTTGACAAAATTCAACATCCCTTAAAAGTTAAAAGTCTTGGAAAGATCAGGAATTCAAGGCCCACACCTAAACATAGTAAAAGCAATATACAGCAAACCAGTAGCCAACATCAAACAAAATGGAGAGAAACTTGAAGCAATCCCACTAAGATCAGGGACTAGACAAGGCTGCTCACTCTCACCCTACTTATTCAATATAGTACTGGAAGTCCTAGCCAGAGCAATTAGACAACAAAAGGAAGTTGAAGGGATACAAATAGGAAAGGAAGAAGTCAAAATTTCACTATTTGCAGATGATATGATAGTATACTTAAGTGACCATAAATTTCCACCAGAGAACTCCTAAACCTGATAAACAACTTCAGCAAAGTGGCTGGATATAAAATCAACTCAAATAAATCAGTAGCCTTCCTCTATTCAAAGGATAGAAAGAAATTAGGGAAATGACACCCTTCACAATAGTTACAAACAATATAATATACCTTGGAGTGAATCTAACAAAGCAAGTAAAAGATCTGTATGACAAGAACTTCAAGTCTCTAAAGAAAGTAATTGAAGAAGATATCAGAAGATGGAAAGATCTCCCATGCTCCTGAATTGGGGGTATTAATGTAGTAAAAATGGCCATCTTGCCAAAAGCAATCTATAGATTCAATGCAATCCCCATTAAAATTCCAAATCAATTCTTCATAGAAATGGAAAGAGCAATTTGCAAATTCATTTGGAATAACAAAAAAAAAAGAAAAACAAGATAGCGAGAACTATTCTCAACAATAAAAGAACTTCTGGGGGAATCACCATCCCTGACCTCAAACTGTACTACAGGGCAATAGTACTAAAAACTGCATGGCATTGGTACAGAGACAGGCAGGAAGATCAATGGAATAGAATTGAAGATCCAGAAATGAGCCCACACACCTATGATCACTTGATCTTTGACAAAGGAGCTAAAACCATCCAGTGAAAAAAAGGACAGCATTTTCAGCAAATGGTGCGGGTTCAACTGGAGGTCAACATGTAGAAGGATGCAAATCAATCCATTCTTATCTCCTTGTACAAAGCTCAAGTCCAAGTGGATAAAAGACCTTCACATAAAACCAGATACACTGAAACTAATAGAAGAGAAGGTGAGGAATACACTCGAATACCTAAGCACAGGGGAAAAGTTTCTGAACAGAACACCAATGGCTTATGCTCTAAGATCAAGAATTGACAAATGGGACATCATAAAATTGTGAAGCTTCTGTAAGACAAAGGACACTGTCAATAAGACAAAGCGCCAACCAACAGATTGGGAAAAGATCTTTACCAATCCTACATCCGATAGAGGGTTAATATCCAAGGTATACAAAGAACTCAAGAAATTATACTCCAGACAACCAAATAACCCTATTTAAAAGTGGGGTACAGAGGTAAACAAACAATTCTCAACGAAGGAAATTCGAATGGCTGAGAAGCACCTTAAGAAATGCTCAACATCCTTAGTCATCAGGGAAATGCAAATCAAAACAACCCTGAGATACCACCTCACACCAGTCAGAATGACTAAGATCAAAACTCAGGTGATAGTAGATGTTGGTGAGGATGTAGAGAAAGAGGAACACTCCTCCATTGTTGGTGGGTTGCAAGCTGGTACAACCATTCTGGAAATCAGTCTGGCAGTTCCTCAAAACTAGACATAGCATTACCTGAGGATCCAGCTATACCACTCCTGGGCATATACCTAGAAGATGCTCCAACATATAACAAGACATATGTTCCACTAAGTTCATAACAACCTTATTTATAATAGACAGAAGCTGGAAAAGACCCAGATGTCCTTCAACAGAGGAATGGATACAAAAAATGTGGTACATTTACACAATGGAGTATTTACTCAGCTATTAAAATAATGAATTCGAGAAATTCTTAGGTAAATGGATGGAACTAGAAATTATCATCCTGAGTGAGTTAAGTCAATCACAAAAGAACACACATGGTATTTACTCACTGATAAGCAGACCTTAGCCCAAAAGCTTGGAATAGCAAAGACTCAACTCACATACCACATGAAGCTCATAAAGAAGGAAGACCAAGTGGGGATGCCTCAGTCCTACTTAGAAGGAGTAACAAAAATACTCAAGGGAGCAAATATGGAAACAAAATATGGGACAGAAACTGAAGGAGGGGCCATCTGGAGACCATTCCACCTGGTTATCCATCCCATGTACACTCACCTAAGCTAGACACTGATGTGAATGGCTGGAAGTGCATGCTGACAAGAACCTGATATAGCTGTCTCCTTAGAGGTCTGCCAGAGACTGACACATTCACAGGACAATGCTCACAGCTAACCACTGATCTGATCAAGGGTTTCCTTGGAGAGGTTAGAGAGAAGACTGAAGGAGCTGAAAGGGTTTGTGACCCCATTAGGAGAGCAACAATACCAACCAACCAGAGCACCCCAGGGTCTAAACCACCAGCCTGGGAGCACATAGGAAGGGACCCATGACTCCAGCTATATATGTAGGGGAGGATGACCTTGTCAGGCATAGGTGGGAGAGGAGATTCTTGGTCCCATGAAGGATGAACACCGATTGAGGGGTAATGTGAGGGTGGGGAGGTGGGAGTGGGGGGGTAGCTGGAGCACAGCCTCATAGAAGCAGGAGGAGGGGGGATGGGTTAGGAGGTTTCTGAGTGGTGGGTTGAAGTAGGGTAAGGGGATAAAATCTTAAAAGTAAATATAATACCCAATAAAAATGAAAAAAAAAGAAAATCCATATCTAGTGGAGACAGGTGTTATAGGTGTGAATTCTTTTCATGTTTACTCATTTAATCAATGGAGGACTCGCAATCTCTTTTTGGGGAAACTAGTCAGATTTACATTTAGAAAAAAAAATCATTTAGAAAATGTACATTTAGTCTTCTTTTTGGCAACATGGAAGCCAATCAGGAGGTTTTCTGTTTACATGTGCTTTCTCCCTGTTTACAGGGGAGAAAGAGCCATCATTGGGTAAGAGCTGCAGACATTTCCAAAGCACCCCAGCAGGGCTCTCCTCTGCAGGTGAACTCTAATTTGCTCCTCCATTTCCAGTCCAAGCAACATCTATCTAGTACGTGAAGCTCAACACTATTCAGAGGGCTCTCTGTAAAAAGCAGTTTGTTTCTGTCTTCTATTGTCTCTCTTGATTGGTTGGGCTTTCTAGGATTTGCTAAGTCAGTCACCACTCTGCTTAATGTACTTTTGATTCTAAACTTTTCTCATCTCACCAATAATCTCTCCCTATTCAATCTCTTTGAGCCAATATTTATAGCCCCCAAATACCTTACCTGTTTTCCTGTTACATTCATCTGATGAAGGATGAGCTAGTGCATGAACATTACACACAGTATGCTTAACTTTCCAAATTACACTATATAATATGGTATTGGTTCTTAAACTTTTAAATGAATAACAAGCTTACATATGCCTATTTAATTGCAATTTCAAATCTCTAGGTTGTCCAAAAAATGATGCAGTGTTTTTAGTTAATAAAAGGAAATATAGTTAGATAGTAGGGAATACAGATTCACTTTAAAATAATTTTGAAGACTGAGCAGATCCTGGGTGGCAGCTCTGCCCCAAATCTCACAGAACCCAGAGGAAGCTGGCTTCCCAGCAACTCTAACCCAGGCAGTATCTTAGGTAAGGAGAAAGAAACACCAGCCCCAAACAGGGAGTAACTGGGACTCACTAGGACCCAGGAAGTCACTCCTGGCCTAGAGCACTGGTCCTTCCTGTCTGTGGCTGACCACTGAGCAGATCTTGAGCCCCAGCTCTTACCCCAATAGTAACATCCACCCCACACAGTTCTGATAAAACCAAGATAATAGGAAAGACAGGCTCCAGTCAGAGACTGGGCAGCTAGCACTAAGGAGATACAAATGGCAAAAGGCAAGCACAAGAACATAAGCATCAGCAACCCAGGGTACATGGCATCATTAGAACCTAGCTCTCCCACACAAGAAAGTACTGAATTCCCCATATCACTAGGGAAGCAAGATTCAGATTTAAAATCACTTCTAATGATGATGATAGAGGACTTTAAGAAGGACATAAATAACACTCTCAAAGAATTTGAGGAGAACACAGGTAAAGAGCTAGAAGCCCTTAAAGAGGAAGCACAAAAATCCCTTAAAGAATTACAAGAGAACACAACCAAACAGGTGAAGGAATTGAACAAAACCATACAGGACATAAAAATGGAAGTAAAAACAATCAAGAAATCACAAAAGGAGACTACCCTGGAGATTGAAAACCTAGGAAAGAAATCAGAAGTCATAGACGCAAGCATCGCCAACAGAATACAAGAGATAGAAGAGAGAATCTCAGGTCCAGAGGATACCATAGAAAATATTGACACAACTGTCAAAGAAGAAGCAAAATGAAACAAGTTATTAACACAAAACATACAGGAAATCCAGGACAAAATGAGGAGACCAAACCTAAGGATAATAGGTATAGATGAGAGTAAAGATTCTCAACTTAAAGGGCCAAAAAATGTCTTCAAAAAATTATAAAAGAAAACTTCCCTAAAGAACAAGATGCCCATAAACATACAAGAAGCCTACAGAATGCCAAATAGACCAGACCAGAAAAGAAATACCTCCCATCACATAATAATCAAAACACCAAGTACACAAAACAAAGAAAGAATATTAAATGCAGTAATGGAAAAATACCAAATATCATATAAAGGCAGACCTATCAGAATTAGACCAGACTTATCACCAGATACTATTAAATTGAGAAGATCCTGGACAGATGTCATACAGACCCTAAGAGAACACAAATGACAGCCCAAGCTACTATACACAGCAAAACTCTCAATTACCAAAGATGGAGAAACCAAGATATTCCAACACAAAACCAGATTTATACAATATATTTCCACAAACCCAGCATTACAAAGGATAATGGAGGGAAAGCTCCAATACAAGAAGAAAAATTATATCATAGAGAAAGAAAGTAATCCTCTTCCAACAAATCTAAAAGAAGTTAGCCACACAAAGATAATTCCACCTCTAATAACAAAAATAACAAGAAGCAACAATCACTGTTCCTTAATATCTCTTAACATTAATGGACTCAATTTCCCAATTAAAAGACACAGGCTAATTGACTGGATATGTAAACAATATGCTGTATGCATAAACAAAATGCTGCATACAGCATACAGAAAACCCACGTCAGTGACAAAAACAGACTTTACCTTAGAGTAAAAGGCTGGAAAGCAAGTTTTCAAGCAAATGGCTGGAGTAGCCATTCTAAAATCTCCAGCCCAAGAACACAAAGGGAGAGACTCATGGTTCCACCTGTATAGGTAGTTGAGGGTGGCCTTTGCCAGGCATCAGTGGACATAGACAGCTTTGGTATCTGAAAGTTTGGATTCCCTAGTGTTTGGGAATTCTGAGATCAGGAAGGTGGGAATGGGAGGATGGTGGGAGCAAACCCTCATAGTAATTGGAGGAGGCGGGATGGGGTAAGGGGTTAGGCATCAGTTGAAGTGGACTGCCTTGGTGCCTGAAAGTTTGGATTCTCTAATGCGGGGAATTAGAGAGCAGGGAGGTGGGAATGGAAGGATAGTGGGAGCATACCCTCATAGAAACTCCCATAATTATATGGATTAGACATTACAGAGGCAGGCCGCCAAAAGACTAGATTCCAGAATTCAAACAAAAAATTATCTTGATATCAAAATTTGTTTTGAGATTTGTATATTGCAGAATACATAGCCTTGGTGTATCTACTCATCAAGCAAGCTGATGTCCTGCCCAAACCTCTGATGTCCTGGAATTCCAGCTGGATGCAGTGAAGACACAGCATCAGAGGCTTATCAATTTACTCTTCCCCACTGCCCCTCTTCTAATATCTCAATACCCATAATCAGCCTGAAGAAGTTAATGAAGAGTCAGCGCCCCTATTCCCTGGGTTTGGGGACTGATGTAGTTAATATTGGGCTGTCTTTAGAGAAAACTAGTGGTTTTGGTGGAACAGGGAGGATTAGCTAGGATTCATTGCATAGCCATAATCTATTGGTAGAAATATGTATAATTGTTATTATGACGAAGTTATAATTTCTTAAATGGTACAAAATTTATTTTGATTTCAAATTTAAGGTTTTCATTGGTATGAGCTTCTTATTAATATAAAAGTGAAATTAATATTGTTACTCTCATAGGCATTGTGTCTGTATAACACATTTAGGGAATACAAGGCTTACACCCAGTCATTCTTTAACTTTTCTAATTGATTTGAGATGGTTAGGTTGAGTTAAGGGCCTATGGCAAATTCATGGCTCTGAGTTTATTGTTAGGGTGTTTTTTTATATTTTATTTAAAAATAGCTGAGAGGAGTTAACAGACAACAGTCCAGATTACCTTACATGGATAGTTGGTTTTCATAATGTCAGAAGTCCATAGAATTGCCATTACAAACACTTCTGTATTGATGTTCATTTTGATTAGAGACCTGTCTGCTTCTGACAGCTTCCTGTCTTGGATTCTAAGAAGAAATTGAGCATCTTTGAAGTTACTTCAATTGTGATGAGACAGCCACTAGGTAAGAATTGCCTCTTTTCATCTACAGACAAATTACTGTCCAGTAGAGGACACACATGCAGAATAGTCAACTGATTATATCTGCCAAGACAGAGTAATCAGCTCTTAATAATTCTGCATCACTATGTCTGTCAGATGATCCTGGGCCAGAAGGCTGAAGATCAGATACTCCAACATTTTGTAGTATAGGGACTCTCCAGGTGTTCAGCAGTCTCTATAAATTGGCTAAGTTTTAGTAGCTATGCTTTGTACTTCCCACAATTTCAGTTAATTCATTCATTCTGGATTTCAGATGGGGTTGAAGACTTACAGTCTTGCAGCAAATCCAGGCTATTTACTTTGAGAGAAAAGATTTGAGTGGATGGTTTTCAGCTGACATTAATCCTAAAGCCAAGAAAAAGACAGGTTCAGAACTAAGTCTTTTAGTTAGGAGAGATGACAGAGGTTCTGGTTAGTCAACAAAATGATGGACTGGGTATTAGGTCTATCTTGTACCTTACTGACACAAATTAGTATAGTTATGCTCTAATTATATTTTTGAGAGAAAAGTTTTATTTTAATAGGAAGGGTGACATGTAGGAGGAGCTAAGGTAGCACGAGTAAGGAGAGGAAGAAGAGGAGTAAGGAAAGGAGGAGGAGAAGAAGAGGAGCTAGGTGACAAGAAAGGAGTGGGGGAACATGGAGGCAGATGTTCACGTGTCTCTGCCATTCAAAGATAGTTGATATACCTAGGTTGGGTATTGGGTTACACTTCTGATTGTATGGGCATCTTGTTATTGAGCATTACCAAACTTATAAAGCCTTTGATTAACATTTAAAAAAATTGTATAAAAGCAAAAAGGAGAAGGTAGAATGGGATAGGGTTTTCCTAGGGAGGGGAAATGGGATGGCATCTGAAATGTAAATAAAATATTCAATAAAAAAGCTGTCCGATTTTAAAAAATAAAAAAATCATAAAATAATTTTGACAAGATACTGAATTCAACCTTTTGCCTGTAGCTTGGGTGAACTGGCCAGCCCTAATACATACATACATATATTGAAATTATATAGACTGTTCATGTTATGTTTATGTATTTAGTAATTTATATATATGGTAGATAGAAGATAGGAAGTTAATAGATATTTTAAAAGATAATAGATGATAGATAAATAAATGATAGAGATAGATGATAAATAGATAGATAGGTAGGTAGATAGATAGACAGATAGATAGTAGCTATAGAAAAAGAGATCCTGAATTTTAATGAGCAAGATGGGGGTATGTGGAAGATGAGAAGGAAGAAACAGAAGGGAGGAATGTTGCAGCAATATTATAATCTCAAAAACTTTTTAAGGGTTTAAAAATTAATAAGCATACATTGTTTTTATGATAATAATGATTATGAATAAACTCTATGTTCATAATCATGAATACCCTGAATGAAATATGTAAAACATAAAAACACTGGTGTTAATAAAGTATTGAAAATATAACAAATATACAACCTAAAAATAATGTTCCAATAAACGTTGCACTCTTGAATCCTACCTTTTGGAATCAGTTCTAGAGTTTATTTTCTGCTTTGAAAAATGTAAGACCCAAAAAATATAACAGAAGATCACACATTTGGAAGGCTCAAATGCTTACTAGTCACAAATTCTTATTATACCTACTAAAACTCATAACTGTATAAATTTTAGATACATGCACACCTAACTCCCAAAAGTATTCAGAGACTAGTATTCATAAAGATGAGTCACTTTGTAATTAAGAATTGTACCTTCTCTCTCTCTCTCTCTCTCTCTCTCTCTCTCTCTCTCTCTCTCTCTCTCTTTCTCTCTCTCTCTCTCTCAAAAAAAAAAGAATTGTACCTTGTCTCTCAACTGGACAGCTTGATTTTCATCTTATTCATTTGAGAACACTTTAGAACGAGTTATAGAATGTCTTTCCTTTAAAAGAATTCTTATGTCATTTCTATATCACAGGTGATAAACTAGGAGGCCATGAGTTTTTAAACAAACTGCAAGATTTCATGAAATGCCCTAAACATCAAACAAACTGTTTTCCTATGATTACCTTATCTGTGCCTTCCAGGCAAAGACCTCTCACTAGCAGGGTTATCAAAACACAGTGGAGGGTGAGAGAGGAAACAGCCCTTGTCTGGGTTGTAAAAGCTGGTCTCAGGAAGGTCTGATTTACATGCTGGTGGTCAAGATCCAGGGATTATTTTCTACAGAGCCCATCAATCAATATTAAGTGATATTGACTGTTTAATACAGCGATAATGTCAGGATTCGTAACCAATGCATTTAGTGTTTTTAAAAGTAATTGTTCTCACATACCATAGTTAAAGTAACCAAATACCCTACAAGAGTGTCTGAACAAATGACATGTGTTAGTATCAGTTGGGTAACAATCACTGTTGACAATTAGTGGGATGTTTGTCCTCTTCATGAATAATTTAGAATCATAGTCCCGCATAATCTTTAGATTAGTGGCCCAGGGAGCTCATAAGCTACTCGCAGTGGCATTATGACCATGAATCTAGAATCAAAAGAACTATGTCTTGAAAGAACTACATTATATCTGTGTTTAGAGAGGCCTAGAAACCAGCTGTATGTAAAATGAAAAAAAAAAACTGTATTACTTGTGATTCTTTTAATTACACATCTCAAAAAGCCTGTTAAAATTGGCTTAGGAAGAGAAGGGATACAACATAGACTATTTATCTGTTTTTTTCTGGGTTGGTTTCATTCTCAGGAGGATTTTTCACACACTGTACCAAAGATATATCTTCCTCTGCAGACATAAAAATCCTCAATCCTGAAACGTAAAATGGCAGCATGTCTACACTGCAAGAGTCACATGACTCACCAGGTGATTCTATATGACTTTTGGTTTCTGTTTCTGTTCTTCTGGTACTGCCTGGAGGAATAAAGTACAGATTGATAGATTTGATCAATATTGCCTGCAAACAAAGGCACAGTAATTGAAGATACCACTAGATGAAAAGAACTAAACACTAATAGATATTTACTCAGGTCTAATTAATCCTTTTGTGGAGAAACTATAACAAGTTCATAATTTCATCAAAATGTCTAACAAAATGACCCTCAGTAGTAATTTTTAAGAAGATTACATAGGTTATCCATTCAGGCACAGATATTTTACGTATTTACTTAAAAGTTAAACCCCATCTTGTTCTGCACTACTACAAGTGTCTAACCAGAGGGTGTTTCTTTCTTTTCTAATTGGTGATAAATATGATCAGTTAAAGCCAAAACTTTCAAAGAAATGATCAAAAGTTTTTTCAGAAAGAAAGTCTGGATGTCGTAGCAATCACAATGCAGACTGCAAGCAATTCACTGCTTAGAAAGTCACAGACTGCCACAGCAAATTGTGCCACTTCAGTACTAGAAATTACATAGAGGTCTCAATTTGAACCTCTATACCTGAGCTATCAGAGACACTAGCCATAGAAATCATTTCAGAATCAATGTGTTTTAAATGTATCACATAAAATCCAGATGTTCATATGGCATTTCCAGTAAGTATCTTGAAAACTAAAAATTAAGGACATTGTCATTTTTTAAGGCCACCATTAGAATTACATGGGTGATTTGAATGCCCATTATTTTAACCTACATAAATTCCCTTTTGATGACCTTCCTTTGACATTCACAGGATGATATCAATCAAGTAGTCACATATGAGTCTATCCTAGGAGACTCCTATTTAGAGTAGATGTAGCCCACATTTGTCTGTTCAGGGAAGGCGTTGTTTGTTTTGTCTTTGTTCTCATAAGACTAGATTGCTTATATCTCTTGTGATCATCTGACAAATGGTACAAAGACAGTGAAAGTAGAGTCACAGGCTACAAGTTAAAGCAAGTGGAATCTCAGTTATGCTTCTCTGATAAAGAGAAGTTGGGAATCTGCTTACAATATGCAGAGAATACCTAATGAAACATAAAAATATATAAATTTATAATTTTTATATATTTATAAATACTTTTTTATAAATTTTTCAAAAAATAAAAATATATGAAATTTATTAAAAAGTTAGATTCTAATATTTTGGCTATAGATTAATCAATAGCCATGTTTTAAAAAGATTTTCTAGGATGTTCTAACACCAGGGTGGCTGTATCTTAATACTACTTTAAATACAGAAAATCAAAATCACTTTATACTTGAGAATACTCAGCTTCTCTGTCAGCAACTGCATTATTTGCTGGTCATGCTCTTCTACACTCTTTTGTTAAAAAGAAATAGCACAAGCATTGAAAATTATTTGAACTGCATTTTAGAACATGAACTCCATGTATTCAAAATATTGATTTTCATGCTGAAATTTAAGCAGTGTGGACTTTTCAAAGCAATTGCTTCTGTTTTGCAGGCTTTTTTATTGCCTCATCCAACCTCCCCTCTGAGAGTTGCCAGGCTCCAGGTGACCACACTATCAGAGCAAAGTCTTTAATTTAGTTTTGCTGTCCCCTTTCTTGACCATGTATTTCTTTTAAATTTGGAAAGCAAGAGAAATAATCTTCTCTAGGAAAGAGCATAGCATTTGGTTATCCAATGTCAAATGGTCAGCCCTGAAAACATACCTAAAAGTAATATTATACAGACTGAACAGGTTATATTTATGAAAATATATGTATATACATATGCATAGCTGCTTGTGATAAGAACTGATGAAAACTAATACTCTTTGAAATGGAACAGATATATGAGAGGATTTGGGATGATGTAAGGAAAAGGAGAAATGTGTTAATTATGTTAGAATCTTAAAAATAAAAATAAAATAGAACTGCTCATTTGTTGAGTAATAGGGCAAAAAAGTACTGTAATAAAAGACAATCTCCAGAGGACAATCAATAAAACAACATTGACCCCCCCCCCCTTATTGACTGCAGAAAATAAACTTATCTGGAAAGCAGCTGGTAACTACAATGAATTAGTTCCTAGAAACCAATTAGAAACTAATTAGAATGGAAAGTATTAAAATACACCCAAAGCAAAGCATTGTAATGGTAAAGTGTTATAGAGCTGTCCAGGATAAGTAAGATCATTTATGAAAAGGATAGAAATTTGGTTTTTAATTTAGGTCCTCAGGAATTAATAGACTTTTGATAGAAAATGTGGCAAAGTTCCTCATGGAGAGAACTAATCAAGCAAAACCATGGGGTCCAGGTGAGGGAAGCGATGTTTAAGAGGAGTAGTTATGTTGAAATAAAAAGTTTGCAGGACAAAAAGTAGATTTCCTTGAAAGGTATATAAAAAGTCAATTGCCTGAGCCTTCTAATACAGTACAAAGGATTTGATCCTGAAGACGGGCAACATTAGCTGTAAAAAGGATTGATAAATGCTGGGAAGAGGAAAAGGCTAACAGTCCACTGAGGACGAACTAGTCTTTGTGTAACTTTCTTGGGAGTTGCTGCAATTGACAAGACCTTGAGCGGATGGAGCCAGAGTGTTATCAGTGGAAATAGGCAGGAAGGGATGGTTTCAGGAGACATGGTCTAGGAATGTCAGATTAAAGAACAGGATATCTGACTTTCTGAGCCTGGGTGACTGGAACATACTGATACAGTAACAGGAGTGTGGACATCAAAAGTATGGCTTGTAACAAGGGAAATCATAAACTGGTTTGAAGAGTAAATGGAAATGATGTCAACGAGGAAGCCCAGAAGCTAAGACTGGAGAAATATGTTTGGTGGATGTCTTTGTAGGGGTCATAGGTGAACCACAAGTTAAGGCCATGCTAGGTACAGGAATGATTAAGGAAACTAAATCCTGGAAATGCCCACATCTCAGCAAAGGAAACAAGCAATCTCAGAAAGCCAGAAGAAGAGATAGCAGTGAAGAATGTAGCTAGATGGACAGAAGCCCCAGCCCAGAGATCTGCCTTGAAGATATCGTGTCATTGGAGACATTGTGTTCTTGAAGAAAGGCGTTTTCTGCCCCCACTGCAGAGAACTAAACAGTACTGACATCCGTGATGACTGAGTCATTCTTCACAGTATGTTAAACACATTTACTGCTCAAATAAATGCACAAAGCCCCCGTTGTCATCTACACAAGAACCAACACTTCAATCTTAATAATCCTATAGGACAAAAAAAAAAAAAAAAGAAGGAGCAAGAGGGGGAATAGGAGAGTGTTAGATTGTCCAAGATGTCCTATAAAGACCCAGCTAGAACTATATTTTGCTGTAATGAGGAGATATGATAATAGTGCCTTCCAAGTCTTTCTTGTTTCTCATCTGATATTCGGCAGGTGAGATGCCTAGAGAAGCCCTCATTCCAGGCTTACTTGGTCTTTTGCTTATCTTTCTGAGATCTTAATATACAAAATGTTCTCATATATCACGATGACTGTCTCAAATCACATTTGCCCAGATAAATATATCTCTAAAATTAAATAACTCTGTGCTAACATTCATTCATATGCACAGAGTTGTTTTTATCTATTTTATCTTCTATCTTCAGAATAAATTTCTAGTGCCAAAATGTCATTCAGAAAGGGTATAACAAATTATGATGTTACCCATAGTATACAAACGTTTCCTTTCAACCAACACATGCCCTTGAAAAATCAAGCATATTGTTTTCTCAGTTGTTGGGTAGGTGAAAATGTTTCTTAATAATTTTAATTTGTATTTTGTTGGTCATAGTGACCTTGAATAACTTTTATGAATACCATGCACATTTATCTTAGGAAATTTGTCCTGCTTTTCTGATAATTTTTGGAATATAATGAAAAAGCATATGTGCTTTCTAAATATGAGCTAACTTATAGTAAGAGTTACTCTTTCAACTTTCAGAATTAATATTCGGATCACTTAAAATGTCACGTGAGATAATGATTTGAAACTTGACATATTTTATATGTAGAATGCATACGGCATTTGAGGTTATTAAATGTTGCACAGTTTGATAAATTGACTCAGACAGAAGATAGAAGAACAGCATGTGCAAACAGCTTTCTCGGTGCCATTTCCTTTCATACCCAGGCAGATGGAAAAGTTAAACATTTCTACCACAGGCATGACCAAACCACCTCGGATATAATGCTCACCTTCTCATTCTCCTATGAAAAACAGAGAGCTTATACAACTGCCTTGGTATTCTTCCCCTCTCCTCAACTTATGTCCTTCAAAACACTTTGTTCTGGATTGCTAAACAGAGTACACCCCCACACATCTCCTTGCAAGCTCCTTGCTAAGACATTGGGCAGTACATCCCATAAAGCAACACTCAGTCGCTTCCAAACTAATTAAGTTCCCCTAAATGTTTCTGTGTTTTAGTGTCCCATGAGGAATCCTTTATGCAACACAAGGCAATTTATTTCTATATGTCAATTGAGACTTCAGACTTGCAGAGTTTGTTACCAGGATACAAATCAAAGACACCAGAAAAAGCAGTAACCATATTATCTAAATCTTCATTATTAAAAAAAAAAAAAAAAGTCAACTTATTCCAACTATGCTGGTGATTTCAAAGTAGTATGAAAAATTTTGATTACAGTATTTTGATTTTATCATATTGGATTAACCCTTGAACTTTACAAGGTATGCTTTCCTTTTTGTATGACAATTTGTCTTGGTAGCCATTTATTTTGTGGACATGTGATACATTAAAGCAAAATAAATAAGAAAGAAAATGACATTTATTAAAAAGCTCTAATATTAAATATGCTTTAAACATGCTTCTCAGGAAGTGAAATAAATAACTGTTTCAAAACATGAGTCTTCATAAGTAAGTCTTAATTACTTTACTATAGAAGTGTCCAATATAAATGACTGCTTGGCTACTGAAAAGCACGTACTTCTATCTAGGAGCTATGAAGTTTCTCCTAAATGGCTTTAGAATTAGGAAATTCAGGGCACGTTATCAGTGGTGAAGTGCTAGTCTTTATACAGCTGAGAAAAATAAGCAAAATGATTCAAGTGCCATCTATAGGAAATGTTGAAGTACAGGAAGAAAATTTGCCATGGTGATTGATACATAAACTTAACATAATATTTTTTTTCTGCAGAGTTGAACATTTGGGCATTGATTCTGAGTAATTAGAACTTCTCATGCAGTCTAAACCATGGACATGAATGCTGACCTTTCCTTCGATTAACTGTGGCTTTGCTATAGTCTAGTTTCCAAGTCCAAAATGGTGATGCAGAACAGATGAATATCTGATGCGTTAGTTACAAGCTTTTCACACTGAGCATGAATTATGAGTGCTGCAGTTGACAGCGGCGATTGTTGTTTGTAATTATCTCTATTTTCCTCATAGGTGGTCTCTTTGCTGCTTCAGTTTCTAAGCAATCATCAGTAATGTTGACTTCTTTTAAAGCTATAATACTCAGGACTGAACTTCCTCCCACAGCATTCATCTGCATCAGGAAAAATAAAACTGAAAATGCTTAATGACAGCAAATGTCAATTGTGTCTTCCCCAGGCTTCTGTCACAGGACACCTGAAATGGAGAGGTTTGATTATCACTTAGGTGGTTAAATAAAATAGATGTTTGATGTTAAACTGTGGCTGTATTTAGGCTGAAGTAGCACATTTTGACTTAAGGTTCTGCCTGTTAGTGGTCACCTATGTTGTGGAGGACTGTGAGACTACATTCATCATACCAGGAGAGAGAGAGAGAGAGAGAGAGAGAGAGAGAGAGAGAGAGAGAGAGAGAGAGATGAAAGGATTTGAGAAAGGCAGGTACAAGAAAGACTTTCTGACTCTCTCTGAAGCACATCATGGGACCCTTATCTCATGTAAAGGGTGCTCTACTAACCCCTCATGAAAAGGGACATTCTTGTGGATGACTGAGAATGCTAAGAAGAATCGACAGGATGAGTCTTAGGTCAGCACTCCTTCGCCTTGCCATACTTCTCCACACTTCTACAGCCTGTACCAAACCTATGAAACACTCAAGCTCCACCATTTATTTTGATCTTCAAGACTTTATAAAGTAATCTTCATTCTATAATATTTATAGTTAATAAATTTGCATGTTCTTCTTTTGGTAATCTATATTTTGTTCCAAGGGTCCCGTGTAAGATCTGAGAAGAGAAGGGGAAAAAAAGAAATTACCTACCTATTTATCTTACCTACCTACTTACCTACCTACCCACCTACCTACCTACCTACACACACATACACACATAAACACACACACCTACAGACAAACACACACACCCACACACACACACCTACACACACACAACACACACACAACACATACACACATAGCAGCAGCAGCACTTAGTTATTTGCAGTACTTAGCAGTGCTCCATCTTGGTGCAGATCAACTCCTCCAGATTAAGAGAATTTGCTTTGGATTGAAAACATCATATTAATTGTGTAATAAATTGTTTTTAAATCCATCAAAAGTAGTATAGCATAAGCAAGTATGCTTTGACTTCAACCTGCATCACAAAGGTATTTCATAGCATTTTAAATAGATTTCTATACTGAGGAAGCTCTATTTAGATACATATATTTTATAAAATCTTTACGGGAAGACTTTTCAAACATAAAATAAAGCTTACCAATAAGTTACTGGTGCTAAAGTCAATGTTTTGTAAGAAATATGGTTGTCTAGCAAGGGCATATGAATATTGGTGTAGAAAAAAAAATAATGAATAAACCCAAATACGGAAACAATGCAGAAGCAAAATTATAAACCCTTTGCTCTCAGATTCTTCTCGGGGCTTAGCTTTACCACTTCATTTAACTATGCGTCAGCTATTCTAGCACTCAAACTACCATTGCATGAGTCATCATATCTCTCCAAAGAGCAACTAATTTACCTAAAAATGTTAAATGGAATCGTTTGCTCATGTTTCCCATAACATGGTAGATGTTTTGTTTTCTTCTGTTTTGGTTTGATTCGATTTGATCTATTCTGATTTTTTTGCTGTGATAAAATGCCTGACATAACTTAAGAGGGGGGATTTATTTCTCCTCAGTTTCAGAGGTTTGCAGCACCGTGCGGGTGCTTCAAGTTTAAGGGATATGCCAACCAGAGCCTAAGCAGGAGTATAGCTAGAGCTTCAACTGTGTCATCCAGAAAGAACATAAGAAGACTTCTTTTATTATGGCATCTCTTTTTCAGTATAGTTTTCAAATTCATACATGTTATTGAGTGTGTGCAGTAGTTCATTTATTGTATAAATAACCTGTAGTTTATCCATCATTTTTTACATCTTGAGAATTTTATACATTAATACTATATTTATATCATTTTGACTTAATCCCCTTCACCTTCAGCTCCTCCCTTGTCTCTCACACTCCCTCTAAAATTCACAACCTCTTAATCATTACTATTACTACTATTATTGTTATTAATATTATTTGACCACTTTCCTAAACCAATGTAATTCCCAACTACATTCTATAAAATGCTTACACTTGCAAGTAAGTGTAGCTTTCGTTTCTCTTCAAAGAAACTTGATTTTTACAGTGATTTGGGGGCCATCAGTGAAATTCCCAATTGGTTGAAATACAGAGAACCACTGATGGAATGCTCACCTGCACTGCTTCTGAGAAAGGAAGATGCAGCCTTCTCCAAGGGCAAGCCTCAACAGTGGATAACACAAGTGGTCAATCCTAAGCCTGTAATGAAACATTTTACAGGACTATATGTTTCAGATAGACAATGAAAAATTTTTCTCATTGAATCAAGTTAAGAAAATACACAGTTTTTTGAAGTCTATGTTTCCCGTATGCCAGTGACATAGCTCCTGAGAGAAAAGACATTTGTTCTGATGTTTGTCAGAAATAGAAGCCACGTGAAGAAAAACAAAAATACATCTATTAGGCAAAATAATTTTGATGAAAACTAACATTGGGCTACTATCAATTTCAGAGAACTCTGGCCCCACAAATGAAAGGACAGACTCCCCTATGGTGCCAGCTTAAACTTACTACTACACAAGTAGCTTTTACGGTATCAAATATGTAACTGTAACCATATGGTGTGCAACATGTATGAACGCCTTGCATTCTATCTTTGCCTGTGAAAGAAGATATTTATTGTGGGTTGCTTGCCTGTGACATTCTTTTCTAGGACGATTTATTCAATATATCCACACTAGGAAGATGGACAAGGAGATCCAGTGACACCAGATGCACAAGCCCATCTTCTGTCTGTGATGTGCTTTACATTCTCCACCTCTGTTGATCATCACTCAGGGATAGCTTCATCAAGAGAAGCCATAGCCATTCAGGTGAAGAAAAACCATCACATTGAATTTCCTATTGAAAATAATTAAAAGAAACAATGGAGTACAGTAAATAAAGAAGATGCTTGAATTATGTTATTTATTTATTTATTTATTTATATGCTTCAAGTTTAAGGGATATGCCAACCAGAGCCTAAGAAAAAGTTTATGTTCTCTTGAAGTTTCAGAGCTTAGAGTTCAATTAGATTGATACTTTTCTGTGTAAATTGTATGCAGATCGGAATTTTAATTCATTTGTCATACTAATTGAAATAGTTTATTCTTCAGAAAGTGATCCTTTTATCTTGATTATGATTTTCCTTTGAAAAATGCAAATATTTAAAAACACCATGGACTAAATTTAATTTATAAATCCAGCATTATGTATTAGTTCTTTACTAATGAGCTAAACTTTAAATTATGTCAAGTATTATTGTAAAAACATTAAAAATTACTGATAAATTTGATAGACTAAAAATATCATTGTTAGTATGTATAAGATAGAAACAAGAAATTAGTCTTTTAAAAACTAGGTTTTGAAATTATATCTTTAGTAACTTGAATTTTTATTAATTAACCACTTAATTTTCTTCACACAGAGATAAAATAAAAGATAAAACGAATCAATCACATCAGGATAAACACCATTAGGGGAATGTGTGAAAATACTACAAAGGAAAGTAAGAACAAATGTTCAAAGTTCAAAAAGATGCACAAGGCAGAGGCCAGAAAGAGCCAAGCTCCTGAAGGAAGAGGAACAGGAAAAACACAAATATAGCATGCACAGGAAGGATATTGTTGACGACCGAAGCCACCCTTTGTATTCCAGGAAACCTAGAAGAGTTACAGAACAGGAGAAAAAGATTATAAACCATACACTTGACAAGGGGTTGATACCCAGAATACAACAAGGATATTTGAAAAGAAAAAAATAAAAAGCTCAGTAATAAATATTAGATTAGATTAAAAAAAATAAATAATGGATTAAAATAGACTTTCCCAGAAGAAGTCACAAATAGCCATATCCATATAACACAATGTTTAAAGACAATAACATTTTAAATGCAAATCAAAATCATGCTGAGTTATCAAATCACTTCAGTTAGAGTTCTTGTTAATAAAAAGGTGAAAGAAAGATGCTGGTGGGGATGTGGTAAAAGGAGCCATTAGCATACACTTAGTGGGGTTTAAAAAAATGTACTGAGGTTAGTGAACGAATTAAAGAATAGAATTACCATATATTCCAGCAAATACAACATTGCACATATGTCCAAGCAAAACAAAATCAGCATGCCAAAGTCACATCTTCATTGTCTTTTAACAATAACTAGGAACTACAGCCTAAATGTCAACAATTGATGAAGGGATAAATGAAAATATATCACATCTAACTCACCATGATTCAGCTTTTTAAAAGAAACAACAACAACAGAATCCTATCATTTGCAATACTGTGGATGAAACAAGTTCACTGAGTAAAATTAACCAGCCACAAAAGGAAAGTCTGTTCATCATCTGACTTATCTGTGGATCCTCAAAACTGATGTCATTGAAATTAACAGTAGAACAGGGGTTACCAGAAGCTGAGAATAGCAGGCAGAAATTCAGAGAGAGGTAGGGTCTGGATCATTTATAACAAAATCACAGTTAGGTAAAAGAACTATGTTTGTGTATTCTATTCACTCAGTATCTATAGATAACAATGAAATACTGTATTTTTAATGTAAAAGGAGAAATTAAATGTTTTAACCACAAATAAATTGTGCTTGCAATGGAAGATAGGATGGTAGGAGCAACCATTAAAATATCCCATTGTACTACATAAATATGACCTTTTAATTACTGATAAGGCTGATATAAAAGAGAAAGAAAAAGTAAGATTGAGTCTATGTAGATTAATGTGTCTAAAATCAAAGGAAGATAGGCCTTAGCTCCTTCTCCCTTTGCATGAAGCTAGACTTTGCATGGCACCACAACCATGCTGTCAAAAAAAGGTAAGGGGCCTCCTTGAAAAGCTACAGAAGAGTAAACTAATGAAAGTCGACAGACACATCACTGCTCATTCTCAGAAATGAACTATTTCTGGTCCAGATGAGAACGTTAGCCAGAGTGACCACAGATCCCATGATCTCTAAGGGGAAGCATTAGAGAGTGACGAAGCAAACAGTCCCTATAGTAAATCAGTGTAACCCAATAGACTACCTTTCTCTCTAAGGAACCAGATCTCCCTGAGTCAATTTAATGTACGGGTCCATGAACCAGCTCATTCCTGGAGAGCAGAACAGTGGCTTCCTCTTCGTAATTCCCACCATCATACTTTACTATGCCCATTTCATGTGTAGAAACATAGACAAAATCTGCTAAAGACATGAGAATGTTTGTTTATATCTTAAATTTTTGGAAGAGAAAAAAAATACATTATAACAGATAATTGGATGATAGAATGTTGCCTTAAAATATTTATGTCTCAATGTTGAAATACTTTGATATAGATTCTATTTACTTTAAAAATACAATTTTTACACCAACATATATCTGAACATTCTCACTATGATAAGACTTTAATGATATTTTTTAAACGTAACATTGTTATTGATTTTCTGAGACTTTCATATACCCCGATAACACTCAATCCCCAGTCCTTCCATGTGTGCCCTCCTACACTCGTGTCTTCCTCTCCCAAAATAATAGTACTAGTAGTAGTAGAATGAGAATTTTTAAAAAAGAAAAGCAAGTCCAATTTAGGTTGTATGTATACTCTCAGTGGCCTGCCCCTTAAGTTGAACTGAATCCATCCCCTCCTGCACCCCTGCCAGAAGCTATCAATTGTGGAGATCTACAGCTCAGCATCCCCATCACACATAAGAGTTCTCTTTGGTAGCTCCTGCCTATATGCTGTTATATTTTTGGCGACGTAGGGTAGGGGTGGTAACAGAAGTCTTCCGTTCCCCTCTTTATCAACTATGGAGCTGCAGTCACAGGTATCACAGCAAAAGTAGCCTCCTTGCTCTTCACAGCCAGTGGGATTATGAGTCTGAATATCGGTTTTGGTGATAGCACAGAACACAAACATAGATCCTGGTTTCAATAGGATGATTAATAGAGACAAGACCCTCAAAGACAACCTGGACCATCAACATGGCTTGAGATAACAGCACAGACCATGTGATTGATATATATATATATATATATATATATATATATATATATAGTGATGCATATACATGGCCTCCAGTAAGTACATGGGCCATGAACATAAACAGAACACAGCTGTAGTAGGACCATGAATCCAGGCATGGCTCTTGCATGCAACATAGTCCCAGACATCACCATGTCCCCAGGTGACAGTGTAGGTCACTTGATATCAATATGGCCCCTGGGCAGCAGCACTGCCCATGGATGTCAAGATGGCCCCAGGATGCAGACTAGACCATAAACTTCAGCATGGCATTTGGTGGTAATATGGGCCAATTATCAACATGAATTCATCAACATGAATTTCTGGCTACAGTTGAACCACTGACCCAGATGGGCCCTCAGCAGCAGCATGGACCTAGACATCACCATATAGTCTTAGGTAGCAATACTAGTAACAAATGACTTTCATTCACATGCATGCTGCCCAGCTTTCAAAGATATCTTTAACTGTGTCTACATGTATGTAGTTATGAGTACAGCTGCCCATGGAAGCAAAAAGTGTGCTTCAGATCCCATGGAGTTTGTTGCAAGCTGGATGACATGGATACTGGAAACTAAACTCAAGTCTTTTAGAAGAGCAGTACGTGCTCTTAATCACTCACCCATCCTTCCATCTCCAAAGATTGTTTTACTATGTGCTTTTGTTCAGATGCACTTTATTAATAGTTAGTGTAACTATCAAAGCAACACGAATCTAGAGTCAAGAAAGAAAGAACCCCAACTAAAGAATTGTCCAGATCTGATTCCTGTTGGGTATCATGTGAGGCATTTTCTTAATTACTAACTGATGTAGAAAATCCAATATGCTGTGAACAATGTCCTGGCTAAGCAGGCATATTTGCAGCTACATATGAAAAGTAGGTGAGCAAACTAGAAGAAACAAGTCAATAAGCGGTTCTCTAGTTTTTGCCTTGAAGCTCTGGCTTGGCTTCCCTTGATAATGAACTATTATCTGTAAGCTAAATAAACACTTTCCTCTCAAAGTTGTTTTTGGTTATTGTGTTTATGGTGATTTGAATGGTAATGGTCCCAATGGACACCAAATTGAGTGGCATTATTTGAAAGAAGTAGGTGTGTCCTGGTTGGAGCAAGTGTGGACTTGTTGGAAGAAGTTTGTCACTGGTGGTATGTAAAGGAATTTTAATCCAGCAACATATGATTGAGCAAGAGTGACAACATGCCCCAGATTACAGTATGATCTGGCTGGAACTCAGACATGCCCTTAGTATACACCTTTAATCTCTAACAGTGAAGGGTAATTTATAGAGGGAAGCTGCTTTGTTTGATAGTGGTGTCTAACTGAGAGGCAAAGTGATGAATAAGAGAAAGATCTGACAGAAGGAGTCAGAGATGAGATATGTGCATCTCTCCTAAGAGCAGCACATGGAAGAGAGACTATTTAAGATAAGCTAGACAGACAAAAGTGGTGCTGGGTAGTATGTGTGTATGGCAGTTTTACAGTGACAGTTTTACAAGGACAGATTACAGAGAGAACAAGTTAGACACTAGTTAAGGCAGAGCTAGCAAAAGAATGAAAAGGAGCCAGAAGATTATACCATATTGCCAATGTTAGTATGAGGCCAGGCAGAGCAACTCAGTCAGAAGCTGAGAGAAGCTGAATAGAAACAGTCAGCTTGGAAAATTAGATCATACAGAGGCTAGAAGTTTTCAGACCAAGGCCTATGAATAGTTAAACCAAAAAGGAAATGTTCTGTACTCAGCTCAAATGGTATATTTGCATAGCTTGGGTACCAGTCTCACCTTGATGGTGACACTTCATCTGAGAAAATAAAAGTGACATTTGCAGGGGTGGGCTTTGAGGTTTTCAGAAGCTGAAGCCAGGTCCAGAGTCAGTCTCTCTGCCTTCCTGCTGCCTGCTGATGCAGATGTAGAACACCTCTCCAGAACCTTGTCTGCCTGTACAATGTCATGCTTCCCACCATGACAATGATGGAAAAAACCTCTGAATTGTAAACTAACTTCAATTAAATGCTTTCCTTCATAAGAGTTGCCATGCTCATGGTGTCTCTTCACAGCAACAGGACATTGACTAAAACACTGTCTATCACAGCAACAGAAAGCAAACTAGAGCATGCTAATGTGGCCCGTTAGTCCTTCAAGTTAACAGACTTCAGTTTGCTGCACTAAGGACTGTCTTTCAGATCATACTGCAATTGTCATAAGATTGATAGGACATATAAACCAAAGTTTAATGTAGACTCATCATTGAACAAAATAGGGGAAACCAACTGTTACAACAAACGGTCCTTAAACAATTTCTTTCTTTAAGAAATGAAACATATCCCTGTTGATAACAGGGGCTCGCTGTGGCTAAAGATGATAGTCAAATGAGATAAATTTTAAAGACTAATAATTTGATTCAAATATTCCCTTTCCTTCCTATAACCTTGAAGATGATGTGGGTAAGTAATAATATATGAATATGTAATAAAATATTTTTATAAAAACTATATTTCATAGTGACTTTGGAAACTATAGTGGTTTGCATATGCTTAGCCCAGGGAGTGGCACTATTAGGAATCGGGCCCTTGTTGGAGGATGCCTGATGTTGTTGGAGGAAGTGTGTTACAGAGGGGGTGGTTTTAAGACCCTTCCCCTAGCTGCCTGAGGACAGTCTATACCTGGACCTGGTTTCCTTTGGATGAAAATGTGGAAGTTTCAACTCCTACGGTGCCATTGGGGCTGTGTGGATGCTACTTTGCTTCCTGCCTGCCATGATGATGATGTACTGAACCTCTGAATTGGTAAGCCCACCCAAATTAAATATTGTCCTTTAAAAGAGTTGTCTTGGTAATGGTGTCTTTTCACAGAAGTAAAACCCAAACTAAGACAGAAGTTGATGTAGTGATTTCTCAGAAAATTGGAAATCGATCTACATCAAGACCATACTAGACCATTCCTGAACATATACCCAAAGGACCTCCTATTCTTTTACAAGGACATTTGCTCAAGTTTGTTCATATCACCTTTGTTCATAGTAGCCAGAAACTGTAAACTGTAAACTGTCCTAAACCACAGAATGGATAAAGAAAATGTGGTACATTTACCACAATGGAGTATTATTCAGCTGTTTAAAAAATAACATCATAAAATTTGGAGAGAAATGGATGGAAATGGCCATCTTCTGTAACTAGTCAAGACTTTCAGAGGAACAATTGTAATTCTAACCCAGACACAAAATATTCTACCTATAATTTTCTTCCTGGAAAGAAGTGCTGGGGTAAAGGTGGAACAGAAATTGTAGGAGTGTCCAGCCAATGACTGGTCCAGCATAAAAACTTTGCCATAAAAGGAAGCCCATCACTGATAGTACCTGGAATGCCAGGAGCCAGAGGCTGGCCAGCCAAAAAAAAACAAACAAACAAAAAAAAAAAAACTAGGATAGAAATACACACACACACACACACACACACACACACACACACACCTTAAGGAAATTATTCCTAATGATACACTGCTATACTTGCAGACTAGAGCCTACCATAACCATCAGCAAAGAGGATTTACCCAACAACTGATGGAAACAGGGGCAGAGACACACAGCCAAACTTTAGGTGGAGCTCAGGAAATTCTGAAGAAGAGTGGGCCGAAGAATTGTAGGAGCGAGAAGATTCAAGGACACTATAAGAAAACCCATAGAATCAACCAACCTTGGCTTTTAGGGATTAACAGAGACTGAACTGCCAACCAAGGAACATACATGGGACTCACCTACATAAATTATAGTTATGTAGCTTGATCGTATTGTGGGACTCCTAACAGAGGTATTACCTCTGACCCTTTTGTCTGTATTTGGGACATTTTTCCTTCTACTGGGTTGCCTTGTTTAGCACTAGTAATATGATGGGAGGTCCCTAGTCTTATTGCAATTTGATATGCCATGTCTGGTTGGTATCCCTGGGAAGTCTGCCTTTTTCTGAAGGGAAATGGAGGAGGAATGGCTTGGGAGAGAAGGGAGGTGGGGATGAGGGAGGAATGGAAGGAGGGGATACTGCAACCATGAAAAGAAAGGAATAAATTGAGAGAGAGAGAAACAGAAAAAGAAAGAAGGAAGGAAGGAAGAAAGGAAGAGCAAACATCTCCAATTCTGCAATGCCACCACGCTGAGAGTGAAGTCCCATGGAGAACAGCTAGGTAACCAATCCTCCATTCTCATGAACAAATCAATTCCATTATAAATTGGTTTAACAAAAGGAATGTAGCTTCTGTTTTCAGTCTTTCAAAATCTTCAGCCTTAAGGAAACCTGGTCATCTCCTTTGAAAAGCTCAAAATTAATATACCATCTTGGGAGAAAAAAATAGCACCTAACCATATTGTAAAACAAACAGATTTTTTTTCATAGATTTCCCAGTCCTTGGAAGTCTAAGGCATTAATATTGGTCCTTCAGAAGTTCCTCAGCTTCAGGTATTCTGTTATATCAGCTTTAATGGGCAAGAAAAAAATAGTAACATCCTGGAAAAGGATTTAAAAGAGCATAGGTACAGAACTTTCAGGAAATAAGTTTCTAATAGAAATGTACAGAAATTATATTTTAAATATTTCATTTGTGAAGTACTCTTACAAGATATTGAACCCTTCACTGAGATAAAAATGGAATCAAATTCAGGCACTATCATTTTCATAGTATATAAATTAATATTTAACTCTTTAATATTCCACAAAAGATCATGACTTGGTCCCCATTGCAAATGTGCTCAGAGGTGAAGCCTTGGGAAGGTAAATGATCAAGTAGTCTCTAAATTTATGAATGAACCTATTAATTTGTAGATTCATAACTTCATGGGCTAGTATGGCAAAGTGTATAGTTGAGTAGTCAAAGTTGTCTTGGAGGAAGTAGGGATCTGAGATTGTATGCTTGAACAAGAGATTCTGTCCCCACTCTCTCTCCCTGTGCTTCCCATTGCCAGGAGGTTCATCTCCTGTGTTCTGACACAATGTTCTATCTTACTGTGGGCTTAGTAGAATCCCAGCTAAGACCTCTAAACCCAAATGAAGCTGTCTTCCAATTAGTTGATTTTCCAAGCTGTTTTATTATAGCAACAGAAAGTTGACTGATGCAATGGTATTGGCTTTAATTAGTCTCCTTGGATTGCCACAGTAAAATACTGTAGGCAGGGTTCCTTTAGCAATAACATTTAGGAATAGATAGATAGATAGATAGATAGATAGATAGATAGATAGATTTGGAGGCTAGAAGAATAAAGGTTCTTAAGAAGGATCTCTGTTGTTTGTGGATGATCACTTTTCTTGCTATGTTGCCATGCAGCCTCTCCTCTGGAACAAGGGAAGGGGCAGGAGGGTGGAAGAGATGAGCATCATAAATTTTTCTTCTTAATCTCATTTAATTACTAGTCTTGTCAGATTAGTGTCCAACCCTTACTAGAGCAGTAACTTTACTCACTTTCTGATAAGCCCTAATTCCAAATACAGTCACACTGGGACTTCAACGTATGAGTGGGGACACAACTGTGTCCAGACTAATATGTAATCCAGATGCCTAGCATGAGTCATCAGTAAATCAATTCATTCACACGAGTGTGGGGGAATTTCTCATTAAATGAACAATCTAATGACACTCCAGTTCTCTAAAATCTTATGAAAATAAAATGTTCAGAAACAAAACAAAACAAATTGATGATAACAAATTGCTTCTCAAGAGAGGGTGAGGTAGAGAGCAGAAGGCCAGAGGCCTGGTTGCAGCTCAGAGAGGGCTCGGGGTAACAAAATCATCACACACACAGAGAGCTTTAGCTCTGAGTTCAATCTGCCTCATACTCTTCCCTCCAACCTGAAAAGTTCTTTGGGGTACTTAGGCGCTGTTTAAAATTCTGCTAGACTTCTTCCATGCCTCTCCTCTCCTTTCAATTATACAATTCAATTATACAAATATTTTCCTGCCAGACCTGTTGGCTGCCAGAGCACATCAGCTTCCACTTCTCAGTGAATATCAAGCACAGTTATATTTAGAATATCTCAGCAATTGAGCCAGAAACCCCTAACTCTTTAAACCAGGTTATTTTCTAAAAGAGAAAACTGTTACATGAATTAGATAACATCCTATATTTTGGCACCATTCAATTTTAATATATAATTTTAATTAGTATATTTCATTTGATGGTTATTACTACCTTTCCCCTTAAAACACATTGTCTTTGTTATTTTTCAAAGCACACTGATGTACAAACGTAGGCAAACACTTGGAGTGACAAGTTTATGGGCCGTGTTAGCACATCTAAATGATAATGTTTCACAAAGAACAAAGAAATGGGGAAATGTGAGAGCATATGACAACTGAATGGGGCTCAGTATTGTCGGAAATAATCCATAAGTCACACCGTCAACCCTGGGAAAATGATGACAGCCACAGGAATACACACCGGGAACTGCGGAGCCAGCCAATACTCATTCATAAACACCGATTCATGAGGGTATGAGGAACTCTCATAGTCGGGCATTAAGCTATTGACAATGTGAAGGTCACCAGTGTAGAAGTATTTCATACCACAGAAATCAGCTAATCCTACACACCAGGATATTTTCCCAAAGGGGCGTTTGTTAGACATTACCCAGCAAGCCACTTTATTTGGTGCTACTTATGTTCATTTGAAGTTGTAACTATAAACACACTGTTCTGCTTTATGTACCTCAGAGATTTACCTTCTTTCTCTCGCCTATTCAGTCCTAAGGCATTCCGGTTTGTGTATAAAATGACTAAAATGACTAAAATGTGTTTAAAAAAAAAGAAAACCATAAATAAAACAAATATTGGATTAGTAGACATTTAATTTGAAGTAGTAATAAATCTCTTAGATTCACCTTGTAAGAGAGGTGGGCATACTACAGAGCTACTTTCTACCACCTCCAGCCAGAGTTCCTTCAAGTAAATAAACTTCCATATATTTATATGTCAGAACAGCTTCTGGTGTCTAATGTCCTGTAAGCCACTTTGTCAATGCTAATGCATCCAGGTATTACTGGGAGTTGATAAAAGGAATCAGATCTTGAGTCTCACTCTTGCCAGAAATGATGCTGTAAACCCACGGCAGAATCCGGAAATCTGATATGACACAGATGATTCCAAAGTATGTGACTCTCAGCTGACCTATTCCTCTGAAACATGGCCACATAGTGGTACACAGATGGTAGAGTCTCTTCTGACTTCTTATCACATGGCCAGAAATTATTTCAAACCTGCCTACCTCAAGAGCAGTATTTCTCAGTTCTCTAGGACCTGTTTGCTGTTCTCATTGTCCACATCTTCAGGAGCCCCACCCTAATGAACTAATCCCTTCATTTTCTGGTGATTTTTTTCTTGACACTTTTCCTTCAATCTTGCTTGAGGAATAATAATTAACCTGCTTAACTTTAATCCGTTAATTTGTAAGGGGTTAATATTTGCCAAGACTGAGGCCAATCAACCTAAGTCCTTGCTTATTGGAGTTATGACAAGGTTAGTTTAATAAGAATTCTTCATTCAGTTAAACAAAATGATATATGCACTAGCCACTATCCCAAGAATTCCTCAAATATCCTTTTATATGTGACTTAAAGTTTAAGTTTATATGGCAATTTAATATTTATAAATATTCCTATCTTTTTTTCTCTTAACATACAACTCTTCTAAAATTAATAAATATTTTGTACTCACCTCAGCCTTACATGGGAACAGATTAATTTGAATCACCTACTGGAGAACCACAAAAGAAACATGAAAGTTGTGTGTGCATGTGTGTGTGTGTGTGTATGTGTGTGTGTGTGTGTGTGTATGGGGATAAGAGAGTCAGAAACAAAAATAAAGAGAGGGAGAGTCAGGGATATAAATGTGGAGGGTAAATATGCTAGAGAGGAATTTTTAAGTAGCAGCCTGCAGAAAAATCAGTGGGAATGAGAGAACAAACAGAATGGACAGGTGAGTGGTTGGGGGAGAAAACTCTAAGAAGTCTCAGAGACCTAGAGTGGAAGCTCCCAGGACCCAATTTGAATGACCTTAGCTGAAATACCCAACACTGGAGACATGAATAAACCACCTCCAGTAACCTACAGAACCCCCAGTAGAGGGATGGTAACACCAACCCACCTACAAAATATTCCACCCAAAATTGCACCTGTCTAAAAGAAATGCAGGGACAAAAATGGAGCAGAGACTAAAGAATGGCCATCCAGTGACAGGCCCAACTGGGGATCCATCTCATGGGCGCACACCAATCCTTAACACTATTACTGATACTATGGTGTACTTTCGAACAGGAGCCTAGCCTGGCTGTCCTCTGAGAGACTCTACCAGTGGCCGACTGAGACAGATGCAGATACAGCCAAGTATTGGACAGAGGTTGGAAACCCCTATGGAAGAATTAGGGAAAGGATTGAAGGAATGGAATGAGACAGCGACCCCATTGGAAGACCAAGTATTAACTAATCTGGAACCCTGGGAATTCCCAGAGACTAAGCCACCAATCAAAGAGCATACAAGGACTGGTCGGTGGTCCCTGGCATATATTTAGCAGAGAGCTGCCTTGTCTGGCCTCAGTGGAAGAGGATGGGCCTAATCCTATAGAGACTTGATCTTCTAGGGTGGGAAGACACTGGGGGTGCTCCCTTTCAGAGACAAAAGGAGAGTGTGGATGGAGGAAGAACTCTGTGAGTAGGGATTGGAGTGGGCAGCATTTAGGATGAAAATAAATAAAATAATGAATTAATAGTAGTAATAAAAAAAACTCTTTCTGCACCCCTTCCTGGAACTAAACTGTAAGTTCACGAAAGAAAGAAATCACACCCTGGCTATCTGAAGTTCCGTTGTGCCTAGAGAAGTGGTTCTCGCAGAGCGGAACCTGGAAATGTTTGTTTAGCTGTCTATCCCATTAAAAGCCATGGCATATTTATAAAGTGTTTTCTTCTTTGTTAAGCATTTCTAAAGAGAGAAGAAGTTAATGGTGCAGAAACTTTGATGGCATGCAGACACTCCATTCTACTTGACAGTATCAGTGAAGAGCCCTTTGTTAATTAGGCAAATATAAATGTAGCATTTTGAATTATTAATACACACTGCCTCTCCTTTAATCTAATCACATGTCCAGGTAGTTTAAAAAATAAACTCCTTTAATCATAACTCATTTTTGTGAAATAGTATAATTGAATGTATTATTTGGAAAGATAAAAGGTTCTGGCCAACTCTCAAACAATGACTTGAAACATCTACCTTCACAATGTACTACATGCAATCTGACAACTATTTTTTTTTCTGCAATACCCAAAATGTCATCTCGTAATCACTTGGTTTTGTATTACAATTATATTACAGTAACAATATCCTATATATTGACTGTTTAAATTTATAATTTAGAAGACATTACTCAGTAAATGAAGTACTTTCAAAATTCATTTTTACTTACTATTCCAGAGAAGGGGTGTTCGGGATTTTTAATGAGAGATATCAGGAAACCTCCAAATTGTGTAGTCCGGCAAGCCAGGCATGTGTAGAAGTGAGAACTGTCTGGACATTTTCATAGTGTTCCCAGGTTTCGTAGGTAACATTTATGTCAAAAGGTGACAAAGCATGAAAGCTGTGCTTCTGTGGCAATGTTCACAAAGCTACCGAGATGATGAAATTAGGAATATACAGCACTGTTTGATAGCCTGTCCTTTTCAGATGTTATCTAAGGGCAACTTCAATCCCTGAGGGGAAAAACATTACATTTTAATTTTCCGGGTGAACTACAATAGGTTCATTTGGCGTTCATTGGAATTCCTGTGTGCTTCTTGGTTAATATGCTAGCCAATGATTATCTAAACTTTAAATTTTTAAACTTCTCTGTACTTTTTTTCCTTAATGAATTAGACAAAGAAATAATGCAAAAAAAAATGTGCTATGTAGACAAAACAGTGCTCACATAGGAAACTGCAGAACAATACACAGGACCTATGGTGGCCATATGGGAATATAGCGGAACATACAGTGCAGTTATAGGTCAAGCACTGCTGAGATATCACCTCAAAGACATGAAGAAGTTTCATTACTCACTTAATATGTGTAAATGTATATCAACAAAAATATATGAGTTGGTGTATGATATAGATGTGTATTAAGCTTTAAAGAGTAAAAACTTAGCAATATATCAAAAAGAGAACAGTATTGGTGTATAACATATTTATACTGATTTCCTATGCATCTACAGCAATTTTTAATAGCTATTGTCTAAAATTTTTAGAATTGAATTATTAAAAAAAAAATATTTAACTAGCAGGGCAGTGGTGGCGCACGCCTTTAATTCTAGCACTTGGGAGGCAGAGGCTGGCGGATTTCTGAGTTCGAGGCCAGCCTGGTCTACAGAGTGAGTTCCAGGACAGCCAGGACTACACAGAGAAACCCTGTCTCAAAAAACCAAAAAAAGAAAAAAATTTTAACTTTATTTTAAACACTATGACATTATATAGGAACCAATTTGATAGAAAATCCTGTCCATTAATATTTTTCTGGAATGTTGTTTATTTTTTATAATTAATCATTTTTTATTTATTTTATACTCAATTTCTTTTATATTGTGTTTCATTCTGCTATTTGTAACTCCATTTATTATACTGAAATGCTAATATTCAAGCCTTCCTAAAGCCCTGTTCATAATAAAACTAAATAGGACAAAAGATAAAATAATTAAATAAATTTAACTGCATTTGGATTCAAAAATAGACAGCGCTGAAAAGTACAAATGACTAAAGAGTTTGATAAGGAAGTGGCCTTTGAAGGCTTGAAAGGTATACAGTCTGAAGACAGAAGATTTGGATGGTTATTTAATTAAGAGGTGGAAGACCCAAAAATAGCTCTGCTATTTCAGGGGCCAAATGTTTCTGCCTTTCACTAACATAAGAAATGCCATGGTTCATTGATTCTGCTCTGGTTTGGACTACTACATCGAATAAAAAGTTTTCAGAAAACCAGTGAGGGAGAACAGAGAAATCAAACATAGAAATAAACACACAAGTACATGAAAACAAAACCCTATCTCATTTGAAACTCAAGGATAAGTGGGGGTGGGCACATAATAAGGACTAGCGCCGGGGTGGGGGTAGGCAGGGGAGAAGCAGGGTGGGGGTGAAGATGACTCCTACAAGGACAGACTGTCTGAAGCTAAGTTGAACACCATTCTGTAGAAAAGACTGTAAATGAGAAATAAGTTGAGGTTACATTGTAGAAAGCACTGAATGCTAAAGAAAGAAGCCAACTTTAACCAGGAGGAATGCTCACTGCACGGTTTCTAAGCTAGACCTTAAATACATTTCAATACAAATACCAAGGAAGAGTAGGAAAATGCCCTCTCCTAACAGCTTCCACTTTCCATGCACAGTGCTCAACAATACTTGATTTAATACCCACAAGAACTCCAGGAAACCTGTATTACAAACTTCGCTTTACAGGCAAGAACTTCAAAGTCAAATATTTTAAGAAATGTGTCTGCTCAAGTTAGAAAAACACTGAGAATTGAGGAGGTGGGTTTCTGGAGTCATGGACCAAGGGCTTCCAAATTTCATCTCTTCTTCAAAGTAATGAAAACACTGGCAAAAAAAAAAAAAAAAAAAACACTGAAAAACACATCTTTTCCAAATGTCTGGAAAGTAACTAACAGCTTTCAAGAATTCAAGAAATGTTATTAAATAAAAGTGCCTAAGTTTGGGTAGAATAGAAAGCTTTTGTGGTGTTCTGGCTTGCCCTGGTCTCATCCCTCTTTCGGAAATCCATGCTAGCCATGAAAACCTGTCAGTATTGTATCCATGGTAAACAGAAAACCAGCAGTGTGCTGTGATTGGAAGAAGCAGAGTGGATTTGAACCTACATAAAACTATTGTTCCTGTCTGCTAGTCCCCTGGAAACTCTCCATTCACAAAGCTTAATTTGACTCAGAACTCCCTCAGTAGGAAAATATCTACCCACAGAGATTTTTTTTTTTAAGTAATGAGCCACAATTTGTAGCAGTTCAACTGCCTGAAGTGAAAGTATGCACTGGAGAAAAGAGGGGACAAGCTGAGACATTTGAGATATATCTGGGGAACTAAATTTCCATCAAAGATGTTAAGGCCCTCCATCATATTTTTCAAATGTAGAAATTTCTGTGGACATGTTGCAAAGAAGCAGAAATGTCCTCAACTCTCACCTCTCAATATTATTTTAGCTCCAAATAAGAAGAAAATTCAGACAGGGTTGTAATCTGACAAAGCACAGACATTTTACCCCAATACACAAGACCCCAACATCGTATAGAAACTTCTTAATTAAAGGCAGAAAATTCTTATATTTTTGGTTGTGAGCCTAGTCTTTAACAGATGAGCCATCTTTCTTACTCAGCTATTCAAAACAATGTATTCGAGAAATTCTTAGGTAAATGGATGGAACTAGAAAATATCATCCTGAATGAAGTAACCCAATCACAAAAGAACACACATGGTATGCACTCACTGATAATTGGATATTAGCCCAGAAGCTTGAAATACCCAAAAGTCAACTCACAGACCACATGAAGCTCATGAAGAAGGAAGACCAAGTGTGGGTGTTTCAGTCCTTCTTAGAAGGAGTAACAAAATACTCAAGGGAGCAAATATGGAGACAAAGTATGGGACAGAAACTGAAGGAGGAGCTGTCTGGAGACCATTCCACCTGGGTATCCATCCCGTGTGCAGTCACTAAAGGTAGACACTGATGTGGATGCCAGGAAGTGCATGCTGACAAGAACCTGATATAGCTGTGTCCTTAGAGGTCTACCAGAGTCTGACATATTTAGAGAGGGATGCTCACAGCATGAACTGATCAAGGGGTTCCCAATGGAGAACCCCTTCAGAAGACTGACGGAGCTGAAAGGGTTTGAGGCCCCATGAGGAGAGCAACAATACCAACCAACCAGAACTCCCCAGGGTCTAAACCACCAGCCTGGGAACACATAGGGAGGGACCCATGTGTCCAGCTGTGCATGTAGGGGAGGATGGCCTTGTCAGGCATAGGTGGGAGAGGAGATCCTTAGTCCCATGAAGGCTGAACACTGAGTGGGGGGGAATTCAAAGGTGGGGAGGTGGGAGTGGGGGGTAGGTGGGGACACATTTTCATAGGAGCAGGAGGATGGGGGATGGATAGGGGTTCCTGGGCAGGGGGTGGTATGAGGTAAGGGGATAACATCTGAAATGTAAATAAAGTAACCAATTAAAAAAAAGACAAAAAAAAAAAAAAAACAGAAAATTCTGCACTATAATAATCATCCACTACACAATGAACCTTCTCTAATGGAGTCTATGAGCTGCACTAATCTGCAAGTAAGAGATAATAATTCAGAAGACAGTTGGATAACATGTCCATTTAGCAAAATAATAGTAAAAGGTTCCCCTCTGTGGCAGTGAACTTCTCAGCCCCTGAGTTCCTGACACAATTTGTGGTACCAGGCATATGATTTTTCCTGGAGTAGGCTTTAAGTTCAACAGAAAACTCTTGGTAAATGGAAAATTGCGTCAAGAGATGTTAGTATGCAGATATGAAATTTAGCATAATTAAGAAAATGTGTTAAAACTGTTATAATGTACCTTTTAGTTGATGTAATTCATAGCCAATGAAATGATAAAATATTTAGCTTCTTTCTGTGTTTATCTTAATTATTAAAAGTCAAATATTTCAATTAAGTATTGCTGTATAAATTCCTAAAAGGTGTGGGGGAAGATAAATGATCATATCATTTCCCAAAGACAACAAACCTTATTGAATCAATGCTATTTCAGTGTTACCTAGTATACTGAATTTCCTCAAATTACTGAGAAAGAGACAGAGACAGAGACAGAGACAGAGAGACAGAGAGACTCTTTGTTACCTACCAACATTGTACCTAGGGGCATATCTTACCACATCAATCATTACTGTAATTCACGGGGTTGAAACTGCACAATTGTGAGCTAGCTGCTTTATTAAATTGACAGTGACTTCAAAGGATACAGAATGAGTTTCAGAAGATCATAAAATAAAAGTAAAACACAGAAGCAGTACCTGTCATTAAAGGTTGTGTGGAGATCTGACTTTTAATAACGGCAAATTATTTGATAGTCAATATTCCAGCCAAAAACTAAAGAACAGTAAAATAGGTCAATTTGAAAAAAAAAAAATTAGTCAATATAAAATGGCTATAAAGAAATCATGGGTGTTGAATTCACTCTAAAGACTTTAAATCAGTTATTGAATTTTTGCATGAAACATAAAATATATATAAGTAATTGAAGAGTTGAAAAATGTCTCACAAATAGAGAATATGAATGAACAGATACTAAATATTTCAGGCTGAATAGATGTTATAAAATTAAAAATATAGTTACAGAAACAAAAATTCACTAAAAAGGTTCAGCAGTAAATGAGTTGGCAAAAGGTAATGGAATGTAAACTTGTTCTAAGATTTTCTAGTCTAAGAAATAAAATGTTAAAAATAATGAACATAGCCTCAGATGTATAATATCTAGCATAGAAATAGAATCACAATAAAAGTTCAGGAAGACAAAAAAAAAAAAAAAAAAAAAAAAAAAAAAAAAAAAAAAAAAAAAAAAAAAACAAAAAAAAAACGAAAGAGCTAGTACAAGATATAATGATCCAAAATCATAATTTGTACTTCCATACCTTTGAAAAGTTATGGAAAGGATCTGGGGCGATGACTCAGCTTTTCAAAGCTCTTGCTGCTTTTACCAGGACCTGTGTTTGGGTCACAACACCCACATCACTGCTCTTGACCATCCAGAATTCCAGTTCCAGGGGATCTGATGCCCTCCGTGTCCTCCACAGGCTCCTGGGTGCACATGAAGCACAAAAACTCACGAAGGCATTCACAAATATATAAAAGCAACTTGTATTTGCCAGATGTAATTGTTGTTTCAAAGGCTTACTGCTGAATAAGCTCCCCCTTTCTGGTTCTTTCTAAACTCTGGCTGGCTGGTTCAATTCAGCTGTTGAGGCCAAATGCCTCTCCAATCTGACTGATCCAATTGGGCTTCTGTTGCCTTCTCACTGAATTTCTCTGCTTGGCCTCAAATTATCTCTGGCAATTTGTAGTAATCTTCTGGCTCCTTCTCATTTTGTATTTACCTGAAACCTGTCTCTGTAAAACTGTCCCAGTAAAACTGCCTCCTCCTCCTCTTCCTCCTCCTCCTCCTCCTCCTCCTCCTCCTCCTCATCTTCATCCTCTTCATCCTCTTCATCCTCTTCATCCTCTTCATCCTCTTCATACTCCTCTTCCTCCTCCTTGTCTTCTTCCTCCTCCTCCTTCTCCTCCTCTAGTTCCTCCTTTCTCTCTCCTTTTCTCTCCCTCCCTCCCCCCATCCTGCTTTAAGTCACTTCATTTTCCTATCTGTTTTCCTGAGAGTTTTGGCGTATCCTTTCTCTGATACATTTTATCAATTTTTTTTTTTTTTTTGCTTTGTCACTTTGTCTACCCCTCAATTAAATGTCACTTCTTCATTGTTTGGGGATTAGCCAAATCACACAGACCTAGAAAGTCTTTGAATGTGATCCCTTGCCAGAGCAGCCATGTTACTGGATTAGAATTCTTCTATACAAATGTACGTGAACGTAATAAATGATTCTTTTAAAAGTTATTGAGAAATCAAAATACTCCAAGGTAAACAAAACTTAGAAAATTGCTACTCACACATCTGTCCTTTGAGAAAAATAAGATTCCTCAGTTTGCAATGAAAGAGCATCAGCTAGTGTGAATCCAAGGAGAAATATCAGTCACAGATGGCTGCATCTTCACAGACAAATACAAAACAAAGAAAGAAGTGAAAATATGCATTTTTAATTTTAACTCCTACTTAACTGCTATTATATATATATATATATATATATATATATATATGATAAAAGCACAAAGTAATAATTATGAAACTAAGTTGATAGGCATGTAACATATAAATGGAGAATTTTTGTAACAGAAAACACATTGAACTAGACAGGGAATATAGCAATATTGGAGAACATTTTGAAGTCCTATGATTACTTATAGCAATGTAAACTAGAATTGTGTGGATTTTTTGTTTTGCAAGTCAATCAGAAATCATTAAATAAAAGTAAATACAGTAAAAATACTAATAAGTAACAAAACTAGTATACTCCAAAATACCTATTTAACACAGAAGAGTAAATTAATGAAAACACAGATAAATAATAGTAAGACATAGAAAGAAAATAACAATTGAGTAGCAGAAGTCAATAAATGCCTTATCTATAAGAGCCATGTATAACAATACTGTCTATTTTTAACCCCAAAATATGCTAAAAAGAAACAATATAGGATATACTAATATCAAATAAATAGATCCTATAACAAAAGTGTTTACCAGACTAAAAATATATTTTATAAAGCAATAATGATAACCTATTGAGAACACATAGAAGAAAAGAATAAAAAACACATAAAAATTGCAAATGTCAAAACCCAAAATCAGACACAGATAACATAAAACTGATAGAAATAAAAGAATGATAGAAATAAATAAAAGAATTCAATAATAAATTTTGAAGATTTTTAGTGCACTAGATTCAATACAAACAACTATGAGAATAGTAAGAAAGAAAGAAAGAAAGAAAGAAAGAAAGAAAGAAAGAAAGAAAGAAAGAAAGAAATGGATTTACGAGCAGTTAAGTAGACATGATCAGTTTCTATATGATCCATCTCCAAGCCATACATTTTTACCAATTATGTGTGAAATTTTCTCACGATAGTATCTATTAGAGGACACAAACTGAAACAGGAAACAAGGGTTAAAAGTTTTCTATGGTAGACAACTTTAAGCTTGTGTTTTGTGGCCACAATAGAATGAAATTAGAAATCATAGGAGAATGAAATTTAGGAAATGAACAAGTAACTGGAAATTAACATAATACTAATTAATAAACATTCCAAATATTAAACCACAAAGTTTCATTTCAGATGAACATGAACAAATGTATAATATACCATGAAAAGATAAGAAACTAAGTCAATTCTTGCCACCAGTTGCTGCATATATTCTTATATAGTATAGACAGAGAGGTGATATCAACAGCTAGAGACCAAATCTTTCATGACTTCTTAAAGAAATTTTCTTTTATGAAGAATTAGCAACAAGAAAAGAGCTGATAGTAATAAAATTTCTTGAATGTAGATTAGTAAAAGGAAATAAAATAAACTCCATCTCATCTCCCTAGATGTACATTTTGCTTTATTTACTTGGTTCTATGCCCATGCTCAAATTCTTTAACATGTATGTATCTTGACTATCTCTTATGTGAAATACGTTTAGAGATCTTCACTGATTTTTTTTTTTTTTTTTTTTTTTTTTTAGGAATTTTTTACTGACTGCTTTGACAGTAAATTTTTATATGTAGGGAAATACTCAGAACAGAGACCAATAGGTAATTAATGCTAAAGGATTAACCTATATCATTGTTGAAAATCTAAAAGAGAATAGAGATCATTGGGACATTTTCAAAAGCTGTTTAAATACTGAAGATCTGGCGAGGACGATGGAGTAATGACTCAGGTATGTAGAACGATACAAAAGGCATCAGGGAGTACGCTTGACTGGACTTTGGTATAGACAAGGATGCAAGAGTATCTGAGATTGATCCTTGGCTTTCTGCTTAAAGGAAAAGTCTGAATGTCAAGGCAGGAAAGAAGGGCTCTATTGTAGGTCTGGATCATATGGAGCTGGTCCATTTGAACACACAGATACACTGAATCTGAAATCCAGACATGCAGATTTACAAGTGGTTGTCAGGGATGAGTGAGATCATCTATGAAAAACTGTAAAAAGAAGAATAAGAACAGGAGAATAAGAATTGAAACTGGGAAAGCATTCAAGTTATGGCAGAGCTGGAAAAGCTTGCAAAACAAAGATTCAGTGGTGAAAGATTTATAAGCAGGAGAGAATAGCATCATAAAACCTAACAGAAATAAATCATTTTAAGTACATATCATGAGGACACTACCCAGAGCTGTAAAGATGAACCAAGTAGTATCTCAGTTGTATCTCCAGAACAGGAATGTGGAGGAGGCAACAGTCAAGTTATACTCCTTGATAGAGTTCAAATCTTCAACAAAAATCTACCCTAATGTGCATGAAAATAGTTCAAAGATGGGTACTGTTTGCCCGATGTAGTTCCTCTGTTAAATAAATTGTCTAGTATGCAGAACTTGATGTTTTCCACTACTGAGGCTCAAGCATTTCTCTGGTGGCATAGCAAGACTGAGTCTTTGTGAAACAACACTATGGCATAGTTCAATTTAAATCTGCAAAACATCTCAAGAATTTCTGGGTCACACTTAATTCCAAGATGGATCCAGTCTGATCAGGCTCAAAGGGCTGCTCCCCTAAGGAAGGATAGCCAATATGCAATCGAGCAGAAGCAGTTGGTGGTATGGATCATGCTCACTTTCTGCAACAGCTCATTTAACCCTTAGGTAGCCCAAAAGTCAGGAACTAATTTTATCTTTAGAGTTGATGTAATGCTGAACAATGAGAAAAAAAAAAAAAAAAAAAAAAAAAAAAAAAAAAAAGCTGCCCACAGTCAGCAGGGCTATAATCAGTGGGTGTTTCAAATTTGAATATCATCAAAAAAAATCTATAAACTCTGGTTTGTTCACTCTAGATTCTGTGTATATACTCCTGTGATTAACTCATGAGGATGAATTTTTGGTCAAAAAATAAATCGTATGATAGTCAACTAGTACATTTCATCAACCATGGAGAGGAAAATAAGTTCTGGGATCTTCTGAAGAGCTAGGTACTCACATCACCATCTGCAATACTTATCGTACATTTAAGATTTACTTAAATGGGAAATTCTAGTAAAAAGATCTGAAACTTCCCAGCACTTGGAAGGCAGAGGCAGGCAGATTTCTAAGTTCGAGGCCAGCCTGGTCTACAGAGTGAGTTCCAGGACAGCCAAGGGCTACACTGAGAAACCCTGTCTCGAAAAAACAAAAAAAAAAAAAAAAAAAAAAAAAAAGATTTGAAACCAACTCAAATTTTAATGATTCAGGCTCCTGAATACTTATTAGGGAAACAATTCAAGTCTATTACTTTCCTATCTTCCTTCCTAATTTTGTCTTCCAGACAATGCAGAACACATTATCACCTAATACAAAGAAGAAAGCCAAAAGAGAAAATGTGCACTCTAAATAAGAAAGTCAGCCTTAAGTAAAACTATGAAGCAAAAGAAATCTGGACTGTCACTAACCAGTCACACTTTCCTTTCCTTTATGGGCAGATGGTGATTCCGCAAGCCAAGGAGTCTCTTCTGATGAGGTCTCATTGCTTTGATGGCCTTTGGGTTGCTAAGCAACCTTCCTTCTGCACACTTGTGTCTGCCCCTTTATATTGCTGCTCATCCAATATTGCTCCTGTTGTTCTGTTCGTAAACACACACACACACACACACACACACACACACTGATCTAGTTTCCAATTTTTCCACATTTTTAAAACTTTGTAATCTAGTCAGATAACTATTACTTTTTAACATCTTTCCCTGTTCCCCTTCTTCAGACAGATTATTTTTAATCTTTTCTGAAACCCAAGAGATAGGTGCTGAGGTTTTGAAAAGTTTTATTTCTCAAATTCTCCAGTAAAAAAATCTGCCCAAGAAAAGTGTACCTTTTGAGTTGTTTTCAGGTCACATGATTGCCCTTTCACATAATAATATCCAATTATTTGTGCTGTATGTAAAAGATGGGAGGGTACCTTTTTATTCAACTGCCTGGGGGGAAAAAAGAAGAAAAAATGTCCTTCCTGGAGATATTTTAATAACAACATCAGCAAAATACCCACAATGAGGTATTCTCCAGACACCGCAGAAGCTTCACGGGACTCTTTTAGAAGAGACAGAGCTCTTTCCGTGTCTTGAAATATACCACCCACGCAGCCTCCTACTCTGTTCATAAATATGATCAGCTCAGCTCAATATAATTCAATATGATCTCTGATTAACAGAGCTAAAGGCAGATTTGTTGGGAGGACTGTGGAAATTAGGTGGCAAAACAGTCTGTGCTCAAGCAACAGTGCCCTCCAAATATTTGGTTAAGAACACACTGCCCATGAAACTCAAATTTAGGAGTGCATTTACTGCTCTGCTTTAATTTTGTTTTTAACCTTTAAAATAACTTTGTTATTTTTAAATAGCCAAATATTGGTCAAGAGTTTATCATAGGGACTAAAAACCAAGCAGTGGCTGGCAAGCATTGAGGTCCTGCCATAGGGTACCTCACTGCTGCTGAATAATTAAAACATCAAACTAATAAAAACAATTCCTTTGCAGAGATTTAGGATGCCGGAGGAGTACATGACAAGAAAACTGAAGCCATGTTTCCCAAGAGGAAAACTGTAGGCATCACTTATCCCAAATCAACTGCAGCTCCTAAACTTTATCATTACTCCTGTGAAAACTATTATAATAAAACAAATACAAGTGAAAAGAAGCTTAATTAAGGGTTTTTAATAATCTTGTCTTCCTGTAACTACACTTTAAATAACAAAAAAAAAATGTTTAGAACTTGGAAGACAGTAATCTTATATCATATAAATATAATTATTTAACCTAGTTCAAAATATAATTTTATAAAGATTTAAATTCACAGATAATGATTATGATAGTGTTTACAAGCAAAATTTTAAGTAACTTAATAGATCAAGAATGTAATTTTTCCCCAAAGTTATTTACTACATTGAATTAAAAACAGACATGATTATACTCACACACTGGTAAACACTTCTTAGTATGAGAGAGCAAAATGATATTTTAGATAAATCAACCAAATTATTCTAGCAAGATAATTAAGATTCTAAAAAACTGGCCCTTTTTGAATTTACTTAGTATCAAAGACTCAGAGATAGTTTTTTTTTTTTTTCTTAAAGATCATGTGCTCCATCAAGGGTGTGAAAACTTAGAAGCATAATGACTTGCATGTGTGTAAACACCCACACAATGTACATGCACATTTACAAACATATCTACACACATAAACATATATACAAATATAAGCAAACATGTAAAGCATATAACATATATAGATATAGATAACACATATAAATGCATTACACAAATTTTTGTGAATTTATATTTATTTATTGTTTATGTATGTGATATGGTATGTGTGTTGTGAGTGTACTGTGGTGTACATGTCAGCATGTGGAGGCCAGAGAAGTGATACAATGTGTATGTATATGTTGTATTTGTATGTATGATACAAACTTGCATGTAGAAGCTAGAGAAGTGATTCATGTGCATATTGTGCATGTTCTGTGTATGAGTATGATACACACTTGCATGTGGAAGTCAGAGCAGGGATATGGTGTGTGTGTGTGTGTTGTGTATATATATTATACACATATGCACATGAAAGCCAGAACAGGAATACTGTGTGTATGTGCATGTTGTCTGTGTGTATGTGATACACACTTGCATGAAGAAGCCAGAACAGGACCTAGGGTCTTTCCTCAATTGTTTTCCTTCTTGCCATACTATGGCAGAATCTGTCACTCAATCTGAATGTCAGCATTTCTGCTGGCTTCTCAGGACCCACCAGTCTCCACCCCATCCATTCCAATTCCAGGACAACATTCACATGCAGCCATGCCCAGCCTCGTTCGTGTGTGACTGCTGCTCTTACCTTCGCACAGCAAACACATTAACCCATTGAAACATCTTCATCCTGCCAACTGTTTATACCGTCTTCAATACATGACAAACAGTAACAAAAGTAAATACCCTCGTACTTGTCCATAAGCATTTTGGTACTGAAACACGGACTTAGGTGACTGAAAACATTATGAAAAAGACTGCTTTTTATTTATCAGTTTTGGCTTCCCACATAGTAGTTTAAAGTAAAATTTGCTTGCATTTTGAAACAGAATATAAACCTTAACCTTAACTTATCATATTAAACTAATGAAAATAGATTATATCAAATTACTTTCTTGCTAGAAGTTCAGTTTTAAAACATTAATGAAAAGAAAGAAAAGGAAAATACAACCATTGCCTACTAATTCTTATCCTTTGATAATGCCACCATACAGAAAGATTATACGCCTTAAAATTGAGTATTTTATTATTTAAGAGTCTCCTTTCTTTTCTAAACCCTAAGGAAAAAAGATCTTTTGACAGCCAGAACTTTGAAAAATTAGTGTGACAAAATAATGCTTCAAGCTCAATTATTTTTTAAAAACGTGACGGAAAGAAGTCAGATCCATAGTTAACTTTTCGAAGGGTGATCACAATATGACATACATATTTTACAATGAGACGAAACTGATGCTGTGAACCTTAACACTACATTTAATAATTCACGACTTTAATAGCAAAAAATGCAAAATGAAAAATAATTCCTCCACGAACAAAGACTAAAGAAAGATTAATTATTGAGTATCAGCAGTAGTAAAGCTGTCAGCATACTGGTCATCTGAGCATGGAGAGAGAGAGAGAGAGAGAGAGAGAGAGAGAGAGAGAGAGAGAGAGAGAGAGAGAGAGAGAGAGAGAGACCTTTTCAAAAGGCTGACATATACCCTCATGCCCAGAATTATTTTATCTAAAACTTACCTCTTCTCTTTCTTCTAAACTCTCTAGATTTGTAAGAGACTCATTAGAATATATTTTGAATTAAACAAGACACATTTGCTTGTGGGTTTTGTGTTGACATGGATAAGAGTTCGCGGGAACCCGCAGACATCTTTTGAAACAACATGGCAACATTAAAATCAAAGTTCAAGAAAGAAAGATGATGTACTTTGGGTTTTCTAAAGAGTGCTTTGGACTGAGGGAAGAACTCTGTACTTGAAAACCTTGCTCAATAAGAAACTCAACCAAGGGATCACAACCATGATACAATAGTATCAAATACAGTGTTTGCTGCACAAAAATATTTCTCTGTTATTTGAGTCTAGATAAAAAAAAGCAGAGAGACCTTTTAAAATGGAGTACAAAGTTCCATTATGAAGAGTACAGTAATTTAGGCAATTAAAATACATTTAAAGAGTTGGTAGAGTTTAGCAAAAAAGTACAACCTATGAGCCAGACCCAAAGTAGTTTATACTGCGTGATTAACTGGAAAAGTGAAGCATGCCACTCTGAGGTCAAGGATAGTAAATCAGAGTAGGCTTTACCCTACTCATCTAGGTCACAAAATCAAATACACAGCCAATGTTCTGTGAGCTCTGCTCTCTAGGAAGCCTTGCCGGAAAAACAGTTTTGCTGAAAGAAGTGCTATGTCCAGAATGATGAAAAGACGCAACAGTATTAAAGGTACATCAACATCCACCCTGTGACAAAGACAAAGGGTAATAAAACAACCAGGATGTTACTGCAAAACAATGGTCTTCAATGAGGACAAAACATTCAACATAAAATGTAAGCGGTATGAAAAATATTAAATGACAAAAATTGACTCCCATATCAAAATATGATTTTGTGGGGGTCTTGTGTTTTACTCTTGCTTTTTGGTTTTTATTTTCTTATAGCAGACAAACATTAAAAAAAATTCTAACACTGGACTACCAAGTGGGTCAATAGGAAAAGCCACCATCATCCTTGACAGTCTGAATTCAATCTCCAAGGCCCACAGGATGGAAGGAGAAACCAAGACTTCCACAAATCTTTTGACATTCATGTTTGTGCTATAACTCAGAGGAGTTTCCAAAACACATGAGCTCAAAGACACATACAGTAAATAAATAAATGTTTAAATAAAGCAAATCTAACTGAAAACTACTTTGCAATTTCTTTCACCTGCATATATCTACATACATTTTACCTCCACACAGTTCAGGTTATATTTAATTCAATAAGCTTGTTTTATATGTACATGTATTGATGCTGTCCTTGAGGTAGGATGGCAAGCAGCCTTAAAAGATTTAGAAATGATGTAGACACCATCAAGCAATATGTCCTTCATGTAACAGGGAAACAGATAAGTTAAAACAATTCTTCAAATTATAGTAGGTTCCACAACAGAGAATATCAAATAATGAATACAGAAGAAGAAAAATTAGTCCTGTCTATGTTCTAAGAAGAAACACACTAATGCTGCATCTGCTTCCTAATGCAGAAATGGGCAAATTTCAAACCAAAATACCAGATTGATGTTAGGACAAACCATCAGTTTCACTAGGCTCAATATACTTTTCTGTAAAAGAAAGCTGTTAGATCATTTTAGCTTCTTTTAATTTTGAAACAGCATTATACATCTATTTAAGTGTTATTGGAAAAGAAGAGCCGACGGAGAAAGTTAAGACTGATGAAAAACTAAAGGGCCCATATCCTGAAGTTACTTGACAGTTCTTTCGGTTTGCATGAGCTGAGAGTTGGGCCAAGTTTGAATCATTTCAGTATTTTCACACTAGCAAGTTAACTTGCCTCTGAGCTTAAAAGAAAAATAACAGCAGGCATTTACACTAGCAAGCTTGACATTTAGGTCAGTGTTACTGAAGAATTATTGCATCTTACACAAGGAAACTAACAGTAATTAGGCCCAAAAGGAGAAATGTTTCCTCTTGTTCTTTTTCTCAGTTGCTGATAGAGTTTAGCCTTTGGTGTCTTAATTTAGCCATATGTTGGAACAACTAGACAGTGGGAGGGAAGAATCACAGATTTCCTACTTCTCCATAGAATCATTAGGCTGGGCTTGTCTGTGAAAGGATGTGTTGGAGATAAATTGGGTTGTAAGGCCCCTTTCACTTGCAAGACCCCTTCCAAAATCATTTGACATCATCAGTTTTAAAAATAAATGAAGATTTCTGATGATTCTATCACAAGAAATCAAAAAATTACACACATATATATTAGGGAAGAGATACACACACGCATGTGTGTGTATGTATGTGTGTATGTGTGTAAACTGAGATGTTCTTTAAAAAACCCTAGCAAGTCCATATCCTAAATTGTCATGTCAAAAGAGAAGTCATTCTCTGTTTATGGAAAATTAGAAAAATCATATGGTACTATCAGCCTTAGCATAAACACATATAACACTTCTATGCAACAATATTCTTATTTAAACTAGTTTTAATCAAGATCTAACGAAAGACAAATTGTTCTAAATATTTCTAAGTATTATCTTCTAGTTTTCTGTAGCCTGCTCCTGACCTTGGCACTTAACTCCTCTCCCCACTTAAATGCCCTTCTGATATAAGTTTGTTCAACTCTTTTCTTCTATTTCTAACAAGTCAAAAATATTTTCCATTGCTTCAAATTAACCAAAGTTCTACACTCCAGGCTTTTCTGAGCAAGTTTGCCCTATATCAACCTTGATGCATTAGCTAATTCACCCATTTTACCCTTCAAAGACTAGATATAAATCATTCTAGCCCAATTAGACTTGACAACCTTTCCTTTGAAAGTTATAAGAAAAGAACAGAAGTAAAATACAAAGAAGGCCATGTTTATTTATAGTTATTACTGGTTAAATTTTAAAAGAACCACACAGATGCAAGGGGGAAATCAATATTCAAGTGACTGATACTGTAATTCTAAGATAATGATGGTATTTTCTCACTAACCACAACCTGGATTCTCAAAAGAATGAAACAATTCGTCTTCATTGATTATCATTTACACAATCATTCATCAGCCAAGCATGCAAGAAAAATCTGTGTTATGCTTCTTTTAATTATATTATATCAATAACAATAACATAATTATTAATCAACCTTTGAAAATTTATTATTTATGCCATTGGCTATTAAATGCGAAACACTCTAAAGTAACTCACTCAAGACTCTCTTTTTGTCTTACTTTATTTTCTACATACAGATAATCTCCCTTACTATCAGTTTCAAGGGTAGCAATAACCATTTTTGTTATGTTTCTAACTATAATGATGTAAGGCGAAACTGAAGATGCAGGAATATGATGATATGTTCTCAGAGAACTCATAGACATCACAGGAAAGCAAAGGGATGCTCTTGGTCATAATGTGGAATTGAGAAGGAGGGAGACGACGCAGATAATACTTTGAGACGTTTTTTAAAATGTCAATAAATGAGTATTCTAATTCTGCACATCTCTGTTCGTCTATCTCTTTGAGCTTCATTTTATTCTGATTTTGATGCACTTCGTCTCCAATTAGTTCTCATCAGCTCTAATTAGTCACCATTGTGCAAATTTAAATCTCCTAATATTTTTTTTTTATAGAAATGGAACTGAATGTGAGTAGAGAAGAATACAGCTAATAATGAAATACAAGATAATTTATTTGGGGAAAATGAAAGAACAGCTTGGGTATTCTGTACAGAAGAAACAGAGGGGAGCTGATTAAGGGAAAGTTAACTGATGGTCCTGGGAAAAGGAAAGGCAACCCAGCTAACAAACATAGGCACATATAGGCATGCACTTCTCTGCAGCTGAGGTTATTTATCACTCGCTGTGGTATCCATTTGGACTGACCAGCTTCTGGAGGAACATAGCTCTTAACATTTGAACAATTTATTGCCTAATTATTTCGTTTGCCCTTTAGAAGAGTTGGTCTGCAGAGCAGTTGCTGAATGAGAGCACAGGAATCGGGCCCTTGGAAAGCTCCGTTCCCCCCATTGCATTAAGCGTAAAATAACCTTTTATCAAATGCTTTGTGACCATTTAGAATATTGAATTTGTATTTTAATCATTGAGTTCAACAGGAATATAGCCAGTGGGAAGGACTTAATTACAAACGATGTCTTTCTCATGGTTATGCCCGCAATCCCAAGAGGCGCTTTAATGAAGTTCTGAGCCCTCAGACAGAAAGGTCAAATGGCTTTTCTCCCCCAGTGCCTCAGAGTGCACGTAGTTTGCACCTTTATCTTAGCAGATGTTCAACCAGGTATAATATTAGCCCGAGGCAAAAATTCCAGGAAACAAGAGTTCACAGGGAAGCAATTCTCTGGAATTTAATGGATAATAGAACAGTCTGTTTGGGAGTTTGAAGAGGGGATGAATTGAGATAATCTCCATTTGAATATGAATGTATATTTTATTAGAAGTATAATATGCTAGGAAGAATAACATTCTGCTTGGGAATAAATTTATTCCATATCAAAGTCTAACAATATTTTAGGTCTATTTTTTAATGTTGAAAAATGTTACTGCTATGTTTATATCATACACACATCCAGTGCTAAACGAGGAATAAAAACAGCTGAAATTTCTTTTGTCAATGAATTTTGAATTGGGGGAAAAAGATACTTGAATATCCTAGTTTACTTGACTTTTCTCTGGTTAGTCAAGTTATCTTACATAAGGAAAAGAACAAAAAGTTACACTTTCTAACCCCATTTTGAATTAATTTTGTTAATAAATTAATTTATTTATTAGCATTCCTATAATTATAGGGACTCTTCAATACAGAGTAACTTTTGGTATGTTTTTCCTTGGACAGATATTCATATCATCTAAATTTTTATGATTTTTACCAATTTTTATGATTTTTACTATTGTAACCTGTTTTTACCTTTTTTTGTTCTTTGTTTGTTTGTTTGGTTGGTTTTGGTTTTGGTTTTTTTTGTTTGTTTTTTTTGTTTTTTGTTTTTTGGTTTTTTGGTTTTTTGTTTGTTTGTTTGTTTGTTTTTTTGGTTTTTCAAGACAGGGTTTCTCTGTGTAGCCCTGGCTGTCCTGGAACTCACTCTGTAGACCAGGCTGGCCTCGAACTCAGAAATCCTCCTGCCTCTGCCTCCCAAGTGCTGGGATTAAAGGCATGCACCACCACTGCCCAGCCCTGTAACCTGTATTTTAAGTGAAGAAAATACAGTTCTATATTTATTTGCACACTTATTGTAGCTATTTCAACCTAAGTTTAATGGCTGTGCTCTAATGTGAAATTTGAACAGTTGACCTAGATAGTGTGTACCTTGACAAAAAAATCTTTCTGATGTACATTCATTAAACACACACACAGTCTTTTAGAAAAAAGAATGCAAATTACTTGACCTAAATGTTTTTCACTGTATATAACATCAACCCAAACAATCCTGAACAACACTTGAAGACACATGCTCTCCACAAGGGAGATACTTGTGGTATGAAAGACTATTGACCCTTCAGCAAAGACTGGTTACCAGAGAAGGACAGATAAGGATTCTCGGGAGTAGCAGTGGTGAGACTTCATTCCTGAAAACCTATCTCAACTTGATGAGGCCATACCTGAAATAGTACAAAATAAATGAATAAATTCTAGTGTAACTTCTCACGGTGTGACTAATTTGCAAAGCAATGTCGTATGTGATAAGACAAGAGTGACTTAAATTCCCTGATACAGTGTTGAAATATGTGTATATACAATAGAACAGAGAGAGAGAGAGAGAGAGAGAGAGAGAGAGAGAGAGAGAGAGAGAGAGAGAGAAGCAAGCCATCCTGAACCATTCTATCTGATTTTCTTCTTTCAGGCAACTGCATGAAATTCCGTTTTAAATCTGAAGGCGCAAGAGTACTCTTGAAACTGTTTTATACAATTTCACAGCCACTCACCACCAGCCTTACCTGCATGGTGTTTTAATATAAAAATTGTACTATATTTGCTTTTAAATCTAATTCTTTTATGCTTTTTAAAATACCTACTACCCTGGACGTTTTCAAGAAATTGCATAGTCTTGTTAGCCAAAAAAAGCAGAGTTGTGCTTTATTTTTATTGGCAGTTAATGTGGGACCTTAAATACCAGCTGTCTTAGGAACCACCAAATGATTGACATAAAACTGCAAAACTTGTAGCCTCTTCCCTGGTTGGAGAAACAGAATAAAAGGAAGGCAAGTATTTTGCCCAGGTTTGGGGATGCAAGGAAGGTATGTGGTTGCCTGTTGAATAAAGGCTTCCCTTTAAAGTATTTTATGTCAAATTTAACTGTCTTTACAAAATAAAATACTGTAACTGTCTTTACATAAAGTGGAGAAATAAATAAAGTCTATTCCACATACACCTAAATACCCCAAAACGGGCTGGGAGTCGGGGGGTGGGGGTGGGGGTTACTCCTGGAGGCAAGACATCTTGAGACCAAGAAAAAAGGCGGGACAGATGTGCCACCACCACATTCCCTGCCTTCCCTGCCTCCCTGTGGAGTCGTGGAGGAAGCCGGGACCACAGAGCACCTCTTAAGCTTTATCTCCAAGACAGTAGCGCCGCTCTCTGCCAGCCAAAGGACTCAGATCTTTAGCCTCTACCCCCAGCAGCGCTTCTGCCCCGTCACCTACCCTACGAGGAGTCCCCAGTCACCCTCCTTCCAGCCAGCCTCACTAGCCTTATCTGCCGAGAGTCTGGGCACCAGTCTCTCTGCCCCTGGTCCCTATACCCGCCCCGCGCCCCTCAGCCCCCAAGCTGTGGTCCCGAAGTGACCAGTCTCGCCTTCTCTCTGGCGATCCAGATCTCCCTGGCTACCTACAGTGGACCGCAGAGTGCCTGGGATGCTGCCCAGGCCCGCGCCCACCGCACTATGCAAGCTCTCAGGCGGTGACTCTCTCCTCCTCCCTGCCTGTGGGCCCCTAGAGCTTGTTTGCTCGTCCTCAGCCCAGATGCCAGATCAGTTCCCTCCTCCAGCCCCTTCAGCAGCCTTTTGCTTCCTGCAGTGTGTTACTTTCTTTCTTTCTTTTCCGCCTTTCCTAGGCCCAATCAAAGGTGGCTCTGTTATTGAAACGCGAAGCCGTTTCCTCTCCAAACCCCTTGGCCACTCAAGGCAGGAATCAATGGACCCATATACGCTCCCTCGAGTTATAAATAAATGTCTATTTGTTCAGGAGGCGTTTTCCCGCGTGTTTCAGCATCTTCCCGTGTGGTTATTTTAAGTGTGTGTGTGTGTGTGTGTGTGTGTGTGTGTGTGTGTGCGCGCGCGCGCCCTAGTCCTGTGACATCTGGTTCTAATCCTGAGTGTGGATCTATAACCCAACCCCACCCACCCAGACTCCCCCTTGCATTCCTTGCTCTATAAATAAACTCAGGTTCTTAGGCACTATCATCTAAAGACACAATAGCAGTTGTGGGTACATTTAATCCAACACTGATACTGAGTCCAGCAGCCAACAATTTGGGCAGAACAAGCAATTTGGGTAAAAGTTTGGTGCCCTGTTGTCTTACGTGTCTATAAGGGAAAGACCTCTCCCGTGCTTGGACACTAAAACTACAAGGTGACAAATTGTGTAGGCGAGTCAGTAGAGACTACAATTCATTCCACAGTTCCCTCACAGCATCTCCTGTGGCTATACCCCTGAGTAGACAGGGAGCAGGAGGCCTGGTGTGGGTGGGGGCTTGTGGTTGGGCCTGCTGCTTTTCCTGAACTCCAGAGCTGAATCCTCCGGATCTGAGAAGAGGGAGTCATCTAAGAGACTGCTGTTTTACAAGGTCTGGGCACAGAGCTGCCCCTCCCTTCCCCCCTGAAGTTTGCATGGAGTGCAGTTAAGCTGTAATTAGAGGATCTGGGAGGAGAAGCCTCCTGGTGACGCTTTGCTTTTCTTCTGCTCTTGGTGAGAAGTGCCTCCTTCATCCTCGGATCAGGACCTCTGCCATCCAGCACCACAGAGAGACATTCTGCACACAGGCGCTCCAGCACACACACCCATACCCACACCCACACCGCACTCGCCCAGAGAAAAACTTAAGGTCAGGAGGAGCGTTAGCTTCACTTCATCTCCAACTCCCAGCTAAGAGGGACTGGAAGCTTCTGAACTGGAATTCAGGACAAGGTAAAAGTTCTATCATTTCTTTTTGGTGGGGTTTTCCCCCTCTTTCAGATATATCTTAGTGTCTTATGTATTTCAGAACTTCGCGCATATAATGTATGTACCTAGTAAACAAATTTTATTATTTTCTTCAGTATTTAACATAGCACCTCCACTTTTTAAACTTTATTGTCAGGTAAAATATCATTGCAATAAACAGGTTCAGTCTAGACTTGAAGAAAGAATTAACTCAAGTTTTCCTAGCTTTTGCAACTGCTGCTATTAATCTGAGAGGCACATGGTTCCAAGCGGTGGCTTTTCCATCTGTATTTGAACAAGCAGTTTTATAGCAGCCGAGATGAGAGAAGGGTAGTTTAGAGTGGAGGATGAACTGTTGAATGAGACTGTCCATCCCAGAGTTATGACTTCTGTCTTAGAGGATATATAGGTTTACGTGAAAAAGAAAGTTACTTCAGTCATAGCTAATACCTGTTAGATTAACAGCCTTTGAAACATCATAGTGTGGCTAGGTCTTTCTGGGTAATTTTAAAATCAAGAACAGATCATTATGATGCATTGCCTTTTTTGCAGAGAATGATGTCAATGAACAATATCAATGTCCTAAAAAGTATTTCAAGTTGTAGCTGCTAAGAAAACTTTTTAAAAAGTTGCCTAAAGGAGTTACTTACATTTTCAAGCTACTCCTTAATGAAAGCAAACCTGAACTCCGAGGGTTAGATTAAATTATTCTCTTCTGCTGAATATGCCTGTTGTGTCCAAGTAATACAGTCTGTTCATTTGAAAATAAGTTGTTTTATTTTCATTTATCACTGGAAAAGTACACAAAGTAGCCAGTACATTTGGGGAGTCTGAGGGTGGAAAATGTTCCCGTAAGTGGTCCAGTGTGATGTCATGAAATCAAACATCCTGGCTGGCTGCTCAGAACCTAATGGTTATTAAGAAATAAAGTCTGTGAATTAATTTCCTAGTAAATGTAATATTTATTCATTCCAAATGTAGTTTCTGGTAACCATTTCTATTTGATTATTTCAGTACGCTAACTTTTGAGTAATTTATACACATTTTAATGATATAAGGTAGAACTATTATCTAATGAAAATATATCATCAGGGATTTATTTATTTATTTGAATAAGAGTATTTTCATTATATTTAATAAAACAGAATGTTTGTCAAAGGACTTGTCTAGTACTATCATATATATACAGGATATCTATTCATATATGATATATAATGATCATATATGAATATAAATGAAAAGCCTCAGCTAAGTGATGAAATTATTTTAGTTCCTTTTTTTCTTTTAGTGGCTTCTTTAATAAACTGTAAGTTGCTTAGAAATAGAAAAAAATAAATAAATAAAAAGTAAATTTTCTGAAGGCTAATTGAAGGATCAGAAACAAGACCACTATCTTAAAAGACCAGTGGTCCATGGCAGGAACCCACCCAGAGACCAGTATTCCAAACAGGAGTGCCCAGTGGGCCCTGGCTTTCTGTAAGAGGAGGAACATGGTGTTCTTATGAAGTGAGCCATTTACTTCCAACAAGGCTCTGTCTCTGGGAGGGATGACTGACACTAATTTAGAAGTACTGAAGAAACCTTCACAGAGAAGAATCGATCCATTATGTCCCTAGCGGTTTCAGTTCGTTTTCCTTCCTTTGGGAGCAAGAAACACATCCAGTATAAATACATCTAGAGTATACAGAAAAATACCTTATAGTTTTCTGAACAGTCCTCTCTTTTAGCGTTTTGGGTGTGGAGTACTGGTATTTCCTAAAAAAGACATTGGACTGTCTTCATCTTCATAAAGATGAACACAGATCATATTCAGGAGATGGCTCCCTTCAGAAAATACCAGTTTTCATTTCCTTTTTCCCTAGACGAACATTTTTCCAGATTACAGTTTGAAGATTAATGGTATCCCACCAATTAAAATTCCAGTAGCAGCCGAGGGCAAATTTGGAAACATTTTTTTTTTTTTTACATCATAGTCTTCTGTTGCTTCCAATTAATTTCTCAACTACCTGCAGTCATTACTACTAACCACATCACTTAGTCTATGTCATTTAAATTTACTTACCCTGTCATTCAAAAGGTAACAAAATGTTTGGGGAAGTAAGGAGGGAAAAAACAGAATATGACTATGTTAGAGATTTTAATCAATATTGTATGAGCAGGATTAGAGGAAACATCTGATTAAGCAAATATTAGATGCAGCGAGGGTACGTTGATATAAATTAATAACACAGCTCTTCATCTACTGTATGAGTGGGCGGGACTGAAGTTTAGGGTGAAGCACGGTCCCTTATCGCCACCTAGTGGATATATACAGAAGGCTTTCTTAACAGGCTCTAAAATTTCACTGGTTTGAGTCCATTACATAAAAATTGACTCATTTGTTTGGTTGATACATTTTACCCTTAAGTGTATGACAGACTATGGAGTGGATGCTAAGAATAGAAATCAAAACAAGTGTAATTTTCATGTAGATTAAAAATCAAGATCTCTCTGAACAGTTTATTGAATTCCCAGTGGCCGCATTTGGTTATTAACTGTCAGCTTTTTGCCTTCTAGAGGAGACAGTTTAATTACACAAATCACATCTAATGTAAAGAGATATCATCATACAGTTCAAGGAAAGGTAGAAAGAACGCTATTGTAAACTAGTTTCTCAAATAGAAACACATTTTTGTATATTTTATTATTACTAAGTCTGGATAGGAAATTGATAGTTTAAAGCATTAACAGAGACACCACAAAGTTTTCCTGCATAATCTTTATGTTTTTAATAGATGGACAAGGGTAGTCGAGGTAGCTTTTAGGTATAAGGTATATTTTATGATATTAATTACTATAGAGGACAAGTTTATCTATCCTTATTGGTTATATGAAATTTTAAAACAGAGACTTTGCTTTTGTGACGTTCATATGACAGAAAAATCTTCCTCGACAAGCGTGTTTGTATGCAGAAACACTGTTTGACAGGGACAGTAGACTTTCATTGGAGGTTCATTCTGTATACTCTTAATTTGAAACATCTTTTCTCTAAGAGATATATGAATTATTACTCCCACAGATTCTGTTCAAGATATACAACCTAATGGTAAATGGAAATTAATAAAGATGAGTTGTGAAGTCCAATTGGGAAGTATAGTGCCTCATTACAAAAATCTGATGTGTCACCTGCTAAGCCAGCCACTAAGATGCACTAGGCAAGCATAGTAAGGCCTGCCATCATGAAACAAGAACCCTCCTGTTTAGGAGTTATGATTTTTGGGTTTCCTGTTTTTCCTTGTTTGGCCCTGGGACCCACACAATGACAAAAACCACCCACTCACCAAGTCCTCTTTCATGAATGTCACCAAAATGGAGTCTAAATTGAACAGAGGTGAATAGAGAATTAGGGCCCTCACTCCTGTAAAGAGAGATGTGTTATCCTTGGCCAGCAATGGGTCTTTATCCTTAAGACAAAAATAATGTCAATACTTTATCTGGCCACCATGATATCCTGTATTTACTCAGTGTGAATGCTGGGAAGAGACTACCTGAGAGTCAGGTACCCTGAGTGTAGAAGTTCCATCAGGGGTTACAAAGCTGTTACAGTTCTGAAGTCTACTGGTGCCTTCAGGATGCTGGGCAGACAGATTGTCTAGGAGGGAATTTGGAGCAACTCTGACATAGTGTGAGGTGGCTGGTTTGTGTGTTCGGAATTCTGGGTGATGTCCTAACTCACTCGAGGGGATGGGGAGGGTGAGTTGTGGAATTAAGATGCTTAGCTATGTTTCCCAAAGAAAGCCAAGCCTTTGGGTTTTGGTTTGGATTGGTTTGGATTTTTTTTTTTTATGCCAAATGACACCTCACCTCTTTTAAAATCTGTTTGTTTGTTTGCTTGCTTGCTTACTCTTGTCTGTCATGACACTGGAAATTAATCTCTGGCTCTTACTCATGCTAGGCAAGCCCGTCCCTAGACCAGGAGGCTCTTTATAACATAAAACAAAAAGCCCAAAGGATAAAAATAAATCAGAGAAAGGTTTGACTCTGCTCCATCAGGGTAACAAAATCTTCCCCTCTACCTTCTAGTTCTAGAATTCTGAAGCAAATTCAGCGTTATTTTGTTGGTTGTTAAATTCTGACTCCTGGAAACTGCAACTGAATTCAATCATTTCTACAATCTTGTAAGCGGTCTTAGATCTCAGCCTTCATACTATGTACATGACCCTTTCTTGTTCTTGCTTTGAGGATCACCCCTTTCAAGCATTCATCTTTTCAGTCAGAAAAAATGTTACCGAGCACTTGCTGTATCAGGCATTGTAGCAGTGTTATACACTACAACTCTGCCCCACACTTTACATTAGGAAAATCCATTATAAAATAATCAAAATGTCAAAATTGATGGTACTGGGCTTAACGCATTACAGAATCCTGAAGTATATTTTGAGTAACAGAAACAAGCCAAAAGATCTAGATACCTTCTGGTGTAGAATCAATTTTGAAGCTGTATCGTTAAAAGTCATTTCCATTTCAACTTTCTGGGCTGTGGTGCTTGATAGTGTAGACAGAGTTAGAAGATAGCCATGATACCTGGAACCCTAGAAGGCCTGGGGTTCTGACAATATGTTGTTCAGACTAACAGGAAACACAAACTTGTATCTGCGTACCTGTGCTCTTCTCTACTTTGCCCCTAATATTCAGACTGAGCAAGGGAGAGTTAGTACATGGTTTGCACCAGGCAAGTCTCATGCTAGGCGCTACACAGTAATTAGTGCAAGGCATTCTCAGATCAGTAGAGAAGGCAGGTGGCACATGTCATGAATCACAACTCAAATCTGCCAAAGAAGTGGGATTTGCCTTTCCCCATCTCCTGTGTCTCCTTTCTTTGCACTTATCCAAACTTTCCAACCCTTGGTATACAACTGAGATCAACACACTCCCACTCCCAGGGTATCAGTTGCTGTATCTAGTTGATTGACTTCTTCACTACATCTAAGAATGAAAGAGTTCTCCTCACTCGTCTACATTTCAAGCCCTTTATCTCTTAAAGTAAATGTTTTGTTTTAAGTAAAGGAATTTAAAGCATCTGGAGGCATCTCTTGCTTGCCCCGAAGGGGGTAATTTCAGAGTCTTCAATCTCTGAGTTGACACTGTCTGTTCCTTGTGAGAGTGCCCTCCAGGCCTGTTTGTAAGACCTCAAAGAACTCTGGCTCCTGTTGACCACTGGACCCTTTGAGCTGAGCCAGATCAGCTCTCCTTTCTACCTCTTCCAGGAATTGGAGCAAAAACTGTCTCCACTTCTACCCCCAGGGCATCCAAAGCCCTTCCTGCTGGGAATTCCTGCTCACTATGTCATTAGCATTAAGTCCCTTGCCCTTCACTGAAGAGCTTTGGTTGTGACCCTGAGGGACTGAGCACTCAGAGAAATGTGAGTTCTACTGTTTGGGCCTCCAATGACAGCCTATAGATCCAGAGAAGAGAGAGTAGTATACATAGTATATTCAAGGTTTAGTATATACAGTCCACAGAGTTATGAAGCTGGAAGGAAATAGGTGGAGGTACACACAGGAGAAGCAGCCATCATGTTGAAAATATGGGTCACAGCCAACATCGTTCAGCTCTACAAGGTTTTAGGATTAGGTACAATTCATTTAGAAAATGTGTCACACTGATACTGAGTGAAGTCTTTCTGCTGTGTGAAATACATACTATGAATAAACAAATAAATATCACAGAAAAAATAAATCTGCCTTCCCTGTACAAAATTAGGCTTGATTAACACAAGACAAAATGATGGTTCTATTTTATTACGTGTGTTAAATTCATTTAAGTACTTTCTGAAAAGTTTATGCGTATGGATTTCGCCTGCATGCAGGTCTGCATATTTATGCAGTGCCTGCCAAAGCCAGAAGATGGCGTTGGCGACAGCACTTCTGCACTTGAAGTTTACAGACTTTTTTTTTTTTTTTTTAACTTGTTAGAGCATGCCACTGTAGTTTGATGTTCACTCTCAGACCCTGTTCTGAGCCAGGACACTAAGGAGAGCCTGCCATCTGCTCTCTAAGGCTGATGGTCCTGATTTGGAGACCTGGCATCCTCCTCTTTCTTTCTAGAACTTAGAGGAGCAAACTTGCTGATCTAGCTGAGCCATAGGGTACCTGACTATGAGTCGTCCCACTTGAGGACTCTCAACATGGGCAGTACCTGCCCTCCAGTACCTAATTTTCTCTTGATCCTAGGCCGGTCCCGGACTCTGTTCATTCATAGGTAGTCTTCTCCATCACTGCCAAATTTGTAAATTCTTCTCAGATTCAAATAATTGCTATAGCAATAAATTTAATTTTTTTAAATAAATTTAAAAATAAATAAGCTTAAATTGCAATAACTCTCTAAATAATTTCAGTAAACACCTAAATTGAAAAATAAAACAGGGTTTCGGTGGGGGATGGGGATAGAAGGTTGGTGGCAGAGCACTTTCCTCTCCTCTCCTCGCAGGTGGAAGGCCCTGGATTAGAGGAATCAGTTCAGCGGCCTTTGCCCTAGAAGGTGCAGGAGAGGATGCAGTAGAGGGTTCAGGAGAAGATGCAGGAGAAGGTGCAGGAGAGGGTGCAGGAGAATAAGCATTGCAGGCTGCAGTGGAGGATGCACTAGAGGGCGCACTGACTGAGTTAGGGAAAGAATTCTAGGAAGATGAGAATGATTCAAGAGTCAACAACTATCAGAGGCCGGACGCTGGTGCCTGAGACAATAAAATACTCTTGGTGAAAATGTGAGTGGAATTTAGGAACTACTTCTGCGGGCAAACAAACTGAATTAATGTGTACGTCATGGGCAGACGTCAGGCTGGAAATGGAGATTTTGAAACTTTAACATTAAATTGTTAATTTAAAAACATCATTTAGAAGAATGGAGAGCACATTCAGGGAGCAAGGGGAAGCTAGATCCCAGGGGGAAACTGGCAGAGAGCGTCCTGCTGTGCAGACTGCTTCATGTTTGTTTGGATTCTGAGGTTTGAACCCATGGCCTCACAAATGCGAGGCAAGCCTACCACTGCTGATTCACAACCTGGATGCATCCTTTAGGCCTTCGCTTCTATCTTATCCACTGTAAATGTTCCTAGAGCTGGGTAATTGTTGGCATTCCTTCTAGGCTCCGCCCAACAGTTACCTAGCAACAACCAGGAAGGCTGGCTTGCTATAATAGAAGGGACTGTTTGGCCTCTCTGACTCTCTCTGACTCTGCCTCTTCTCTACCCACCTCCTTTCTCCTCTTCCCCCTCCCCTCTCCACACGTTCCTGGCCAGCCTCTCTCCTCTTCTGTCTCTCTGTCTCTGAATCTGTCTCTGTCTCTCTCTCCTTCCATTGCCGCCAAATAAACTCTATTCTATAGTAGAGTACTATATACTATATACTATATACTATATACTGTACTAAAAGGTTGGAACTTCAGGGGAGGGATGCCTCAGCATGGGCTGCCTGATGTACCCCCTCCTACCACACCATATCCTTGATTTTATAAAAACACACCAGGAAAAGCAGTATTTCATCAATCCCCACATCTCGAAGTCATCAACCCTCTGCACAGACAAGATGCCTGGCATGTTTGCTGAATTAAATGAAATTAAAGTGGCATTTCCAAGCCTTGATGTTCTAATGACAGATTGTCATAATGATAAGTCTGAATAAGACCTCAAAATGCCTGCATTGTAGCCATTTGTTCAATTTCATCCAATACTTAGTTAACTTTAAATATATGTTGTTGCATTCTGTTGTTTAAAAATCAGCAACCCATGTGTGGCACAGATGGTAATCACCAGAGTGTTTGATTAACCATACCCACAATGTTTACCTTGACATATGAATGAACTGCCCACAGGATGGAGTGTAGGTCAGGGACACTCAGCAATCCATTCACTAGTTCCTAGATTCTCAAGACTTCTAAATTTTAAGTCAAATGTAGAGTCCATAATGCTTAATTTCTCTTGTCTTCTCAACAAGTTATATTTCTTTACCAGAACGAATTACCAAATAAACTACAATGAATAACTGAACAATTTTAACATAAGCAGGTCCAAAAATTGTATGACACATACTTCTTTTATTAAACAAAAATATCTTGTGCATCTGAGATTCAAATTTAACTGAATGTTCTGGGTTTTTTTTTTTTTTCCTGGCTAAAACTGTCATCCCCACCTTCACTGGGAATAACTAGAGGTTATCACACATAAATCCTTTCATGATGCTTCTGAACACTTTCTAAAGTTATTGAATGTGTTTGTGTTTCATGTGTGTGTGTGTATTTGTGTGAATAAAAGCATTGAGTATGCTAATCTAATGCTTAGATGACCAGCCCTCCAGAACTAAACAGTTTTTGCTAATGAGAATATTGTATTGAAAATAAATAAACAGGTATGGTAGCCTATGCTTATTATCCCTGGTCTTAGGAGAGCTGATGTAGGAAGATAGTGAGTTCAAGGTAAGCTGAACTACATAACAGCACACTTTCCCAAACAAACAAATACTTGATCCAAGTAAAATTGTCAAATTGTAACGTATTAAGACATGACTTTATAGAAAAGATTTAACTGTCCTGTCATGAGCCTTGAGTGTGTATTAACTAGTACTCACATTTCACAGTTTTTGCAAGTCAGAAATAATTACATGACAAAATGACCATAAGAAGATGATGCAATCATAAAATTATATAAGGTACAAGAAGTATAAACCCAAATGTTCTAACAGCACAGATCTGGAAGAGCATTTCTCCCTTGTTGACTATTTTGCTGTTTTGCTGCCACCTTGTGGTTCTTGTAGGGATTGCCCAATACAACAAATGGTTAATAACTTGCTTGATCAATACAGTCTCATCTGCGACTAATAAGTTTTAGTTTTTCCCCAAATGCATGAACTACAGAACCAAGAAAGTGCCAAGAACATAGCTCAAATACTTTCTGAGTTTATCTTTTTTAAGATAATTGTTTTATCACTTTTAAGATAATCACTAATTTAAAGATCATTCAGTTTTGTACGAATTTATAGAAAATGGATGAATTTACTTGTATTTTCTTTAATATTCAGGCTAGTTGACTTTTAACATGGATTTACATAGTTTTGTGAACTCAATAATTTCAGAATTGATCTCCTTACTTCATTTTTTTAACCAGCCCTCATTCATATCCTAAATCAAGATAACAATACCTTTGAAACAAAAAGAAATATAAACAACAACAAAAAAAATGTACCAGAAGGCATTGTACTGATATATAAGTTTAAAATGATCATAATTTCAATCACTTAGGCTAGAAAATTCAGAGTTCTCAACTACTGGTTCATAGCGTGACTGAAGCCTCATTCTGACTGCGCTGACCCTCAGCTCATTCCTCCCCACACCGTCAGACTTCGAGACCCTCAGCTCATTCCCCCCTACCCCCCGTCCTTCCTTCTGCATTGTTAGTCTTGCTCACCAGCATCCTTTGCATCCTTGGCCTATTGCCTGAAAAAGGATCTGCCAGACAAATTATTGTCATCACAGTTTGTCCATCCATCTCCTTAAAACTATGCCAATACAATGGTAACTCATCCTGAAGAGGCTTAAGCTCTGCAGCTTGGTGGAATCAGGTCTCCAGACACTGCTGTGATGCAGACTGATCGGATTTCTTTACAAATACTTCCCCCCCGCCACCCCCCAAAATGGATATCCTTTTCCTTAAGCTCAAAGTGCAGATGCCCAAGCCTCCATCTGATTCATGCTAAAAACAGTATTTACGTAAACGAAGCCCTCCCACACCTTCACATCAAAACTAGCCCCTGGACTCAACCCCTATATGTTTCCATCAATTATAATAACAAATTTTTGAAGATCTGTTTGGTCTTAAGTGGGTAAGATTGTTGTTTCCTGAGCAGTGTAGTTTATTTCTTCTAGTCTTCTCAGAGAACTCTCTGTTGATTTGACTTCCCTCTCTTGCATCTTCAGTGTCTCAGACTTTGCTCATCCCTTTTTATTAGAATTTAATCATACCTGAATTTTTGTTTAAAATACAAAAAAAGAGGGGGATGGGGACTCTCCCTTCCTCCCACTGTCATTCTATTGGGAGAAAGGCCACTGGAAACCAGATAACAAGAGAATCTTGGAAATGCTGACACTACTCCCCCCACCCCCCCACCAAGGCCCCCTGTCTTTTCTGCAGCATCAACTAATGGAATTGCTTTCCTTCAGAGCCAATGTTTTTGGCTTTTCCTGTTGCTGTAACAAAAATATTCGAGGCTTGACCTTGGAAAGAAAGAAAACGTATTAATTCACAGGTCTCAGGATGCAAGACTGCAGTACCGATTTATGGCCAGATCTGCTAGGGACCTCCCAGTGGATGGAATGGCAGAGCCAAGAGTGTATGGAAAAGAGACAACCTGGTGAGACTTCGAGAAACCAGAGAGGGAGTCAGCAGAAAAGCTAGCTATTTTATGCAACAATTGAGTCTCATAAAAAATTAATTCCACAAGACCAGTATTATTCTCTCCTAAGTGTGACACCCACTTGACTTAATTATTTATGGACTATCTGTTTTCTAATGGCCTCTACTCAGTTTGCCCTCACTCTTCACAGTCTTTGTGTGCATCCATTGATTCCCACAAATCACACCCTTCTCACCCATTGGTTGACAACTCTCAGGTGTTAAAATCTTCTCAGGTTTTTCTGTTGGAGAATCTAACCATCTCTGTTAACAAAATGCATACATCTCAAACTCATCAAGTCCAAGGGAACTCTTTCATTTTTCCTGAATCTGGCCTCCCCAATCTAGCTCCATTAGTAAACAGTGCCGTTTTATCTCCATTCAGTTGCTAAGGGTAAAAGCTTGAGAGTCACCCTGTTGGTTCTGTACCATAAGCATCTCCCAGTGTACACAGCTCTTCTGCCTCCACCAGCATAAATTTCACCCTGCAACTCACACCCTTCTGGTTGAATTCCTGCAAACCTTATCCATTGGGTTCAGTGTTTCCATTCTTGGTTCTAATTCTCTCATGTCACAGTAAGAGCAATTTTTATAAAATGTAAAATATGATAGTTTCACACTTAAATCTCACCAGCATCTTTCTACTGTAAAGAAAATTGGGAACAAATAACTTATTACAGTTTGAAATTTCTCAGTGACCTGGCTGTAGTTTTTTTTCTCAAGCCTCATCTATAATCACACGCCCCCGTAACAGGCATGATTAAATGATCAAAAGTCAAGCTACCAAAACAGAATATAGAAGTAGACCCATAGAAAATCTAAATATTACAGTTATTAGATAAGGGCTTTATGTGATATGTTTAATAGAATAGGTATCAAAATACAAGATTAAAAAAAGTAAGATGACTTGAAAAGTCTAAAGCTGTACAATGAGTAACAACTAAAGTTACAAATTCAGTCCATAATTTTAGACATATTAAGGCAGTGATAAGAAAACTGGAAAAATAAGTCTGAACAAACATAGCTAGAATTACTTATGTGAATAATTCATGAAAGATACAATGGGCTGGAGGCGGGATTAAAACATGAGGCATGTAGACATGGGCTTCTCAAAAGAAAAACATGGTAGATGGAGCAGAAACATTTTTTAAGAAATAATAGGTTATGATTTCCCAAACGTCAAAGAAAGTAGAACTACAAAATCTAAATAAGATGATCATCACACATTGAGAAATCAGCCCTCAGGTGTGGAAGACCACACTGCTGACAAAATCGGAAACGTCACGAAGTTCTCCATAGTGAAAGACTCCAGACACAATGAGTAGCACCAACTATCACTTAGAAGAGGAGCTTTTCTTTCCAGCTTAATAAAGGCCACAAACCAGTGAATTGATGTGACCTTATCCCAGTACGGCTTACCTGCCCCACCTGCTTTCTCTCAAAGCAGTCTTCAAGGCAGAAGGGTGTCTAGGAGCCTTGCCTGAGGCAGGTTCTGGATGGAGACATGTGTGGAGGCAGCCCTCTTCTGGCTGTCTGCTTCCAGCTGCTGGGTGGCCCTAACCATAGCCAGGAAAAATTCTAAATGCATCTTCAGACTCTCACATCCATTTTTAAAGTGCAATCTGAAGTTATTCTAAGTTAAAAAATAGAAAATAATCATTGGGAAGTTTATTCTCCTTAAGTTTTATTTATTAGTACTATTTGTATGCTCATGGATGTGTCTGTGGTGTGTGTGTGTGTGTGTGTGTGTGTGTGTGCGCGCGCACGCGCGCACGCGCAAGTATCACAGTGTTCATGTGCAGGTCAGACAACTTGGTGGAGTTTCTTCTTTCTTTCCAGGGTTCCACGTTATCACTAACCAGGCTTGCCCAGAAATTCGATGAGCCATCCCCTTGGGCAGTTTATTTTTGTATAGGATATCTGACAATGGTCTCTTTAAGTCACTGACAGATAAACATTGGGAGCTCAGGCACTCCATCTTCTGATTTGTTGATGCAAATTTTCCCACTGAGCCTGAAACTAATGGCCATGGCTAGTTCTACAGGCCCATAGCTCCAGAGACACATCTACCAAGCTCATACTCCCACCCAGCGCTGGGATTGCAGGCATGTGCTCACACACCTTTGTGTGAGCTCTGGGGAATCAAATTCACATACTCATACTTGCATGGCAGGCATTTTCTGACTGAAGCATCTCCCCAACACAGTATACTGCGTGTTCATTCAGTTCAAAATAATTACAGAACCTTTTAACCTTTTAAGTCTATTCTTTGACACTGGAGGGTTTTTGTTTTTGTTTTTGTTTTAATTTGTATTCTTTAAATCCTCCCAACAGCAGATTATTTTAAGTATTGTCAGCTCCTTAAAGCCAGCAGGTCCAGGCAAGAGGAGAGAGAGGTCCCGGTCCGCAGGGTCTCTCCGGAGCTGATGGTGAATGTTGTTGGCCCAAAGAAACACACCTGGCTGGAGTCTTGTCAAAGCAGGAACTCCACGTTAATGTAACAACCTCTTGTTTATATAAACTTGGAGCATAGGAAGATGTTTTGGAGGGGTGAGATGACGTAGGGGATGGGGAAGGGTGATGGAGGCTATGGGGTGACTGACAGTTGCCAATTGCAAAGCTCTGTATCAGCAATAGCTGAGCAGAGGCAGGGCTAAACAGGTCCTGTTGAGTCACTCTGATACGGAAGTGACTAAGACAGGTCTCAGCCAGGCTCATGTTTGTCCTCAAGGCCCAAACCAAGGCTAAAATGGGGTCCAACGCCTGCACACACCAGACGGGAAGGGCATGCACTACATTGAACCAGCCACCCTCTCCGGCTTGGGGAAAAGGGTTGAATTGACCTTGTGAACAGAGTGAGCTGTGTGGGGGAGGCAGAAGACCTGACGGATCAGCAGGGAACCCCATGGGTCACAACAGACAAGTTATGGGTTGGCTGGGTGGCCACGCCCCTGCCTTCCAGGCACCCTGGCATGGATGAGGAGGAGAGACGAGGGGCCCAACCAAGTATGTCCTTTTTATTTATCTTAAACACAGTTCTATGATCCAACAATACACTTTGCATGATTTGAGTTCTTTTACATTACTCTTGTTTTACTGCCTAGAATATATTGAAAAGATTGTGTATTTTATCAGTGTTTTCTAGAATGCTTTGTACAAGTTAATTATGGAAAGTGACTTGCAGTACTCACATTTTCTACATATTCACTAATTTTTCTCTCTATACGTAATCATTTATTGACAGGAAGCGTTTTAACTCCTGCTTACAGTTTACCAGTTCTGACTTTCTGTGTCCTGAACTTCTATTACTAGGAATGCATGCTGTAGTACTGTCCTAGGGACTCACCTCCCTAAGTAAATCACCTCCATAAGTAAATTACCCACTTTCATAGGTTTTCTTCTGAAATCTACTGTTTGATTTCAATGTAACCCCTCTAGCTTCCTGAAAACTGTCGTTAATGTGTTATATACTTTCTAACCATTTACTTGTTATTTATTTGTGTTTTTTTTTTTTTTAATTTTACATGAACATATTTCTTACTTAGCCTTTTCTTCAAATTCAATGTGACAGTCTCTGAACTTTTACTGGCACTTTTGGACAATTTACATGTAATTAATGTATGCATTAATAGGGCTGAATATGACTCTTCTATGCTACTATTCTTTATGTACCTTCATGTTCTTTGTTCATTCATCCGGATAGCTACAGTCTTCCTTTGGAATAACCTTAGCACCATTTAAATGTTATATTCCTTTTGATGTATTTCTTTCATATTATTATTCCATATTGTGACATTTGGACTTACAGCATACAACTCACAGTTAGTTGGCTTCCAGACAACATAATGCTTCTTCATGTGAACTATATGAATCTTAAAATGAGAAGGGTTTGCTTGACCTGGGTGCATGATTCAGTTTTAAATGTGTTATAAACACAGCCATGCCTTGATAATTTGTTGCTATGCATCAATTATTATTTTAAAGATTTGTATAGGATGATAAAAGCCTTCACCCGTGTAGTTACTGTATTCAGTTTCCTCGCAACTTCCATCAGTCCAGGTTATATTAGTATTATTTCCCTAAGACAATGACGATTTAGTAACACCTATTGAAATGTCAGCCACTGAGTGATTGATTTGCATCCTTGACAGCATCTTAATGTGGTCTTCATTTTGGATGGGTTGTTTATGTGCCCGCCAAAGAATTCCAGATTGGCAATTATTTTCTTTTACTGGTTTAAAAAAAACAAACACTCTCCGCTTTCATCTTACTTGTTTTGTTTCAGGTAAGAAATCTACCTTCATCTCTACTCCTTTATAAAATTATGTCATCTTTATTGTTTTCTGCATATTTTCTCTTCAAAGTTTTTTTTCCTTTGAAAGTTTCAATTAGTATGTCCTGTGTTTAAATTTTTATAGTATTTTGGATTTCCTAAGCTCCATGAATAAGTGTGCTTATATTTTTCCTCAATGATGATTGTTTTTATGCATGTTTTACTTTTCTTTCATCTTCTTGCCTCTCCTAGCTCTTCTCCTTTGAAATAATAGTTACAGATTTATCCAACCACTTGGTGCCTCAGAGCAGAGTTCTCCATTTCCCTTGTCTTGTGCACTCCAGGTTCAGTGTCTTAGGTCATTTCCGATGTAAGGTTCCACTTCATTAATCTTTTATCCTGACTTGTTTAACCTTCAATTAATCTCACGAAAAATTTCATCTCAGAAAATGTAATTCTCATATTTAAATATTTTATCAAGGTCCTTTGTAAATGTCTATTCTGTGATTCTTTATAACATGTTCAATAATTTCTTCACTGTCTACACTTGTAATATAGACATAATATGATTTTAATGATCTTATCTACCATTTATGTGTCATTTCTGAAACAGTCTTTTGATTTGCCTCTGGTAATTTTGGTCATTTGCTTAATTATTCACTTACAAGCATTCTACCCATTGTCACAAATTGTGAATCTTACCTTGTTTAGTTATGAATCTCTATTGATGCAAAAATTACTGCTAATATTCAAAGATGTAGTTAAGTTGGATTTTGAGGATTTTTGTGTGTGTGTGTGTGGATTTTTCAGTTCATGGTAGGTAACACCGAAGCTACATTTAACCATAGTATTACTACTGCCCTGTTGTTGTTTTTTTTAATATTTATTTTATTTATATGAGTACACTGTAGCTGTCTTCAGACTCACCAGAAGAGGGTATCGGATCCCATTACAGATGGTTGTGAGCCACCATGTGGTTGCTGGGAATTGAACTCAGGACCTCTGGAAGAGCAGCCAGTGCTTTTAACTGCTGAGTCATCAATCCAGCCCTGCTCTTCTCTTAAAAAGAGCACTTCAAACATTACACTGAGTTTGTGGCTGCTGAAAGCCGGTACTGAGCAGCCAAGGTTTCCAGGACATGGGGTAAGTAGCTCATATAAAGCCCTGTCCAGTCCCCATCAGAGCATCCTATGGTGACTTTGTAAACACATCCCTTCTCTTTCGGTACCACTCTTCTACTCTGTTAATCTCTACTGCTGCTCTATAGTCTGTAGCATCCTTAGATCTCCAGACTCCTGCATCATCCGCTACACTCTAATCTGTCCAACTCTGGGCTAGTTTCCCTTCCTCCTTTGTATGGTAACCCTCTTTGGGCAGCCACAATGATTATTATAGGTTTTGTTTCCCTTGTTACATGTCAGTTAGAATGCACTTTTTCTTTCTATCTTTTTTTTTCTTTTTTTTTTATACTCAATTTCTTAAGAGCCACTGTTTTTTTTTTTTAAAAAAAAAAAAAAAAAAAAAAAAAAAAAAAACCTCTTTCCTTTTTCTTAGAAGCTGTTTTGAGCAGTAGGATAAGTTCTTGCTTGCCAGTCTTGATCAGAAGCAGAGCATACATGATACATTTTCATAGTTCTATTGTTCTTTATTTGTACAATTCAATTTCTCTGAATTGTATATGTATATAACACAATTGTGATAATTAAAACACATTGTATTTTAAAAATACAGTCTTGACAGTATCTGAAGACTATGCTTCGTAATTAATAATGTTATATATTTAAGTATATCTCATAAATTCTTGTATAATTAGTCTCCAACTTCATTACCAACACCTCAATTACAGCATTCTTTTCTCTTTAAAAAAAAATAGGTAATTGGTGATAGACAGTATCATAAGTCAGGATAAAAACTGGCCTTTCGTGAAGAGTATATTACTTTCTACATAGAAAAATTTGTATTAATAAACCTTAAAAATGTTACAATAAAACATATTAGCCCAGAATTAAAAGGCTGTAAATATAAATTATATGGCTTTCTACTGACTCTACTGCCCAATGTGTTCCTCGATCACTTTTAAAACAGACTTTCACTTGGTCTTGACAGATGCTTAGCCCATGGAAACAGCTGATGAGAATTCCACTGCTTGCATATTCCACTTTGAATAACATTTACTCTTCCTAATGTAGAAATGCACCACACTACAAAAGTGCTGCTTCTACACCTGTGGATCCAGCGTCTATGATCTCCGTGGGTGGCACATTTTTCTTCCTTTGGAGTTTTCAAAGCTTTGATTATGAAACAAAACTTCTGAAAAATGTATCTAGAGATTCTAGATGGTTTTCCCCCTTAGGGTATCATATGGACAAAACAAAGAAAAGAGCAGAATACTTTGAGAATCTAAAACTATGTTTGCTTAACATTCAACGCAAAGTGATATGAAATTGTGCTCAGCCCAGGAATATGTCCCACTAAGCTTTCCTACCTAAGTGAGCCGAAATTGCCTCCCCAGTGAGTTACATTTCTGGGTGGTCTTTGAAAAAAAATCTCTTTGAAGACAGCAGTCATCTAATAGTACTGTAAATGTGAATAACACTTGTGTTTTTATCTTGAAGAAGCTAAGAATGAGTATCAATTAATCACTTTCATTTGTGTAGAATTTCTTACCTTAATTTTTAAAGATCAATTTTTATTCATATGTTTGAGTGAATGCAAAATATAGGTAGGGGCTCCTTGGGAGGCCAGGGCAGGGAGCACTTTCATTTGTGTAGAATTTCTTACCTTAATTTTTAAAGATCAATTTTTATTCATATGTGTGAGTGAATGCAAAATGTACGTAGGGGCTCCTTGGGAGGCCAGGGCAGAGAGTTGTGTCCCTCAGGACTGGTGTTCCAGGAGACAGTAAGCTGCCTCATGTGAGTACTACGAACGAAGCTCAGACCCTCCAGAAGAGCCACAAACTTCCTTAATGGCTTAGTCAGCACCCTCGCTCCTACCTCTTACATATAGGACGGAAATCTTCAAAACTATGTATACAAAACAAATGAGTATAAAATTCCTCATAAAAATTTAATGGGAAAAAAATAGAAGCGTCTGTATTTAGTGTTAAAACTAACTTCTTATTTAATGAGTCGTGTGTGAATCACTAGTCACCTTCAGATTATGACAACCAAGTACCAGGCATTCACTTCACAGAAAGAGTTATTTAGGTGCTGGAGAAAAGGCTCAGTGAATAGGAGCATTGGCTGCTCTTGCATAGGACTCCAGTCCAGTTCACAGCATCCACACAGTGTCTCACAGTCAGCCCTGCTTCTATGCCCAGGGGATATGACACTCTTTTGACCCCCAGTGGCAGCACCCCAAAGTGAATGCTACACACACACACACACACACACACACACACACACACACAGGGGGAAGGGGAGGGGGAGAGGCAAAACATCCATACATGTCAATGAAAATTTAAAAATAGTTATAAACTTGAACTATGTACATTTTTCACAAAATTCCCCATCTTTATGAGACGTAAGGGTTTTTGATATTAAGTTACAAAATAACTGTTGTTATGTGTCCTGAGGCTTAAGAATTTTAGTGCAATGCTCCTAATGAATAATTTTGTTTATAAAATTATTTTATAAACATTTCTACGTACAATTAACATAATTTACAAACAATTAAAAATTTAAAGCTTAAAATTTAAAAACTTACTTACCCTATGCTCCAGGACTTCCAGTCTGAAACTGGGAACAGCGTGACACCTGACCTCCAGTGAGAGCACAGATAGAAATGACATGGAACCAGCATTAAATCTCACATTCATATCATAAAACAAAAACCAGGGACAGGATGACATAGAACTAGAGTTCCACAATCTCCTTTGAAAGTAAGCATCTCACTGGCGGCTGGTGAGATGGTCCAGCAGACAAAGGCACTTACCACCTACCATGAGATCCTGAGTTCAATCTGTAGATCCTCAAAGCAGAAAGACAGTAATCAGTCCTGCAAGGTTTTCTCTCATCTTTACACACACACACACACACACACACACACCACACATACAAATATACAACACGCACACACTCACATACTCCAGATACACACATATATTACACACAAATACATGTCACATAACTCATTATACACATATACATACACCACATACCACATACACTTGCATATACCACACATACACCACACACACAACATACATACACACACAAATACACCACATACATACACACAAAGACCACACATATATACCATAGATATACCCATGAGCCATACACATATATACATAAACATACACTCACACCACACATATACACACACACCACACACATACACACACCACACATATACACATATGTACTACACACCACACACATACATAAACACTCATTAAATAACCTAATAACTAGCTGAGTGTGATAACACATACCTTGAATCCTAGGACTCAGGAGGCATAAACAGGCAGATTCTTGAGTCCAACCTGGTCTACAGAGTTCCAAGACTGCCAGGTCTACACAGAGAAACCTTGTCTTGAAAAATAATACAAAATAATAGTAATAATAATAATAATAATAATAATAATAATAATAATAATAATAGTGTAGTAGTAAGTATTTCAGCCTCCCATATTTCCCAAGGATCCACAGCATCTCCTCATACCCCAGCCTGAGGATAGAAGCTTAGCACTTAGGTCTTTGGGAGACACTGTAGAAAAACCAAATTGATTCTTCTAAGATGTTTCTGTTCATGTGCTAATCAGTGCACACACTCACTACCTTCCATATTAAACTCATTGTAGGACTAGCAATAAAAACAGGCTCTGGCATTAGAGAGCAGACTTAATGTGTACATGACGTTGTAGCTCTAATCTCCATACATAAACTAGTACACAGAGTAAATTCATATCTGGTGATAGGAAGTAAATTAAAATTTCTGTCTATTTTGAGAAGCTTTGCTATTATTCAACCTTGTCATCACTTTTGATTTCATTTTCAAGTGTTTTCTTGATATTACAAACTCACTGTGATTTACCTACAACAAAATATTAAGGCATTCAAGTTCGGTTATATAGAGTCTCCATTTCCTTCTTTAAAATCCTATATTTCTTTTATTTTCTTTATTTGGCAATAAAATATATATTTCAATTCAAACAGGATTTATTGCCCTGCAAAAATGTGTACACGGCCAGCTATCAATGCCAGGGAAACACTGGAGAAGTTGGCAATATTATTACCCTTCTCTATTCACAAGACTATAGTCGTGATTTTAATTACCACATGGCTCTGTGGGAAAGGGGGGATGTTTCTGTATTGGTGTGTGAGTATGTGTTCATGTGTAAGGGGGTGTATGTTTGCCTGTGGGTGTGTCTGGGGGTGTGTATGTGCCTGCTCCTGTGTACAAGTATGTGTGTGTGTCTCTGTGTGTGTGTGTGTCTGTACACTCAAATTTGTACATAAGCACATGTGTTTGTATGTGAGTATGTGTGGGTGTGTTCAGTGGGTGTGTATGTGTGTGTGTCTATGTGCACTCAAATTTGTACATAAGCATGTGTGTTTGTATGTGAGTATTGTGGGTGTGTTCAGTGTGTGCACACAATGCACACATCCCGCCTTCAAGGCACTTACACTGTTTACATTGCACCATAGTCAAATGTGCTTAACCCACCTGCCATCACTCCACTCTTCAAATAATGCCCCATAAATGAGGACCTAAGAACTGGAATGGGTTAGCTGATGGAATGAACCGACTCATACGAAGTACACTAGGAACTGATGGAGACCTTGCAAATCCTCTGGCAAGCTCATTCTAAACTTGTCTGGGGCTGTACTAACACAACGACTGTATTTGTAAATGTAAGTGTGAACACCAAACACTGAATTTAAGGTCCCCGGGGTGCTGCCCAGCTTCCTCAGTGTGAGCCAAACTGGGCGTTGGTTGGCAAATGAATATTGCATCGTCTTCAGCTTGGTGTTCTTTCTTTGTTGCTTTACTAGAGGAGGTATTTGAAGTTGAAAATGAAGATGGTAGGAGGCTCTTCCTGTTGTCCTAAATTGCCCTTCCTGCATCGCGTTTCAGCATCATAAGCACCTCACCCTATTTGAATGTCTCATATTTAAAAAGCTTTCCTCAAATACACATTTTAAAACAAAACGACTGGGGGAAAAGTACTCCAAACTACATTTGGCATATCCTAGCCTGGGAAATTACCCAGAATTGTGGATTCCCACAACGGAGGTCAACGTCCACATACTTTTCACATGCATTTAATTGCTGGAAAGATTTTGATTGGGCAATTATGTTCGTATTTTGAAGCAACTTCATTTTCTCCTTGAGAATGAGCCCTTCTTAAAGTGGGGATAGTGCCAGTGGGCTGTGCCAGATCCATTGTGGGTATTGAAAACTTCAACTTGAGAAGAAAAGTAAGTAGCGAATAGCAGGCTTTGCCCTGCTGTGGAGAACGCAGGATATCTAAAGCCAGACAGGAAGCAGCCATGGTGAATGCTGCAGTCTGGTCGCTGCAGGACTCCTGGAGCAAAATAGCCCTTCCGTTGTCTAATACACCTATTATGACCACAAGTCTCTCCATCAAGGCCACATGGAGAAGCCAGAGATGAGCTGAAGAAGAAGCCCAAGAAATGTGCTTATAATGGGAATGACCAGAAAGGAGCCGGTATTTGACCAGCCTGTTTGCAGATTCTATCAGTACAGATGGTTCATGGCTAAAATGTCTCAGGTACCAATGTAAAAACCAAATGGAATGAAAATTTTCAGAAAGAAAGCTAGGGATAGACTAAAACCAAGTTACTTCATCCTTTGGTCCATTTTGTGACGTGAGATCTCTTGGTCAGCCTACCTCTGTAAGAAACCCAAGGACACAACCTTTTTGATCTTCCAGAACAGCAATAACTAAGGACATTTCACAAAAATGCCCATCAAAACTTCAAATATTCTAACTCCAAAGAGCAAGAAATGAATCAACCCATCATCTTCATGCTCTGTTACTTTTTTTTTTCATAGCAGAGATTATTAGATGGACAAAAATACTAAATGTAACGCAACACTGATACCTTTACAGAGACTTCTGTGCCAGATGAAATAGATCAACAGCATAATTGGAATTACTCTGAATAAGCCAGTTCCTTTCTTGGGGCCAAGGTGGACACAGATTCACAGCTTTATGACACCTCGAATCCTCTTGAGATTAAACAAGGTCCTTGCTCTTATGGATTGGATTTCACAATGGTGAAAGATATTTTGGACTTAGATTCCATTTTATATACTTGATCCCACATGATGTTGGATGAGTGACTTGACTACGATGCCAGGCAATAGCTCTTTCTACTCCTTTTACATCCCGATGAATAGAAATTGGTGCTCTTGCTGAGAGAGCTATTTTTAAAAAGGCCTTACTACCCTGTCACTAGGAAATGCAAATTGTGGTCAAGAGGTCCCTGAGGGCCACGGTGTTCTCTGTGAGCTGGGTGGCAGGTGCACACTAAGGCCATTCACTGCATCTGGAGAGAATATTTGGCATTTCATACCGTTTTTCAAAATGGATTTTGATAAGCAAGCATGGAAGCCGAGGGTCAGATGGGAAACTGTTTCCCTCCTGTTTGTTTCCCTTCCATCTGAATGGTTGAACATAATTCACAGCTTTAAGCTCCTTTCCTTTTGTTTGACATTCCCATCACTCTGTCACTCGGAGTGCCAACTTTACCTAAAAGCTTATTCCTTGGAGATTTTTTTCTTTAAACAATTGGAATTTAGAGAATGAAACGTTTCCCTTGAAACTTGGGAATGCAAATAAAGACACCATTCCAGATGTGAATTTTATCCCGTCTTGACCTCACTGAAACTGAAATTCATTTGTGTTTTATTTTGTTTTCTTTCACTTTGATCCTCCCCTGCTCTCCTCTATGCTCCCATCTCCTGATCTAGTTCAGATAACTGTACAGAGTTTTCCTAAACTCAGTGGTTCTCTATCACCAAAGAGCAGTCTAGGGTCTTCATGAGTGTAGACCAGGGAACAGGCTTGTGCCTGTGTTTGTATTGAACATGAAATAATATAATTTTAGTCCCTGCTGGCACAAGAAGGAGGTAGCTTGTTGACTTCTAAATTAGCTCATTGGTAGCATTTTCTGTTTGTAAGCCAATGACATTAAAAATCCTTCTTTTATTTTTCTTTTTTTGTTTGTTTTGTTTGTTTTGTTTTGTTTTTCGAGACAGGATTTCTCTGTGTAGTCCTGGCTATCCTGGAACTCACTCTGTAGACCAGGCTGGCCTTTAACTCAGAAATCTGCCTGCCACTGCCTCCCAAGTGCTGGGATTAAAGGCATGCGCCAACCACCGCCCGGCCTTAAAAATCCTTCTTGTTGCATGGCTTCCATTACTGTTTTTGACTGAAATAAGAATTAAAGTATGCAGATCTCACTGTGTGTGTCTCAGCTGAACTAAGAGAGCAGGATCCTTAACCTGGCAGAAGAAGTCTGCCCAACTTCGGAACGCTTCAGGAGAAGTGATCATGTTTGACAGGCACATCTTATTACCTTGTCTACTCTTTCTTCACTTGGAATAGCTGAGTCTTTGCTTTATATATCATAACATTTTCTTTTTAAGTGAGAGAACAAATAAATAGATAAAAACACCAAATTGATAAAAGGGCACACGTTTTAAGTGAACTTTCAGCTCAAGGATAGGAATTACAAGGTAGAGGATGGGAAAAAATGAGGCTGAAGATAGAATGGTATGAGACTGAAGATGAAAAGGGATGAGACTGAGGATGGAAGAGATGAAGAAATGAGGCTGAGAATAAGAGTTGAGGCTGAGGATGAGAAGAGAAGCCATTACTAACATCCTTTCAAGTCTTGTCATTTCCTTTCGTTTTCTTCTTTCCCCCCTCACTCCTACATTTTTGGCTTCATTTTTCAACTCTGATTTTGTTTTAGCTCAGTCTTTAATGGTGGTAGTACAATTTCATATACTCTCCACTTGGCAAGAGCAGAAAAATGAAAGGGAATGATCATATCAGGCTTTTCTGTATTAAATACTGTACATCCTCTCATGAGAGTGACACTATTGTCAACCTGACCAGGTAGAAATTGGCAAAGGGAAGGAAGAGCAGAGAGAAAGTGTAGGAGATGAGAGAGAGAGAGAGAGAGAGAGAGAGAGAGAGAGAGAGAGAGAGAGAGAGAGAGATTTTCCTACCAATGAGCTTTAAAAACACTTATAGAAATACTTCTAAGAATGTATAAGTAGTCATGAGCTCTTAAAAAAACATGTCATGAGATTTCAGTCTGGGGTCAACCTTCTGCATTTTATTTTCTATGCCATCCATGGCTTCAGTGTGCCCAGAATCTTTGTAGTAGTATGGAAAGTACAATTGATTTTTCAGGTGTGTAGGTTTTGCCAACCTCTAACACTATTGACCAACAGCTACTTTATAGTAGGTATTCTGTCTTTGTTTGGTTTCTGTTACTGTGATAAAAACACTCACCAAACTCAATGTGAGAGAAGAAAGGGTCTGTTTGGCTAATGTGTTACAGCCCATCAACCAGGAATGAGGCAATGTAGAAACTCAAGTAGGAGTCTTGGGGCAGAAACTGAAGCAGAAACCATGAAAGAATGCTGCTTTCTTGCCACTCCCTCTGACTTACTCAGCCACTGGGTCACCAGTCTAGATATGACACTGCCAATAGTGGACTGTGTGACCCTGAATTAGTTAGTAAAGATGCCACAGACATAGCCCCAGACCTGTCTGGTGAAGGCAATTTCTCTACGGAAAATGCCTCTTTCTAGGAGACTCTAGAAGTGTCAAGTCCACAATTACTAACCAGAGTTTGTTAAGTATAGTACCTGATGTCAATACCTTTGTTTTCAGAAGCTGTAATATTGTGTTCTCATAATTACATTGCTTCTTTTGGATACAAAGAATGCACATACTTGCTTAAGTTAGTAGCATAGAAGAAGGAAGATATTTAATGGTCATTACTATACACAAGTGTTGTCTGCCCAGCACTGATGAGAACAGGCTTCTTCTGTCGAAGTGCTTGTGGAATGACTACCGTCTTCTATAACAGGTATAGAAACTGAAACTTGTTCTTGTCCATTTGTTTTGTATTGTTTTGTTTGTCTGATTTTTTTGGATATTCATTTATTTTTAATGTGATGAGCCCTCAACTAGATACTCTCTCACTCCTCCATTACTCCTGTTAGTGTGGCCATGAGACTTTCCACACAGTCCTGAGAACAACAGTCAATAAAACATGGGAACTATGTAGTGATACATCTAAGGATGAGACCTGGGAGCCATTGTGAACATGAGGAGCTGTGAAAAAAAGGTCCTTAAGGTATCTCTAACTTCCCTACATTTTTAAAGAAAATATTGCCCCTATTTTTATATAAAACAATCATAATTATAAAGCTACTTAACTTTCAATTAATGACAAACCTAATATGCACATATAATAAAGACATACATATTTTGCCTGTGTATAAACATGAATGTTTTGAATAACTCTGTTGTTTATAAAACACAAAGAGAACTTATAAAGATTTTTTGCAGTCTATGTAGTCATTTTATCTAAGCTGGGTAAACGATTTTACTTGCTTAAAAATTCGGTATTTCATGAAAATCTCTGAAGATGCTTTCAGAGTTAAGAAACGTTCGTAGATATCAATGTAGTATAGAAGGCAAGGGTCTGAAGAAATGGATCCGTATGTAAAGTGCTCTTGCCCGAACATGAAGACATGAGTGTGCATCTCCAGGGACCACGGGAAAATCCCGGCATGGCAGCACATGTCTACAGGGGCTATTACTTTTTAGTTCTGTTTGTTTGGATTTTGTGGCTTTCCTAGCTCTATGAATCGAAGATGGGTAAATACTGAGGACTCACCAGCCAGCAGTCCTAGCCAAAACTGCAATCACCAGCTTCAGTGAGACAGCCCCGTCTCCAACACTAAAATGGAATTATCGATTGATGAAGACATCCCAGGGTCTGACTCTGGCTTCTGCATATACTTATATTGATGAACACCTCGTGCACACATGCACAACACAGACACATACAAAACTACGACATAAAATTTGACAATCATTAGGTGAATTTTTAGATTGTATAATGCATCGCACAAGGTCCAGCAGTAAACTAAGCTTTTTAGAAAATAGTATATTTTTCTGGGCCCCGTGTTTTAATAGACACTATCAGAGGCTGCAGCAGGCTATGTTGCTCATAGACTAATAGCGTGAACTATGATGAAACTGTGCTGTTCCATGTGATGTTGAGCAGTAGCCGACAACATCAAGTCTTTTAAGGATGTCTCTAATGCGGCAGTGAAAAGATGGAGATGGGACCAAGTGGAGAGAGGAAAGTAGTCACTGCTATGGGAGAGCTTTGGTAGAGCTTTGTTTTTCATGACTAAGCATAACGAGCCCCTCAGTAAGTCACTGATTGTTTATGTTTTAACTATTAGTCGGAAGGAGTTTTTAAAAAGTGCATTCGGAAGGTGTTTTAAATCTTCCTCAGCCTCTTCATGATTGGATCCCTGCTTAACATAGCTGTAATTTGCCTGACTAATGTTGTGTGTCAGCTCGTTCTGATTTCCTGTGGAAAGCCACGGGAAGCTCGTTGTCAGGTCTGCATTAGGACGATGTAAGCAATGTGTTTCTGTCACATCTGTGGTGGCAGCAAAGCTTGCAGCAGATGATCTGCGGTTGTATTTTCAGAGTCGGTGTCACCACGGTGTTTAAGTGACAGCTGTTTACATTTTGAGCTTTAAAAGAGATGTTAAAACTGTAAATGAAATGGAGTCTTCTAGCTTTGTTCCTTGTTAGAAATACTTCCAAAAGGAATTTAGTTCAAGTGGTGTTACAATCAATTTTCCTATTCACATATATCCTACTTCTAAAAGTGTAAAAATTGTGACTCAAATTATAAAACCTGTAATCTAGAGGTTTATGTTCATTTCATTATCATACGTCCTACATTTCAAAGAATCCTAAAACATCTCAATTGTTTTCATATTTCTATATTCTAATATAAGGGGATACTTATTTCCCTTTTTAAAAAGTAATATAAAATAATAATTTATAAAGGCAGTTGCTTTGTTTTACCTGTTCTTTTTTTAAATTATTTTTGTAAAATCGAAGCTCTGAGTTTCTTTTTCGTTTAGATTTATTAACTTATTTTATGCATGAGTACACTCTTGTTCCCTTGAGGTATACCAGAAGAGGACATTGGATCCTATTACAGAGGGTTGTGAGCCATCATGTTTTTGAAGTCTCTTAAACAACCCTGAACAACTACTCAGAAGGGAACTTCTCATGTCTGGTATTAAAGTTGCTGTACCATGGTCTATGGTTCTTGGGAGTAGCATTCCAACTCAGATAGAAAAACTTTACATATATATATATATATATATATATATATATATATATATATATATATATATGTGTGTGTGTGTGTGTGTGTGTGTGTGTGATTTAAACTATATATGTACAGTTTAAATTTAAATGTATTTAATAAAAATATAAATTTATATTTAATTTAAATTTAGAGTTTAAATTTAAACTATGTGGAGTTTAAATATCTATTATGTATACATAAATATAATAGGTAAAAATAGCATAGATATGTACATAAATATAACATACTATATACATAAATCATTTGCACACTGACTTATGTATATTATAGGTATTTTAAGCAGACAATCTATAGTATAATCCTTTAAGACTTTTCAGACATACTAAGTGTTATTTTATCCTTCTCTCTCCTTCTGTATTTATCTCCAGCCCCTTTCCTAATTAGAGCCCCCTCAGTTGTCCTGTTCAGATCACTCGCACCTTGCTCTTCTCCCTCTATTTCCCCTCCTCCACCCGTTTCCACGGTGGATCCATTGTACTTCCTTTGTTTCTGTAGTGCCTTCATCTGAAAAGCTGGAGGTAGTAAGCTAAGAGCGAATATGTGATGTTTGCCTTTCTTGGTCTGGGTTACCTCACTCAATATAATATAATCTTTTCTAGTCCATGCATTTATCTTCAAAGTTCATGAATTCAGTTTTCTTTACAGCTGCATAGTATTCCATAGTATCTATGCACAACATTTTCATTATCCATGTCTTGGTTTATGGGCATTTGAGGTAGCTGGAGCATATAGATTTATTTTTAGTTTTAAAGGATTCTCTACACTGATTTCTGTGTTGATGAACCAGTTTACAATAGCACCAACACTGAATGAGGGTTTCCTTTTTCCCACACCACTCCAGAATTTGTCGATTGTCGTTTTGGTGATTACAAAATTGTTGAAATTAAGGAAATGTTGAAATGTTTGAAATTGATAAAATCTCAAAATCATTTTGATTCCCGTTTGCCCAATTGTTAGGGAAGAAGAAAATTTTTTCAGATGTTTCTTAGCCGTTTTTTTTTTCTTCCTTTGAGAATTCACTGCTCAGCCCAGATCCCAGGCTTGTTATTTTGAATGGGACATAGGGAGTTTTTTGAGTTCTTTATATATTCTGGATATTAATCAGCTGTCAGAGTTATAGCTGGCAAAAGTGCTACCCTATTCTATGGGCTTTATCCAATTGTCTGTTTCTCTGGGGGTAAGAAAGTCTTTTCGTTTTATGAACTCCTATCTGTGTTGCCCTTAATTCTTGGCATTTCACTTTCTAAAGGAAATACTCTGTGCTAGAAACAATGATGTGCTAACGAAATTTTTATTTTAGTCACTATTACCTCTAACACATGACCTTATTTCCCTAACTTGATGACTACCACAGTGCCAACACACCATGGTCGTAAGGTGATATTTACTGTCTTAAACCTTAAAAGAATTATGAGTTTGCCTGAAAACGACAATAGTGATATTTTATATTCTGAAGATTTAGCAGTATTTCAAGAATTGTTCATAAACTTACTTGATGTTTGATGATTTTCTTTATGTGCAATGATAAAATATGATGCTTTCTTCTGCCTCACATCAAGAATATACTTGGAAAGAGTCACAGTGTGCTAGTCATACTGGTTGCTGCATGGATATTAATAATGTACAAAAAATAGAAAATTTAAGGGCAAGAAATGTAAGATTAAGTTTCCATAAACAAAGGGGGAGGAAAAGGTGTATTTATTTTTAATATCAAGATCATCATCAATATTTAGTCTTTAAGGTTTGCTCCTGATTTTCTCTTCGAAGGATTAACTTCCCAGTTGAATCTCTGAAGCATCAGACACATACCACTTGAAGACCTAGTAATTTCAAGTAGCTGAAAAAGTTTAAGGAGTTAGTGAGAAAATATGCTAGTAGCATTAAGACACAGCTCTTAGAAGCAGGTGGAAGTAACAATCATTGCTCTGTACTACACTGCAGGTCTCTCTGAGATGTTAAATTCTATTGTCCATAAATTATACTTTTTACTCTTCAAAAGACTGTAAATGACTCACTAGAGCCAACTCTATAATATTAAACTACATAGTATCTTAATCCTGACTGTCTTAAGTCTGAACTGTTAGAGTCAGTGTCTCTGTGTATACATGCTATCCACCCCTGGGAGAAAATCAATGTAGACATTTGGATGCCATTAAGAATGCCCAGGGCTGGAGAGATTGCTTAGTGGTTACGAGCACTGACTGGTCTTCCAGAGGTTCTGAATTCAATTCCCAGCAACTACATGGTGGCTCACAATCATCTGTAATGGGATCTGATGCCCTCTTCTGGTGTGTCTGAAGAGTGTGATAGTATACTCACATATATAAAACAAATAAATAAATCATTTTTATAAAAAAAAAAACAATGCTTATCATTAAATAAAAATAAAAATTAAAGAAAAAGAATGCCCATTTTTACTTTCATTCCAACTTGGTTGGGTTTTTTTTTTTTTTTTTTCTGCTGTAGAATTGGATTTTGTCAACAACTTCAGGCTGATAGTCCAGGTTGGAAAGGTCAAAACACATTAAGAAGACATAGTTTATTCCTCCTATTCTTTTCATAGTCAGCAATTGGCTTAAATAGATACAAAACAATATCAGCATTATCTTCAGCATAGCTATAAATCTCATCTAAAACCTGAAAGTCATGGAACAAATCAAAGAATAAAACTCTAACTGAAGTTCCTGTCAAAATCAATATTGCAAGTCCTATGTAAGCCTTTGAGAATCATGTCAGAAAAAGTTGAAATTTTAACAGTTTATAACCTGTGAATCAAAATCATGTAATATACTATTATATGTGTTTTATATGTGTATTATCAACTTACTCATGTAGCTCTCTGAAACTTTCAGTTACCCATAGACAGCAAAAGTGTTTCCTTTGCTTCTTAGTGTATATTCATACGGCTGTTCCTACACAAGGGCTGCATATGCAAGCTCTTATGTATATGAATATAAACATCATATCTAGCTTGTACTTTGGGTAAGATGTACCTTACTATATTCCTATCAGAGTCATGTATAAGCTGCCAGAAATTCATTAGGAATTTGTTTTGTTAAGACGTATGTTCCTCTAGCCCAACAATTACCTAAGGCTTGGATGGACCAATGACCAGTTTGAGTCAATATACTTGGATTAGAGGCTGCTGAGCTTTCAAAACTTCTGTCAATATTTTCAAAGAGAGAGCTAGCAACAAGCCAGGCAAGAGTAGAGAGTTGAATTGCCACTTAAGCATTAATGATGCCATTCCTTTAAAAAATCTGCAATTTTTTTGCTTAGATGGGCAGTCCTAAAATGCAGTGTAAGAAAGAAAAGATTAGAACACAAGTCTCAATAAAGAACAAAGAAGAAAAGGAGGAGGAGGAGGAAGAGGAGGAGGAGGAAGAGGAGGAGGAGGAACGTTGGAGTGACAGTAATGAGAGAAGGGAAGAGAATATCCACCTATAATTTTCTCCTTTTCATTTTTGTGATCAGTGATAAAAGTAAATAATAATCATGGTTAAATTGCTAATGAATAACTTTGGCATTGACATTAACTGTTTCAACTGAACAATAAAAATGTGACCGCAGTCTGTTCAGAGTCTTCTGCTTAGGCCATATGACTAGAACACTCCTGGCCAAGGAATGAAAATTAGTTTTGCCTCTTTTTTTTTTTTTTTTGGATTACATTCATATTATATTTTCCTATCTCCCCAAGACAGCCCCAGATTACAGGCTGCAGTTACATAAAGTTCATTCTGCTCTGTGGCCTGATTTGGATAATAATTAACCCTGTGATCCATGGTAAGTAGTGGACAGTTCATGGAACACAATAGCATGCAGAGGAAAAAAGAGAGAGAGTCAGAAAAGATAAGTAAAAAGTAAGGTGATAAATAGAGAAATACAAGCATAGAAACGCACGAATGGACAGAAAAAAAGTATGAGAAAATCTTAGAAGTACACTGATTTCAAAACATGGAAAAGAAAAGGAAAAATTATTCAATGCTCTATGAATGCAGGTTTTTAAATCACAAGGCTCCTGGGTGCTACTGCTTGTATTTGATTGACATAATTAATTGAGATTTCTGAAACTGTAAACCACAGAAGAATCCCCATTGTGGAAACATGAAGAATGAAAAAACAAACACTAAGCAATTTCTATTTACACATAAGGTGTGCTTTCATCTTCTGCAAAAACAACATGAAATGAGAATCCCTGTAAATATTAAAGTTAACATAAGCCACCTGGATAAAATCTCACCAAGGTGACTGTTTGAATGTGAGCGGAACAGTGATGATAGCAGTGGACATGCTAATCTGGAGGGGAAAAGTCCACAAGGTTTACATAAAGAACGATAGGCAACTGAGGACAGCTACCAAGGAAATCACCAGTTGGTTGTTCAGTGTGATCAGCCTGAAAAACATGTATACAAGGAACATTATTTGGACTTAACAAGTTATGTTTGTGAACATATATTACAAACAGACACATAGATGCATGCAATAATATGTAGTGAAAAAGGAGGCCGTGTATTTGAAGGAGAAGGGGGAGGGGTAATGAGAGGGTTTGGAGAGAGGAAAGGGAAGGAAGTAATGTTATAATTATGTTATAATCTCAAAACCATGTAATTCACAAATATGATAGTATATGTAAATAGAATAAGATAAATATGTCTAGGCTTTGACCACTTTCTGTCAACCATAGGTACAAAGGATCATACCAAGGGTAATGAAACAATAAGTTGCCATGGCCAAATAGGAGAGGAAGGCAATGAGAAGGAATGGGTGGGGCTGGGGCAGGACAGCCACCACAGTCAACCAACTCATAGGACCTTGTAGTGTGACAGGGAGAAGGGTCCACTGATCAGGAGGCTTAACTCTCCTTCTGTGTTTCCCTCAGGGAACACTAGCATTGTATAGTTAAGCAATGTGTGTGGCTGGGGATGCATGGGGGGTTGTTTGTTTAAGTTTTATGTTCTTTCCCTAATCATTGCTTCGCTCTTGTTATTTATTTATATTCCAATCAACTCTACATCCTGCAACTGACTATTTTAGTATCAGGTTGTTGGATTGGTATATTTCAATATCAGACCATTAGAATTTCACTTTGGGCTTGGTGGCGGTAGCATTCTAGCATTTGGGAGGCAGAAGGAGGTCGATCTCTGAATTTGAGGTCAGCCTAGTCTACAGAACAAGTTCCAGGAGAGTGAAAATTACAGAGAAAAATCTTGTCTCAAAATAAAGAATAGAATAGAATAGAATAGAATAGAATAGAATAGAATAGAATAGAATAGAATAGAATAACAAAATTATTTTAAAAAATAATTTTACCTTAGAAAGGGTACCCTGCTTCCCAGTAGTGTTTAAATATCACCAAACCAAACCATGTAAGATTACATGATTAGCAGCTATTTTTCTATTTTATTTTTACATTTATTCACACATTTATTATCTGGGGCATTGAGGGCACATGCACATGAAATGGAAGTCAGAGTACAAGTCACAGGAGTCACGTCTCTCCTTCTACCACCTGGTGCCAGTAATTACACTCAGGTCATCAGGCTTAACAGCAAATACATTTACCCAGTGAGATGTCTGCAGGAACATATTTTTAAAGTAATGTTTTCATTAAATGTTTAAGAATCTCATATGATCATATGCACTATCTTCCCCAGCTCCGCCATGACCCATGACCGACTGCCCCAATATCTGCATTCTCACTCAACATTGAGTTTTCATCTTTTTAAACCAATAAAGTCTGTGTTGTTCAGTAACTCTTGAGAGTAGGGCTTTGCTTGTGGTCTGGTCAGTCTCCCAGAAGTAACACCATTCAAGTAAACTGGCCCTTCTTCTCCAAGAATGATAGTATTAATTTTTCTCCTAGAACCTGGGTGCCAACTCCTGGAGGAGGCCTTAGTTCCTGCTTTTCTAATCTCTGAAAGTATTCTCAATGAAGCACTCACAACAAAAGATTCAAAGTTAGCATATGAGAGAAAAATGTGATGTTTATCTCTCTGAGTCTGGACTACCTCACTCAAGATAATTATTTCCAGTTTCATCTATTTACTTGTGAATTTTATAATTTCATTTTTAGTGGCTGAATAATATTCCATTGTGTAAATGTGCCATAGTTTTATTACCTATTCATTGGATGATGGACATTTAGGATATTTTAGAGCAGCAATAAACATGGAAGAGCATTACCTCTGTAATAAGATTTCAAGAAATTTGTTCAACAGGATTAAACATCCAGGAAATATAAGTTAAAGCTACTTTGAGATTTAATTTTACCTCAATCAGAAGAGCCAAGACTTAAAAATAATAACAGTAGATGCTTGTTTGTGTGTGGGTAAAGAGAATGTATATTAGCTGCCAATAGGTGTATAAAATGGTGCAACCACTAAAGAAGCCAGCATGGAAGTTTCTCAAAAACTAGAAGTAGAAGTAACACATGCTCCAACTGTACCACTCTGTCACGTGTACCCAAAGGACTATATCTTACAACAGAAGTCAAGCAAGACAGCACAAGTCTGTAATCCCAGCAGTGGGAGGCAGAAAGAGACAGGACGCTGGAGCTCATTGGTCTACCAGCCCAGCCTATCAATGAGTTCCAGGGTCAGTAGGAAGTCCTATCTCTTGGATGCTAGCCTTTGACTTCCATACATTCTCTGATACACATACACACGCACGCACGCACACACACACACACACACACACACACACACATTACACATACAAATACAGAGACACACAAAATCAATCATGTGTTTTTAAAATTAATTAATTTACTTCTTTTGGAAGTTCTCTGTTTAGATTTGTATCCGATATTTAAACTGGTTATGTTATTGAAATCTAGATTTTTTTTTTTACACTCCAGATTTTATCCATCCCCCACCCTCAGTCCACTCCAACTGTTCCACATCCTATACCTCCTCCCCAGGCCCCTGCTCCACAAGGATGTCCCCACCCCCTACCCCACCTGACCTTTAAACTTCCTGGGCCTCCAGTCTCTTGAGGGTTAGGTGCATCATCTCTGAACTCATACCCAGCAGTCCTCTACTGTATATGTGTTGGGGGCCTCATATCAGCTGGCATATGCTGGCTTTTTGGTCGTCCAATGTTCGAGAGATCTTAGGGTTCCAGATTAATTGAGGCTGCTGGTCCTCCCACAGGGCCACCCTCCTCCTTAGCCTTTTTAACCTTTCCTTAATTCAACCGCGGGGTTTAGCAACTTCTGTCCATTGGTTGGGTGCAAATATCTGCAACTGACTCTTTCAGCTGCTTGTTGGGTCTTCTGGAGGATAGTCATGATTGGTCTCTTTTTCTGAGTGCTCCATAGCCTCCATAAGAATGTTAGGGCTTGGGACCTCCCTTTAGCTGGACCCCACTTTGGGCCTCTCACTGAGCCTTCTTTTCCTCAGGATCCTCTTTATTTACATCCCTGTAGTTCTTTCATACAGGAACAATTATGGGTCAGAGTTTTGACTGTGGGATGGCAACCCCTCCCTCATTTGATGCCCTGTTTTCTTGGTGGAGGTGGGCTCTATAAGTTCCCCCTCCCTACTGTCAGGCATTTAATCTAAGGTCCCTCCTTTTGAGTCCTGAGAGTCTCTCCCCTCTCTGGAGGGGCACCCCCAAACTCCTACCTCCCGATGTTGCCTGTTTCCATTCTTTCTGCTGGCCCCCAGGGCTTCAGTCCTTTACCTTCACCCAATACCAGATCCCCCCAGCCCCTTTCCACTTTCCCTCCCAGGTCCCTCCCTCCCTCCCCACTTGTGATTGTTTTCTTCCCCCACCCAAGTGGAACTGAGGTGTCCTCACTTGGGCCCTTCAGCTTGTTTACCTTTTTAAGTTCTGTAGACTGGACTGTATCTTGGGTATTCAGTACTTTTCTTTCTTTCTTTCTTTCTTTCTTTCTTTCTTTCTTTCTTTCTTTCTTCATTTTGTTCTCTCTCTCTCTCTCTCTCTCTCTCTCTCTCTCTCTCTCTCTCTCTCGCTAACATCCACTTATTAGTGAGTACATACCATGCATGTCCTTTTGGGTCTGAGTTACTTTACTCAGGATGATATTTTCTAGTTCCATCCTTTTGCCTGCCAAACTCAGGATGTCCTCTTTCTTTATAGCTGAGTAGTATTCCATTATGCAAATGAACCACATTTTCTGTATCCATTCTTCTGTTGTGGGACATCTGGGTTGTTTCCAGATTCTGGCTATCACAAATAAGGCCACTATGAACAGAGAGGAACATGTGCCCCTGTGGCATGGTGGGGCATCTTTTGGGTATATTGCAAAGAGTGGTATTGCTGGGTCTTCAGGTAGATCTATTTTCAATTTTTTGAGGAATCTCCAGATCGTCATTGTGAGTTTTCTGGTGAGGTTTGAGATCTAAGTCAGGAGGTGTTAATAACAGCTGGTTACATAAAGGTATCTTTAACATCCTGATTTTATTCATATCAAGAATTAGGAAATTTCACTTAACATACATAAATATTTAAAGTTGTCATTAGCAACAATAATCAGGTTCATTCATTTACTTGTATGACTACCGATCTCTGAGTTGACCTCATCTGTTAAGAGACCAGCATGCAGACCTGTGGTTTAGCACGTGTGCTCAGAGGGCTCGGCCGGGTGTACAGAGCTCCCCGTGTTTGCTATTTGTTACTATTCCTGAAAATTGTGTCCCTGGAGTTTCCTTTCCTGGCTTCCTGATTATTAAAATGGCGGTCACTTCTGCCATTGATTAAAAAAGAAAAAAGGAAAAGATAACTTTCCTGTTCCTGTCTGAATTGCATTAATACCAGTGTGGGCACTCTGGAGTCTCCTTTGTGATTGCCACTGTGTAATTCAGGACTCTCGCTACGTATGAGTCTTTGCTTGACTCTTTCAAAGAATATATATATATATATATATATATATATATATATATATATATCTGCATATGCCTATTGATTAGCTACCCAAGCAGATTCATGTCATCAGTTCTGCATCATGAGTCAAGGAACAATGATGGTAAGGAACATGCCTCCCAGACTGTCTGTAATGTACCTTGAAAACTTATAGTCACATGTAACAGGACTCAAAAGTACTAAGATCATCGTTGTTTCAGTGCAATTTTTATACATTAAAAAGATAAGAGAAATAGCAAACACGTCTCGATGCCTCCACAAAAAGATAAGTACAATTAAAAGTAGGAATCATTTTTTGTTAAAGGTCAATCACTTATTAGATATATATAACTTTGATCAGGAGAACCGAGTATAGAAGGGAAATGGAGATATTTGTCTCACAGTGTTGGCCACATTGGGCAATATGCATGGTGTGGGATTTGAAAAAAATAGTTTTAAAAACTGCAATTATTTATCATCATCATCATCATCATCATCATCATATTCTATGTCTCCTACACAGAGAGAGGGACATGCTAACCATATTTGCGTTTCAGAACTGGGCTATGAGACACCTTAACTCAGTGGAAGGCACCTTTATTGATATGTTTGAATACTGAGCCATGGAATTTAAAAAGCTATATTCATCAGTCTGTATCTTTCTATCTGTCTACTATCTATCTATCTATCTATCTATCTATCTATCTATCTATATCTACTGTCTATGTACCTACCTCCCTATGTACCTACCTAGATCTTACATATATGTATGATTTTAGGTAAAATAATTCAAGGCAACTATGTAATTGAATTGGTAAAAATCATACAACTTTAAATGTGTATATTTATTTATAGCTCCTCATGAATTTAACTATATGTGATCACAGTGATATGAAAATTAGTCAATTTTCATTCATTATGTTTGGTGATTTTACCCTTTTCCTAGAATCTGTTTCAGTTTTAGCTGTTGAATTTGCATTCATCTTTTTGTATAGTGTCTATTTATTTCACAGTGCACACTCTTACCTTTCGTGACACCTAGAACAAGCAGAGAGCACAGCATGCCTTGGATGGTGTATAACAATCACTTCATAATTGTATAATTATCTCACTAATGTTAAAAACTACAAAATTGCCTCTCTTCTAATTGCTCACCTATAGCACAATTCGGGTTGAAAACTATGTAGCTATTGGTGCAAAAATACATTTCACAAAACCCTCAGAGGAACAAAGTTCTGAAAATAAGATTAATAAATTAGGTAGAACTTTGAAGAGACCAGACTTGCTTTCCAAAACAAACGAGCCATGCATTCACCATCTTCTTCCTGTGACATAATGAAGGTACAAACTGCCAGCGGACGTGAAAGGTTACAGCCACAGCGTCCAGACAATGACAGAGTCTTTAAGCAAGAACTGTAGAGAGGTGTGCTTTCAGTCCCAAGAGACCTGGGGAAGTCCTAGGTTCTTCCTCAAGAACCTCCAGGAACAGACAGTAAACTCATTAATATAAGTATCCCAGAGAGCCAGGCGTTCCTGGAAAAAAAACAAATTAGTGTGAGAAGCCAGAATTCTGCAATTTCAGCTTTAAAAATAGCCAGTATTGTTAAGGCTGCTGTGTGCTTGGGAGCAAAAGAAAGTCTGTCTTGATGTTTGTCTCTGCTTCTACATTAAAACAGAAACTATACTGAAATTCTTCCCTGCAAATACTGCAAAGGATGGGAGGTTTGTATTGCGCCGAATTACTTTTTGGTCCTTCCAATAACAAAGTTTTAGGGGGTGCTGCATTCTGTCCTCTCCTATCAAGTCAGTTTTGGATAAAGGACAGGCAAAGGATGGCTCTGCCTCTTTCACTTAGGATCAGAGCTATGCCTCCCTTTCTATTTCAGCTCTTCATTTGCCTAATTGCCCTGTGAGCCTGGCAGGGACTTTCCCTGCAGGGCTCTGCTGACTGCAGAGACCCTACCTGACACTCCGAGTTGATGTGTCAGCACTTTAGCTTGGAATGAATGAAAAAAATCAATCAGTTTGACTGCATTGGAGTGTCATGCATAGTTCTAATCTAGTTTGTCCAAATTTTCAACTCTTCACCACAGACCCCAGCAGTGTTTACAATGGTAAGTGAATCCGTACCAAATGCAACTGCTTCTGCTTGATTTTTTTTAAAATCCTCTTTTCTATCTAGAACAAGCAAATCTAACCTGCTTAAGAAGCCACACGTGCAATGAACAGTAATATCAAGGCTCATGCAAATACTCCTTATTTGCTCTGGTCTAAGATTCAGTTCCTAAGGAGGCTGGCTGAATAAATATTCAGAAAAAAAAAGTGCCAAATTGCTCTTTTGTTAGCTTATACTCCCAACTCAGGGGTTAATGTATTAAGACACTACTTTCCCCCTTAGTAAAGCTCTGTCTGACTCTTTAAGTCTTCATGCCAAAGGCAGAGTGTCTTACATTTTCAGATTTACAGTTCTGCAAAGACAGAGTTAAACACTGTTTGGACTCTGGCTGCCTCCGAGAAACTGAAATTTTTCAAAGCTCGGCTGTCAGCTCTCAAAAGCTGCTACAGTAACTTTCTGAACAGAGTGGGTTAAATATTTTTAGAGACCCATTCCACAATGATAAGGCGGTAATAATTTGTGCAGTGCAACACTCGGAAGGGTTCCAAATTTCTCAAGCCTCTCTGTATGTGATCCTTACAGCAGAGAAGAGTCTGAGCTACAAGGATGAGAAGTCTACTTTTCCTGGTGCTGATTTCAGTCTGTTGGGCTGATCACCTTTCAGACAGCTACACTCCGGATCAAGACAGAGTTATTCACATCCAAGGTAAGAGAACACAAGTTCTCAAATGCGTGTCAGATGAATTTTCAGTCACTTACATTTGTGGTGCTTGATGCTTGTTCATTTCTGGTCTGCTGCATGAACTTTTTCCTTCTCTTTCTGCTAATGAGAAAGCATGCTTCTGGTGCATGGATGCTAATACATAAGGGGGACATTAGAACTCGGGAACAATCGAAGTTGGACATCTTAAGAACCTCCAACTGCAGTGAGTTGGTGCAGTTAACGCCAGGCTGTTCAGTGTGATTGGTAGCTTCAAGTAGAGTGGGGTGCATGAAGTTCATTTCAATGCTAAGTGAAGGGGAGAGCTAAAAATGCAGGAAAACTTAGGATGTCAGGTCATTCTGTCACAGTAGTTGCTTTAAGACTGAGAAAAACAATGCCAATAAGAAAATTAACAAGCACACTATGGCTGAGAAATAGCGGCTGACCCTGTTACAATCGCTGTGTAAAGCTTTCGTTCCTATGGACCAGTACACTAGCCCTGCATATTTCTGTTGAGCTCAGCTGATCCTCAGCCAGAGAGCTGTAGCCAGGCTAGCGGCTGCAGTATAATGCAGCTCTTTTGTCAGGCTAAGCTTCTGGTGAGGGACGTCCTGCAATAAGAAAGCTGGGAGACTTATGCAATAAGGAAAGGCAGTCCAAGGAGCAAAAAAAAAAAAAAAAAAAAAAAAAAAAAAAAAAAAAAAAAAAAAAAAAAAAAAAAAAAAAATCTGTCACCTGCCTTCGGATGCTAAATCGTTAAACAAAGGATTACAGAATATGATGCCTTAACTGCATAATATTAGTAATTTTAGATAAGTTCAACTTGGGGATCAGAGACATTATAAGTTTGATAAAAAGACATTAAACATTAAGTTATAATTTCAAGGTCAAAAGTGTAATCTCAGAAAACTACGTTCACTGTTTAAAAGCAAGATTAGTAAAGGTTTTTTGAGAGTGCAAATCTGGTAGAAATATTGTCCTGTAAATATTTTGGCAGTTGAAAGTAGAATTTCTAATTAATCTGTCTCTGGGTATTTTAGGAACATCTTTTTCAGTTTTGTTTGCTTCCAGAAGCTTTATTTCTCCACTGTTGAAGCATGGAGAGAAATTATATAATTGTAAATTTTCTAAAGGAAGCTGCTAGCTCAGCTTTTTCCCTAATGTATGTATTAGAACCGAAGCTGCTTCCCAAGGCTGTAATGTATTTACACGCTGTGGTTACCGATGAAGAATAATAAATATCCTTTTAACTTCTAGTCAGAGGATTCAATTCAATTAAATGGCAATATTGAATCATTAGTAATAGTAAATATTACTATTTAATATTGATTAGTAAATATTACTAATCAAGTCTAATATAAAACACTCTTTATGTAACTGTGCTTTTAACTTACAAGATTTACTCAAGTTATACTATATATCGTGTGATCCAACCAGTCTATGTGAAACCCAATTAGTGAAAATATTATTTTAAAGAAAATACTATTTACAAACTTACTCATGTTAGAGTAAAGTTATTTGAACAAGGAAAACTCTTATAGCCCAGCCCTCAAAATCCCATGTGTCCTATTGAGATTCACTTAGAAGGGACTGTAGCCTGAGATACCCTAGTTATTCAAATGATTTCATACACTGTTGGATTCTTTCCAAATGCCTTGATCGTCCACTTCATTTCAATTGTAAATTCATATTCTTCGAAAGTGTAGGTTTCCCTGGAAGACTTACTTAAGGCTTTCAGGTGATTGAACTACCAGGCCTGTATTTGCTAGTAGAAGCTGATACAGACATGTGGTTAAGTCAGCATTGTAAAGGTCTCCTCATAAATCAAAACTTATTCTAAAGTTGTTCAAAGAATCATCCCCACTATCCCCACCCTTTCTCCCTTCCTTACAGCACTGCCATTCACATTAAAGTTCCAAGGCACAGAGTTCTAAGAATCCATGTCCAATTGGCATGCTGCAGTTTCAATGGTCTATTATAATACAAATATAAACCTCACAGCACAGTGTGGAACCAAGAAGTCAGGGGGCCTCTGTTACACTCTTGAAATACTAGACTCATTTCTCATATTTAAACTTTATCTGTAATAACCCAGAGGAATTAAAAAACTTGAAACAAAATATCTGTGCCAATTGCGCTTCAGTGATTAAATTGGCTGTCTGAAGAACAGATTACTGGATTGTTCTGATAAGCAGTGTGGTTTCAAAAAAGTAGAAAAAGCATTTAGAATTCACATTATTATGAAAACATAATTTATGTCCTGTATTCATCACTAAAGTTCTATTTTATACTCAAAGTCCCCAAGCAAAACTAAATGATTGAATTAATATTACATATAATCCATATATTTTCCTTAGATACTTGGGTATAAATGCTTTACATTTTATTGATTGAGCGTGAATCCTTGAGCTTCTCGCATGAAGTTACCTAAGTACTTTTGTGGTAGCACCTTTACAACTTTGTTGTAGATTTTTTTAGAAATATAGACATGCAAATGTTTAATCTGACAAGAAGGGAGGACAAGAAAGAGGGGTGAAGAGAAAGAAAGGAAGAGAGAAAATAAATGAAGGATGAGAGAGAAAGGTAGCAGGAAATATATACCTGAGCACAGAGCATAGGTCTTGGTTGGTACAATGCACACTGTACATGCATAAGGACCTGATTCTGAATTCTCCAGTACCCACATAAGAAGCCGGTTGTGGTACCACTTCAGCACTGTGAGAGAGAGAGGGGGGAATCAAAGACAAAAGGGTTCCTGAACCTCTTTGACTAGCCAGCCTAGCCTAGCCAATGAGCTCCAGAGTCAGTGAGAGTCCCTGCCTCAGAAACACAAAAACTCAAAGTAAAAAACAATATGGAAGGTGAGAGTTCAAGGAGGACAACTGATATCAAGCTCTGTCCTCCACAGGCATAACACAAGTATGCGTGCACATGTACACCCTTGCACACATGAATATACCACACATCACATGTTTACACACAAATATGCATGCACATGTACACCCTTGCACACATGAATATACTACACATCACATATATACACACAAGTATGCTTGCACATTTACACTCTTGCACACATAAATACACCACACATTACATGTGTACACAAAAGCAGGCATGTGCATGTACACCTTTGCACACATGAATATACCACACATCACATGTGTACACACAATTGTGCATGCACATGTACACCCTTGCACACATAAATATTCTACACATCACATGTGTACACACAAGTGTTCATCTGCATGTATACCTTTGCACACATAAATATACCACACATACAATAATACAACACATTCCTATACACACAAAGAACTACTGATTATACATGAATATGTATTTAAATACATACATACTTTTGTCACAATTTATGATTTCTGGTCCATATTGAATATATTGAATATATTTATTTTTGTACATAATTTTAAGCAATATGTTTTCAAGTTTTTGCAAAACTCTAGACTGCTTTTACAGAGACACCAGTTATCTGTCGAAGGACAGATTGTCTTCTCAACACACTAACACTACCCTTAGGGCAACAAAGGTAATACGGGAGAAGAAAATGACTAAATAAAGGAAAATATAGAGAGAAAAGTAGTCACAAAGGGGTCTCATCTAGAACAATGTATCTAAATTCACTGAAGTTTTGAATACTTAGCATTTTTACCCATAAAATATAGCTTGTGAATATTGCTAAGTTTGAAATGAATAACATGCACTATTATTTTATGTTACTCTGCTAACTATCAATTAAAACCATGTAGTTTTATACTTCTAGGTACAAAACTTTCCTTTCAGGTGGCAATAAATTTTCATTGGATAGACATTGCATTTTATGCTCTTTTTCTGGATAATAAAATCGAGAAACTGTGAAAGAAATCAAATTATTAAAAAATACATATTGACAACCAAACAAATGGCTAATTAGTAAAGCCTCTTTTCTGACCAAAAGTATATGAGAATGAGTTTTGACTCAACTAAAGAACTTAACCAAAGTTTTTATAGCATGCTAACTTTTTATTTTACTACATAATGAATATATTAACAATTCTTTATTGTTTCAGTTCTTAAAAATATAGTGAAAATCTATTGTTTTAATCAAGTCATTTGGAATATAAACACTGTCAAATTCTATGAAATTAAAACACTCAAGAATTACTACAGTAATGGTATCTAGAAAAAAACAAAGTCATTATTATGGAAAAATTAAAAGCATTGAAAAAATGAGCACAGTAACTTAAGACTATTTCAGAATTTTTATATGACCATAATAAAGTACTGTTTACCACTCTAGAGGCAGTCGGACTCTAGGAGACGAAGCTGATAAAAGAGATAGACTACAGTCTCATGCAATACACAACTTTATACAAAGCATCAGACATTTTTACTCTGTGCCTTAAAAGGAGTCACATGAGTAAAGTGTATAATCACAAGGGCAAATAACATGTGTAGATAAGGTTTTTTCCCCCAATAGAGGCATATAAACAAATAACAATAGCCAATTGTTATGAATAATATGAAGTCAAGTCACTTCTATCTTCTGTACTTTGGAGAGGCTGAAAGCACATTCCAAGAACAATTCCATGCTTTTGAAGAAACTGAGGTCAAAAGACTCATCTTGGTTTGTTGGAGTTTTCTCACGTGCATTCAGAAATCTCCTCACATGACTGTATTCTTGCACTCTGTTCTCATACAGTACCATGAGGCATATGCAATATCAGAAACCATTATCCAGTCATCAGTACAAAAGGTAGCCATTTTTGCCCCATTTATGTACACATGTGGGCTTCCCTAGATAATCAGTTATTAGTCACCACATGTACACACTCTGTGTGTTATATCACTTTATGTTCAAAGTCTGTCATGTGAGGTGTATTGAACAAAATACGTCAAGCAGAATTTATCTTACCTTTTCTGCTCTTCACTAGACAGATACATAGATATTCTGAGAAAAATGAACCCCCCCCAAAGCCATACTGCATCCGACATGTATGAAACCTATTAGAGTAAGAATCATTTTATTGACATCAAATGTGTAAACTGTGTGGGCAGGATGTGGAAGAGAGCCTCCACTGTGTTTTTCCAAAGAATTTGAATGTTTCCAATGGACAAACTAATGATGTAAAATGAAACTGGAGGAGTAAACCAAAACTAGACTACTATAGTATGTTGTCATCCAGGCGTGCATTTTATATTTAACTGGTACAAATATTAAGTCTGAAGCAAAGATATACTCTGTTATGGCTGCCCCCTATAAAAGACCATGTGGATAGCACACTATAATGACTGGCCCATGAGTCAATGTGAGGTAACCCTTTAGGAGCGTGCTGGTTAGTTTTTGTCAGCTTGACAAACCAGAATCACCTAGGCAGAGGGAGTCACTGTTGAAGAATTGCCTCCAGCAGATTTTCTTGAGTTTGTCTGTGGGGCATTTTCTTCATCAATAATTTATGTGAGAGGGTGCAGCTGACTGTGAACAGTGCCACCCCTGAGCAAGTGATCCTGATCTGGAAAAGAAAGTAAGATGCACAAGCCACAGAGTATGCCAGTAAGCCACATTCTATAGTTTCTGCTTCAAGCTCTTACATTAATTTCTTGCATGAGCATCCCTAGATGATGAACTATATAACCTGTAAGCCAAATAAAGCATCTTTAAGCTGTCTTTAGTCAGTTTTTTATAACAACAGAATGTAACTAGGGAATAGAGGGACTTAGGTAGTGTCCATGAGAAATCATGACATGAGTGTAGATGGCCTGTTTATGTTAATGGATGTAGGTATACCAGAGTTTACTGAGAATGGATGTAGAGGTATCTTAAAACACAGCTTACAGGTTTCATGTTGAATAAATGAATGGTGGTGAAGGCAAGACCTGTAGGAGGAGATAAGGTGGGAGGATTAAAGAGAGGAAGAGGAAGAGGGAGGGAGGAAGAGGAGAAGGAAAAGGAGGAGCTAGGGGAGAAACAGGGGAATGAGAGAGGCGAACACAGAGGCAGATGTTCATGCGTCTCCACCAGTCAAAGGTAGTTGGTATATCTAGGTTGGGTATTGGGTTACACTTCTGATTGTATGGGCATCTTGTTATTGATATTTACTGAATATATAAGCCTTTGGATAATTTAAGCATTACAGTCTCATTTTCTTACTGGGCCCACATGGTTGGTGGGGTAGTCTGGGCAATGTCCAGCCTTGCAGAGACAGCGTGGAAGATTGGCAGAGCCATCTCCCATGCTGGTGTCTCGTGGGTGGCAGGGCTGGTGTTTTTTGGCTGGCCGTTTCTAGCTGCAGCATGCACATGTCCTCATGGCCTCAGAACATTGTGTCTGATCTAGGCAGAGACACTGCAGCCTAGACAGTCGGCTTGGCAGTGGCCATTTTAAATAATTACTTTAACAAAGGCCTACACTGATAGAAACAGAGAAGATGGGTTAGCATAAAAGAAGAGAGATATATTGGCAGCACAATATATTGCCAGAAGGTATGTGGATTTGCTAGTTTACAGAGTTCCCCATGCATATGATATTTATAAACTAAATGATATAAGTCCACTGATTTTGGGACTAGACAGGATAGCCTGTGGAGGTAGAGTATGCAGGTAGAGGTAAGATCTCATTTGGAGATCATCACAACCAACAACTTGAACAAGAGAGTATTAAAAAGTGAAGGTATATTCACTTCCAAAGGGTCTAAATCCTGATCTATAATACATATAAATTTTTTCTCATAATTTTTAATTCTAAATTGACATGGTAGCATATGCCCATAATCTCAAAACTTGAGAAAATTAGTAAAAAAAAAAAAATCATGTTCCAAACTAGCCTGGATATATAGATAGGAAAAAAAACTGTTAAAACCTAAATGCTTACAGAGGATTTAATATTAAATATTGCTTTTAGCAATGGTTTGCTGCTTCCCAGAGTGTATCTCCTGGAACAACATTGGAAGGACTTGCATGTATCTACTGCCCCTTTAGAATGGGATGTGTGCTCCCAGACTGGCTGTAGTCCTTTTCAGCACATTGTTCACCTACCCTAGCTGTTCACATAAGTTTCTAACCCTAATCAACCAAAGCATTTGTGTTTGACTGGTGTTGGGGTCAGGTGTCATGGTAGGCAGGGAAAGAAACCACAAGATGTAATACAATCCCCCGTGCACAAGAAGGCATAATTATATGGAAACTAAAGACAAAGTACAAGTGATTTCTTCTTAGGGACCTAAGGAAGGATCTACTCTGGTCTCAGTCATGCAGGTAGCATAGAGGTCATTTGGGCTACTAACCACCATTGGTCCTGGTTGTGAGAGCTTGGAGAAACAAGTGGCTAAACAGATAATGTAAGGATAACTATTGGGTATCTCTAATCCTGGTTATGAATATTTTGATATGGCCTGACCCAGCAGATAATACAAATCACCAGGCTGTTAATTACCTTCAGTTCCCAGTCTTCTGTATGGAAGAACTGGGTTTGGGTCCTTCCTTTTGAGAGGACAGTCCTGCATGCTTAATACCCCTCATATCCCTGGAGATCTGTTGGTTCAAGGGCCTTCACAATGCCAACAGACTTGTATTTTATTTTCTTTAGCACCAAATTTAATATCATGTCTATTGAAGAATTAATAATTCATGAGTGTTTTCAAAACAATAACACAAAGTTTCCTAAATATTTTCTTTAGTGCTTTTGTATTGCTTATTTTATCTTTCCCATTATGTAATAATGTTAATCTTATCAGTACACACAATTAAATGTCCTTTGTGAAAATTATAAATTGTTTGACCGTTACAGTAGACATGTTCTGCATGGAAGCAGACTTCAGTTCTGTTCCTTTACTACATAGTACAAGGATTTCAACAATTATGAAATATGTAGATAATCACGGATAGTAAATGAAATAGAATACATTATTGTTCCAGTTTCTCTATAAATTTGAAACAAACCCTGATAGTCACTATCTTGGAAAGAATATTTATCATTACTTCTCATTTTTATTAACTCTTTGAGAATTTCACACAAAGTATTCTGGTCATATTCATTCCCTCGCTGACACTTGCCAGATCACCTTCCCTACCCACATTGGTGCCTATTCTTTTTTTTTTAAGCCTACTAAATAGAGTTTGCATTGCCTATATATTCTTGGATGCATGGTCTTTACTGGAACTTGACAAACCAGAGCCCTCATCCTTTAAAAACCTGACTCTCCCTTTCCTAGCATCTATCAGCTGCCAATAACATCCTAGCCAGGGGAGGTCTTCATGACCCCCTCCCCTCTCGATACTGGGATTTTTTATGGACTAAGCCTGCACAAGACTTGTGCATGTTGTCACAAATGTTCTAAGTGTATACGTGCAACTGCATTGCTCTGCTTAGAAAACACTGTTTCCTTGAAGTCATCCATAGCCTATGGCTTGTAAAATCTTTCCACTTCCTTTGTTTCAGTGATCCCCAAACATTGAGAAAAATGAGAATACAATAGCCATTCCATTTATCTTTAAAATGTCATTCAACACGCTGCAGGAATGTCCTACTTAAATCTTTTTTCTGTTTTCCTTAGTCTTCCTACGATATCTTGATCCATTTTTTCTCAGTTTAAATTAATAATAATTTAATGCTAGATTATACCTGTTCTCTACTGGTAACATCAATACATTTAATTTCTGAAGATTTTTAACCAGAGAACTTTTTTTCCTTCTTTTTTTTATTGGATATTATATTTACATTTCAAATTTTATCCCCTTACCCCATTCCCCCCACCACCCAGGAGCTCCTTATCCCATCCCCCTCCTCATGCTTCTATGAGGGTGTACCCCCACCTACCCCCCACTCCCACCTCCCCACCCTCAGATTCCCCCACACACCCAGTGTTCAGCTTTCATGGGACCAAAGATTTCCTCTCCCACCTATGCCCAACAAGGCCACCCTCCCCTACATATACAGCTGGAGTCATGTGTCCCTTCCTATGTGCTCCTAGGCTGGTGGCTTAGACCCTGGGGAGCTCTGGCTGGTTGGTTTGTTGCTCTCGCCATGGGGCCTCCAACCCTTCCAGCTCCTTCAGTCTTCTCTCTAACTTCTCCATTGGGAAACCCTTGATCAGATCAATGGTTAGCTGTGAGTATCTGCCTCTGGGTATGTCCGACTTTGGAGGACCTCTAAGGAGACAGCCCTATCAGGCTCCTGTCAGCATGCACTTCCTGTCATCCATATCAGCATCTATTTTTGGTGACTGCACATGGGATGAATACCCAGGTGGAATGGCCTCCAGACAGCCTCCCCTTCAGTTTCTGACCCACACTTTAACCAGAGAACTCTTAAGTCAACAAAAATACCAACACCATCTCTTGCTCTAAATTCAATAGCAGACTTCATGGCAGAATGCTAACGCATCTGCATTGACAGTTACAATCAGTTGCAGGTATGGAGACTGATAGAAGGTGGGCCCTATCATTCCAAGTCATCCTCCCAACAGCAGTAAGTAGCTGGAGAGTCACACTAACATTGACAGAGACTAAGTGACCTGCCCCCGGCAATCAGCTATTGAAGCTGAGATTCACACTCGTGCAGTCACCTCTCCTGAGTACCTCACTCTCGTGTGAACAGATAGGCTCCATGTAAACTTCGCCACTCCTTGGGAAGTACTTTTTGAGGACAGAAATGGGTAAAAGTAGTTAGTATTTTATTCTATTCAATGTTGTTCCAAATGTTTAAAATGGTGTCCCGAATGAAATGAATCACTGGAAAGTTTAGTCTTGGCTCTTAGTAGAAATGTACCTCTAGGCTGCCAAGGTGATTTTAATGAGTAAGATCAAGATGAAGGTGAGAGCGGGGGAGGAGACATCCAAATAATCTACAAAGAAATTGAGGAAGGATCAGAAAGAAATGGTGTTATATAGAAATAAAGAAGAGAGAGAGACAGAGAGACAGAGACAGAAACAGAAAGAGAGAGAGAGAGAGAGAGAGAGAGAGAGAGAGAGAGAGAGCACTTGCACCTAATGATTGACATTTCATGATTTATATAATGACCTTTGGGCATCTTCACATATCCCCCTTTCCCTTTCTCATTCTCTTTCTCCCACCGAAACCTCTCTTGCACACAAGTTTTCCCCCTACATTAGTGTCTTCTTTGTGCGTGTGACTCACTGAGTTTAATTAGAACTTTCAGGCTGAGCAAGACTGCGAGCTTATTTACTAGAGCAAGGGCAACTTATGACAGGCTACACCACTGAAGAAAATGAAACCTCATATCCCATCAATTGTTAACTGCCAGCGGGCCCGAAGAACAGGGTGGGACTGGAGTTGATGGTCCTCACATGCAGCGCTATCCAGAATCACTGTCCCAGAAGAATCAATGAAGCACTGATGAGGTGCAGGGTTTTAAGAAAAGGCTGCTTCTAGGAACTGTTTTTTGAGCTTGGCAAGGTGCAAGATGACCTGTTGAACACACCCAACCTATGCTGAGCAGTGAGTGAGCAGTCCTTAGCACAAGTAACTTTAACTGGACTCTCGCTGGTCCAGCATTAGCAAGGCTCTCTGGTGTGTTCAGTTTAAATAAATATTCATAAGAATCCTTGGGTGAAATTGTTTTGTTCTCTTTTGCTGATGAGAAAACTGAGGTTCTGAGGGATTAGGCAGAATGATAGGAGAGTCATGCATAGTCCAGATGCTTAACTGGTTACCTTTACCAGTGAAAAGTAAAGACATAATTGACAGGGGTGGAAGAGCCCACACAGAAGTCTATTGGTAAAATGAGGATAAACCACCCCCACTTCTTATGTCTTCCTATACTAAAAAAAATGATGAAAATGCAAGTGCTAAAGGCAGAGTGTTTGCCAGTACCTTAACACAGATTCAAGTGTACAACTCAGAGTTCAGACTTTTTAAAATGTAATTCATTTGACCAAATAGAGTTCTTTTGGGCCTCTTGATGCCTAGCGCAAGCAGACAGGTTTGCTTTCAATGTCAAACATATTTTCAACGTTGCCATAAATACACCTTCAGGATTTGAAACAGTAGTGGCACGTTTCTTTACTTTTCAAAGTGAAGTTGACGATAACAATAACATAACATGCATTCATAATCAGGATTGCCCCAAACAATACCACTGTTGAATGTTGAATGGTTTCCCATCACAGTCAACTTAGCCAGAAAGCAAGGGAGGAGACAGTGTGCTACTAAGAGGGTACTTGCTCCATAGCACATCAAACTAGAAAATGCAGGTCTCAGAGGAAAAATACATGCTGTCTGAGAAAGCTGTAAAATGTATTGCTCTAGATAGTACAGTAGAGTCATGAGACGAAATTGGCCAAAGAGAGTCTGTGGTTGTTACAGATGGCATCCCGAGCAAAGGGAGGCAGTAAACTGGATGCGAGAAGCATATTCTTGCAGCTTGTGCAATTTGAAAGCAACATTACTGAAAGCAGAAAAGCAGCGGCAGTCACCGGCTGAAAGGGTGACCTTCATTACCCTGCTTCCAGCACTGGGGCTTTCATTTATAATTCGCAACCAGACACCATGAGGGTTCTTGGAAACACTGCCTTTTAAGACTAAGAAAAGTGAAATAAAGCATCTTGCTTAGAGATATTAGTTTTATTAAGAGAGCATAAAAAAAATAATCTAATACTTCATTCATGTCCATATACCAAAATCATCCCTTGGGACTTCTTGTATCTCTTTCCTGAGGAACCATAGACAAACATTTGTTGTTTTCAGTTGGCTATTTATTTATTAAGGAATTCCTCACATTTTAATTTATTTTTCATTCCATCATGCATATGTAATACATATGCAAAGTTCAGAGATTTTAAAACATAGAAATATGCCCCGCAGACAGACAAACATCCCTTACACACACACACACACACACATTTTTCATCTCTTCTAGAAACTATTTTTAAAGCTTTTTTCAAGGTCTTTGAATACTTGTCCTGGTGCTTGCAGCCACATTGTTGTCTATGAGTTGAGAATACAAGAAAAATCAGCTTTTTTTTCTATATAATGAACAATTCTGAAAAGAGATAGTAGATGGCTGCACTCTACAGGGAAAGTAAGTAGTGGCCCTGCATGCACACGAGAATGGGATTTAAATATAGGTATGTATATATGTGAATATGCAAGCGTGTATGTGCTCATAGCCATATGCACTTACAAACCTTACCACAAATCAAAAACTCAAAACCAAGCAACACAAAAAGTAACAGTTTTGCTTTGTAGTTTTTCTTGTAGAGGAGTAATTTTTAATTCTCCTATATAACTATCAGAAATAAGTCACCACATTTTTTTTTTCCAATTGATTTAAGAAATCTAAAATTCTGGAACCTGCTTCCTTCCCTACACCATGGGGGCAAGTAACCTAACAAGACTTGTTATCTTGCATGACTATTTCAAAGGGATAAGCTTTGATTCACAGTACCTTTTTCCCAGGTAGGGTTTCTCTCTGAATATGAACTTCAAAAACCTTACACTTCTAATAGAACTAAGAGGTATAGTTTCAAAGCTGTGTTTCTAATATTTCTTGTGCAATCGCTTTTGACCTATTGTTTAAAGAGTTCATCTAAAGTACGTGGCAGACATAAGGGTCACGCTTCGTTCATTGTCTGCACCTATATCTCTCCTCCAGATTGCACAGCAGTCTGTAAACTAATCAGAGGCTGCCAGCGGTCCAGTGCATCCCCGGTTGTCTTTCTCACCATGCCCTGCTGTTTCCCTTGGAGGAAGCACTGCACTTGGAAGGGCATCAAGTCCCTGCCGTTACCATCACTCACCATTTCTGATAGAAACAAGTAATTTCCCACTTAAAAGATGCTCTTCCGAAAAGCTCCATGCTCCACTGAGCATCTTTAATTTCCCAAATTACCTTTATATTTTGAGTAAACAGCCTCAATTAAGGACAAGGTCTTCATTGTACTTACGTGTTTGCATGAACTTACAGTGGACAATAAGAACCAAACCAGCACACGGATGCAGCTTTGTTATATTTATTCTTTCATTTTGTTAAGAAAAACTAGAAGTATTGATTCTGATGATCCAGGCTTAATTTTTTTTTCCAAAACGCTTTATTTATCAATATTTGTATAAACATATATACATATACATGCATACATATATAAACAATAATTAAGCAGTAAGATGTATTCAAAAAGTATGGGGGGTTGGGAAAAGTGGGAGGAAGGAGAGAAAGGGGAAAATTATAGTGTATTGCTGTGAGATCACCCTGTCAATCAAAGAGTTTTGATGGGATCATGAATATATAGGACGAAGCCAGGATTTATAAGGACATGATCAGATCCAAGATTTTCTGCTCTAGGCAACACTGTGCATCCTGTCTTCAGTGATCTTGGCTCCTTTTCTGATGCTGTTGTCACTTCCTTTTCACGTCCTTGTTTGGTGCATTTCTGGGCTGGTCCATGGAATGAAAGCCTGTGCCACAGAGCCTGGTACCAAGATTAAACTAAGCGTTCACCTGAAGTAGACATGGAACTGAGCTATAGTAGGGCTTTGAGAGAAATTTAAAAGCTTCGGACTTGCTAACCGTGTCTCGTTCTTCCATATTTTCTGTTTGGTAATCGAGCCCCTCCCTCCAGCCATGCTTAATGCGACATAATCTGCAGTATTCATCCAAACGCAAACCAAAGCCATCAGCAGGGCCGTGCTGGGGTGTGAGTTAGTGAACACTGATGGTCATTCATTACTAAATGTGCTAGGCATCCTTCCCAGAATTGTTTGAATTTCAGGAAATTCATCATTTCCATAAAAAAGAACCCTAGACTATCATACACACTGGAAAGCATATTAAACTCTGAAATGTATACCTCTACCCACCATGAAATACTGCAGAAGACTTAACAGTTAAAAACAGAGAAGAACATCAGAAGTCTTAGTCCTTTATACATGACTTCTGTTCTTTGCTCTAGCTCAGTAATTTATGAAACAAGACCTTGTTTTCATCCTGAAACATCTTACAGTTGCACCAAACTTCACAAATGCCCAAGTCCCTTAATAAATAAGTGGCATTGGATATATATTATTTAGATTTTGACTTGTTTGGCTCAAAAACATTACAAGTAGTTGATATTGAAAAATCTATAAATGTGAACATTGTGCTTACCAGTAGGCATTGCTGTAGTATTCTGAGACTTACTGAGTGCAAGCTACGCAACAGAAACTAGGCAGTTAGTGCCACGTGCTACAGTCTGATGCTGTTCTAAGTGTTTCATGTGTGCAAGGTCTACTATGTGATAGCTTTACCATCCCTAATTCATTTGCATGAAAGGAGCTGGCCCCAATGAAAGAATTACCAGTTGACCCAGAGAGATTAGATTAGGTTCACTATGATATGAAAATCTCTGTTCCTATCCGATGCTGTGCCTTTTATCTTTGTATTGAGGTATTGGTTTCTACTTTAAACTGAACAATTTGGACAAATTATAAAACGGAAACCTCTTGTAGAAAGTGTAGTGTTTCTATTTATACTTCAAAGCCAGCATGGCATAAAGCCCAGGTGTGTTCCTCAAATATCAGGCATCAATGTTCCCTATGGTTATTGGTAAGTGTCTTAGGGTTTTATTACAAGGAAGAAACACCGTGACCTCAGCAATTCTCAGAAAGGAAAATATTTAACTGGGACTGGCTTACAATTTCAGAGGTTTAGTCCACTAATGTTATGGTGATAAGCATGACAACATGCAAGCAGACATGGTGTTGCAGAAAGAGCTGAGTTTTACATTTTGATCTGCAGGCAACAGAGGAGATTGCCGCACTGGACCTAGCTTGAGCATATGAGAACTTAAAGCCTCCACAGTGACACACACTCCAGAAGACCACACCTACTCAATGGCCACACCTCCTAATAGTGTCACTCCCTAGGGAGCAAGCATTTACATACATGAGTCTATGAGGGCCAATCCTATTCAAACAACCAAATTGAGCATGGTTAGTCAGCAGCATTCCCTATGACCACCCCTCCCCAAGAGAGATGACTAGAGATGCTTAGGTAGATCTTAGATACAGACATTGGAGTTGGGGAAACTATATGTAGGGTAGAGTAAAAGGGAGATTCATTTTTCTCCTCTTCAGATTCTCTTGTACTAAATAAGAAGAGAATGATTGGAATATATACAAATGCTTAATGAACCGTGCTTGTGATTCATTTTAATTAGCTACTTTATGAAGTCTTATTCATTATTTTCATTATCTATTAAAAGTGGGAACATTGATGACTTTGCTATTCTTTCTGTTTTTGAGGATTGAAACTCATTTACATAAATGCAATGATATCCTAAGTTTTGAATACCAAATTCTGATCACAATACCATCAAAAACATCTGATTCTAGATTATTTTTCTTTTAAATCATAATCTGGTATACACGTGTCATTTAAAAAGTTTTAAGTTCTATCTCAAAGAAAATAGTTACTCTTCCTGTTGCAGTGTTTCTCAACCTTTGATTGTGACCCCTGTGGCAAACCTCTACCTCCAAAAACATTTACATTATGATGCATAACGGTGACAAAATTCTATTTATAAAGTAGCAATGAAAATAATGTTGTGGCTGGGGATCAGTACAACGTAAGAAACTGTATTAAAGGGTTACAGCATTAAGAAGGTTGCGAACCGCTGTCCTTGTGATTTGAGCATCTTCAAAGATTCAGGGCCAAGGATTGTTCAAAAGCAGTTGTTCTAAGGGTGCAAGGACTGCCAAGCTATGTAAAAGGTAGATTTTGTGGTTTGGAAACTGTGTGTAGACAAGAGGTATGCTTGTCCTAGTGTCCTCATAATTTTTCCTTTGCATATCTCAAACATCCTCAATAGAATGTGTCAAGGTCAAAAACATAAAGCTCTAACGAGGGGAAACCCCAGGGAAAGCCGAGCTCTGAAAATAACAGCTGGCTTTCTAAAAGAGACAGCCTTGCTGACTTGGCGACTTATATTATTGTGGTGCGCTTTCGAAAGCTATGGCGTCCTTGGAGAATGAAGACAGGAAACCAAAGGACACGAACAATAACGGTGGAAGTGTTTGGTGTAAAACAAGAGGAAAAGACGGAAGAAAGGAAATAGAGAGGAAGAGAGGCAACCTGAAGGGAATAAAGACTGAAATAGTTAGTGGGTACTACAAAATAATTATGACTTTTAACACTTTAAGCTTTCAAGTTTTGAAGGATGTAGCTCAAAACTTACAGTGGTTTGTCCCTAGCATTGAGACTACCTTCCGATTCCCAGTCTCACTTGAAATGGAAGGAATGAATGTTGCTTGGCATACTCTAGAAGTGCTTGGAAATTGAAGACATAAATATAAATGTACTTGCACGGCCATAATGATAAGGCACAAGTGAACTGTGTTTCTTTAAAGTTTTTCTATAAGTATATTTCAGACTTAACAGCAGTAGAAAATTGGGGCTCGTATTGAAAGAAATCCAAATGGTATTTAGAATTATCACAAAGGTCATTAGTACTGCTTGAATCCCATAATTTATAATGATGACTGTGTACACCATTCCCAGTTTTAGACTGGCTTGCAGATACCTCTTGGCTAATAGAGATATTGTAATGTATGCTTCAAAGCAACCACATAGAGGATAGGTCAGATAGCCCCTTTCATTATATAAAGGAGTCTGAAAACCCATGAAATTATTTTCTGCTTCTCCTTTCTCTTTCATGTTCTAGCGGAAAATGGCCCCCGTCTACTTGTGGAAGCAGAACAAGCCAAGGTCTTCTCGCACCGAGGTGGCAACGTGACACTGCCATGTAAATTTTATCGAGACCCTACAGCATTTGGCTCGGGAATCCACAAAATCCGCATTAAGTGGACCAAGCTAACTTCAGATTACCTCAGGGAAGTCGATGTCTTCGTTTCCATGGGATATCACAAGAAGACCTATGGAGGCTATCAAGGTCGAGTGTTTCTGAAGGGAGACAGTGATAATGATGCCTCCCTGGTCATCACAGATCTTACTCTGGAGGATTACGGAAGATATAAGTGTGAGGTGATTGAAGGACTAGAAGACGATACTGCCGTGGTAGCATTGGAGTTACAAGGTAGGCATTCATAAAGCATGTTAAACTTTAAAGGAATAGTGAGTCTATTTTCCCACAGGGTAACATGTAATAGTTCTTGTAGCAATAATAGAAGAACCCATAAGTCTTTGCCTAGCAAGTTTTTCTTCTTTTCTATTTTGCCATCTGCATATGATTCCAGTTTTCAGTTTTGAAATGTATGTGCAATACTCATGTGCAAATTTGAAGCTGTTCACAACAAGGAGAAACGTGCAATGCAACTGAATTCATAATATTTGGAAATAGCCTTATGCTATTCAAAACTTAAATCCCATTGTGTGGTTATTGAGAAATTCAAATTAGATCCTTTTTTATTATGCTTCTAAAATTATCTCTGTTTCCAACTAATGGTAAGATTTGTAAAGGACATCTGCAGTGCAATACATGTAATTGTATTCTGTAAGATGGTTGCAGAAATTAATTTAGCAGAAAAAGTAACCTCTGGATTTACTTAAATATTCTTGAAAAGAAGTAATTCTTTTAATGGCTCAGGGTCCTTAAGAAATCAAATATCAAATAATTCAGGTACTTGGGGAGGTTTTCTATTTCTTGAGTAGATAATACATTCAATAGGCTTAAAAGTCAACAAATACAAAGCTATACAAGCAGAAGTGACCTCACCTTCAACTCATTACTTCTCAGTCCTCGCTCCAGGAAAGTGCTAAGACTTCATTCTATATCGTGCAAGTTGTCTTATTTTCATGAGTTTCATCTGTGTTCTACACTGAAGAATGAAATTGACTATATTGGTAGGATGGTTTCCTTTACAAAATCATAGCTCTGTGTTTTCTGGAAGCTTTTATGCTATCCCAGAAAAAAAAAGGTCTTTTTGTCTTTTGAAAATGGTAACCTTGACCACTGGGCCTCATGAATCCCTCAAGATTCTGTCAGGCATGTCGAAGTTCATCAGCTTTAGCTCCCTGATAAAATCCAGCGCAAAGCCCTATGGCTTCAGAACACTTGATCTAGTTGCATAGAAGTTCAAGAAGACACATATGGACTGTGGGTCTAGTTAATCCTGGTAAGCCATGCTGTTGGCTTTCAAAGATTTGATAAAAAAGTTAATTATTCATTTTTAAAGAAAATATTAAAATGTTTTCTAAAAGTTACAAAAGTCTTGTGACATTATAAAAGGATCGAATGACATAATTTTAAAATAGAAAGCAACTCAAATGTAAATACATATTCATATTTATATACTGGATTCAAACTAATTTCAATTATATTTCAGTTGATCAGGGACTAAGGAAACTGTTCTACTGCCCATGAGAAGCGGCACCATGACACAGGATAGTGAATTGATACGTGATTTTTTTCTGGATCTTTAAAGTTATTACAAATTAAAGACGACTATATTTCCCACTGTTTCTATCATGAACCATTTGGAAAAGAAAAGGTGGCACAAATATTTTTCTATATTCAGATACAGATGCTGGGAGTTCTTCTGCCCCTTGACCTCTAGCTACCAAGAGAATCATTGCTCGATAGATGATTTTCCTTCTCAGAGACACATCTGGGATTGCTGAGAAAAGAGAAAACAGAGATGCAGAGAGAGCCTGCTATAATGCAGGGAGCACTGTAGCACTTCCATGCAGGGACACACTCTGGCCATAGTTGGGCAGGGCAGAGCATCCTGAGAACCATCTCCAGCTTCCTCCTCCTCCTTACCATAGTCAGTGGCAACCAAGAGCCTTTCCTTCTTCTCATGGCTCTGATCCAGCTGATAGATCCATCAGCCAAGAACCTGAGAAAGCAGAATGAGATCAGAAAGCCTTCTTGGACCCTCTCCTGCACTGATCTCGGCCAGCTGGATTGCCTGCTGGGGACAGGGAGAAAGACTTGATTTAGAACCTCAAGTCCTTTCGTAGAAACATCCAGGATATTTTAGAAAAGAACGCACTGCCCACGGTTGGTTATTAGAGGATCGATTATACATGATCCAGAGTAGGCTCTGCAGTCTTGTTGCATGTAACTTAAAGCCCATACAATAACTGGACCAGTGGGACAAAATGCACACATTCCATGTACTGAGATACTAATTTGTTGTAATCACATCTCTAACGTGTGCTCTGAATTATCTTTTACTAACAACAGGAGATACACATTGTCAGATGTCTTTCTTAATATGACGTAAATGACACAATTCTGAATATTTAACTTGGAAATGAATCCTAAAGACCTATGTAGAATGTGAGACAGCTCAGTTTCCCCCAATAATTATTTGAGCAAAAGAACTGCTTTCAGAAGGCCATTGCTTCTTCCCAAAGTCAAATGTCAATTCATGCTCTTTGCATTTCCTAAGGGATTGTTCTCTGACATCCTTGACTCTTCAGGACTAAACAAGTCAGTTCAGGGATATTTTCTCTGTACTCATCTTGCATAGCACAAGTTTAAAGAAGCAATTATTTTGGTCTATTTATATGGAAATCATTTTCAAATCCTTGGGTTTTGTTTGTAATGTAATACATTAATAGAGAAAAATGAAAACAGTAAAAGCAAAGCCCATTTCAGGTCCCTTCCATATAGCTGCTGTAGGAGAGGTGACTTCATTTTTTAATAGGTTTTTTTTTGGGGGGGGGGCCTGGCCTTTAAATAAATAATGGGAATTTTTAAAGTAAAAGACCCCTGTTTTAGCTGTTTTGAGGGCAGGAAGCAAGAGTTAAGGAATACATGAGATGTTGAAACAAAAAGTTATCATGCTTCACATAGGGTGTGCTTCTCTAGAACAGAATTACTGTATTAACATGAGACTAATGGGGTTTTTGTTAGATATGAAAATTTAACTTAAGTTTCTCCAAATAATAATCCTGAAGAGACAGTGACTTGCATGGTTTCAGCAGTACACATAAGAGTAGATACACATTTGAAGCATTCAACGTATTTTTTATACTAGTGTCAAAAATTACATGAAGCTAACTGCTAACTCCATAACAACATCTTCCAAAAAAAAAAAAAAAAAAAAGTAAATTTTTGAAAACACAGGCTGCCTAAGTACTACATCCCCTGACTTTTGTGTTCCGGTAAAAGCTCAGCAGTTGTATGATCTGAGGTTAATAACCAATAACAGTATTGAGATACTGTAACACAAGGCTGCATCTCTCTCAGAAAGGAGACATTTTTAGCATAAGTTGAGCTCTTGGCAGTGAAGGCAAATCACGAAAGTTGTCAGTCCAACTAATAGCTACTTATGTGATACTTAACAACAAAGTGTGTGAAGTAGAAAGGGGCGGGAAGAAACCACTCCAAGTGGACCAAAACCTTGGTCAGTCTGGAGACTGCACTTTTTCTTCACAGGCTCCTTAAGTGGACATGCTCAGGGTTCTATCACTAATGACCTTCCCCGTCTCTCCTTTGAACAGGTGTGGTGTTCCCTTACTTTCCACGACTGGGACGCTACAATCTTAACTTTCACGAGGCACGCCAGGCTTGTCTGGACCAGGATGCTGTGATTGCTTCCTTCGACCAGCTGTACGATGCCTGGCGGAGTGGGCTGGACTGGTGCAACGCTGGCTGGCTCAGTGATGGATCTGTGCAGTACCCAATCACCAAACCACGAGAGCCCTGCGGGGGCCAAAACACGGTGCCAGGAGTCAGGAACTATGGGTTTTGGGACAAGGATAAAAGCAGATATGATGTTTTCTGTTTCACATCCAACTTCAATGGTAAGATGGCAGCTGCTTTGCCTTTACCTCTATCCTGGGGAACAAGTTGTACTAAAACTTTTATCTTCTAAAAACAAAACAAAACAAACAAACAAACAAATACAAGCAAACAAAAAGCAATCCTTTAAGATATTACTATATTTTTTTAAAAAGGAAAAATGTTCTTGAATCTTGAATGTCATAATTTTTTAAATACCTACATGAGTCCAACAAAAACTACATACTCTTGATTTCACTACAGTTTAACCATTTTTAATGAAGTAGTCGAAGCTGTCACATGTGAGTGTTTCAAGCTTCCACAGTGTGCTGTCCCTGCACTACTGCTCTCTGTGCTGAGGGAAGGAGGGCCATGTGTGCCCTCCCTTTTCCCAGTCACAATATCACAATCAACAAAGTTCAAGCCAAGTTGGGAACTGAGTGAGACAAATACAGCACAATTAGCATCGAAGAGAAAGGCAGGGAAGGTTTCCGGAGCACTGATGACAGACTCATTGTGTTCTTCCCACTCGCTGCCCTTTTACCAAACCATCCTGAACATAACCTTGGGGACCTTTTACAAAAGGAAAATGCAAGGACCTTTGCTCCAGATTGATTAAGAGTTTTAAGCTATATTATGGCAAAAGCCTATAGTCCTATTATTAGTAAACTGAGGTGGGGGGAAGTGCAAGGCCAGACTGAGCTATATAGTGAGTCTGTCTCAAACTAACAAGCAAAAGCAAAGTACAAAGCCTTTAAGCAAACATAGGGCCTTCTAATTGAGGAGCCAGAGTAACTGCATAGATCACATCCCCGAGCCTCCAGCTCTGTGCCCATGGTTTTATATTTAAGGTCCCTGGAAATAGATGCATGAGTAAACAAAAAGGAAACCACTTAGAGTTCACTGTTTTACCCAACAGAGCTTTGAAAGATGTAGCTCTGACCATCCGCCCTGCTGCGGCCATTCATGGTATTGAACAGATGGATATGTGCCTCAAGCAAAATTCATTTTCAAACATGTAGAGGTCAGATTTGAACTCATGTCCTATGGTTTGCTGTTCTGTATAGATGGCAGACCAAGTTTTCTAGTTAATGAATGTTCCACTGGCTCCCACCCTTATTTCGAATTTCACTAGGTTAGAGTAGAGAGAACTGGTAGCATTAGCTTATATGCGTCAGCCTGTTTAGGGATAGGGAGACATCTCAGGTATAAAGTGCTTGCCTCACGAACATGGGGTCCAGAGCACTCATGTCAAAACGCCACCTGTGGTGAAGTGCACTTAAAATCTCAGCAGTAGTGAGGCACAAACAGGATCCCTGGTGCTCACTGATCAACTAGGCCAGTTTAATGGAAAGCCCAATATCGAACGAGCATTTCTGAGGGGAACGCCAAGGTTTGTGCCTCTAGCTGGAGGCACACAGTCAAAACCATCAAGAACTGAACAGAAATGCACATTCACATAACATACACACATACACACACACAAATGCACACACACACAAAAGAGTGTCATGCTTAAGGAAGGCCATAGGATAATATACTTTATAATGAGTTTAATTGGAAAATGTGCTGATATTATACTTAAAACTAAGACAACGGAGAAAATATTTAGTGTATGCCAGTTCTGTCAATTGATGATACCTTTGTACCTGATGTATTCCATCTTGTTAATGGGATCTCAGTCATTAATACTGCAATAAGTGGTCAAAAGTAACAGTGTTTCCGTACAATCAAGAAGCAGCAAAATGTCAGGTTTTAAAGGATGACGGTTTTAAATCATTAACAAACCCTTCTTCTAGCAAGGGGCTGCAGACGAGGTTTGCATTCAGCAAGGGTATCATTGGTGGCAAATGACTTCCTATGTTTGATGAATTTTTATGCTGTCGCTTTGGTGGAGAATAAGGTCTTATTGATACCTGTTATGAAAAGAGCTCCAAGCTTTTGAGTTTTTTTTAAATGGACTTTTATGTGAGGAATGTTTTTTGATCCTTTCACATTCAAATTTTGCCTCTCTAGAAACTTGTACTGGGGTTCAGCCTGGCTACAAGTAGAATTTAAATAGCCCTTCTTTCAACGTAGAATTCTGTCTCCCCTAGAACCACAGAAGGGTTCTTTTAGTCTCTAATTAGCTAACAGAAACTGCATCTGCAAGCACCCTTTTCTTTTTAACGCTCTACAAGGGCATGTGTGAGCACACGCCAAGAAGCAAGGCTACAGCAAATTTATTTAATCTAGAGTGGCCTGATAATATGACACTTCAATGACAATTCTATGTTCTCCAAATTTCAGACGTTGCTCTGCGTCTCCTTTCATTGAGAAGCCCTTTGCTTTTGGCTCCTTGCATTTCTGTGGTTCCATCACAAACCGGCTAACTCTCTCCTTCTCCCCACAGGCCGATTTTACTACCTGATCCACCCCACCAAGCTCACCTATGACGAGGCGGTGCAAGCTTGTCTCAATGACGGTGCTCAGATTGCGAAAGTGGGCCAGATCTTTGCTGCCTGGAAGCTTCTGGGCTATGACCGCTGCGATGCCGGCTGGCTGGCGGATGGCAGCGTCCGCTACCCTATTTCTCGGCCAAGAAGGCGCTGCAGTCCTACTGAGGCTGCAGTGCGCTTTGTGGGTTTCCCAGATAAAAAGCATAAGCTCTACGGGGTCTATTGCTTCAGAGCATACAACTGAGTGTGCCCTAGAAAGAGTTCTCGAGTTCCGTCAAAGTTTTGTTTGTTTTCGTTTTTAATATGAACTCATGCAAGTTACCAAAACTGTGATAACCCTTTTTCACTTACTGTAAAAGAGTCGTTTTCATAAAGGCCAATTCATTCATTTGTTTTGTAAAGCTATCAGTCGATATATATATCACAAAGTAATATAAGCATAAGGGAAGCTTAAAAAAAAAAAAATTACGGGCTTTAGAGCCTAACTGGTTTATGCTATGTCATCCCAACAAGATGCCATTTCATGAACGGGACATGCTGTAGGCTGAAGATCACCCGGACTATGTTGGGGAAAGTAATGCTACTTGCCGCAGTAACTTCCACAAGCACAAATTTTACATATTTCTACAATTTTGAAATGCACTTCGCTAAACAAATTAGAACAACAAATTTGAAATAGAGGCTTCTTTACATAAACCAGGATTCTGGGAGGTGCAAAAACTCAGTATCAAAAGGGAACAAGGGAGACTTTTTCTAAAAGTTAACACTTCAAGTCTCCAGTATACAAAATAGTTTACTCTTTAAAATTCTACCTTTCTGACCAAAAAGTAATAATAATTCATATAGACTCAGATGCAGAATAATAAAACCACAGAACTCCTAGTTCAACTCATTTATATAAAGTATCGACTTAAGTACACAGATAATACTTTACCAATGAAAGAGTCCTACCTTCTAATTACAACTATCTGAAAAGACTTGTTTTATTATTTTTGAGTAGCTTTACTGAATCATATTTAAATTCTAAGAACCTTTGCTAGGCAGTATTTAGAATCTACTCAGGGCAGTTAAAGCGATAAACTGCTGGACAGAAAACCTGTAAAATGTAGCAGCTTGATTTTATGTTAGCTTATAAAACATTATTGTCCTATAAAAATAAGTTTAATCTATTTAATATTTCTTATTTACATTACATGACAAAAACCATCAAGTGAATGAATAACTTGCCTAACTAAAAAATAAAGACTCAACATCCAAAATCGTTCTCGTTTGTATGCACAATATAGTGCCCAAACAGGACCTGTATTTAGAGAAGAAAGGGAAAAATAACATTTCTAAATAGTCTCTCAAGTAGGAAATACAGTCACTGTCAGTTTCCTTTCTGGTTATAATCTGGCAAAAATAAAATATTGGCATTGTCATAGCAGACTTTACGCCTCCATACTTTAAGTGAAAAGTTGAGCCCAGATTTAGAAAAGTGACTTCCAGTATTAGGAACTCCAGGCTTAAATCGAAATTTATTTTTATGACTGTTGAGACCCCAAAGGGACCAATATTTGTATTCAAGTAATATTTCTGCTTTCCCATTATTTCACAGTGAATTCTTGTGAGTGGGCCTTAGTATTAGTAATAATCCAAGAACAACATAGCTGGTATGCTGTCATCAATGTTTTTATGTAGATTTTCCCCATGAACATAACTAAATAAATCTGTTTCCTGAATTGACCGTGGTTGCATTTAAAGCTCTGTAATAACTGTAATAAAAATACTCTATAAATATAGGGCTATGTGTGTGGAAGACATAGAGCAGTTGGAAGTCCGTGAAACCATAACTCTCATGAAATATTATCTAGATAAAATATTGTAAGTAAAAATAGATCCTTTCTTTCCAATGCCTAAACAATGATGATGCATGCAGTATAAGTTAGGTTATGCAGATAATACAGAAGTATACATCCAAAGAAATCATAGGGTTTCACTCAAACAGTGCTGATCTAAATTGAACTCAGACGTCTAAGCTAAACATAAATTAAAGAGACTGAATGGTATATAATACAATTAATATATTATTTAAGGAGGAGACTCCAAACTAGCTCCTCAAACATCTTACTGTCTGGGCTAAGCTCTTTGGAGGAAGATCATACTTGAACATTCATTACCTATATTGTAAGAATTTTGTCTGCAATGCAAGTAGATAAATTTTTTTACTGAAGTACGTACATTCCTTTCAGTTATGGTCATAGAATTCCACATTACAGAGCAGTAGCATTTCTTAACTTTTGAATACTTAGTATAGGAAACGGTGCTGATCAAAATCTCCAAAGTGACTGTTAGCTGACATATGTGTATACCAGTTGCATACCATTTGTCCATTCTTGAAGACATCCTAGAATGAACACTGCTGGGCGGAGTTTTTAACTTCTAATTTCACACAAAGGAGCAGAATCTTTGTGCCCTTTGAACTCCTAATTGAAAGGAGTCTTTTAATGTTCTCATCTCGCTGTTTTAATCCACCAAATAATCTATTTTCCTACTTCATATCTCATTATGAATGTCTTCAAAAGAAAAAAAGTTGTCTTAGCACAAATCCTAGCAGAAGGTTGACATAACACTGTCTAAATCAGAAATCATTTTGTAGACTTCAAGATTACCAGAGTATCAAGGTGAAGAAAGGACAGATAGACTACAAAATAATGAAAAACATTTTACAGTATAGCCCATATATAAAGAACAGAATAAATCTATAAATTTTACTGAAACTTCTTGTTTTGAAACCTCTAAGCAAAAAGTACCAATACATTTACAAATACATATAGGGATGAAGATAATTTGTCATATTAACACTGGAAGCCATCTTTTAATGACTGCTGCCATATTTTTGTCACAGCAACTTTTAGCCAAATATAGTATTTGTGAATTTAAATTTTCTTTCATGTAAAGGGGGCCGGTACCTGTTAAAATGCTATTTTATGCAGTAAGATGGTCACTTGCTATTCTGGTAATTAGTAGACTCAAATAAAATACCAATTTGGTTGCTGGCAGCCATACTGGGTTTCTTGATTTCAGTACTCCTAAAATCATGCTGGTGTCATGGAGTAGCTGACCACTAAAAAGGGAGGATTAGAAGGGAATCAGTTGTCAGGTTTGGTTTAGTGTTGATTTTTTGTTTTGTTTTGTTTTGTTTTTTCTCTTTTTTAAAAATTTGTTTGTTTCATTTTGGTTTTGCATAGAATGCTTAGAGAAAAATCAATTTACAGCTGACAACCTATTTGAGAAGTTAAGTATGTCATAGCTCAAAACTGCCAGCACAGTGTACAACAAAAGCTATGAATAATACAGAAGTCAGTAAGCCACCCAATTAAAAGAAGGTCAATATTTAAATGCATTTAATAGCTACTAAGTACAAGTTTGAGGAGAACCAATGTGTATTACAAAAAGAATGTTTTCATTTTCTGTAAGATACAATGAACTGGTGAACAAATATTAAAAGTCAATTTTGCTTTACTACAGTATCATTTGATTCTTCTGACTTATAGAATCAGTCATTTTCCCTTGGGTCAAACTTGATAAATACATCATGCATTCTTTTGTTGCTAGTGCAATGCTTTGAATGAAAACACACCCAAATAAGTTAGAGCTTTGACATTCAAACAAGAAAGTATACTTCAAAAGTTTCCCATAATTATTTAGAATAAATTAAACAGCCTTGAAGAAAAAAAAAACTTTCCAATAGTGAGGTCAATTAAACTTTCTTTTTAGTGTGTAAACTCTTTCAAAATGAGAGATATCATATTCATTTTGTCATCATTTTTCATATATTTTTATTCGTGTCATACAAAGTCTATGAGGCAGGGTGAACGATTCTTTGGAGGTTCTTAGTCCCCAAATAAAAGTAATGAAACCATTCAAGTGTGATGTGTTGTTTTCTTACCAAGAAAATGCTTTAATACTACAACAGTTATTGAGTAGAATGGACCCTGTGTTTGAGCATTAGGTCTGTCAGATGTATAAGGAGAGAAGTAACAGGAAAATATTAGCAAGGGATGTGTGTAGCCTACTGACAGGCTGTTGGCTTTTACTTCAATTCCTTGGTCTCTCCATTTATAATATTTAAAGGCTATGCAGCCTTACTTCTCAGTAGCATAGATATATAGATATCATGTGTGTGTGTGTGTGTGTGTGTGCGCGCGCGCGCGTGTGTGTGTGTGTGTGTGTGTGTGTGTGTGTGTGTGTGTGTGTGCGCGCGCATTACTTACATTCCAAACTTAAGGGAAAACTGTAGTTGTTCCACAAGAAGAAAACTTCACATCTGCTTCAATGTATTTTTTTTATATCTCTTTTAGGCCAGTAAGTTTACCTTATAGCCAGTTACTGTCAGAACATGTTTGCAGGCTGGGTGGAAGTCAATGGCTTATGAAATCAAGTAGTTTCCCTTCCTTGAGTCTCTCTCTTCTAGTTTTACCATCGGAGTCTATTCACACCTGTAGAGCTTCAGCTATAAAAAGTAGGCTCTGACATGTAGTAGGTATGTGATTACATGACCACTGTTGATTTGAACAAATGTCCCCACGGTGAAGACAAAGCTCAAATTCTCCTCTGTGTAGTAACTAAAAGATTGGATGAGAATAGATTTCTCACATTATAAATCCCAATGCTTTTTTATCCAAGAAGGAACCTAGGAACTCTTTCATTCCACTGAAAGGTTTTTTTGCTTAAAAATGACCCTTGGATTTTCAATTAATGAAACTTTGTTTTGCCAAAGTGCTTATATTTAGAGAACAGAAAAAAATACTTTTAAAGCAAATGAGTTTGGTGGTTTACAAACCACTAAAGTCCGGTCTTTGAAGATGGTGAGAATCTTGTGAGTGAATCTAAGAGTGGAGATAGAAAAACACTCCTTATTTGTTATTCATTATTCTGAAAATAGACATACCTGCACACAGTCCTTGGCAGCCTCCTATGTGCTTGGTTTCTGCCAAGGGGAACATTGTTATTCTATTGGAAGAAGCTTGCTTCTAGGAATAAATTTTGAGTTCTGCTCTTCTAATAAAATGTATTCAAAAAATCTTTCTTAAATGTGTATGTAGTTCAGTGGTAAAGTAAGAACCTAGCATGTCTGAGGCCCTATGTTCAATACTTGATGCCACTAAATAAATTAAAAAATATATATTTAGTTCAGTATATGTGAAAATTCAGAAATCTGGTAAAATGGATTAAAATCTCAGCATTTAAAAATCACTTGTGTTCATAACTGAAGGTCACTGAAAGCAACCTGTATATAGGATTTTTTTTTTAACTCACCATACACCAAATCTTAACTCTTAAATCACCAAAGACATGCACTCCTGTTGCTAGTAATAAACTTCCAGGGTATGAAAAAAATATTTACATTCCTTCTTTATGCAAATCATAAAAGCAGCAAGACAAAATGTGTTTTGCCTTTATGACTTCAACCATGTACAATCAATTAAGTAATAAGTCTGTAAGAAACCAAATCAACATGTTCAGAGAATTAGCATTTTATTTTTTTCTAAGGCTTCCACAACAACGAACATGCATTATAAAATAATTCTTTAAGGAATTTTACTGTGATGGTTTGTCTAAAAAATGGCTTTTCATTTTCATGCAAACTCATATATTTGAATGCTTAGTCATCAGGGCATTGCACTATTCAAAGGATTAGATGTGGAATTAGGAGGTCTGGCTTTGTTGGAAGAAGTGTACCACTGCAGATGGGCTTTATGTTTTCAAAGCCAAGGCTGGCTGGTCTCTTTCTACTACTTGAATATCAAGATACAGTGCTCTCCAGTCTCTATAAATTGGCTAAGTTTTAGAAGCTATGCTTAGTGCTTCCCATAATTTCAGTTAACTCAGTCATTCTGGATTTCTGACGGGGTTGAAGACCTACAGTCTCATAGCCAATCATGGCTATTTACTTTGAGAGAAAAGATCTGAGTGGATGGTTTTCAGCTGACATTCATTCTAAAGCCAAGAAAAAAGCCAGGTTCAAAACTAAGTGCTTTAGTTAGGAGAGATGACAGAGGTTCTGGTTAGTCAACAAAATGATGGACTGGGTATTAGGACTATCTTGTACCTCACTGGTACAATTAGGAATAATTATGCCCTAAATGTATTTTGAGAGAAAAGTTTTATTTTAACAGGAAGGGTAAAGCTAGGTGATGAGAGAGAGAAAGGGGGGAGGCATGGAGGCAGATGTTCATGTGTCTCCACCAGTCAAAGATAGTTTATATATCTAGGTTGGGTATTGGGTTACACTTCTGATTGAGCATTACGAAACTTATAAAGTCTTTGATTAACATTTTTAAAAAATGTATAAAAGCAAAAAGGAAAAGGGGGCGTGGGATAGGGGTTTTCTAGGGAGGGGAAATGGGGAAACGGGATGGCATCTGAAATGTAAATAAAATATAAAAAATAAATAAATAAATAAATAAATAAATAAATAAATAAATAAATAAAAGATATAGTGCTCTCATTTAAGTCTCCAGCACCATGACTGCTATGTGTATTTCCTTGTTCCTGGCTATGATGATACAGATTAAACCTCTGAAACTGTAAGCAACCATCCAATTAAATGCTTTTTCTTATAAGGGTTGTCTTGGTCATCTCATAGTGTCTCTTCACAGAAATAGAACAATGACTAAGACATTTAGTCATCAAGGTATAACAGAAACCAATTCTGGAGGTATATAATGAACACTCCTTAGTGTGTCATCAAAAAAAAGTTTCACACAGTAAGGTATCCCCTAGTCAATATGGTGTTGGTCAACTGAAGTCTTAAGAGTTCCTGTCAAATAGTCAAAATCTTCACTTTTGTGATACTCATATTCCTATTGAGCAAAATCATTCTGTTCCTGACGATGTGCTTTTCAAAAAGTTATCAAAATTCTTTATAAATGTACATATTGACAACATTTATTAAGTTGTGGAAACCAAATATAATGTATTCATGAAACATATGTTCACTTAAAAGTGTTTTGAATTAGGAAGACTATTGAAGTTTCTTTGCCTTATTATTTATTAATGATTCTCTCTTCTATTCCTGACACCAGTTTCTCCTCCTTCTTCTTTTAGTTCTTTTTTCCCTCCCCTTCTCCCTTCCTCCCCTCCTCCACCCATTTCTCCTTTGTTCCACCTTAGAAAAAGGCAGGCCTCCCAGGGATGTCAACCAAAGGCAGCATATCAAGTTGCAATAAGACTAGACACTTCCCCTCATATTAAGGCTGGACAAGGCAACCCAGTAGGAGGAAAAAGGTCCCCAAAGCAGACAAATGCAAGCAGCCCCCGCTCCTTCTGTAGAAGTCCCACAAAATCATCAAGGTATACAGCTATAACATATATTCTGAGGGCTTAGGTTAGACCTATGAAGGTTGCCTGATTGTCTGCTCAGACTCGGTGAGTCCCTGTGAGTCCAGGTTTGCTGATTCTGTGGGGGTTTCTTGTGGTGTCCTTGATCCTCTGTCTCCTACAACCCTTCCTACCCTTCTTCTTCAGGATCCAGTAAGTTCTGCCTCATGTTATGCTTTAAGAAGCTTCAACGACTGGGAAGATGCATAGTTTAAGTTTCTTAAACATAAGACCAAAGACCCTTGAACCAAACATTCTGTTCACTGGTGTAGTCAGTGAAATTTTCCCTACTGCTCAGAGATCTTCTCTCTTGTCTTCAAAATAACTGTATTAAATTTTGTCACTATCAGCCTTAAACTGGTAAAGTTAGAGATTTTTGGTTCTGGTCTTGGTTTTGAAACATAGAGACCTACATGCTTCTGCTTCCAAGTGCTGGGAATAAAGACAAGCAACACCAGGCCCTGCAGTTAGCTGTATCTTCAAATGATTCTATCACACAGCCTGGGGTCTACTTTGATGTACTTTAGTAAAGATAAATATTGTTTTATTTAATTATGAAATTAATTTAATTCTGAAATCTACACTTACGTACTTATTCATGCTTTTAGCAAGATCTGAATTTGTTATCAGCAAATTCTCATAAACTGAGACCGAGGCTCAACTATATTCAGATGTAGGAAGTGGTCACTTGTGTTCTGATCCATGACACAGAAACACTGCAAGTCTCTGAGATAAGTGCTGTCCACCGTTCTTCAACAGATCTAGCAGAACACATAGTGCTTTCTGTGGGATATGAATACAGCTCTACCAAAGTTAGCTATGTTGCATTATTCTCAAAGTGAGATAAAATATATTTTACAGATATGGTTTAATGCTAATAGAAGAGTTTTCAGTCAGTTATTAGCATTTATTCCCATTCTGTTTCCACTTCCCCAGGGATAAGAAAATATCATGGAACATAAGCCCAGAGATATCTATTTATTAGTCCTTGCTAAGTATCTCTGAATGTTATGTTACCATATTTTATGTCCCAATTTAAAAGTCATTCAAGTTCAAAGTCTTTTCAGTTATAAATATATTCAGGATCCCTGGGGAGTTTGTTACTGAACCAGATGGCTGGCAAATATGAAGAGTTTCACCTAATCTACCTTTTTAATCTTGAAATAATTGAAATTTTTCTCTTCTTATAGCCTTCAGTGGTAGGCAAGCTATGTAAGAGAAAATGTTGCTAATGTTTTATCCTGTGGTTTTGTGTGGTTCAATCTTGATCAATATGGGAAGAAATTATGGATTACAAGACTCCCAAGTGTTGGTGATCTATATCCTGCTAAGAAAAGGTCTGTTGAGCATGTAACCTGTTCTAACGGAAATACTGAGTACCCACAAAATTTGAAAGCTGCCAAATTTCCAGGTTTTGCTGACATGTTTTCTGATTAGTCTTGCAAGGTGATGATACATTTTTCTAAAGTTCTCAAACTAGTTTCTGCCATTTACACACAAACAAAACAGTAGAGAGATTCATGACGTAGTGCAACAATAGTGTGAAGCATGTATTTGTGTTTCCTATCAAATACAGAGTTTATTAATTCACACTCTGTCAAGTTTCTCTCTCCCCCATAAATTCAAAGGCAGAATCAAAAGTCATCGATATAAAGCCAAAAAAAGCTAATATATACAACTTTTCCATAGACTCATAGTGTAAAAGAGTTTGAGATACATGTTTCCAAAAGGGTACCATTGCTCTCTGAAAACAGAAAAATAATGCAGTAGGTAAGAAGAGAGAGGTCAGGACTATGACAAGGAGAGAAAATGAGAAAAAAATGAGAGGGTTTATGCAAGTGTAAGCCATCTGTGCACACCAATGTGTTGATGTTGAGCAAGCACAGAATTTATGTTCTACCTGGAACAACAGTGGTGAGCATCCAGACACTTGCCTGTCCATCCCTCACCCACTGGTCTATACTTTGAGATTCTTCTAATCTTGCTACCTGATCTGTCCAGAATGTAAGAGATGTATAATTGTAGAAGAGGGGAAAGTCTTTTCTCTAGAAAGTAATACAGAATCAAAAATAGGAGGGACCATGAACCCTCTTTAAACTCTCCTTTTTCATGTATACATTCTGTTAGAAAAGAAAAAGGCATAGTAACCGCCTACCAATAGGAAGATTCAGAATCTAACAGATAGAATTATTGATTGAAAAATCATATCTATTCTGAACTTTATATAATATAGCAAAAGAGTTTGGTTTGGCTTTTCACAACAAAGACATTAAAATACAATCAAACCTGATACACATGTGACTGGGTCATTACTAACTACTAAGTATTAAAGCAACTATTATAGCTGTGATACCTTGAGAGGAAAACTGATCAACCCCACATCACCTCAATATTCCTGTAGATTAATGACTTGACCCTGAAATGCTTTTAAAAGCTCAGTGCTTTCTAATGGCACTTGCCATCAGAAATAGTCAAAGCACTGGAAAAGGTTTTCCTTCACAGTTGAGCTTTTCACTGGAACCATGGATAACCAGTTCTAGTGGAGTGCAGTTCCCATTCAAAAGCTCAGGATTCATTGTCACTCTTGCTGTCATGTGATGTCAGCTGGATGAAAAATGAAGGAATGTTAACATTGTGGTTCCCATGCATGGCATGAAGTTATGCCACCATTGCCTCCTAGTTTAGTTCCCTCAAGGTTGAGGGATCAGAGTAGTAGCTGAAAAATCCTAAAGAACATGAAGACAATGAGCCATCTTAACTACCTTACTGTTAACATCCCACTTGCAATGAGTTTACTTGGGTGAGTTATGTATGTATCGTTTCTAAAAAGTACATTTTATAACCAAACAACTAAGCTAAGCACAGATTTAGATGTTAAAAAAGAGTAAACAAAAAAGGACGCACTAGCCACAGGAGGCTTGGAAGAGCCCAGCCACTGAGCCATAAGGCAGGTTAAAAATGAGCGTTCTCTCTCTCTCTCTCTCTCTCTCTCTCTCTCTCTCTCTCTCTCTCTCTCTCTCTCTCTCTCTCTCTCTGTGTGTGTGTGTGTGTGTGTGTGTGTGTGTGTGTGTGTGTGATCTTCAGATCCAAGGGAACCAGGGTGATTGCCTTGGACCCACAGTCTGCCCAGAGCTTAAAGCGAGGTCTACAGGCTACAATTATTCTTCTCCTACTTTAATATGGATGTTTAGTCTTTGACCCTCTACCCTAGTTTGCAGCACCTATCCACAATGCAGTGTATATCTCAATGTTTGATGATGCTACCTTACAAGCAAAGGTAATTAGTATTGATTACCTTACAAGTAAAGGTAATACCCAAAAGGCAACAATTTCTACTGCATGAAAATTTTTTTCTACTTTCTTCATTATTAAGAACTGTTCATGAATGAGGTTACAGTGATATTACTGTTCACTTCTTTCTGTTTGGGGCATTATTATCCACAAAACACAAATATTTTCTTCCTTAGTAAATTGGTACAGCTGCCAATGGAATCAGAGGTCCTAATGTCTAGTAAGAGTGGGTTCCCTCTATTGGTTGATTCATCAACATATGTAATTCATGCTTTCAGGACTTTCCCAGCCTATTCTCCTACCTATAACCTTCCATGTGAGGGTGGCTTATTGCAAATCTGTGGTTTGATGAAGCAGAAACACCCAAATTTATGAAGAGCATCTCAGGATACACAAACAATTCATATCTGTTATTTATGTGATCATTTTTCACCAGCACTCTCAAAGGTTATAATCAATGCTTTGTTCATTAAAGTGAACTAGAGATATGTCCCAAACATTGGAAATGATGCTCCTCTGGGCTGTGTCACTTGCTGTGGTGGTTTGAATGAGAATGGTCCTCATAGGCTCATATATGTGGATGTTTTGTTCCCCAGCTTTCCTTCCGGTCTGGGCCCAGGAACTGAGCAGATCCCGGATGGCAGCTCTGTGCCCAATCACACAGAACCCAGAGGAAGTGAGGCTCCCAGGAGCTCTAACCTGGGCAGTATCTTATGTTAGCAAACAGCAATGCCCGCCCCAAACAGGGAGTAATTGGGACCCAAAAAAACCCAGGAAGTTACTCCCAACCTAGAGCACTGGTTTCTTCCATTCTGGGCCAGAGCACTGAGCAGAACTTGGGTGGCAGCTCTGCCCACAACCTATAAGAACACAGAGGAAGCAGGGTTCCCAGAACTCTAACCTGGGCAGTATCCTGTCTATGCCTGAGCACTGAGCAGATTTTGGACCTCAGCTCTTACCTCAGTAGTTACACCCATCCCACACAGTTCTGATACAACCAAGATAATAGGAAAGACAGGCTCCAGCCAGAAACAGGGCAGGTAGCACTAAGGAGATACAAATGGCAAAAGGCAAGCACAAGAACATAAGCATCAGCAACCCAGGGTACTTGGCATCATTAGAACCTAGTTCTCCCACACAAGAAAGTACTGAATTCACCATATCACTAGGAAAACAAGACTTAGATTTAAAATCACTTCTAATGATGATGATAGAGGACTTTAAGAAGGACATAAATAACACTCTCAAAAAATTTGAAAACACAGGTAAACAGGTAGAAGCCCTTAAAGAGGATACACAAAAATCCCTTAAGGAATTACAGGAGAACATAATCAAAGAGGTGAAGGAATTGAACAAAACCATCCAGGACATAAAAATGGAAGTAGAAACAATCAAGAAATCACAAAGGGAGACTACCCTAGAGATAGAAAACCTAGGAAAGAAATCAGGAGTCATAGACACAAGCATCACCAACAGAATACAAGAGATAGAAGAGAGAATTTCAGGTGCAGAAGATACCATAGAAAATATTGACACAACTGTCAAAGAAAATGCAAAGTGCAAAAAGTTCTTAACACAAAATATCCAGGAAATCCAGGACACAATGAGGAGACCAAACCTAAGGATAATAGGTATAGATGAGAGTGAAGATTCCCAACTTAAAGGGCCAATAAATATCTTCAACAAAATTATAGAAGAAAACTTCCCTAACCTAAAGAATGAGATGCCCATAAACATACAAGAAGCCTATAGAACGCCAAATAGACTAGACCAGAAAAGAAATACCTCCCGTCACATAATAATCAAAACACCAAGTGTACAAAACAAAGAAAGAATATTAAATGCAGTAAGGGAAAAAGGCCAAGGAACATATAAAGGCAGACCTATCAGAATTACACCAGACTTTTCACCAGATACTATAAAAGCTAGAAGATGCTGGACAGATGTCATACAGACCCTAAGAGAACACAAATGCCAGCCCAGGCTACTATACCCAGAAAAACTCTCAATTACCATAGAGAGAGAAACCAGGATATTCCACCACAAAACCAAATTTATACAATATCTTTCCACAATCCCAGCATTACAAAGGATATTAGCAGGAAAGCTCCAATACAAGAAGGGAAATTATACCCTAGAAAGAGCAAGACAGTAACCCTCTTCCAACAAACCCAAAAGAAGATAGCCACAGAAAGATAATTCCACCTCTAATAACAAAAATAACAGGAAGCAACAATCACTGCTCCTTAATATCTCTTAACATCAATGGACTGAATTCCCCAATTAAAAAACATAGGCTAATGGACCTGATACATAAACAGGACCCAGCATTTTGCTGCATACAGGAAACCCACCTCAGTGCAAAGACAGACTCTACCTTAAAGTAAAAGGCTGGAAAACAATTTTTCAAGCAAATGGTCCTAAGAAACAAGCTGGAGTAGCCATTCTAAAATCTCCAGCCTGAGAACACAAAGGGAGGGACTCATGGCTCCACCTGTATAGGTAGTTGAGGGTGGCCTTGCCAGGAATCAGTGGAAGTGGACGGCCCTGGTACCTGAAAGTTTGGGTTCCCTACTGTTGGGGAATTGAAAGAGCAGGAAGTCAAAAATGGGAGGGTGGTGGGAGCACACCCTCACAGAAACTCTCAGAATTATATGGATTAGACATGACAGAGGCAGGCCGCCAGAAGACTAGATTCCAGAATTCAAACAAAAAATTATCTTGATACTAAAATTTGTTTTGAGAATTGTATATTGCAGAATACATAGCTTTGGTGTATCTACTCATCAGGCAAGCTGAGCAAACCTGCTAGAACCTCTGATGTCCTGGAATTCCAGCTGGATGCAGTGAAGACACAGCATCAGAGGCTTATCAATTTACCCTTCCCCCACCCCTCTTCTAATATCTCAATGCCCATAATCAGCATGAAGAAGTTAATGAGGAGTCGGCATCCCTATTCCCTGGGCTTGGGTACTGAGGTGGTTAATATTGGGCTGTCTTTCTAGGGAAAAGTAGTGGTCTTGGTGGAACAGGGAGGATTAGCTAGGATTTGTTGCATAGCCATAACCTACTGGTTGAAATATGTATAATTGTTATTAAGATGAAGTTATAATTTCTTAAATGGTACAAAATTTACTTTGATTTCAAATTTAAGGTTTTCTCATTGGTACGAGCTTCTTATTAATATAAAAGTAAGATGAATATTGTTACTCTCATAGGCATTGTGCCTGTATAACACATTTAGGAATACAAGGCTTAGACCCAGTCCTTCTTTAACTTTTTTAACTTATTTGAGATGGTTAGACTGTGAGTTAAGGGCCTATAGCAAATTCATGGCTTTGAGTTTATTGTTAGGGTGTTTTCCATATTTTCTTTAGAAATAGCTGAGAGGAGTTAACAGACAACAGTCCAGTTTACCTTACATGGATAGTTGGTTTTCAAAACATCAGAAATCCACAGAATTGATGTTACGAAACATTTTTGTATTAATGTTCACTTTGATTAGAGACCTATCTGCTCCTGACAGCTTCCTGTCTTAGATTCTAAGAAAAAATTGAGCATCTTTGGAGTTATTTCAATTGTGGTGAGACAGCCACTAGGCAAGAATTGCCTCTTTCCATCTACAAATAAATTACTGTCCAGAAAAGGACACACTTGCAGAATAGAAGACTGATTATATCTGCCAAGACAGAGTAATCAGCCCTTAATAATTCTGCATCACTAGGTCTGTCAGATGATCCTGGGCCAGAAGGCTGAAAATGAGGTGCTCCAACGTTCTGTAGTATAGGGACTGTCCAAGTATTCAGCGGTCTCTATAAATTGGCTAAGTTTTAGAAGCTCTGCTTTGTGTGTCCCATAATTTCAGTTAACTCAGTCATTCTAGATTTCTGATGGGGTTGAAAACTTATAGTCTCATAGCCAATCCTTGCTATTTACTTTGAGAGAAACGATTTGAGAGGATGGTTTTCAGCTGACATTCATTCTAAAGCCAAGAAAATAAGCCAGTTTCAGAACTAAGTCTTTTATTTAGGAGAGATGACAGAGGTTCTGCTTAGTCAACAAAATGATGGACTGGGTATTAGATCTATCTTGCACCTTACTGACATAAATTGGTATAGTTATGCTCTAACTGTATTTTGAGAGTAAAGTTTTATTTTAAGAGGAAGGGTTATATGTAGGAGGAGCTAAGGTGGGAGGAGTACAGAGAGGAAGAGGAGAAGGAGAGGAGGAGCTAGGTGATGAGAGACAAAAGGAGAAAGGGGGCCAGACATGGAGGCAGCTGTTCACATGTCTCTGCCAGTCAAAGATAGTTGATATATCTAGGTTGGGTATTAGGTTACACTTCTGATTGATATTGAGCATTACCAAACTTATAAAACCTTTGGTTAACATTAAAAAATGTATAAAAGCAAAAAGGAGAAGGGAGCATGGGATAGGGGTTTTCTAGGCTAGGGAAATGGGGAAAGAGGATGGCATCTGAAATGTAAATAAAATATCCAATAAAAAATAAATTTAAAGAAGAATGTTTTGTTCCCAATGGTAGGTTTTTTAGAAAGAATCAGGTTTGTCCTTGTGTCTTTGTTGAAGAAGATATGTTACTGGGGTGGGCTTTGAGGTTTCAAAAGCCCAAGCCATGCCCAGTATCTTCTTTATCTCACTGTCTCTGTCTCTGTTTCTCTTTCTCTCTGTTTCTCTCTATATATGTATCTCTCTCTTTGTGTCTCTATGCCTTTCTATCTCTGAATATGTTTCTCTCTCTTTGTCTCCTTCTCTCTCTCTCTCTCTCTCTCTCTCTCTCTCTCTCTCTCTCTCTCTCTGTGTGTGTGTGTGTGTGTGTGTGTGTGTGTGTGTGTGTGTGTGTGTGTGTGTGTGTGTGTGTGTTTCTGCCTCCTACTCTTCTACTTTTGAATCAGATATAATCTCTCAACTAACATTCCAGGACCATGCCTACCTGCCTACTGCCAGACTCCCTATAATGGTTGTCATGGACAAACCCTCTGGAACTGTGAGCAAACCTCCAATTAAATGCTTCCTTTGTACATTGTTTGACCATGGTGTCTCTTGATGGCAATAGAACAGTAACTAAAAACACTTATTAAGTCTAAGGAATAAGAAATTATGAAATAATTTAGAAAGACTACGTCTTCACACTTTTTTGAGCTTAACATGAAATCAACAATGTCCTGAGTAGATGCCCTATGTTTTGGTGCACCGAGTGATCAAAGCTTCTGAAAAGTAGATTATGCCTTCAGTTTGGATTATTTAATGTCATTTTTACTCACTTTTAATGCAATGGAAGTGTCCATTCTTTGTTAAATGAAGATAAGTGATTTAGGTAAGCTCAGATTAAAATGAGTTTGAGTGGGGTATTGCTAATGTGATGAGTGCTTACCAGGTGCAGAGGAAGTCCATTTGAAGCAGCTTCCCCCATCTTCCCTTATTTGACAAAAGTTCAAATGTTACACAATGAGTTTATAAGAATAACAGGAGTCATTCATGAGCTCCACAAGATGAGTTAAGTCACTTAAGTGATACAAATGTATAAATCACCATAACTGTATCTCTCATATCTTACATTTCTTTTGTAATTTCTAGTTGGCATGCTTTCTGCCCTTATATAACATATTTACAAAGCACATCAATCTCAATACTTTGAGGATTTGGCTTTTTACCATTTGCACCTGCAATTCTAACAGTTCAACCATCCTCTGTAGATTTTCTTGAAGCTTCTGAGTGAGTATTAGTGCTGTCTCCTATGTACTTGGAAGTATTACGTTTTAAATGATAGGAGAATTATCCCATAGTGAAAAACCATTTCCTATTCAACTTTATGTTTTGCATCTGTGTGCAAGCCCCTCATCATCTGGTCCCCTGTATCATCTCCAAGTCCGGTTGGAACTTGTTGAACTCATACAGTTTCTTGAAGAAACAATATCTTCCTTCCTCAGGAAGCCCAGTACTTCTCTGTGCAGATTATCTTACAGCTCAATTGTAGCCATTGATCTGACTCCCAGTACTAGAGCCAGGCTTATATCAGCTCAAAAGTCAATCCTGAAGTGGAAACTTAAGGGTTCTTTGGAAAGTCAGTTGTGTTGGATGCTGTTTTGCTAAGGCAAACACATGAAGGAACGTTTCATTAAAGTGGAAAGGAATTTCTGCTAAAGCAAGCATATAAAAGGACACATGACAAAGGATTCTTTGCTAACGACATGCATACATTGGTTCACCTTACATAGTGCAGTTGAGCTCCATTTGTCAGGACTCCATAGAGAGAAACACACCCAAAAACTTCTGCTGGTGTGCTATGGTTTCTTGCTGTTTTTCTTGGACCCAGGCTGATTGTCAGTGATGTCAGCTGAGATAGACTCAAGTGCTGAGCAAAACCTTTGGAAGACAAGTGATATTTGCAGGGATTATAAATAGGCCCAACAGACAGGGACAAAGGCTGAGCTGGGCTTGCTTATATTCAGTCTACCCTGATCTTTGATCGCTGAGAGAGGCACATCTGAGAACCTCTCCTGGTGTTCCTCTGGGTCCCTCCTGCTGACTCGTGCCTAGGCTGAGGCCTGGCTGTCTCTGCTAGGTAGACAGCTGCTGATTCATGTTTGCTATTCTGACTTTACTGAACTGAACTGCTGGTCTATCTGTGAAGTGTTTGCAAGAGGATCAAGCTGCATCTGCTGACTCCTGTGAACTGAACTCCTGATTTTCTGACAACAGAGATAGGATTTGCTCCAAAGAACCATTTCTAAACAGGTCCACTTCCCCTTTATCTTTTCTTTTCTACTACCTCTGTTGGGTGATGGGTAGAAGGGAGGTCAAAGCATTTAAGAATCATCATTGAAAGTAGGCTTTGGAAAAATTAAAACTATATAACATTATTGTTGGGAGCCGACTTTTAGCAGAAAGCGGCTAGATTATCTTTGCAGCCATCTGGAACCATATACCCTGATAAGAGATTTGGTTTTCAATAGCCTACAACAGCTGAAGCACACTCTGATATCTCACATATTTTGTGTTGCTGTTTACTGCCCCCCCCGCCCCCGGCAAGGCGCACGGGGTAGCCACGCCTGCAAGGCATGCGGTTCACGTGCTGTCCAGGTACTATCCTGGCCATACATGCCTGTAAGGCGCACGTGGTATCCAAGCCTGCAAGGCACATGGTGCACGTGCTATCCACACTATAGACGCCTGTAAGGCTTACGTCATATCAACACCTGCAAGGCATGTGGTATCCATGCGCCTATAAGGCACGTGGCAAAAGCGTATAAATACCTCAGAATTCCCTTCAATAAAAGAGACTAGAGACATGAGACTTGATAAAAGAGACAATAAAGAGACTTGAGACTTGAGACTTGAGACTTGGTATGAGACTTGAGACTTGATCACACCCTGTCTTGTCTCCATTCTTTGCATCTCCTGCCCCAAGAGCCCCACTCTCTCTCTTGACCAGAGCACTTAGCCCCAAAGCGTTGAGGCAGAGTACGGGTCACAACACATTATCATTATCATCTGGCAGGACATTAGCTTCTTACAAGGAAGGGTAGATAACTTCCTTGATATGTAGATAATTTCAAGATTTATAGTCCTTCTGGCCATCAAATTGTCCCTAGGTCACCACATTATTTTACGATAGAAGCCCAGAATAACAGATACTCTATAGATTTGTTACTTTCCTAATTAATTTCTATGCCAGATATTCCTGTGCTTTTGTTATTTTGTGACTGTTATATACGTGCAACCATATAGAAAGACTGTTTTCCCCAAAATTTTATTGTGGTAAAATAAACAAAAAAAGTCATCATCTGTCACAGTTTTTTTTTTTTTTTTTCCTGTTGCTTTGGTAAAATATCCTGAAAAAGGTAGCTTAAGAGAGAAGGGGTTGTCCATGAAGGACGAACACAAAGTGGGAGGGGGGCATGTGAGGGTGGGAAGGGGGAGTGGGGGCAGGGGGTAGGTGGAGGCACAGCCTCATAGAAGCATGAGAAGGGGGATGGGATAGGAGGTTTCTGGGTGGTGCCGGGAAGTGGGGTAAGGGGATAAAATCTGAAATGTAAATATAATACCCAATTTTTAAATTTTTTTTAAAAAAAAGACAGACAGAGAGAGAGAGAAGGGGTTGTTTTAGCTCACAGTTCCAGCTATATTTTATCCTGGCAAGAAAAATCACAGCATCAGGAATCCACAGCAGCTGGTTACACAGCACCCATTAGCAAAAGGCAGAGCGACCAGTGCTTGTGATCAACACTGTTGCCCTCAGTCTATCACATCGTTCATAAAAATGGAGCCTTCTACATTAAGGATGGGCCTTCCTGTCTTAATCAAACTAATTAAAAAAAGAAATCACCCACAGGCAGGTCAATAGAGCAACCTTATCTAGACAATCTATCAGACTCCCTTTCTAGGTGGTTGGTTCCAGATCCTGTCAAGCTGACAACCGAACATAACCATCACACCAGTATAACCATGTTGATTTATTTCACTTTACATCATACCTGAAAATTTGCAGTGTATGCCAGAATTCCCCTCTTTATGAGGCTGAATGAAGGATATACCTTGGTTTGCTCCAATGATTTAGCTACTTGGGTAGATATCAAATGGAAGAAGATGCGTAAGTATCTCTTTAATATGGTCCTTAGGACTTTCACAAGTGACACACAGAAGTATCACTATACCATATGGTAATTCCCATTTGAAAATTTTCAGAATCGCTCTGCTTTTATTCTAGGCCTTTAATATTTCAAATCCTCACCGCCATTCCTAGGAGTTCCAGCTTCTTTGTATCCTTGCAAAACTTCTGCATTTTGGTAGGAGCCACTCCAGTGAGTATGGGCAGTATGTGCCCTCGGGACTTTGATAGTAAGTGTTCTAATGAGCCCATCCACATTTATAGGATCTCACAAACTGTGCTCTCTCTTTCTCTCATACTATCTACCCCTTGAGTTAAATTCCTTGGCCACATAAATTGTTAAAACTTACAAATCATTTTTCTATTATATGCCTCTCGGCTCACACTTTTTCAACTCTGGACTTGCTAAGACCTAAGTCTCATGATTGCATAATATACTAAAACAAACAAATAAAACAAACAAACAAACAAAAAACAACCCAGTAACTTCTTTATATCCCTCTGCTCCTGACTGGAGACCACAACAACATAAGGAAAATTAACCAGAGAAACATAACAAGTTTAACTCAAAATTTCACAACTATATGGGAGATTTGAAAACATGAAGACCCTAAAAACGGGGAGAAAAAAGTAGGTTTTATTTAGTGTTGAGGAAGATCTGGCATCTGCATAGAAGTTTACTGCAGAAATGTGATGGTTTTTAAAAGGAGGTATCATTTAATGTTAATAAATTTGAGGAAAATTATTAAGATCTGGTTCTGTTTGTTTATTTGGTTACATGGAATTAAATTGCTAACTGATGAATTTATGAGTAAAATGCTTCCAGCTAGCAAAGTATGTACCAGGAGTATAAGAAGGCCAAGAGTAAAGATACAGCACTTGTATCTGAATGAATTGGTTGAAACAAGACATAAAATTGGACTACCCACTTAGTTCCCGAATAATGGCTGTCTAGATGGTAAGCCAAAATACTTTGAATTACCATGTAAAATTACTTTTTAAATAATCTAGACCAAAAAAAGAAATAAAAGTACTTTAGACAGTCTATGCCTGTATTATGAAAAGCTTTCCCTGTGATTTTATCTAGAAATTGCTTCAGAGTATCAGATCTCATGTTAATATGTTAAGTCTATTTTGAATTGATTTTTGTACATGGTGCCTTCGTTAGTGTTTCCATTGCTGAGAAGAGACACCATGACCAAGGCATGTCTTATAAAGGTCAACATTTAATTGGGGCTGGCTTACAGGTTTAGAGGTTCAGTCTATTATCATCATGGCAGTAAGCATGGCAGCATCCAGGCAGACATGGTCCTAGAAAAGGAACTGAGTGTTCTATATCTTAATCTGAAGGCAGCTAGGGGAAGACTGACTCCCAGGCAGTTAGGAGGAGGGTCTCAAAGCCCACCCCCACAGTGACATACTTCCTCTACACCTACTCCCACAGGATCACACCTTCTAATAGTGCCACTTCTTGGATCAAGCGTACTCAAACCACCACAGTAAGTCAGGGAAATGAAGTTTCATTCCTTTACATGTGAATATCCAATTGTGACAATCATTTCTTAAAGAAGTTTTCTTTTTCTACAGTAGGTTTTTTGACTTGTTTGTCAAATATCAGTCGTTTGTAGCTACATGAGTCTTCTGGCTTCTCTGTTTTATACTGATGATCTATATGTCAGTTGCTGTGTAAGGACCATGCAGTTTGTGTTACTATAGTTCTATAATATAATTCTAAATCAAGTATTTTGTTACCTCTAGTATTGTTTATTTGTTTGTTTTTTCCATCAGTTGGTTTGGTTGTCTGGGGGCCTCCTGTGCATTCATACAAACTGCAAAATTGTTTTTCTACTCATAAAAAGAAAGTAATTGATCACTGGTGAGATTATTATAGTATGTGTTGATCATTTTAGCATCATAGTCATTTCTCAGTATTAATCCTGATGATTGTGAGCAGACGAGGCCTTTGCATATTCTAGTGCCTTTTTCGATTTTGAACTTCAGTGTCTTAAATTTTACTCTATAGATGTCATTCCCTTATTTAAGTTTATTTTAATATTGTAAGCAATTATGAAAGATGTAATTTTCTTGTGCTCACATAAAGACATTGAAAAAGATAGCATTCAAGTGTGTAGCCCTTGAAGGGAAACAATGAGGATTATAGGTGGGGAAGAACATTATTGGGAAGAGTGACAATGCTCAGTTTGTGCATTTCTTGGGTCTTGGGTGAGCATCAGGGTGATGGGACCTGATTTGGAAAAGTACATTAGGGTCCAAGTGAACAATTGCAGTTTAATGACACAGATGGCAGTGCTCACCACTATACCACCAATGCAGACAAACTTGAGATACAAATGATGTATACATAGGGTATGTGAGAGAAGAGAGATGTATTCTTATTTTTAGAAAATTTACATTAAGCATACAGATACCCTGTTGCAATGACTTTCCAAGGTTGTAGGAGATAAGAATGCATTGTGTGGGCAGAAAGACCCTCTGGGAACTGAAAAGTCCAGTATCTGAACTTTAGTTCCAAGAATAAACTGGAGATGGATAAGAAAATTTCTTGAGTCCTAAGAAAAAACCTGAGTATAATAGAAAAGAAAGTAGATAAATTTGTGGTATTTTTATTTTAAATTAAGTTTAAATTTGTGTGTGTTTAGTTCTGTAGAAGTCATCCAAAATATTGATCTTTAAAAATTCCGTAGTTTGCCTACTAAAACTCTACTATTGTGACTGCAGAGATGGCTCAGTGGTTAAAAGCATTGGCTGTTCTTCCAGAAGACCTGAATTCAGTTCCTAGCACCCACTAGGCAGCTCACAACTTTCTGTAATTCCAATTCCAGGGGATCTAACACCCTCACAACAATGCACATAAAAATAAACTTATATAAATTATTTTTTTAAAAAAAAAACTAAACTCTTGGTTTATTGACACGAAGATAATTAGAGACTAGGTATGGTGGTGCATGTCTTTAATCCCAGAACTTGTAAAGCTAAGAAAAGCAGATCTTTCTGAGATAAAGACTACTCTGGACAGTATAGCAAATTTTAATACAGTCAGGGATATATATTGATATCCTGTCGCAAAATTGGTGTACATTTCACATAGTTTATTACCTGCAATTATTTTCCAAATGAAACTTCATTATTTACTGCTAATGTTCAACTACAAAATAACGATTTTTGAGATAATAACTATAGCATAATTCCTCTGAGTATTAACAAACAACCTGGTTTTACCACTTTATTCTAAGCACATCTTTGCAGTGCTTTGGTGAAGGGAACGATGCTGTAACTTTACTAAGAAATGTAGGACTAAAGGCCAAGCAACAGCCCCAAGAATGTCGGACTAACAGTGAATAGAACTGCAGTTTACTGCACTCTCTGAACAAACTAGACATTTGTGTCCTTTGACTCAGGTTTCTTAAATGTAGTTTAGCCATCACATATAGCTAATAAGTAACCTTTTTAATTTCCCCTATACATCAGATCCTAAGATTAATGTCAGAAGTATCTGAAAATCACATCTTGGAACAGGCTTAATTTGACAGCTAACACTGTTAAAGGGGCCATAGCAACTCGTGTTCTTAGTGTGCAGGATTGATGTACTTTAGAGAAATACTGAAGATACGAAACACGAAAGGCTAGGGGGACTATAGAAAGATTCTGCAGCTAGAATTGAAAATGTGAGCTTCTCTAGATGGTGGGAACCTGGGCAGAAGGCTAGAGTCTTCAATGCTTCAACTCAAATTCATGCTCCAATCCAGTTTGCCAGGATAGTTTTACTGGAGGCATCAAAGCCTTCTTTTTGATTTTTCAGCATCTGGAAACAGAAACAGTAACACTGTTGCTAACTTGAAACTCCGACTTAGAAGCTGTCAGGAGCTCATGATTGTATTCAGTCCTCAGAGGGAAAGGGTTCCTGCTGCTGCCTGGAAGGCGAACCTTTGCTGTTCTCTGGCTGCAGGTGGAGTTAGTTCTGGCACATTAAACTGCACCAGAGACTCGGGATGCATATATGCCTAACATATGCATATATGCCTAACATATACATATATGCCCCACCTTCCTGGCTTTCTTTGGAACACTCATTGAGAGCTATTGAACTCTGCACCAGACTTTCATGCCTTCTCTATGGATTCAAGTCTATCCACTTTATGTTAGTCCACTTCAGGGTTCTGTGAAGATCCAGTAAAGAAAGCTGTTTGTCTACCCTGGGTCAAGATAACATTCCAACCTATCCGAAAACATAAAAGAGTTAATCCAGTTGGGCCAGGCAGTCATCTGGACAAGGGAACACCCCTCAGGAAGATAAGTTCACCTTAAACCACACCAATTAGATAAGAGAAATAATTATTCCTTTAATGATGTACTTTTCCTTCCCAGATTTTCTGCCCCTTGGTGCTTATAGAGCCATAGCATGTGGCTACGTGCTTTTCAGAATTATCCACAAAATGTAACATTTCCTTTTCTTCTCTTTTTTTCTCTAAAGCTCCCTCCCTGAAGTGTGGCATCTTGATGACCTCAATAGTGGCCTATTAAATAACATGCGTTCTCTTTTCCTCTTTTCTATTTCCCTCTTGATTGACATGTTGCCATTTATCACTTCTATCTTTTCTTTGTAATTCTTATTAAATTGTTCCATAACTTTCTTTTGAGTTCGTTTTTAAATTATTTTATTACTAAGACTCCCCACGGTATGCTCTCCGATTCTTAGTAATTTTTCTTTCCTTCCTTACAGAGAGAAAACATTTATAAATAAATGTTTTATTTATAGGCATACATTCATATTATAAAAAGGTAATTATCCAGGCCTTCTCTTGTTTGTACATTTACCCTTAACAAATATATATGAGAGAGAGAGAGTCAAATTTTATAATGGCCTGTCCTCAACCTAATTATTTAAAAAACAGAGATTGGATTTAATAACTATATAGAAAAGTACAAGATAATAAAATTTAAGAGAAAGATAAAAAGATAGAGATGGATATTTGTTAACATTTAGGGCTGGAAGATTTTATTTATTTTTCTGGAAAACCCTGCTATTTTCACATGGGAATGCAGAACTAAATTACTATCCTTCATTTCTTCAGCAAAATATTATTGGTGTCTACCTGAGCCAAGAAATATGATAGAGAATGTAAAGCAATGAGAAAGGGAAAGAAAAGTTGCACCTAAACTAGACAGAAAGAACTCAGAGTACAGAGATGAGCAGGACAGCACAAGATGATAAGGTGCCTTGCAAGCCACAGCACAGCCATCAAGAGAGACAAAGGGATGGGTTGTGGATGTCGGAGGGGTGGTACTCCTGGAGGGAAGGATTATTTTTAGAGACATTGCTTACGTTTTGAAATACATGATTATATTTTAATGTTTATCTTTACTTTGACTTTTATTCTTAAATTTTCATTACATTCTACTTATTTGGAAAGACAGAGAGGTCAAAGGACCACTTATGGGAGTAGCTTCTCTTCTTCCACCATGTGGGTCCTGAGAATTGAACTCAGGTGGTCAGACTCCTAAAAGCAGAAACTGAAACTTCAAGACTGTGAATACTGGTCAAAAGGAGAGAAAACGAGTATATTCCTGGCTCCCAAGAAAGAAATGACTTCCTAAACTACCAAGAAAATCAGAAGAGAGTCATCTGGATGGAGTTCCCTCCATCAAGAGCCAAACCAAATGGGCCTGACATACACATGGGTGGGAAAATGGTCCCCAAGTCTTAAAGTTTCAAAAACTTTAATAAACAGAATACTTCCTAAATTGAATGTATGCACAGTGGTCTTTGTGTCCTTGTCACTCTTACCCTTGAGTCTGTCTGCTTCATCTTGTTATAAACTCCACCCACCTTCTACGCTGTGCCCTGCATTTCTGTGTGCCTAGATTCTTTAGATATAGCAAGGCCAAGGAGCTGAGGAGAGACCAGAGTGAGATCCTGGAATTAGGATGACTGCTATTCTCTGCATTCGTGCCATTTCAAATCTCTATAGTACATGTGATACCAAGTACATTGTGCAAATAAAATGAAAAATAGATCGAGTTCTCTGAAGATGTTACAGAGAAAAGAATAGCAAAATGATTGCGAAACTACATTTTGTAAAGAATAGTTGCCTGAAGCTAGAAGTTACAAGATAGTAACTCCCAACCAAGCTTAGCATATCATATGTTATATGTGGTAACACTATTTGTTCTTATAGCAAGTATTTCCTGCAGTCACTGAAATTCCTATTAGGTACTCCTCTGGGATTCACCCAGGCATTTTTGAAATCTAGGTGGTGGTAGCCAGACCCCACAGGCCAAACTCTCTACATATTTGTAGAAATGGAACCCCACAGAAACAGCTGCCTGCCCTCTCTTAAAGTCCTGAGATACTTCTGTGCTCCCTTGACCTTTATGCAAGGTAGTGAATGAATGCTATGTCAAAAGGAAGGGAACAGCAAGCTTAGACTACACAGGGCACAAAAATCCTTAGGTATCCAAGACATATTGTGACATTATTCTCTTACATACTTACTCCTGTTGGGAGTGTTGATCTCTGAAATGCTTTCAGACTCATGCTTTCATTGTCAGGAATAGAAAATACCCTTATCAAAAGGTCAGTTGGTCACACCCTTGGTGTCCTTTCCTGAACATTCTTTTTCATTCTTTATAACAAAGTGCAGCTGAAAGCCCAGACCTTTAAGATCTTCTTATCTTGTAACTGACTCAAAACTGTATCTTCAATGTGTTCCTCTCTTTTCATATTTTACAAAAAGCAAACGAGAGAGGTCATATTTTATTTCAACACTTTACTTAAGTATTCATTCTGTCCAGCATCCTATGTTACCACTCAAAAGTTTAAATATCCATGAAGAATTTGGACATAAATACTATTCAGTTCACACCCACAGTGACACACTTCCCTCAACAAGAACATACCTACTCCAACAAGGCCACATTTCCTAATGGTGCCACTCTGTGGATCAAGCATGTACAAACCACGACACCATTCTAAAGAGAAGTACCATTTTCTTTCATTCACCCAAAAATCATAACTTTTCCAGCATTTGTATGTAGAAAGAACAGCAAACACTCTACCTGAGGACACATACAGATTCACATTTTGTTCTAGAATTAATAATTCTGTAGAGTACTCAACTATCTTTTCTAATAGATTTACATACTTTTTTTTAATGAGTTAGGCCAAAGGAACTATGATGGGGAAGCCATGGGTTTGCTTAGTAAAGATCATTTATCTTAGGTAAGTGGGTTTTATCTCTGTTTTTATTTCAGTGACTATTCAGCCAATGAATATATAAAGTGCAAGAAAATTGGATAAGACACTCTCTAACACTGAAATTTAATATGTATCAACAAAAGCTGTTACTTTTGGGAAAAGGTTGATCTAGCGAGAGTTTTGATGCCATATGTTGTTCAGGTTTTATTATTTTTACTTTCAACTTTGGCTTACTATTTGGCTTATTTAATTGGCTGATTTGAGGTTTTCCCCTTTGCTTTCTCTGTTGGCTTCTACAGGAGGCGTGGCTGGAGAACAGATATGAGGAGGAAAAAAACCTGACTAGGATTCTGAAAGTCAGCATTTGGAGATACCAGATGTCAGAGTTCAGAGACAGTGGTGCTGTAAAGAAAACCCGACATCTTCTTTTTTGCTAAAAATCAGTCAAACATCAAGATGAAGCTAAAATTCTTTTAAAATTAAAGCTCTCTACATGGTCCTATTATTCTTTCATAAAATAACAAATATTTAAACATTAAAGAAGAAACCATTTGTCATGATAAACAGCTTTAGTGACCAGAAAACTTACCCCATGTCCTTATTGTCCTGATTTCACAGTACATTAGGTTTCTTGGGCTCTACTGATCCCCCGAGGAAGATAACAGATACCATTGTGTGTTTGTCATTAGTTTCCTAAGGACTTTATTTGTTATGGCTATGTATTTTTAAGCAACTCTTGAAAACATTGTCATTGCTGTGAAATCAGTATGTAATCTACTGGCCAAAATAATTCAGATAATCTCCTTTTTTGATCAATTACACTGTTTTATCTTACATTGTAAGATAAATAATATTTATATTACATTGTTAATATTCAAAGTGAAGTATTTATTAACATTTTTTTTTATCTTACAGTCAGTCATAACAATAAATATGGGTAGGAAAATTATGAAGCTTTCCTGGGCCCTGACTATCATAATGTACTGCAAATTCTTGCAACCTGCCAACTATATGACAACACTGGTTACTCCAACCAGTGCAAGATGGATAATATACTGCAATATACTAGCTTTTCTTCCAAGACAAATCTTGAAGATCGCAGCAGAACACTTCCCCACTTGCGACATCTAGTGGTCTAGAATATGCAAGACAAGCCCTTATTCGGGAGAGGAAAATCTGGCAAAGTCAAAGAAGCTTTGCTTAGGTTTCATCTTCTAAAAATATACTAAAGCACACCTTATTCTCCAGGAGAGATTGGTTGGCAACCCAGGAACCAAGCATATTAAATATATATATATATATATATATATATATATATATATATATATATATATATATATATCCTGTCTGCCAAAGTACACCAAGACTCAAAAATAATTTCTAAAAAGAAGAAATAAAGCTGTCACTTATCACTAATCTAGGATTCTTTCACAAAAGAATTAAAATTAAAGCACAGACATCTTCAAAGTGACACATTGACACAGCAGTGGGAAACCACATTTGGATAGAATCTTGAGGCCAAACACCTGGTCTTTCTGGATGCTGGTTTCATAAAAAAGAAGCCAGTCTTAGACAATCAACTCAGCCTTAAAGCATTTCCACGACATCAGCCTGACTAGTTGCTGTCCTTTTTGTGTCTAAGCCCTCTAATTTTGCATAAATTATCTCATTACATTTAGTCTTCAAAACAACTCTGGGTAAGTCTACTGCTTTTTTTTTTTTTTTTTTTTTTTTTTTTTTTTTTTTTTTTTTTTTTTTTTTGTAAGTGAACATGCAAAGCCTCTGGAAACTAAACTATTTGCATAATTTTACAGGTACAAAAATCACATGGTTGGCATCTGAATTCATGTTTCTTTGGCATCAGGGGTATTTTTCCTTCCATATCACTAGAATCCATATGCTGCTTTTTATTAATTAACTAGTGGTCTTTTTGTTTTCTGCTTGTTTGTTTTCTATCACTTTCCTGCTTCCTTGCTGTCTTACTCTGCAGCACATACTCTGAGCTCTTTGCATCAGAAGAAAACAGAAAATGTTAGCGAACACTACTGTGTTCCGGTGTTTTAAGTTAAGAGATTAGAGGATTCACGGTGTGTATATAATGTATAGGAAGGATTTATGAGATAGGGTTTGGCAAACTAGGTCTAATTTTTTTTCCATGTCTTTAAAGGTGGAGAGAAAAGAAACAGCCTTTGAGAAAGGCTGTATTAATTACTCATTGCTGTGACAAAATATTTCACAAAAGCAACTTAAAGACAAAGAGATTTATTGGGACTTACAGTCCTAATGATACCATGCATCATGGTGGCAGGAGACAGCTGGTCACACTGTGTCCACGGTCATGAAACAGAGAGTAATGAATAGGTGTCCTTAGCTTGCTTTCTCCTTATAATTAAGTCTGGGCTACTAGCTCATGAATTGTTGCTGCAGACATTTAGGGTGGATCTTTCCACTCCAATTAACTAATCTAAAAGGCAGGAACAAATGTTCCTAGCACTTGTTTCCATGGTCATTCTAAACCACACCCAGTGAAAAATCAGGATTGATCATCACAGATTTCACACCTTTCTCCTCATCGAAGATGTCACAGAAAAACGGCACTTGCTGGACTCTGTACTTCTACACCTAGAAGCAGGAAAGTATTTGCTGCCTTTATGAGAATCTTGTACTTCCTCTGGGGGGCTGCTGGATCCATCAAATCAATATAGACCATGTGATACTCCAAAATTACCAAGTTAAACACGTGAGAACAATCAGTAGCTTAGACAAATCCTTGAAGGTGAAAAGGTGGCACATGGAATTAGATCAGTTGGTTACAATGTTTACCTCCCTAAAAGAACTAAATCACAAAACAAACATTATGATGACTACGAAAACCATTTGTTTTCAATATTAACCTGCATTATTTTTCTAAGGTTGTCATAACAAATAAGCACACACTGTGGGGTTCTAGTGGTTGCTTTGTTGTTATTCGTTTGTTAACTGGACACAAGCAAGAGTTATCTGAGAAGAGGGAACTCTTTGACCAAAGGAAACTTAGGGAAGAGAGTTTATTTTGGTTTATGTTTACAGAGGTGTAAGGAGCCATCATGGCAAAGTGGGGAATGGCAACGGGAGAAGGCCTGGAGGCTGGAGGAGGAAGCTGAGCAGTCCGCAGCAGTAAGTGCAAAGCAGAAAGTGAGCTGGAAGTGGGGTACAGCTTTAAGTTCTCCAAGCCTGTAGTAGGAACACACTTCCTCCAGCAAGGCTGTTATCTCTCCATAACCTCTTAAAACACAGTCACTACCTGAGGATCAAATGTTCAAAGGCCTGACATTACAGGACACATGTCACATTAGAAAAACAGCACAGTCTTTCCGGGCTTCCATTATCGACTAGGAAGCAGCAGGTTTTCAGGTTTGGGACACAGATGTGACTGTTAGGGTTCACAGGCTTGTGGACTGAACAGTTTACTCAGTTGTCAGTTTCTCTAGCATACATCAGCCACTGTGTAGATACACTGACTGCTGAGGGAAGCAGCCTCAGACTGAGCATCTCCTGGGTTCTCAGTCTCAGGTGTGGGTGACTGTTGCTGGCACTTTAACGTGGATTTTATCCTATAGGTTTTGTTCTTCTAGAGAACCCCAACTAACAGTCACCAAGTGCTAAAAACACAGAATGACTGGACTAAGTAGAGGTGGGAGTGGGGGCGAGCAGACTTAATGGTTGCCAAGGGAAACTCAGACATGATTCAGTGGAGAAAATACTCAAAAGGTAATGCAAGACTTAGTCACTGCTTGCTTTCTTTGTTAGCACTGTAAATGAGTTATAAAAATAAAACTATGCTAGAGGTGAACTGAGGCCAATCCAAACTTCCTCTATTCATCTCCAAAGATAGAGCTGCTGCAGTAGACGGAGGTGCAGACTGCCCCAGAGGCCACAACAGTGGTTAATTGTGATGGGAGTCACAGGAGTCGCTCTGTAGAAAGTAAAATTGGTTTTCAGAGGCACAGGGTTGGATGAAACCTGGACTTTCTACATCAAAATGTTCTGCCATTTAGGATTATGAAAAAGAGCAAAACCAGGAGAGAACAAGAATTGGTTCATATAATTGTGGAGGTTAAAATTTTCTACAGCTTCTAGCCTGCAATATGTAGATCCATGAAAGCCCAGATACTGATAATATACGTTCCAGTCCAAATGGAGGACAGACAAAACATTAGCTCAAGCAGTCAGGAAAGGATAGGAAGAGGAGGCAGGGGGGGTAGAAATGGAGCAGGAAGGGGAGACAGAAGAACAAAGAAGAGGTAAGGGAGGGGAGAGTAGGGAAAGTTGAAGAGAAAGGGCAAGGGAGATGGAGAGAAAGTGAACTTGTTGCCCTCATCTCTTTGCTCTACTTAATTTTTCAGAAGGTTGTGGGGTTTCCACCTACTTTGGGGAGGGCAACCTGTTTTACTCTGTTCAGCAATTTAAATGAAGAGACATGTCACAAACATGGTGATGTTTAGACTCATGGTCTCAAGAATTTTCTCCCTTCCAGATCTTGTGTGTTGGAAACAAGTCTCCAATGCTGAAGTATTGAGAGATGGGACCTAGTCGGTATTGTAGGTCTTAGGAATCTCCCTTCATAAATTCATTAGTATGTCAATTAAAAGGGCATTTGGGAATGGGTTGACAATTCTTTCTTAAAACAGCATTCCTTCTAGTGCTCAAGACAATGTCATAGAGGTAGAGCTCGAACCCTAATTAACACCCCAAACTGCCAGCTATTGACTATGTACTTCCTGGTTTTAAAATTGTGAAGTTTTTGTTCTTTATAAAATTTCTTGTGTCCATCACTCTTTTTTTAGAAAGACAAAGCAGACTCAAAAACATATCTATCTCATGGTCAAGAAAAGTTAGCATGCAAGATTAAGTATCACATTCTATACACCAAACACAATTACACATGAGGGAAGGATAAAATAAAATCCTAGAGTGGAGGCTAGAAACAGAATACTTAGAAGATAGACTGCCTGGGTGACATATTTATGAGCTGCCTTAATTCAGGAAAGTTATGACCAAAAGGCCTCAGGGAAAATACAATTTTTAGAGTCCTATCTGGAATAATTGTGAAGATTAAAGAAGATAAAACAGAGTGGCTTCACATCATACCTGGTGCAAAGGATATCCCCAGTGTCACTCAAAGCTTTGGTCTGAATATGAAATGTCTCAATTCTGTAGTTAGTGATAACTTAGTCTACTGATGCTGTTTCAGAAGGCTACAGACCTTTAGGAATAAAATAAAGTCTTGCTGGATGGAGTGCACCGCAGGTGGAATACCTGGATGTTTTCCACTCTGACCCCCATTATCAGTTCACTCTCCATTTCCTATCTATGGACAAAATATGACCAGCCAGCCTCCTTCTCCTGCTGAAGTGCATTCTGTCCTATATTGTCAAGAAATGATCTATGCTAGCCCAACTTTCGGTTTTGAATCAGTTGAGTTAATTGGGTATAAAAAGTAAGTCAAAGTAAAGTAGAATAACAACTAGGAGACAAAAACTCAGAAAAAGAATGAAGAGATGAATTCAGAATTAGCATTATACACATGTATTCCCTACCAATCACTAGATACTGTCCCAAGCTCTACAATAGTGTGGTAAGACTCTACAAGAGCCAGAAAGAGAAATACTAAAGAGCTGATCACAGACTTCAGTGCCATGAGAGACTGAGGAGCCAGCTGTTTCTTTGAGACTCTACTAAAGTGAAGAGACACCAGCATACATCACAAAAATTTAAAATAAGTTGCAGGGGTAAGGCAGGAGTTAAGAGACTTTTATTTTTGCTTATTTCTTTTTTTCTGAAATACTTAATAGAATGACTTACAATTTCTGGTCATTGTATGTTGTTTCTTGGCTGAGTGTGTACACTTCTGTATGTGTTATAGGGTCCCAGAAACATTTTCAGGACACCTTAAACCTTTCAGTTTGGTATTTGTCCATGGAAGTTTGACTGAGAATAACCTTTACTCTTCTCTTCTTATACCCACCCGCCTCTGCTGTCACCACCACTTCCTGTCCTATCTAGGCAATCTTCCAGAGTTTTTGTCAACAAGAATTTTCACAAGTGAACTCTTCCAACTAGCTCTTTAGCCAAAATACTTCAGCAATAACTTTTAAATCAAATTAGTGTCCCAAAGCTAAACATTCTATAGGACATAGGGTCAACCTAAAAATGGTGAACAATACCTCTTAATGTTCTGTCTATATCTGAAACTTGTTTGTGTAAAATAAAATCATTAGTTGGTCTGCCCTATATATTATAAGTTTTTATTTAAAATTAATTTCAGAGCCTCTTCTGGGATATAATGATATCATTCATGCTTTATTGCTATGAATATAAAAGCTACATCAAACGTATCCATATACGACTTCTTGGCTTCATATTAGGCCTGAATGCAGAACTGGCAGCACATACCAGCACAATTACCAACAAAAAAAGTCCCCTTTTTCAAAGTTCATTTTGTGTTTCCCTTTCATTACACAAAAGATTAGATAACAACGACTTTTCTTTGCTACAAAAAAATTATCTATTTTCAGCATTATAACTGATGGAGAAAATTATTTTGTTAACAATGAAAATAGAAAGCATAAGTGTTAATAGATGAATTCATATCTAATTATCTACTTCTCGATTGCAAAAAGAAATAGTAGGGTATTTAAGTTAAAATGTTCTGCCCAGAAATCAATGGCATAGAAAGATAATGTTCTGTAGACAATGTTTCATATTGTTTTGGGCCATATTCCAATTTCCAAATGTAGAGCTATTGAACAAAGTTTCCCATCAATTCAAATGTAGTATTAAAATGTATTTTCAGTGGGGAAAAGTGAGATACCATCTTACAATGGACATTATGTTCATTCTTAGAAATATCTCAGTGCTGCAGATATTGAATTCACACTTCTCAGATTCAAATTATATACCTTTGGTAAAAAATGAGAACTAACTATTCAAACACTATTCCATCTGAAGCCACATCTTAGACTTGGGTCCCAGAAGCATCTATTCTGGAATCTGGCTGATTATACTATTTGTTAATATGGAGCCTAGAATAGCAAAAATAAGCCATGGGAAAAGAAATAAAAGAAATACTGTGTCAGTCCATCTAAATGTATTTTTTTGTATCATTCCTTGTTTCCCAAAGTCAAGACATACAGACTCAGGACTCAATAATAAACATGAATTGCCTTTATTAAAAATTCCACACTAGTCAGAAGTCCACACTGCATAGATACAGAGACCATTTTTCCTGATGAAAGTAGTGTACATAGAGCTGCATTTTTCCCACAGGGGAAAGTGATAGGGGTGATGTCTGCTTTCTTTTAAATGACTCAAGTCACAATAGAGCAAACATGATCCAGTAGTTTTCATAGAGTGAACAAGAAATAGCAGTCAACAGTGGTCCAGAGAGAAAAGATGTTGTTTGAATATGCTTGGCCCAGGGAGTGGCACTATTAGGAGGTGTGTCCTTGTTGGAATAGATGTGTCACTGTGGGTGTGGGCTTTAAGACCCTCATCCTAGCTGCCTAGAACTCAGTCTTCCACTAGCAGCCTTCAGATGAAGATGTAGAACTCTCAGCTCTTCCTGCACTGTTCCTGCCTAGATGCTGCCAAACTCCCACCTTGATGATAATGAACTAAACCTCTCAACCTGTAAGCCAGCCCCAGTTAAATGTTGTCATTTACTTATAAACTTACCTTGGTCATGGTGTCTTTTCACAGCAGTAAAATCCTAACTAAAACAGAAGTTAGTACCAGAGACTGGGGTACTGCTGTGATAGGCCTGCACATGCTTTTGTTTGGAAGAATGTGGATTTGGGGACTTTGAATTTGGAAAGCAGTGGAATCCTTTAAGTGAAGCTTAATGGGCAGGTACGAATATGGAAGTCTTTATTACTGAGAGTGATTTGAACCCTGCAGATCTAGCCCAAGAGGTTTCAGTGGAGAATTATGGTATATGATGTAGAAACTGTTTTGTTTTGTTTTGTTTTGTTTTGTTTTGTTTTGTTTTGTTTTGTTTTTGCAGTATTTTGGTGAAAAATGTGGCTGCCTCTTGCCATTGGCCAAAGAGTCTGCCCGAGGCTAAGGTGAAGAGATTTAGATTAATTGCTTTGAAAAAGAGAAGTCTCAAAAAAAGCCCAGCAGAAACTTTATCTCTGGTTAAGTCTCATGAAGAGTGTTTTGAACGAATGTAGTAAGCTTAGAAATGAAAAATATAAAGTGTACGGTTCAAGTATTAAAGGGGAACAAGGAAGTGAAATGGAACTGAACCCTGTGTTCACAAATATTAAATTGAATTAAGGGAGTGGTGACCGTGGGACAAGAACCCACCCAGCTAAATTTGGGTCCAGGCATTGTGGTACACACCTTTAATCCCAAGAGGCAAAGACAAACAGCAGCTTGGCTGTCCTGGAACTTATTCTGTAGACTGATTTTGAACTCAGAGATCTGCAAGCCTGACTTCTAAGCATTGGAATTAAAGGTGTGGTCCACCAAGCCTGGATTTAAGTTTTTCTTCACCTAGAACTTGCTCTTAACCAGGACAGCCAAGCTTAGGCATTGAAGGAGTTGGGAAACAGAAAGCTGATAATAATGTAATAAAACAAGGGGGGCCATGTGCTAGTCCCAGCAAGCAGCAGAACTTGGCAGCTTCAGCCACATGACACTGACTCTAGAGTCCAAAATAGAAGGGACTTCTGGGACAGTGGGTGCTGCTTCGCTGGAGCTAAGAAGTTAGTGGTGATTAAGAAGAGACCAGCATCACTGAGGTGAAATCTTCTGGGAAATGTTTCCTGAGATCACAAAGAAGTGTTCCCGAGATAGCCAATGTTGTACTTCATGCTGCTGTACTTGGTAATGTAAGAGTCACCCATGTGGTACTGGTTTTGAAGTCATGAAGGGGTCATGAAGAGAAGCTAAAGCTTAGCACTGTGAGAAGCCATGGTAGGCCATTGGTGATGGTGCAGCCTCAGTCGCAGTTGATGGCCCTGAACTGAAGGGGTTATGCAAAGGAGATGAGGCTTGGCACCATAAAGAGAGCTTATGACAGACAGGCTATTGGTTAAGCCTAGTTGCAGCAGAAGACTCCAGGGTATTGTTGATGCCAGCACTACGGATGATCAACAAGAACAGCAGCAGCAGTGGAGTGTATCAACCTGAGCTTAGAGTGTTACAGAGGGCAGAACTGGAGAAGTGACTCCAGCCCTTTGGAGGATCCCAGAAGATCATGTGTGCATCCCAGACATTGAAACAAGAAGCTGTAACACTGAAACTGCCTTGAAGACCCTGAGATATTTGAGATGCCAGAGCATTGGGCTATCTGTTGAGGAAGGCTGCTAACAGAGAGTGGAATCAGTCTAGGTGAAAAAAGTTTGTTGCACTCAACAAAGATGAAAAAGGAGATAGAGATCTATAGGTTGCTTCGACATCAGACATGGAGATGCAGAGGTTGGAGTTTGTTCAGTTGGTTTCCTGTCTTGCTTTGGGGATTACAGTTAAGTGACTGGATGAGTCTCAGAAGAGATTTGAACTTTGGACTTTTAATGTTGTTGAGACTGCTAAAAATTATGGGACTTGGAAGTTGAACTTAATATTTTTTTTGTTATAGTATAGGCAGGTATGGCCCCCACACATTCATGTGTTTGAACAAGCTTATGGGGACTAGAGAGTGGAATATAATGGTTTGTATATGCTCAGCCCACGGAGTGGCACTATTTAAGTGTGTGGCCTTGTTGAAGTAAGCGTGTCACTGAGGGTGTGGGCTTTAAGACCCTCATCCTAGCTGCCTAGAACTCAGTCTTCCACTAGCAGCCTTCAGATGAAGATGTAGAACTCTCAGCTCTTCCTGCACTGTGCCTGCTTAGATGCTGCCAAGCTCCCACCTTGATGATAATGGTCTAAACCTCTGAACCTGTAAGCCAGCCCCAGTTAAATGTTGTTATTTATAAGACTTGCCTTAGTCATGATGTCTGTTCACAGCAATAAAACCGAAACTAAGACAGAAGGCAACTGAAAAAAAGGAAATATTTCACAGCCTCCCTTGACATATATTTGTCTTTCATTAACTTTTCAGAAAATAATAGCACCTTTCATTCAAGAAATACTAGCATACTACATGTTACGATGGAAAGGACTTGGATCCAGTGAAGAAAATACGAAAAAATAAAAGCAATGAAACATTCAAATAGTGTTAGTTGATTAAGAGTAAAATGTAGATGTATGTTGCAGGAGATATTTAAGGTGGCAGCACCCAATCTGGCTTGTGGTTCTGGGGCCATCTTCCCATCCAGACAAGGCCTGAGGCCATGAGCAGTAGTAGCCAGAGACACTGGCCTTGCCACCCACGAAATGCCAGCATGAGGGATGGCTCTGCCAATCTGCCACGCTGTCTTCACAATGCTGGGCTAAGCTCAGACTACCTCTATCATCCACTCGGTACCCGGTAGAAATGAGACTCTAATGCTAAAAGATTAACCAAAGGCTTTATATGTTTGATAATGCTCAATTAACAAGATGCTCACATAATTAGAGGTGTTACCCAAATAACTAACCTAAATATAAGTTGTTACCCAGGACTGTTCTCCACACATGCGTGGTCATCCATGGCTCCTACATCTCTCCTTTCCTAGCTCCTCCTCTTCCTTCTCCCCTTCCTCTCCTTACTCCTCCCACATTAGCTCCACCCAACTTGCAGGGAAAATATCCAGCTACAGATGTACAATAGCATTAGTTTATCGGAAGAATCGATGACAACGGAGATGCCCATTTAGGTGGGTGCCCATTGAAATCATTTCTGAACGACATTTGAGCATAATCTGAATAAATGAGGAAAAGAGTGTTAGGTCAAGAACATTCCAGACTCCATACATGGAAACATTACATTTATAGACAATGTAGTGGGTTTGTGTTGTGGTAGAAAAAGCACAGTGAGTTATGGGAAGTTGGCAGACAATCTGTTGAAAGTATCCAATAAGGAATAAATAATGTAGGACCTCGGAGACTGTGGAAAAGTATTCTATTACAAATGGTTGTGTTTAATATAGAAGGCCTGGACCAGGTCAAATAAATGACTAACATTCTTTTAAAAGTAATCCACCTTGGGTGGGAACATGGATCAGTATGTAAAGTGGGTAAAAAAAAAAAACTAAGTTCAGACCCTCAGCACTTATTTTTAAAACAAAACAAACAAACAAACAAACAAAAAGGGTGGGCACGAAGAAACAGGCCTGTAATTCCAGTTCTTAGAAATAAACACAAAAGGTCTCTCATTAACCACCATCCAACTGATGAGCTTCAGATTAACCAATGACAGACCCTGTCTCAAAAAATAAAGTGAGAAATGATGCAGGAAGCCACCTGAAGGTGACCTCAGTTGAGAAAATGCCTCCATTAACATTGGGCTATAGGCAAGCCTATAGGGCATTTTCTTAATTAGTGGTTGATGTGGGAGGTCTCAGCCCATTATCAGGATACCCCTACCTAGCCTAGTGGTCCTGAGTTATATAAAAAAGCAAGCAAGCTGAACAATACATGAGGAAACATGTAGTGACCAGCACTTCTCTACAGTCTCTTGATCAGTCCTTCTCTAGGTTCCTGTTCTGCTTGAGTTTCTGCCTTAATTTCCATCAGTGATGAACTAAGTATGAAAGTGTAAGCAAAAGAAAACCTTTCTTCCCAAAGTGGCTTTTGGTCATGGTGTTTCATCACAAAAATAGTACCCTTACTAAGATAATGATGGTATTAGAAAGTGAGATCATGTGGGCATAATTAGGTCAGAGAACAGGACTCTGATTAATGACATTTTCTTATGAAAAAAAAAAAAATCCCAGACAGTTAAGTTGTCCCTTCTGTCACATGAGGACTCTAAAAGATGGTGCAAATTAGAAGCTAGTAAGCAGGTCCTCAGCAGGTACTGAATCATTTGATACCTTAGCCTTGGAAATCCCAGCGGGGTGAAGGACAGAACTATAATAATTCTATGTAGCAAATTCATCCAAATTGAAACAACTTTTTCTGGTGGGAGAGTCTTTAAGACTAAGAAAGTAAACAATTCACAAATCTCATGAAGTCCCCGAAACTTACAAGAATCATAATTTCCCTCCCAAAGTTTATATTAGTAAAGAGTACTGGTGAGAAAGAAATTCTTAGATCCCAAATTTGTCTAGGGAGATTATCCAGTCTAGGAGTTGCCAAGAAATTTTTCAGAGAGCAGAAGAGATACAACCTCAATGAGCCATCACCCATACTAGGATGAGTATTCTTCAGCTACTTTTGAGTTATCCCTACTCCTGTGAGTAAACCTTACTCAAGATCCTGTAAATAACACCAATGAACTCAATATATCATTAACTTGGACTTCAATGGAAGCATTTCTTTCTTCTGTTGTCACTGTCCTCTCTAGGGTTAACATGTTATTAGAAATTCTGCTGGTTCCTAGCAGAATCATCACATGTTCTTGAAGAAACCCCTAATGGGGTTCTTAGTTTCACTTATGCAATTTAAAATTTTAAAAATTGAAAAGCAGCCTCTGAAAAACACTCAAAAATAATTGTATTAAATTTAAAAGAAAAGCCACAAAGCACACAAGCTGTAAAACTCAGAAGCTGCCTCAAGGAGGGAGTTAGAGAAGAGGAAATAATAAGAAAATTATGCTTCTTGAGTTAAACCATTACGAGGGTCAGCCACATGGTAGAGTAGCGATCACAGGGCAGGAAGGAGATATTGGAGAATGAATGAAATCTATGATATTGAGAAAGCATGCTTAGAAGAAGAATTATTTTTAAGAGGCAGAGAAAATGTATTACTCTGGAATTACTCTGAAAAGTAGCCTACTTTATGAAGCTGCATAGCTGACATTCTATACAACCGCACTAGGGAGAGAAAATCCTGAGCAGGAAAAGTACATTGTCTTATTACAGGGATAACTATTTTCTCACTTCTTTAGTATGTCCTAAGGTGAACCCACTTTCATTAGTGTTGGTTCCTCAGGCTGCTGTCCAAATAACAAATTGGATTAATTTTTAAGGTGGCATGTCTTCAGCCAGAAGTAGATTTCACTCTTTAGTGTAAATAAAATAGACATATTTTTAAAATGTTCTTCAGGAAAGGAAAAGTCAGACAACATAGGAACAAATTTCTATCATTCCTAAGGCACCCAGTCTTGTGTTATTTTACTTACTTCACCATAAATTGACAAAAACATTACCTGACTGACACTGTTAGAAATGTTTACTAAGCACTGACTCATTTGATAGTGAAGCTACAGGATATTAGGCATTGATCATCTCCATTTTAGAGATGAGAAACTAAAAGAAGAGGTCATCAACATGCCAGACGGCAGTGTATTGAAAGATGAGGTCCATATTTGATCCAGGGATTTGTGCTCAAGAGCACAAGCTCTTTGTCATTGTATGACACTGCAGAACCTTCAGGAACTGCCAAGCTCCACCTTCATCACAATGGCTTTCTTCCAGTTTCTCAGATATTCTGTTTGGTTACTTATCAGATTGTTTTCTTTCCTAGAAGTGTACTACTCTATTAATGCATTGAATATTTACTGGATTCTTATCGTCTTTATATATTTCCTAAGATTAAACATCACCTTAAGGTAAATTTGACAGATCAGCTAGGATAAATTCTCCTCCCCACTACCACACTGTTACTTCTTCACATAAATTTGATCTCACACCCTTTAATTCAATTGATACCACATATATTTGGGTTATTATGTGGCCAGTGTCCTTTTTGCATAATAAAAGTAATATATGTTTTAAATTGCATGATTCACCAACTAGTATAGTATTCAACACATAACAATTAAGAAGTTTATATAATTTGAATAACTGGACCTGAAAACTAGCTATTAGGGCCAACAGGCTATGAAAGCTACTGAGAAATACTTGAAGCACAGTTCTGCTAGGTCAGTCTTCAAAAAAATGTTACAAGAAGACTAATCCAATAACTTAACAAATATTATAGGTTATCTACTAAGAGCCAGGAGCTTGTGCTGCTGCTACGAATGGCTGTACTACAGAGTAAGACAAAAATACCATTCTACAAGTGTCTACAGTATAATGAAAATAAGTAATAGTATAGATAAACATAAGACATTGCTAAAAATAATATCAATAAACCCAAGAATACAGTCAAAAGTATCTGTTCATTTGAACTTTATTAAAGTGTCAAAGGAAGATTCACTGATCATGTGACATTGCTTTAAAGATCTAAAGGAGGTGAGAGAATCACACATGCAGCCACTTGGAGAATGAGTGATTCAGTCAGTTGAAAGCAATTAGCAGAGCATGGAGATCTGTGTGGCTCTATGAGGAACAAGGATCGGCAAGAAGCCTAGTAAGGATGGGGCCCAGAAGTCATGGGGGTGAGCAGTAGCAAGAATTCAAGGAGCTGAGGAGCTTGGCTATATGGGGCACCACATAAATGACATCCACTGGAGCTTTCAATCTGGAAGAGAGTGGTGGAGGGCTATCTGATAACTGAGCTTTTAATATGTTCATTCTCATATTTCTGACAAGAATAAACCAAAATGAAAGGAGAATGGACCCAGATATAGGTTAAGACAGAGAACTATCCTTACATCCAAGGAGGAGACAATGGTTTTTTGGACCAAGTTGGTAGCTATATAGTTGCTGCTACAGAGATGACGACTGATAGAAATAGGTGAGCTTGTGTTTGGATGTGCTAACTCTGATACCGACATTCATGTAAGGTTGGCAGTAGGCTATATTTGGAGTTCAATAGAGAGGTCAAGACTCATGAGGTCAAGATCTCTGCAACCTCAAGAGTGGATAACACCAAGTAGCAAGTATAAGGAGAAAAAACATGCAAGAGACAGATGATGAAAGTTTGCACAGGATTGTACATGAACAGTCAGGTAGATTAAATGCAGTGCAGGTATGACAATCTAGTGTGTACTTTTTGGTCCCACAGACATTGGAAAATCTCATCTTCGTGTTGCCATTTTAAAGATTGAGTTGGAAAAAAAAAAAACAATTTTCCCAATAACAAAAACGATTTGGGTTCAAGAAAATGAATATGTTCTTTCTATACTACATAGTTGCAAAATGTTTTACACCAATGGGAACTGGAGAGATGTCTCAGCAGTTTCGAGCACTAGAGGACCTGGGTTCAATTCCCAGCACCCACACTGCAGCTCACCACTTACTGTAACTGCAATCCCAGGGAATCTGACACCATCTTCATCTTCTTCCCTCCTTGGTCACCAGGCATGCATGTAGTACACAGACATAGATGACAGCATAATATTCATACACATTAAATAAATAAATGGATCTTTTAAAAATAACTTTAAAAATCAATTTTTTACCTATAGGAACTTTATTTTTATCCCAAGAAAATTTTGACTTAAAAGATGATTGCTCTTGAAAAAAAAACTAAGAACTGGAGGTTATGACCTACAGACTCATCAGGATTCTAGTAAGTTAAAATATAATTTTACTTCCCAACTTGCAGACAGTTTGCTGATAGAACAGCTTTTTGTATAGCAGTAAGTCATATTGGAATTGAGAAGTACAATGAAGTATTCAATGACCACAGCTACAAATCACAGAGGATGTTTTACCAACACCTATTACCTAAAGCACACCTCTGGAAAGCTCCACCTTTTATGGTTTTAGTTTTAATCATTATAAGTGATAGCACTACAGCATTTAATGTTTCAGATGGACAAGTTAAAAATCAAAATTCAGTAGACAAGTTTAAAATCTAAATCTGGGAAGCAAATTTTATGTATTTAAATATTTATATGCATATATATAAAAACTCATATATATATTTACACCATAATATGTAATGTGACCAAATTATAATGTAATACACTATAATTGTAGAACGTGTATTTAGTATATATAGTATGTTGTGTAGGTATGAACTATTGGTGACATGTGTCCATTGTTCTAACGAGACTTTTTTTTTCACTTTCAAAAATGTAATCAAATCTTATAAAATAATAATGCTCTACCTGATTCCACAATCCAATTTTGTATCCTTAATTGCTATTTCCACTGAGAACTGTGCTGGCAACTTCACAGTATTAATTCAGTGAAGAAGGTTAAATATTAATACAAGTGTGGGACAAATGATTTTCTTTCTTCCTTGGATTCAGACCTTCCGTTCAGATTTTCGTCATGAGTGCAGGAGGCTAATGTACATAGACCAAATGAAATTATGAATATTAGCATATTATAATTAATACCAAATGGCAAAAAAAATCATTTTTACAGCTAGACTCAATGGTCTCTTTTTTTGTACTCTGGTAAATTATTAAGTTTCAAGTTTAATATGAACCACCAACTACTGGAACTGACTTTAATCAGCTTCATTTGCGTTTTAAATAATTACTGTTTAATACTGTATTATGCATTACACAGAATTTCACAGAGGAGCCGATTACCTGTCATTTCAAATTACAGGCACCCAGTGATTAGATTCTGCCTTATAACCCACAATGAAACAGATTCAAGTTAATAAACACTTAGATAAAAACTATACAGTAAGCTTAGCATGGAGAGTTTTCAAAATTGCCCAATGTGTTTCTTTTAGTGTATCTCTCTACAAGAGCAAAGAAAGGCTAGTTTAACCTCTCTGAGGCGCCCTCATGTGCCATGCGGAAAGAACAAAGATTGCCTGTCCAGATAGAAGACACGAAGCTCAGGTAAGAGGATTCTATCAATAGCCTGCTTTAAAACATCTTTGATCCGAACAGAAATCGTGTTCAAAGGCAGGGACCAATGTGATAGTTAGAATAGAATCTGGAGTCTTCTGTGACTTCTCAGACTTTATAAGAATGGTTCTCAAACCTGTCATGTGTTACGATCACTAGTGAGACTATAATTTTGACTCTGAACGGCAATGATTGAGTTGGGAGCAATGGCGGTACCTAGCACGAGCCTATGTTATAGCCGTGCTTTTGTCACCAGGTCTATACAGTGTGACCATGTTTTAGACCCACTGCCTTACAGGATCACCTCCAGTTGACTTACCCACGAGTTTATCAGAACTACATATGACCAGACTCCAGGAATTAACAAACTCTGGGAACAGCACCAGAAAAGTCACTAAGTACCTGAAGGGATATGTGTGTGAAGATCAGCACAGCACGCCAAGATGTTTAAGGTGTTTTTTACCTACCAGTAAAATCATCACATCTGGGAGCTTGTTCAATCTAAGGAACCTCAGACCATCCCCGGACCTGGACCTCCTGCATCTGAATCTGCATTTTAGCAAGATCCCAGGAGGATTAGGTAGCAGTTGGGAAGCACTACTCTCCAGCAAACTTGTCTGCGAGCTGGAAGCACTTAGATGAAGTGTATTAAAAAAAATAACCCGTTTGGTGATCTGACCAGGTGGTTCTCACCTAAACAGTACTATTTAAAATAGTTTGTACAGGGTTTTAAAGAGACCTTAAGAAAAGAAGGTTGTATAGATATTAGACAAAATCATTTGAAGCATCTTTTACCTCATCTTCTACCCTCTGCTCTGGAACAGTCTAATTGGGATCACAGTAACAAGTCTGATTGTTGCTTCCAGCTTTACAGCGCATGTCACAGCATCCACATTTCTACAGAGACACCTAGTTCTTCCAAGGTCTTTTCAGTTCCCATCAGCCACCAAAGAGCCAGAGACTGCCTATTTTCTTTGACCCTTTCTGTTTAACTCTGGGTAGTGTTTTGCCCTGTTTGTCCTAAAGAAGAGTTTAGCAGGATATCTTCCCACTACATTTGTATAAAGCTCGGTGATTGGGCTGTATGAGAGGCAGGGGAGTGAGGAGAGAAGAGGAGAAGGAAGAGGAGGAGCTAGAGGGACGAGGAGCGGAGAGATGTAGGAGCCATGGAGAACCACCCACGGGTCCAGGATGGTCCTGGGTAATGATTTATATTGGTTATAAGGTTAGATATTGGGTTACAACTCTAATTGTATGGGCATCTTGTTAATTGAGCATTTCCAATTATCTAAAGCCTTTGGATAATATTAAACTTTAGAGTCTCATTTCTACCGGGTACCGTGTGGATGGCAAGTATTTTCTGGAGTTCAGCCAAGCTTTGTAGAGACCCATGAGAGGTGTCTCATGGGTGCCAGGGTCAGTGCTTCTGGCCGGCCTGAGCAGAGGCAGGGGTGAGAGCCTCGGGCTTTGCCTAGTCGGGAACATGGCGGCCCCATAAAAACAAGCCAGATTGGGTGTCGCCATTTTAGATTTTAACTGCAACAGCACAGCATTGTGTGAGCCTTGGTTCAGCTCCAATGGTTCCTTCAGCAGCTGCCTGACCTGATAGATGCACATGGGCTGCATCTCTGCCTTCTCACAAGCATCACATAAAGAAAAGGGATAAATTTTCCTTTAGTTTCAACTTCTGGTGAAATTAATTCACAGAAAATGATTCTGAAAAATCACCATCTCTTTCCAGTCCATTAGACAATGCCAAACCCTATCTGACTTATGTGTGGAGAAAGCCTCTTCCAGATTGTGTCTCGGGAAGTCCCTTAGCTCTTAGATGGTGTTATGGATGACTGGCCCTGTGTTTTTTTGTTTTGTTTGTTTGTTTGTTTGTTTGTTTGTTTTTGTTTTTTGTTTTTGTTTTGTTTGGTTTGGTTTGGTTTGTTTTTTTGTTTTTTTGTTTTTGTTTTGTTTTGTTTTTCTGATTTCAGTCAGGTCTTCTGCTGTCAACCATACCTCTGGGACCTCTTTCCCTGTGGACTGACAAAGGTACCATTTCCTGACAATTGGTGCTCATGATATGCAAAGGAGGATTCCTGTGTGCTCACTGAGCGCCCAAGCGAGAAGCTGGGGTCTACAGTCTACAAAAACAGATGTCCACAGAACGTGTTGTTTGTCACCAGGTCTATACATTGTAAATCTCTGTAGAAAACGACAGGTGATGTAACTGTAAAATCTAGGTATGAAAGGCCTTATTTAGACACATTGCTTGAATGCAGATCTTCTTTTCTGTCCATCTATTTCTAACTTGATCCTCACAAATCAATTATTAGTTTGAAAGGAAGCTTGCTTTCCTCTAAATGTCTTGAATCCCAAGACAAATAACACACATATTGAGCGTGTCAGCATAGATGATGGATCTGGTCATGGTATCTCTGAGGGGCTGAAAACATGCACATTTCTGGAGCATTATGAAAACCTGGGCTGCCTGTTATAATAAGGTAACAAAATGTGAGATGAAGCTAAGAAATAAAATAAAGCAATTCCTAAATGGTGGTCCTCGCTCAAAAGATTGCTGTAGAGTGGATAAAAATCTTAGTGAGCAAAACACTGACTTTATGTTATTGTGTCATAATCCTAAGTGCAAATATCTGACTCAGCATTGTAAAAGCTTAACATAGTCCAGACACCTTTACTGGATTGTCTCTGAAAGTTAATGTTGGGTTGTTTTATGCAATTTCTATTTATTTCAAAACTTCATATATCCATATAGTGCTAGAACATACACATAAACATGCCAGTTTTTACTACTTACACTATAATGTGGACTATATTTTAAAATTCCATATATTTATTTCCCCGTTTCTGGGTCATATTTTAATGAATGCATGGAAATTTGACCATATCTGGCTGGCAAACCACCTCTAGTTCTACTTAAATAGAATTTGCCAAGTATTTACTTTGTAAACTGGGCGACTGTGAAAGGCACAATGTTCTGACAACCAGCATGAACTTAATGGCATTGTCTCCAGCTTCTAGACAGATATTGATTTACCTGTATTTTTCTAAACATTTTTTTTTTCGAAAAGGTATTTCAGGGACGGCAGTACTCTAGTTTTGTTTTTTGGGTTTTGTTGTTGTTGTTGTTGTTGTTGTTGTTTTCAAGTGATCCAGCTTCTTTAGGTGACAGGCAAACATGGTGGCATGTTCCAAGCAAGAATGACATGAGACAAGTAAGTCTCATTTCTGATGCTGACAGTAAACAGAACTGTTCAGAATATAATCCATATTATTTTCCACTATCTGTCACAAAGAGGTAAAAAGGTACTTTTTTTACTTTCGGTATTATATTTAATATCATCCCCTGCCTGCAGGTTCTCCCATTACTGAAGGAGTCATTGCTGAAAACATGCATGGGCAGCGTGACTGCTCTCCAGTTCTGCAGCCCAGCTCTGTTTCTTAGGTGCTATATGGCTTTAGAGAGTCAGAAGAATGTCCTCTAACCTATTTCCTTGCAGGTAAGGAGGAATGGCCATCCCACTGGTGTTAGCACTAAGAGAAATGATTTAGTAATTTACTTAAGCAGTATTTATTGAGTGTCTGCTGCATGACTGCAGGTGTTTGGAACCTGGTGATGTACAAAACAGAAGAGGCCCTGTGCTCACTGACGACATGCCCTTGTGACAAGAAACAGACTGCAGCGTACTCAGGAGCAGCAGTGGCACTCAGTAAATAGTCCCTTCCACAGGTAGTCACTCGACAGAGGCCAGAGGTACATGGGTTAAAAATAGTTATGGAAGGTGAAACACTCTCTTGAGTGTGTGATTTCCAATTTGCACTTTGCTGTGATTTTTTCTGTAAGTTTACAACATGCAGATATTGCACAGGTTCAAAACAACAAAGGATCAATGGCATAGTTCAATGCATAGCTAAAGCTGTTTCATGCTGTCAAGCAGAGGGAGTTGTGAGGTTGGTACCCATTCCATAAACATTAATTGCCCACACTGTTTTCCGTGTAGATGCAGACTTTCTGGCCCTCACACACTGGATTATTCATCTTTGCTATTCCTCTTGTGCATTGGTCAGGTCTCTGAATCTCTTCCCATGTAGACGGGAAGGTCTGTGTTTCTGTTTCCAACCCTCATTTAATTAAATATAATCCTAAATTTATTTATCCCTTCTATACCCAGATATTCCTAAACTCCTGTGACATTTGCTCTGTTGGTGACAAGCTTCCAATGTTCCCTGGTTATTTATCTATATAGTGTGCTAAAGATTGAATTTATGGCTTTGCAGGTCCCAAGCATACACTGTACTCCTGAAGCCCATCCTTGGTTCTTTTCTCTTGTTCTTTAAATAACCTGCCTTCTTCTGTATGTGCTCTACAAGATCTCTATTTTCTCCAGCCTTATATGATAGATTTCCCACTTAACGATCTTCTCTTTTTGCAGAGTATTTCTAAATTCTTTTGCCTGCCATCCTTAAAAAAAATCGTTTTTATTTTATTTTACTAAGAATTCCATACATGTTTATAATGGGATTCGATCGAAACCAGCTCCAATTTCCTACCTTCCAATCCTTCCCTTCTCTCCCTCTTCATTGCTTCCCTCCCAGCTCCCTGTGCTCGTTTGATTTTAAAACACAGAGTCCACATGATGTCATCTGTATGTCCATGACTATAGGAGCATCTGCTGGAACATGGGTAGCTTTTTAGAGGCCATGACGCTGAAGAAAATGTACTTCCACTACCATAGCAGCCACTGCTTTCTATGTCTGCTTTTTAAAGGTGTATTTCAGCTCAGCCTAAGGTTCCAGTCCCCAACTATCCTTTCCTCAAAAATCATAAAGTTATTCTGTTAGACTCATTTCATTTCTGTAATTACTTTATTGATTTCCCCTGTTTGTTCTGCCGGATTTTATTTTGTTGTGTTGGTTTTCTACATTTATCTTAAAATGTATACTTTTCTTTTTTTGAATTACATAGATCTTGCCAGTTCCTATGATACCTTAAAAAGAGACTAGAGATGAAACGTCCAAGTGGAGGTATTACTTGCGAAAAAGTCTTTGTAATACAAATTTTCTCATATTTAGGGGGTTTATGCTTAATATTTTCTTAAACTTTTAGGTAGCATACAAAACCCCAGCACTTGGGAGGCTAAGCAAGTGAGTTTGCCAGCAGCCTGAGTCACAGAGACCTTCCTTCACAAACAAGAGAAAGGAAACAACAACAACTAGGGCCAGAACCACCCCATCCACCTCCAACAAGTACACAACAGCAGAAGAGCCGGGACTCCCCACTGTCTAGTTCTTTCTGCCTGAGAACTTAGTCTGAGGCATGGCAAGCTTAGGGATGCCTCAGATTCCAACTGTCTTCTCCAAACATAAAGGGGAGTAGTTCTCTCAGGATGACAAACACTCTGTCAGAGTTGCCACATCTTTGCCCCTTGTTCTGCTCACATCATGACCAATTATAAAGCTTCAAAAATACAAGGATTTAGTCTCATGAAAAAAAATTCTACACACATAATGTATTTTCCTACTCTTTTTTTTTTTCTCCCAATTACAAAACAAATGTTGATCCTGAGCTTGACTGTGGTCTCCGGCTGTGCAGTATCACATTTTATCTTTTACTTTAAACCAGAGGATACAGAAGTAAGACTAGGCAGGAAAAAAACGTCATAGAGCTTTAATAGCCACATGGCTAGAAGGAGAGGAGCTTGTTGGGAGAAGAGAAGGGAGGATAGAGGGTGAGAGAGAACAGTGATAGGCAGGGTGTAAAATGACAAAACTTTACTATTTACATAAATTAAACTGTCAAAGAAAAATTGTCATGACCTAAAAGTACACAGTAACCTTTAGAGGAGAGATCTAGGAATGGAGACCAGTGTGGAGGCCTCCAAAGCAATTCATCTTACCCATCTTTTGATTGGTAGGAGCTAAATACTCTTTCCGAAGTATCTCTGAGAGCTTTGATAGAGTAAAGAAAAGATCACTCTGGTTGTCTGGTTGTCTGGAGTGGTTGGTCAGCCACTCCAGTGGGTGATGTATCAAAGGACTATGGCAGACAGTGATGGAACAGTATACCTGAGTCCTTTATATGCTTCTCCAGTTTTGTACATACACCATACACAACACAGACTACACACACACACACACAGGGATGCCTTAAAAATAAACAATGCAGCAGAAACCTTTTAGTGATTGACTGCATATAAGTGTTAAGTTAGATGGAGAATAACTCGGTCTGCAAATGGATAGGCAGAGCTGTGCTTTAAATGCTTGCCCCCTCTGATACCCTAACGGAGAAACAATTGCTGACATGCCAATGGGAAGAGGCATAGTCATTGAGTATCATGAAATTAATGTGGCTACAAGGCTGGGTGCCCCACCCCCATTGTGATAGGTGGCTGTACACCAAAAGGAAGACTCAAGAGAGCAAGCTTGCTCTCTCTCATCATGTGATTGATACTCTCCACCAGAGTAGGAGAAGACCCCAAGTCCAGGATCATGGACATCCCCACCCTCAGAACCATGAGCTATCAAACCTCTATTAGACACTCAGTCCATGATATTCAGTTGTATAGCAAGGAAATGACAAGAGAGTTAGCTAAGGACAGCACTAGGTCATTTGTTCTGAAGCTTAGTATAAGGAGTTTTTAAGCTGTGGTTATGGACAATATCAAGAAAGGATGAAAACAGTACAAGAAATGGCCAAGAATGAAGGCTTTCACAACATTTTAGAAGTCTTTTCTCCCCCGCCCAACCCCGCCCCCCGTGATGCCTTAGTCATATCCATAAGCCTGTATTTAACTCCATCTCAAAGGTCCCATTTGTGACAGGATCCTATTTTCCTATAGTTCCTGCACCACGGGAATAACATACTATTATTGACTAGATGCTGAGGTCAATCTGACTAGAGGACATGAGAGAAGATAGCTGGAGGAATCTTGAGATTAAATCATACCAAAATAATCTTTTACCTAGATGCCATATCTACCACTCACCTGGAACTGTGAATGTCTATCTCTCAGAGAGTGAAAGTTATGTCACTTTTACTTCTTTTTCAGTTTTTAAATTCACTCTGCTTTTTGATTTACAAGTTTACCTCAGATCGCAGAAATAATCACTTTCATCACATTTTATTCAATTTTCTGTGAAGTGAAAGTCTTTCTTGTTTTTCTTGGGATCCACAGGCTCATTCAAAGACTTTTGGAAAGTATAATCACTTTGTGGTGGATAAACATATACTACAAATGAAGTCCACAGGAAACCTGAAAGTCCTAAAACCACTGTACAGCTCAGTGGTCTGCAAAGCAGGCCTGCCTACCCTAGAAGTACCCCACAGTGCTGCAAAGGCATACTGAGCCAAGCAATTACCCAGGCTTCAGAGTCACAAATAAACCCGTGCGTGTTAGGCCCTTGACCACTGAAATATATCCCGTTTCCAAAATGAGTGATTTCTAGGACAGTGTGACAAATCTATTTTGAATCTGATGCTTATGACGCGTAAGGACAGAAGAACCTTGTTGCAGCATCAGCAGAGAGGCAATCAAAAGTCGATGGTGAGGGTTAACTATGGCAAATGGAGCTTCACAAACTGTATAGCCTATCTCATAAGAGCCCCCATGTATTTCCTTATCGCAACATATTTCTCTAGTATTGAAGCTTATTAAACAGAGTAGGGATACAATGTCCTAAGCTTGCTATGCTCTGGTTTTAAAGAGTACTTGCTTACAGAAAATAGATTCTGTAAAAACAACTCAAGTCATCTAAATCAGTTTTTCCTACTAGAATTTTAAAACTAACATAACTAACTTCCAAGTTTTATAATGGCTTTACATTGTTCTGACCAAAAACAGATCAGTAAATTACAGTGATGACTCACTTGGGTAAACTATAAAATTGTATAATGTTGTCATCATAAAAAATTAATCTTCAGATGTCAATATGGATATGTTTTAATGCATATATTCTTATAGCTTAATCAATGGAAAAGTCTCAAATATACATCTGTTTAATAGTACATAAAACACATGGTGGAATGAAAATGAAGAATAAATTTACAGTTTGAAAAAGAAAATTATAAATTATCTGACTTTTAAAAACAAAATTTTTCTTCACATTTTAAAAATGTTAAGAGTGGAGTTAGAGAGATGTCTCAGCAGTTAACATAACTTGCTGCTCTTGCTGAGAACCTGGGTTTGGTTCCTATCACTCACATGGTGGTACACAATTGTTTGGAAAAAAATTTCAGAATTTTTTTACCTCTTTTTCTAACCTCCACAGGCCCCAGAAACACACACTGACAACACAGACACAGACAGACAGACAGACAGACAGACAGACACGCGTACACACACAAAGAGTGAGAGAGAGAGAGAGAGAGAGAAAGAAAGGCAAACACTCATATCCATTAAATGAACAAATAAACACAAAAATGTTAAAGGGTGATAGTCCATATATATTACATCACTATGATTCTGGATTCTACTAAATAGACTGTTGTGGTTTGTATATGCTTGGCCCAGGGAGTGGTACTATTAGGAAGTGTGACCTCATTGGAGCAGGTGTGGCCTTACTGGAGGAAGTGTGTCACTGTGGAGGTGGCCTTTGAAACCTTCCTCCTACCCACATGGAAGCCAGTTTGGTCCTGGCTGCCTTTTGATTAAGATGTAGAACTCTTAGTTCCTTCTCCAGCAACATGTCTGCCTAGACACTGCCATGCTTTCTGTCTTGATGATAATGGACTGAACCTCTGAACCTGTAAGCCAACCACAATTAAATTTTGTACTTTATAAGAGTTGCTTTGGTCATGGTGTCTCTTCTCAGTAATGGGAATCCTAAGACAGGCATTTTAAGAGTCAAGCTGGGACTTGGAGAGGTTGTGTATGCAAAGGGCCGGCCTGCTGAGCAAACATGACAACTGACATTCAGTTCCCAGCACCCACATAAAAGCCAGGCATGGTGCCACACACTTTAACCTGGGCATGATGGGGTAGGCAAAGACTCGTGGCTCCCTGGAGCCCTTTGACCAAACAATCTCCCAAACTGATAAGCTGTATGTTCAGTGATCTTTCTGCCTCAAATACTGTGGAGAGCAACTGAGGAAGACACTTCATGTCAACCTCTGACCTTTACAACCACATATGCACATGGTCACACAAACATACATACACACACACACATACACACACACTTTATATGCAGAATGATGTAAAATGATCATTTCAGAATTGTAATACCTAAAATATGACAAAACAGCATCACTTCACATTTTTATTGTGATAAAACATTTGAGACTTGAGATCTGTGAGTGCCTACCCTGTAACTTTATTTTAGAATGTGCACTATCAAAAATCATTTAATGGTAACTTCCCACAGCAGTGTACTTTTGATCTTCGCCAAGGATCATTGATGGACTCACACAAGCTCTGAATTAAATTCCAATTAAAACCCAGACTTTGCTTGTTCTGTAAACGCTCAACAGACCCTTTCCTGTGCTCTTCTGGCACTTGTTCTTCTTGTAGGTCTGGTATGCAAACACACTGGGACGAGCACTAATGGGAAAAGTTCACTTAATCTTAAACAGTCCTTTGTAAACTTTCTGTTTAAGCTTGTTTTAGAAAAGAATAACTTGAGCAAATTATCCTGGTTTGTTTAGCAAATATGACTTGCAGCAGAGAGGTAAGAGTGGTCTTTAAATTTCATTGCTAACACCACACTGTGAGTCCATTGCTTCAAAAACAATTTCTCTGCCCTTCTAATGTTAGACAGAAATAAAAGGAAACACACTAAAAATAGACATTACTAGGTCTTCTACAACTTGGTAACACTATTTGCCTTTCTCTGGAACGTTTTTCTTTCATAGACTTTTCTCCTGGGAAAATCTTCCGCACAGAACACGAACTAAATCAACTCTGAATCTTTTGCAATCCATTTTCTTTTGATGTGTTTGTTTCAAAACATCTTAAAATCTGAGCAAGTAAGATAGATGGCTTAGAAGGTAAGCATGCATGCCGCCAAGCTTGGTGACCAGTTTTATCACCAGGTCCCATGTTAGAAAAAAAACAACTCCCACAAATCATCTTCTGACTTCTATGGCACACGCATGCCCCACAGAAACACAAATGAAATGAACTAAGATTCAACTGAAAACTAACTCCCTAAATTTATTCTACACACTTTATAATTTCCTGGCTGATGTTGGTCCATCTCTTACTTTTTGTGCTCCATGTAAATTCAGTTCAGAGCAAGAGAGAGCCACATTAGAAGGATATAGCCTTCCTTCTTCAGCCTCTGACACTTCTTTTCCATTTCTGCCACCCTAGAATTGCACCTCCCTATGGAATTCTGTAATCCTAATGTTGCCTTAGAGTAGTGCAAATCTCACACTTGCACAGGATCACTAATTCAGAGATTAGTGCCTAGTTCAACCAACAAATAAGCCGATGTAAATGTACAAAAGAATAATTTCCACTTAAACTTGAGTGAAAGAAATGACAGACTTTATACTAAGGCATCAAACTCAGAATGAAAAATAGTCTTTGTTTCTCTTCCTTTTGTTTGTTTTATTTATATTATTTTCAGACAGGGTCTCACTCTGCAACAAAGGCTGGCCTCCAACTCCTGGCAACTCTCCTGTGTAGGATTCCTGAGCCCTGAGAGTGCTGTCATGCCTGGTTTGAGAATCTCTTCTCTACTATGCAAGTCCAATTTTATGTTACTTTTTATATTTCAGGAGAGAAAAAGACCTTAAACTAATTTGACTCACTTTTGCCCCATATTTTCTAGAAATCCATACTATCATCATTCAAATTGTCAAAAAGGTATTTTCAGTAAAATTGGCCCAAGGGCTGTATCCAGTATAAAAACTTTTATTTGGGCACATATGTCAAACATATTTTCTACTGAATCTTCAGAAACTATGACCATGCCTGGAAAACGGTAAATGCTTAGTAAGGGTTGAATGAGCAAGGACTGTAGGAATCACTATGGATAGCTGAATGCATGATAACTTACTGGTCTGACGTCATCTGATAATTAGATATCATCATTTAGCTTTTAAATTAAGCTTCTAGATAGATAGCAATCAGAAACATGACATTTTAAGTTTCTTCTGACTATATCACACAGGGTCTGTAGATTATAGGTTCTCTCTATACACTGTGTCCACAGGACAAAGAACTTCATCTCTCAATACCCAACTCTCCCTCCAGATATAATGGTGGTCACCATAGGCCTCTTGTGAGATGATCCTGTGTACACTTGGTTGGTTCACAGGAAAGCAGTCTCCAATATAAGCTGTCACTGTCTTAGCACAGCTCTTCCATATTGTCGACTCATGCACAGTGGGGAGATAAGCACACTGCTAGACTGACTAGCTCGGTTGCTATAGGTGAATGGAGTCACTGCTTCACTAACCATAAAATTAATTCATCCAGGCAAGGAGCTTGTTCCCTGTGATAAAACCAGAGCATAAAATATGTGCTGTGCATTAGGGCTTAAAGGTGGAAATAAACAGACAAGTCACAATGTAGTAAAAGAAGAATTTTTAGGTTTCTTTGGTGAAACAAAAGCAGATATAAAAAGTTACAAAGATTTTAGATTTTCATTCACAAAAAAAGTCATTCACATTTTACACTATACATGTTATAATATAAATACAGGGAAGTATTATGTGCATTGTAATGAAAAAGAAAAAAAGCCCTAGTAAGTCAACACGGTGTGATTTTCTGTGCTCTAGAACACATTAGGATGGACTACACTTACTGCCCAGACCTAGGACCTTGCCTAAGACACTATGGATGCTTGTGAGCACAGCCATTCCCTCTAAGCCAAAGGAGGTTTTGTGAGAAACAATCAACATAGGACCAACCCCAGTCTGCTCTTCCTCTACTCTTCTTTGACCTGATGTATAAAACATAAAGTCTGCCCATACTTATGGGATGCCACATGATGCTTCAATGCTTGTTTTCATTGAGTCATTTCAAAGCTGGTTCCTGTTCACATTTTCCTTGTAATTTTTCTGTAGGTCATTGTCAATGAAGGGAACGGATGAGCCTTAGGCTTCTTTCCATGAGCAGTTTTAACTTTGAGCCTTAAAATATCTAGATAATTATTCCCATGTCATCTTCAGCAACCACTATTCAAACACAAGGGGTAAATGCGTGAAGTGAAAACTTCAACACATACACTCCACCTAACGGTAAGCAATGACCACACTATTCTACACCTACACGCTTACTTGGAATGGGAAAACACCACTTACGGATAGCTAAACACGTTTCCATTCTCTGTAATAAACACTTGGAGAGTTCTATCCGTCACATTATTGAAACAGGAAGGGAGTACCTATATTATAAGGTTTCAAACTATGAAGAAAATATAAAAGCTAACACTGAATAATTACTAGCATACTGCATTGATTTCAGATCTTGGGGAAAATAACATCCAATAAATTAAATCCGTATGGCTTACTTCATTTATTTATGTGTGCTTCGCAGCTGCAGCATTCATACATGAACATTCAAAACTTTTATAAAGGATTAAAATGGTTATATGTACAAAATGGTTTGTTTTTGCACGAATGTTGTTTTAAGAAACCCCCCTCCCCCACCCTCCACAACCCTTGGTCTATATCCATTCCAAATACCTTGATCTGTTACCTTACCAGCATTAGTGTTAAGAAAGCCATTGTAAAGGAAACCTGGTTGAGTTAATAATTAGCAATTTGACCCCTAAAAAAATGTTCCAGGTCATAGAAAAGTCCTCCATTCAGGCGCTTCGTGTAAGTGAAGAAAAAGAAATATGGCCAAGTGGAGTTACACCCTGGAGCTCCGAGAGTTTCATCAGCCAGGCATCATCAGCGTGGCTCCCCTGGCTGACAGGCGTGCAGAGACCTGCAAGATTCTGTTTGCTGGTTGTCCAGAAAAGCCATCCTCAAACTTGCTGACAGTCAAAGGGTAGACAAAACCATTTCCAGCCTAAGCCAGCTATAGCAAAGCAGCCAAACTAATGATTAAAGACCTTGAAAGCTCCGTAATCATCATTAAATATGCCTGAACTGAGTGTGATGTTTTATTTTATATACAGGATTAAAATCAACATTAAATCATCTTATTTACATGGCCATCAGTGCTGATGTTGCGCTTTTTAAATAGTACAGTAGGCTGGTGTACAGGAAACAGTCTGCACTGGAGGCAGAGAGAGAGCTAAAGAAATTAGATAGCCTGAAAATGGTTATCTTCTTCACTTATTTTCTTTCACTTTATTCGCTTTTTCAAAATTCCATGTTTCATTGAAAATATTTTAAGAGTACAGCCACCCCAAATGACCAGACGGCAGTCCCAAAATCCAAACCAACTGCTAATTCTTCTTGAGGTGATAGGAAAGGCACGGAAAGGCAGGGCTTTGGCTGAAATGATGAATGAAGCACATGTTCGCCATTTTAAGGATCAGCGCCTCGTTTCCTGCCACCTCCGGCTCCAGCGATGCTCGTGTTTTGATGTATTTACAGAATTGTCCTTTGCTGATGAGGAATTTTTTAAGTATTTCTTAGAATAAGTCCTTTGGTATGCAGATGCTACATGGAAGAAAACAAAGAAAGAAAGAAAACACAACAGTATTACTTGCTCCATACCCTAAACTACTGATACTACAGCCGTAAAATGTAGGTGTCTAGTATCTGCTAAAGCACGGTTGTCCATTCCTTCTAAAGGACCACTTACGGTTCATGCAGGTTATTTTAGGCATAGCCCATCTCCCATTTCCTAGGCACCGGATAGTTGGAAGGTGACGTTGAATGAAACCATCTTTGCAGTGATATCTAATCAAGGAGTTGATTTCATAACGTGGTTTCATCTTTCCAAAGGTCTTGGCATTTTCTACAACAGGGGGTTGGCCGCAAGCAACTAAGAAAAAGCAAATTGTGTTATTTCCAAGAAATCTAAGCATTTAAATTAGTGTAAGCATCAGAATTAATCTCACTCTATTTCTTTACTGTAACACCTCAGAGCCTCAATCTTTGTAAAAGGCATTTATATAGAATTTTAATTTATATAGAATTTAAAAATGAAAACAATTTAAAATTTTTAGATTGAGGCTCTGGATGCATATTTTTCTTTTATCTCAGATCATGTCATTTTGAGTTATATTTTTATTAAAATGAAATATCATTAAACGGCATACACTTACCTATCCATCTACAAAGTCACCTTTCAAAAATAGCTCCAGAAAAAAAAGAAAACCAAGTGTCTAATATCAATAAGTAGCCTATTAACATTGTTTTCCTTATTATCTCTCACCTTTTATTAAACAATCTTGAGTTGGAATAACGACATATTTCTAATAGTGAATTATCACTATCATTTCCAAGAAAAAAAAAAAGCAAAAACAGTATAATCTTTAACACCATTGATTTGAAATATAGACATACATTTCTAAGTATAAATAAAATGTTACCTGGTCCTATGTATTCTATACTAAAACAGGGAAGAGTGGACAGTGTTCCTGCCTCAGGGGTGTCTATCTGTCTGTTGTTTGAGACAGAGTGTTATGTAGCCCAGGGTGATTTTGAATTCTCTATGCAGTAAAGGATGACAACGAATCCCTCATCATTCTTGCTGTACTTTCCACATGTCTATATCACAGGTAAACACTACTTTTCCTGGTCTACGTTGTCGTTATAAGCACTGGCTAACCTGGCCTTCTTGCACACCAGAAATTGGGGACAACTATGGAATTTATACTTCAAAATCTTAACATATTAAAATTTTTTAATGATTACATTTGTTTAATCTGTATTAGATTTATTTAATCTAATATTAGAAAGCTGTTTATAAATACATTATTTTTCAATGACAAATTCAGGTTTAATTTTAATATATTTCTGCTTTATCCAACCTGCACCTACACACTGCATTTATTATAATATTAAAAGCTATAATAGGACAAGCAGCAGATAGAAGGAGGCTATGGTGATAGAGAAGATTAAAATTATCCACTGGATAAATGATTATTTGTGGTTCTATATTGTACTGACAAATCACAAGCTGAATTTATTTTTATCATCTTTAGGAAATAATTGCATGATTCCCTCAAAACTGTTTATATATAAAGATTATATTTCAAAAGCTAAAATAATTCAGTTGAATGTTGTGGCTAGAATTAGTCAAAACATATAAGCTTGCTACTTGACAACATGGAAGAACAGTAGAGGAAGCAATCTTAAAACATTAACCATTGCATATTCATATGACAAAATATATTTGCTTCCCTACCTCACAGAACACATGGAAAGCCAGTTCTAGGTAGCTTAAACATACAAACACAAATGGCAAAGTTATAAAACATTCAGCAAACAATACCAAATATCTTTATGATTTTAGGGTTCATAAAGACTTTTATTCAAAGCACAGAAAAAGCTGGAATAACAAAGTAACATTAAAAATATGAATTATCTTCAACCAAAAAACATAATGTGAGAGTAAAAAAAAAATCCTAAAAACTAGGAGAAGATATTTACAAAATATATAACTGTGAAGAGATTAGAAATGAAGATGTAATAAGAACAAATCATAATAGGACAAAGGAATCATTACCAAAATTAAAGAAAAGTCATGAATAAAAAAATGTGCTAAAAAGATCTACAAATAACCAATAAATACATAAAAATTATTGTCAACAAATACCCAAGAAGATGCAAATTAAATCAAAAAGGATAATATTTCATACCCACCAGACTGGCCCAAAATGTCTCAAGTCCAATAATATCAAATGTTGAAGAAGTGAAGTGTCAGGGGCCTCTCACACCTGGCTGGTGGGAGTGGGAGTTGCTACGTTTGGGATGCAATTTGGCATGTGCTAATAAATATGATGATACCTAAATCTTATGATCAGCTTCTTCACTCCTGGAAGTATGTCCTACAGAAACTCATGGAAGTCTACCAAGAGCAAGTTTAGGAATATTCATAGAAACATTATTTATAACAGTTAAAACACTGATTGTAATTCACATAGTCACTGGTAAGGAAACTATCAATAAAACGTAGTTGTAGCTAGTGAACTACTTACACAACAGCAAAAGCAGAGAATGTGCAGCTACATAATTCATATTGATGAATTTAAATAACTAGGCAGAATAGCAAAAAAAAAAAAAAAAAGCAAGGTATAGAGTACACATATAATATGATTCTTATGTAAGCGTCAAAAAATCGGAGACAAATACTCTATCGTTCTGGGATAATGTTACAGGGAAAACCAAAGAAACCAATTCATTATCTCGGGCAGGAATTTTGACTAGGAAACACTAACAAGATGGTCCAAAGATGTATGGACAGCAGGAAGGAAGGAAGGAAGGAAGGAAGGAAGGAAGGAAGGAAGGAAGGAAGGAAGGAAGGAAGGAAAGGAAGGAAGGTGTTCTTTTAAAAATGCTGCTTTTCTATATACTAAGCATCTTTTCTTACTTGTAAATAATTAGGACTACTTAGGCCTGTAGGCTTATAGGTGTCTGAAGTATCTAAGAGACTATTTAAAAAGCCTGTCAACATTGACATTATAAAACTCTTCTAGAGCCATGAGAGAAGAATCCATTCTTTAATGAAGTGCTGTTAGCATCTTTCAAAACTCATCCCAATTGGAAAATTTAACACATGTTATGTGAAATTTTCTTGGCTCCAAAACTGAAGTTTTCAACCATTTTACTTTCTCTGTAAACTGTACCTGCCCCCAGAAACAATGGCCATTAGTAGAGTCTTCTGGTTGGCACAATAAGAAGGTTGTATGGAGCCAAGAGTACCCTTGGTATTCATAACACAGAGGGCCTGGAGGATGCTAAGTATTCTTGACGAATTGGACAGTCCATCCCAGTAAAGATCTATGCCCTGCTCAAAGTGTCGATGTTGTTGCTACAGTGAAACTGTGCTACAGGACAAACAAGCTTAAGAAAAGCACAGTGAAAAGCATGATGCTGGGACCATTCAGAGGTCACAGAAGGCAAACACGACATTTTGATAAAGACAAACAGTTTATTAAAGACTTGTTATCCTGGAAAAGGGAAAACAGCAAATACTCGATTTGCTATTTTTACCAGTTCCACGCAGAAGCGCTGAGGAAATGCACAGGAAGAAAGCTTCTTATGGAGATAGTGCATTGAGGATAAGTGTTACCCTGGATGAGAGATCAACAGAGTAGTCATCAACAGCAGGAGAGTTTCATCTAGACTAGGGCTGTGTCCATCTTAATGTTCTCTCTCCCAACACAGTTTGTTATAGGTGATAAGTCTTGCCTAGCATTTTTATCACACACACAATATCTATATATATATATTCTAGTATGTTTTAATTCAAAGACAATTCAAATGTATTTTACAATTTGCATTAGAAGTTTGTACTCTTTCTTAAGGTGGGTCTTGGTTGCCCTAGGAACCAGATATCCATGCTTTAAAATCGTTTTCACAAGTAGTATTAAAGTTCTCTTATGGGATACCCATTGCTTTAGAAAAAATGGTTATACAGCTGTACTCATGCTACAGTAATTCAAACATATTAGTCATTGACAAACACTACATAATCTTCAAACTCAAATTTCTTGGTATTTTTTGTTGTTGTTGTTTTTCTCCCGCTTAACACTAACCAAACAATTCTCATCCTGAAACTTGCTTTACAACTGTCTTTGTTTATCAAATGTTGAAGACACTCAGATTACAGGCACAGGGATGACAGTTTTGTTCCATTGATTACAAGTAGAAAATAAACCTCTTAAGGAATGCTTAAAAATGTTCAAATGCACGGCAAAGATCAAGCAATTAGTACAAACAGGGACTACTCAATACTCAGATGAAGACTGTAGTGCATAGGAGCCTGCAGCCCCCTCTAGAGCAGTTTCTCAGCTCTGCAGTCTCAGCCCACTGAAGCACTTGAGCAGGGGCCAAGGGCAGCAGATCTTCCTAAAAAACAATACTGCCTACTGCAGGATACTTCCAATAGTTTTGCTGCCAATATCTTTAGAATTCTCTTCACCAGGATAATAAATGAACGAATAAATAAATAAATAAATAAATAAATAAACAAACAAACAAACAATCTTCTATGGGTCTTTGGCCAACAATTTCTTAAAGTTGTTATGGGCAGTTTACCTGTATATAAATACTACCTTCTTATCTTAAGAACGTGAAATATAGTGAGGATAGTACTGAAAACAAACCTTTTCTTTCTACTGGGACAGCAAAACAGCCCTAGGCCACAAGAAAGGACAGAGCAGGTCTCATTTGCACCTCCAAGGGTGAAACCTTGGCTTCCAGACTCTGCCGTCAATTGGTATGCAGATTCAGTGCCCTGCAGAAGCACCCCTTACCTGTTCCCTTCTTGCAGGTGTAGGTGAGGTGGTAGTTGCAGGGGACATCGTTCCACTGGCCATTCTCATGCCAAATGATCACAACGCAGTCTTCTCCAGCAGAAAAGAAGCTGTCAGGCTGGTTGGGTCTCCAGTTCTCATATTGCTGCACAAATGGAGACAGAAGATAAATAAACACTCAACAGTCAGAGCCCCAGTGGCTATCTGATTGGAATGGACTCCACAATTTCTATTCAACCACAAGACGAAGCTTATTTTCATGGTAAATACTTTCAAACTCTTTATGGAAAATATACTATCTCAAAGGCTTTGTTTAACAAACAGCTATAGTTTGTCAATGAAATGTCCTTGAGAAATGTTGGTGTGGTTAACCTAGATTTCTAAATCTGTAAATTGTCCCCACTTTAAGTTTCTCATTGTTTTACTGTTAACTTTAATAACAATCGAAATGAGAGAGACAAAAAATTCATTCTTTTTAATCAATTATGATTTTTTTTCTAGACTTAACCCTAAACTTTACCTAGTGCAGTACACTAATGCATGTGTAATAATAGTAAGAGCAGCGCTAAGAAGCCTCCTGAACCTGGTAGGAAAATGCAAGCTCAGGTTTACAGGATACCTAAGTGACAGTCACTGGGGATACACAGGTATGTTAGTTAAATTCATTTTTAAATGTATCTTTGGTTTGAAACTGAGTAAAGGATTTGTTACAGAAATATAAAGTTGAGCCTTGTAGTATATTGAACTCCATAGAGACAGCTCTGGGCAAGCAAGAGTGGGACAGGCACTGGGTGACTGTGCCTCACGGAAGAAAATCAACTAAACCTGGGCAAAGGAGATCCTAAGAATCCAAGAGGAAAAAAAGTCCTCATATGCGTTCTTTGTGCAAACCTGCCAGGAGGGACACAAGAAGAAGCACCCAGATGCTTCTGTCAGCTTCTCAGAGTTCTCCAAGTAGTGCTCACAGAGAGTGCTAAAGAAAAGAGGAAATTTGAGAAAGAATTTGAAAAGGGGAGTATGAGAAGAAGAATGTCAAGTTGAAGGAGAAATACAAGAAAAGGATATTGCTGCCTACAGAGCTGAAGGAAAACCTGATGCAGCGAAAAGGGTGTGGTCAGGGGGGAAAAGAACAAGAATAAGAAGGAAGAGGATGATGAGGATGAAAAGGATGAAGAGGAAGAAGATTGTGATGATGAAGAAAAGTTGGTTCCAGCACAGTTTTTTCTTGTCTATAAAGAATTTAACCCCCTGTATATAACTCACTCCTTTTAACGAAAAAATTAGAATGTAAGGCTGTATAAGATTTGTTTTTAAACTGTACAGTTGCCTTTTTTGTATAGTTAACACACTATCAAATACGTCTTTAAATATCCAGTCTTTAAATATGTCTTTAAAATCACCTGCCCTAGTGGTTATTTTGTAGGGAGGTTACAGCAATAGTTCAGTCAGTAGAATTAAACTTTCTAAAAATAACTGACAATGTCTATCAAGAAACTCAGAAAGTATGGATCCATAATTCGGTTTCTAGTACTCTATCCTCAAAAAACTAACCAAAGATAAGAACAACATCTATGGTAAATACTCTTTATAGGAAAGTTTAATGGAAAACATCACGTAGGAAGACCAGACTTTGAATAAATTTTGGTGTGGCCAGGAAAAGAATATTATATAACCATTAAATATTTTATCATTGAAGACTGTTCAAAGAAATAAAAATATACATTAAGATACAGGATAATATCAAACTCACACATCATTTCAGATGTCATTTGATGTGTGTATAATAAGACCATTGATGTGTGTATAATAAGACCAAACCAAAATCCAGTAAAAACCCTATCAAGTTTCTATAAGTGCTCTGACACTGAGTTTTTCATCTTTTTTTTTTTCTTATTTTCTAAATTCTACAGAGTATGAACAGCTAGGTTTCTCATCAGTGAAAGTAAGTATTATGAAATTATCTCTATATTTATCAAAAGTATTCACAGATTCTAACTAAGCTGGTTTAAAGGAGCCTCACCAGATGCCACTTCACAGTCCCAAAGTCCCTCAACAGCTTTGTGCTTTTAGCTGACATTTCCTTCTGCTCTGATAGCACTGGCGCTGTTCTCACACTGAAATTCACTCGACTTCTATGCCACAGAACTGCTTCTTTGGGCTTAAACTGAAAAAAAAGATTTAATTGTCTGTGCTGAGAATTGCATCTGTCACCTAGCAATGTATCAAAATATGTGTTTTTGTTGTCTGGCAGCTCTGGCTTAGTTGTGCAGAACCAGGTTTTCGTTTTGCAGCTTCTACAAGAATGTCTAATGCCTACAGGGGTGTTTCACTATCACCTTGCCATAACTCAATAGTGTCTTTTACCTTAGTTAGGGTGATTTGAATTTGTTCATGTTGTTGCCAAATTGGCTCAGGGATGCTGTTTCATCCTTAACTTTTTTTTTTTTTTTTTTTTTTTTTTTTGGCCTATTTAACTTTTATGGCAAATGAGTAAAAATAAATAAGTAAATAAAAACTTGACTATAAATGTAATAATGTATTTTTCATTAACATTAAATATTAGGAAAATATCTCTCCTGAGGAAATAGATTCAGTTATAAGAATGTAAGCTCTCACCTCCTCTATCCATAGCAACAAAGTAAGAATTATTTAACCAAGCAGAGAAAACCACAGCACCTCCCATGTAAAATGTTTTTCTTCACTTGGAGTTAAGAACAAGCATCTTGGGTGATGGTGTTTGCCTGTTTTGCTTTGTTTCATTTTTGTTCTATTTTTGGCTGTTTGGTTTTTGCTTTTAAAGTAAGCTCTTACCACATAGTTCAGGTAAGCTTCAAACTTGCCTTGTAATCTTGGATGATCTACTCTGAAGTAACCCGACTCAACCCACTCCTATCGTTGGATTGGCAAACCAGGAGTTATTCTAAGAAGCCAGCATGGGTTTAAAAAATTGCCTTCAAAACCTTTATCCAGAATAGGTGCCAGCCACGTGTCTACAGAGTTATGCCTCCAAGACTCTGCTTTCTCACTACCCTGAACTCTGGTTGCCTTGAGAGAAAATATTCAAATTATTTTGTTCTTTCATTCTCATCTGATGGCAAAGAAAAACTATGACATAAAACTCAAAGGGTTGATGTAAAAGAATGTCAACTCAGATGCAAATGTTTCTTCTGTTTTATTAAAAGATAATTTGACCCAGAATAAAATTGCTTAATGCTTTATATCATATGACAAAATTACTCTGGGAGTTTCAATTAAATAACTAGCTAGCTCTCTATACCTGAAAAACAAGTTCTCAAATGGCAAGCATTTCAATTAAATTAAATTTAGTTACTTTTCAGTTACTGCCTCCCCCAACTGAATTCAAATATATCACCTGCCAAAATAATAAAATGGTTGAAAAAAACCCTGGCTGAACTCCAACAGCTAATAAGTATGGCTCTGTTATACAAAACTTGTCTCCACATACAGGAAAGTTGTTCCAGACCAACCCAAATGTTTCTGGGAAAAAAATTCAGAGCAGACTAAAGTTATTCATCTAAGTATGTACCAAATTACAAATGCTCACATTTGTTACAAATAGTCTTTCTTGTCAAAATTGTCCTGCTGGCTCTCGGCAGCCCACATGACATTCCCAGCATCCTAACCCCTCAGGGAAGGACCTCAGGTTTCAAAGCAACTGAATGGGTTTCTCTCGGAATAGATGCGGAATTAGTTTTCTTCCCCATGTCTGGAGTTCCCCACCTGTCTCAGTCAGCATGGCAGGTAGGGAGCATTGGATGGGAGGCAGAGTCAGCTTTGGGCAATTTTCAGTATCGTACTACAAGGAGAATCTTGTAGTACTTAGTCATATATGAAGGCTAGAGATGGCAAATATTCATTCATAGTAGGTGATATTTTATCTTTTAAAATATGTAGCATATGATCATGGTTAATGATACCAAAACCTCAGTAATTAATCAGCATGCCAGGTATAAACAATCCAACCAAAACAATGTAATTTACCTAGTTCACCTTTCCGTATATAGAAATCAATAACTGCCTCTCTACAGATGACTATTAAAAACTTGCTCTAGATATATATAAGACTTATAAATAAACACGAACTTTGCTCTAGTCCCTAAAAGGGAGAGGGGGGGTAGGCTTGGGTTCTGCTTTAAGTACTGATTTCATTAGAAGAAAGAGAACAAGGTTATCAGGCATTAGCTGCTGCTGCTGCTGCTGCTGCTGCTGCTGCTGCTGCTGCTGCTGCTGCTGCTGCAGTGATTGGCACAAATAAAGACCAATTAAACTCTGAGGAAGTGTGTGAACATCTGGGTAGCAAGGAGAGGTTCTTAAGCATAAACTGGTTCACTTTTCCCCAGTGCACCACTCCAAAATAATATTTTGGTTTTGGGTTTTGTTTTGTCTTGTTGTTTGGTTTTTGAGTTTTCAGTCTTTTGTTTGTTTGCATGGTTTTTTTTGTTTTAGTTTTTATTTAGGGGTTTGGTTTTGTGAGTGTGTGTGAGTGTGTGTGTGTGTAGTGTGTGTGTGCGTGTGTGTGTGTGTGAAAAGTCTAAAGAAGAAGTGGTAGTGTCTGGGAGGAGTTTGGGAGCATGGATATGATGTACAAATCCTATCTCCATGTATGAATTTACCAAGAAATGTATAATAATATTTCAAGTGAATTGAGGAGAGGAGTGGGCATGAATATGATCAAAACACACTGTATAAAATTATCAAAGCACTAATAAAATATTGTATTTATTTTAAAAGTGACAGTAAGTAGTCTAATATTTTATCTTAAAAAGGGGTGAGTTTCAATTTCAATATCAAACTTTAGGATTCGAAATGGAAGATTCATAGAATATTTTAAATGTCCAGTATGGGGCTAGAGAGATGGCTCAGTGTTTAAGAGTACTTGTTGCTTTTACAGTTACTTCAGGTTTGATTCCCAGCACCCACATGGTGAACTAAGAGATCAGACACCATCTTCTGTCATCTCTTCTGAACTCTCCAGGAACTAGGCATGCATGTGATGCATATACATGCAGACATGCATATGTACATACATGCAGAAAAACACTAATCCTCACACAAAGTAAGCCTAAAATAAAACTTTTTAAAATACCTGGTTTAAATCTTGTATTATCATTGTAAACTGAGACATTTTAAATTAGAATTTTAGCAGTGACTAGCCCTTCTTTACAGTCTTTTCACTTAACTTTATTTAACTTCGTAAAATAACCACAGTAAAAATCACTGAGCACTGATTTTTCTGATGAATCACTCCTAAGAGACATTGGGTACCTTTTATTTTACTAGGTTCCAGTTAATAGAATGAAAACAAATTAAACAGAATTGTCATAGCCATGAATCTATGCAGTTTCATCTGCAGGTGAGCTTTGAGATGTACCTTGCTTTCATATATACACACAAAGAATATTCATGTACACATGTATGCACAACGGTCTACTCATACAGTCCTAGTAATTATTGGCACCTGGATGATATATGGAAGAAGCTGAAGATGTCTTTATTCATATAGACTTGAGTAGCAGATTAATTCTGCTGAAATCTATTAGAGATGAACCAAAATGGCCAGAAGAACAGACAGACATATTTCCAGTGAGATGGGAAGTCTGAGGTGTCTATTATGCAGATTTGAAAGTTAACTGAACACTTTGTAAATGCTGGCCGCCCATCCTGGACAAGTCAAGATTATGCTTCTGGTTATCTCAGATATCACTGGCATTGCAAATCTTGAATCTGCAACTGTCAGGACCCTTCTATATCTGTCTATATATCCACCCAGATATTTAGCTATAATTCTTCAGCTTAGATGCCATCATATTTTATACTTTAAAATATACTATACTTTGGATTTCCTGGAGTAGCTAACCAAAGAATGTGCTTTGGAACAATTTTGATGGTGCTAAAAGCATTTAAATATCATATATATCCTATTAATAAAAGTAACTTGACACCTTTCCAAGAATGATTTTAGGGGAAATTGATTAAATTTTCAACTATAATTTGGATTTGTATTCCATGAAAAATTCAATTGCCGCTCGTCATCTTCCTTTTTGCTCCAAACACAGATAATTTTATTGACAGAAAAAAGTTTCATACTAAGCCACAGATGTCCCTCTCAGTTCACCTGCCAAGGAAAGAAGCCAAGGAAGTGATGTGCTGGCTTCTATTACTGTGTGTAAGTGAAGGTTCAAGAAAGAATGCTGCTAATTTTAACTTTATCTGCCAGGACTTTATCAAGCTTAAGGCTGTTAGTTTCACACTGTGTTTGCGAATTATCTCATTTTGCATTTAACTATTGGGTTTACGATATTATACATTTCAAAGCTATAGGAACCTAAACAATAATGTTTGTATTGAAATACAAAGCATAGTGTGACCACCAGGTGGTGACATAGACCGCTCAGTCTAGTAGTACTTTGTGTGTTAGCGTGGGATTTAGAATCTTTAGATTATTAACTCTACCTGGAGAATAAAAAAGTAAAATAAGTCTCATCTATGGCATGATCTCACTAGCGGCAGGCAAGTCCTCCCAGTTTTGTGACTGAAAGACTTTAGTACCAGATAGTCTACCTCCTGCATTTTCTAATCTCATCCTGTTCTGTTATTGACTGTTACAGCTGACATCTGAATTTTCTACCTAAGACAACCACCTACAAAAGCACATTTTTCCATGTTCCTATTAACAGTAGCTAATGATTTACATCGATGGTGAAATTTCATCAGATGATAAAATCATGTCTAATAGAACCACTGGGCATCTTTAGAGTAGGACCAATAAATAATTGTGCACCAATGCACAAAAATAAAGTGCATGCTGTGTGAACCTGCAAAGTTACACTCAGAAAATATCACACCTATACTACAAAACTGACCTGTGCAAACTCTTTTATTCATCTGGGACCCCATAAATCACCACTGGATTCCGAGAGACACAAACAAAGCCCTAATATAGCCCCTATAAGACTAAGAAGACTATCTCCAAAGAATACAAGCAAGTTACATATAGAAAACACTCTATAAAGAGCCTGGGTACCCACCACACACACACACACACACAGAGGAGCATGCATACACGCACATGCATACACACAGGAGCATGCACACACATACATGAACATTCATACGTGCACAGACACACACATGAACATATATGCATACACACATGCATACACACACTGATAAGGAGTTAGCTTTTCACTAGATAATTACTAGAGTCAACTTCATCTTCTAAAATATAGAGCAAATAGTTATCTGAGAAAAGAGGCCATGGAAGCCTCTTATTACAAAAAATCAAAACATTTTTCCTTCCTGGATAGCTCTGGCACACAATAATCATCTGTCTGTAGCCTGCGGGGGTCACATTTAACTGTTGCTCTTGAATGAGGCAATGCCTTCCCTGCAAGGCATATCTCAGGCTCTCCTAATCCATGCACTCTAGTCTGGGTCTTGATTTATTTACATTTTACAGGAGGTAATGGTTTTTCTGTTATCATTAGTTGAACCCACAACTGAAGAAGAAAAGAGCAGCTTTGTTTCAGAGGAGAAAGAGACATTTGTTTGGGCATCACTACCCACTGGAAGGCTGCAGTTGGATTCTACCAAACGGAATATGCTGAAGGGAAGGAAAATTAACGTGGGGTCTCCGGATAGCTGTTAAAGCGGCAATGTGCCCATTATTTTCCTAGCTGGCAGAGTTCTGTGCAGGGGAGACAATCTGGCCACTCTGGAGTACAGCACTAATCTTGTGAAATGCTGTGAGCTCACTGACTGACAAAGCAGTAATTATCAACAGCCTTTCCAGAGGGATGTAAGTTACTCCCACTGTGAGACAGGGGCCCCAAGCAGAGCCTGTAGGAGCAACATGCACTTAATCGCAAAGCACTGTGACAGTGGGCCCTCCACTCAAGCTGGTTTGCACAAGTCGTCCGTCATGAGACGCTAAGGAACCAAATGCCGGAGAAAGTGCCAAAAACCATTCAACTCCTTTTTCTTTGCTTTTTCCATGGTTGTGCATTGCCTTAAGCTAATTAGCAGTTAAATTTAAACATGTGCACATGATTCTAAAGTTTCACGTAGCAGTGCTAAGGGGCCTCCTGCATTCATTAAGTTTTCTTCACTTGCAGGGTAAACTGTCAATTACAAGATGATTTTCCAGTGGTGGCAAACACTTGTACTTCAGCAATTTACACCCATCATTAGACATCTGAGCAACAAAAGCAAAAGGTACAGACAAGGGTTTTATGTTCTGGAACTACACAGTGACGCATACCATCCTGAATGTAAGTTCAGAAGAAACAGCTGTTGATTCCAATCAAATTAAACCACAACAAAAGTAAAAATTTTTCATTAACAACGTAGTGCTCTTCGGTAGAAAGAAATCTATAGTCTTCTATTCGTGAGTAATAGGCTAAAGGCTGAGGAAAGAGCAGAATGTTTTTCTTGGCTTTGGAGCTAATCTACTGAAGCCTGTGAAGTTTGACATGATTAAATTAATATTGACATGCAATGTGACTTGTTCACCAAGATGTGACTCTTGGCTTGGAGCTAAAACCACATCACAGATGAAGCGTGTACAAGTATCTCAAAGAAAGCCTTCTAAGACTTCCCAGGTTCTTAAGGACTTCGAGGTTCTGTTGTGGGAGAACAGAATCTTAAAAATATTGTTATACCTAAGTGACACACAAAAATACCTGTTGTAGGATACAGTATGATATTTTAACACGTAGCAGCAACATGAAATACCATTAGAGTAACTGATCACCTCAAAGATTTATCATCTCTTTGTGTGAAAACATTTAAAGTTCTCTCTACTTGCTACTTTGAAAAACTTTATATATATATATATATATATATATATATATATATATATATATATATATTATTTTATTTTGGGTCATTTCTTGCCAAGTTATATGCACCCCTTTCTTGAGGTAAGAAAGATACAAACAAGTGCAGCCTACATCTCTGAATACGTTAGCATTTCCAATTCTTTAACATTGCCCAAGAAATGTCTTTTGTTTCCAGAAAAGGTGGTAATGGCACCTCACTGCAGAAAAGAGAGCAATAGTTTATGAGCTGCGATTTATTACTAATTTTGTCTGTCTTTTTTAAATGTCTCTAGGTTGTCAGCTATTGTTTTATCTTTTTTTCTTTTCAAAGCTATCTCTCACAGTGCACTGCCTGACAGATTAATGAGTCTATTTTATGAAAAGAAGTCATCTCTGGCTTTAAAGAGAAACCCAGCCTGGCAGTGGTGGTACACACTTTTAATCCCAGCACTCGGAAGGCAAAGGTAAGTAGACCTCTCTGAGTTTGAGGTCAGCTTGGTCTACAAAGTGAGTTCAAGGACAGCTAGGAATTCAGAACAACACCCTGTCTCAAAAAAAGAAAACAATAATTTAAAGCAAACTCACATCAATGTGGCTCTTTCTGTGTCACAAATCTAATAAGAGGTTGATGGGGAAGAAAGAGGGTCCAGAATTTGTAGCTGCGTTACCTTGACAATACTGAGTCACACTTTCTAAAATGGACAGGGGGATTCAGTAATCTCATGAAAGTATGTTAAATGGATTTTTCACAAAAAGAGTTAATCAAAAACAATTATAACATTAATTAGCCTGTTTTACTCTACAACACAACTATCAAGCTCAAGCTGAGAAAATTAAAATTAGGAATATGACATGATATCCCTATGGTTCAGTAGACTTATTCGAGAGTTTACTAAACAGACTGAGAAATATATTGATTTGAGGATGACTCTATATTCTCCCTGCAATTGACTGGCGGGCAAAAGAGAAATCCGAAATTCAAAGAAGCCGATGGCCTAGGAGAGAGAGCTCCACAGATAACATTGCCAAAGTGGGAATCACTGGAGTAAAAATGTGAAAGACTTGTACAAACTGTCCCCCAAAAGAAGACTAGTGATATGTTTTCTTTTAAGCTAGACTTTAAAAAACTTTCTAGAATGATGTAAGGAAGTAAGTGAATTCTCAGTTCTGCCCCTTTCTTAATTTCTGGACAACAACATTCCAAAATGACATTTTCCGTTGAAGTAGTTGCATCCAAGCCTCTGAAGTTACTGGGTTTGTGTGTGTGTGTGTGGGGGGGGGTTGTGAGGGGGGATAAGGGTTGCATGGGGGATGGAGGATAGGGGGAGCAGGAGGGAGGAGTGACTAATCACAGTGAAATTAATGCATACCCTGGGAAGTCCTCTTCTCTTGTAAGAATATTATTCCTGGGATATCAAAGAGAAATAAATACAGTAGCTGTCTTAAGTCTAAGATTCACAGCTTAATTTTGAACCCCTTGATGGGGGAGCAGGAAATGTATCTTAGAAGATATCCCAGTGTCTTGAGATGAAATTAGAGCAAGAGTTTAGAACATGCTTATCATCAAGGCAAATGTATGAAACATAGAATAGTGAGAGGTCATGATTTACTAACAGATGGGATAAACCAGCCTGCCTCCATCTTGGGCTTGAAAACTATCTTATAATAAAGATAAACTAGATTTATTCCTAATTATGATTAAATCTCTGTTTCTCAGGAATTTGGCTCTGCCTTACCTGTGACCTTAACTATAAATGGTTCTGTACTACCTATTTCAGGATGGACAGCCATGCCGTTGTTTTAATTAATTTGACCATGATTGGTTGTCAGTGGTCTTTCTTCCCGAATCCATGGGATAAAAATATTGCATATTAAAGTAAAGCAAAGGATGAGATTTGCAGTGTTAATAATAGAATTTTATATGGAAAGCAGGGAACTGAATGAAGACTCTTAAGAAAGGAGTAACAGTCCTAAATGGGGTAAATCCATCAAACTTGTTCCCTAAGGGCTCAAGGTACCCAACAGGGAAGATGAAAAGAGTATATGGGCCAGAGGGGATGGAGAATACCAAGAAAACAAGGCCTTCTAAATAAACATAATCAGGACACATATGAACTCTCAGAGACTGAGGCAGTATACAGAGGGTCTGCACAGGTCTACACCAAATGGGGTCCTGGATCTTAAAGGGGAGGTGGGCATAAGCCCCCATCCCAAATGCAGAAGCTATGTCCAATTAAAAGCCACTTCTAACTGAAAATTAAGTTTTCACCAAGGGAAACAAACCATTCTCTTTTTTGTTGTTTTGTTTTTGTTTTTCAAGACAGGGTTTCTCTGTGTAGTCCTGGCTGTCCTGGAACTCACTCTGTAGACCAGGATGACCTCAAACTCAGAAATCTGCCTGCCTCTGCCTCCCAAGTGCTGGGATTAAAGGCATGCACAACCACCGCCCGGCTTAAAACAAACCATTCTTACGGGCAGGCTGCATGGCCAACAGTAGACAGTCTACAGAATATAAACTCAACAGCATCTTTAGTGATATCTCTTCCCATAATGTCATGACAGGGCTCTGCCCATCTCCCACCCACTATGCCCTCCAAGCTATTGAAATTTTATCTTATTATTCTTTTATTTTTGTTTTTTTCTATTTGTGTTTTCTTTTTCTTCTCTTTTTTTTACTCCACATATCCTTTGCATATACATTATAGCTTTCAGTTTAGTATTTTTATGAAATTCCCGAATATGAGACTGAGTGGGTCTCTGTTTCCTGTGCCTTCTCCTGGGTTCTTTTCCTTCTGCTTGTTCATTTTGTCCCAACCTAATATGTTACTTTTTAATTTATCTTATTATACTTTACTTTATTATTATTACCCCATAGAAGTCTGTTTGTTTTCTAATGAGAGACAGAAAGGGACTGCCTCTGGATGAAACAGGAGGAAGGGGAAAACTGGGAGTAGTGGAGAGAGATGAGGGCCTGTCACTGGCACCAGGAGACACATCTCAGAGAGAATGCTTGAGACCACTCATTCATTTAACAATGGGTCAATGAAAAACTAAAGCAAAACCAAAAAACACAAAGTCAGTCTAACTGCCTGATAAGAAAAGTTTGTTCCAGTTCTTGGGCTTTAATGTATGTTTAACCTGGAGGGTTTAACTTAATGACTTTGAATGTGTAAGTGAGGTGACAAGGAGAGGAACTCCCAGCCCATGTCGTTTGCCAGTTTCTAATAAAGCACTGGGTGTGCTGAGCTGTCAGAGATGATGAAGATAAGGACGGGCTGGCTAGGAAAAAGCCAAGAAACAAAGTGAAAACTGAAGTGTGCTAAGAAAAATAACAAGGGAAACATAAGCTACAAGAGAAGCTGAGATACTTTTGTTTTCAGAAGTATACTTTGTCAAAGTCATTGGGCAAATACCCCAAATAAATAATGAAAAGATTTTTCAGCTAAAACATAAACAAGAATTTGGCCTTTTATCAATATTACCAACATCCTATTACAGAGGCCAATAAAGTATAAGGATTAATCAAAATCTGAGGAATACAGGCAAATTCCGATGACTTAGCCAGACAGCACCACTAATTTAGCACCAACACATGAATTAAATTAGTCTAGCTATGAAGTAAGATCATATTGAATATTATATGATTACACTTTGAACTTATTGGAAACAAAGTTTAATTATTTCAATAAATGAAATCACTGCCACTGAGATCTAAACTAAACTTTATTTTCTGGATTATACTGATTATTCCTGGATACTGAACAGAAAAAGATAGTATCTGATAAATAGTAAATGCTGTTTTTTCTTTTGACACCACTCTGCCTCCCAAGATGCATCACTCTAATAACGCCCAACAAGAAGTGTGAGAGAATGGGAAAGAAAGCACCCTAATGCAGAAATGAAGTCCTTGAAATTATACATGGCCGATCCACTTTCCCCAAGCGTAAGCAGATACTGTTTTTTTCCAGAAGAAGACTTGACCATTATATAGGACACCGTCAAAAGCAGAAAACCTTGGAATAGACAGTGAAATAAAGGAGAGCTATTTTAGCCAAGAGCCTACACATACGAAACCTGCTAAGGAGAACTGGGAGCATGTTTAGGAGACACCTAGGCTGTCTCAGAAAGAGGACACAGGAAAGGGTGGATCCAAAAGGAGAAAAGTGGGCCAGAGATCAGTCAAAAGGAGGCAGACTGGTGGGCAGCTGTGTTCTTCTGTTGAACCAAATGTTCAAAGTTAGGGGACACTCCTTAGAATGTTTTTATTTACTTGACACAAAGACTGGATTAGGAGGAAAACAAGGGTGTATCAGTTTGTTCTGGATGTACTTTTATCTTTTTTTTTTTTTTTTTTTGATAAACCTTGCTTGCTTACTTGGTTCATTTGCTGCCTGCTTCAAACAAAGCCTCTTAGGAAAGGCTTAGCCCTAAGACTTTAATGATATATGTGAATTATTAAGAGCCAGACTCCAGTTGATGTTCTGTGGTTATTATGTTACATTACTCTGCCTTCTTTTCAAAATATCCCATTCAGATATTTCTCTTTTGAAAAAGTGCAATGCTCATCAATTTACTGAATTTTGAGACAATATTGAGTGTAGAAATGATCATTTGATTAATTTGACAAGATCTTTCTGCCTACATGAAAATTTTATGGGCACAGATCAGGTAGAAAGATAATTAAAGGGAGTAGATAGGAAGACAGTTGCAAAATCTTATCTTCCAGGCATGAAGCATCCACTGCAAATACGGTATCACAGCAGTTATGGCTGCCTACACTGGGCCTTCTCAAGGCTGGGTCTGTTGACAATCATGTGTGCATTGAGGAGGGACTCTAGAGCCTTATCTCTTGCTGCTGAAAGTTGGCTATTTGTAGGTTCTGGGAAGGTACAGTCATTGGCTCCTGCTGTGTACCCAACGTGGAGCACACCAGACTTCAGTACATAGTTCTAAACTCAAGGTCACACAGGCCATTCTAGTAAAACTCAATGGGTCACAAAACAAGTCAAAAAAAGGTGTGAATGTGGGAAAGGAATCTATAGAAAAAAGGAAAGGTGACAGGGGAGAAAAGATGGGAGAGTGAGAAAAGAAAAGGTGTCAGTATGAGTAATAAAAATTCATGATAGCAGTACATATGAATGAAATTGTCAAGGAACATTCAATAAATAAAAAGATAACAGATATGAACAAAAGAGAGTGAATTTACTTTCTTGAGCAATAGTAGAATAATGATATATATCTCCAGCTAACATGTGTCAGAGACGTTACATTCCCTAACATATTTTTAATACTTTATATAATTGCCATAGAGAGGCCAGTCTGGTCTTATTGAGCTAGTTTACATGGTTGAGCAATATAGACTTCATTCTAGATGTGATGGGGAGAGGGGATTGAGGAGTGGCTCGGATCTACAGGACACATGTAGTGCCGATCCAACTTTACAGACCGAGTCTTGAACATTCTGGGTTCTCTTCTAAAGACAGAAGCTCACGAGGAACTGCACTTCAAATCAGCTGAGCTTTATCGGGACTTAATAAAAATCCTAACAAATTATGTTATTATTCAAATCAAAGTAGGATGAAATAGAAACTGTGGACCGAGTCCTGAGCTCAACAGTTTTCTGACTCTGGACAAAAAATTCAACCCAAGTGTATGGTGAGCCCTGAGAGTTCAGAAAAGAATCCTTGGACCGAACAGGGCTTCCAAATGCAGAGAGTAGTTCCCAGCTGATTCCAGAATGACCCTTCCCTTGTGCCAAACACAAATCTAGATGACTAGCAGGTGGTAATTAAAATTTAAGCACACAATTAATTCATACACAGGTACGTAAATCTAAAATTTAAAAATTATTAATGGCTTCTCTCCCTTTATTAATTTAGAACTTAATTTGCATTTACTGTCTAGCTGAGTGGATCTCAAAGTTGATGCCATTTCAGAAACATCTGGGGACTGACCATGAACTACAGCTGCTGGAGCTTCAGCTAGAATACATCTGGACTGAGACTTGGCCAAGGTGTTTAGTTATTCTCCCCACGTGGCTGTTAAGAACAGGGTCACTGAGCATGTCCAGTGTGGCAAATCACAACTTGGCTAGTACTAAAATACTAGGTTCTCTTGTGTTCACTACCCATCACTCAAAACTGCTTTACCCATTGAGATTTAAGAACTTGGTCTACTACATCATTCAGGGCAGCCTGAATTATGCAGCAAACCCTTCCTAAAAACAAAACCAACAACAACAGAAACAAAGAAAAAGCAAACAAAATAAAAACAAAACCTACAGCAGTTTAAGCAGACTTCAAGTAGACAGCATTTCCAAGTTGCCTTGCTTATGTTAAGAAACAGAAATAAGTAATAAATAAATAAAGATTATTCAGCGGGGTTAAAATGGAGTGAGATTTACAACGTTGTAAATTCCTCACATTAAAGCTGAGCCCTTTTTCTAATTAAAAAAAATGAGACACGCTTTATAGCAGAATTTCAAGGCAATTGTGTAAGAAAAAAAACATACTTGTAAAAAAAAAAAAGACTGTCTTGTTTCTCTTCTGTTTGTTGTCTTCCCTTTTGTTTTGAAGTTAAGAAGGCTAAGAAAACCATGATGCAGTACAATTCTCATTATCTACCCTTCCCACAGTCAGCTCTAGTCTTCTTAAAGAGTGGCATAGTTCTGAGAGAGGCCACTGATGACTGGCCAAGCTAACTGTAAACAGTTCTGTAGTCCATCCTTGTGTCAAGGGGTGACCCTGGTCAGCCTGTTGCTCACTATGACATAAACCAGTGCATCGTGACCTGGTGCTCTCAGTTCTATCAACATCTTACCAGTGCGCTGCCATCAGTCCAGCGGAAGTCGTGTTCAAACATCTTGTCATTGAGACCAATCCACTGGTAATCATGACCCACACCTAAGTGACAAGGAGAGATGCTTTATCACTGTTTAAGAGTACTATTTCAAAGAACGTTATTTTCAGAGTGAGTTATAAATCCTCTTCTCTGGTTTTTAATTAGTTGTTCATAAAAAAGAAACTCTTTCTTGATTCGTCCTTTTTTATCCGCCCATGGGCATTAAGTTAACAAGCACATTTTCAAATACTATCAAGACATTAAAATATTAGAGGCAATGATTTCTCTAGAAATTCCCTGTAATTCAATATTTTCTGTATTTACTCACGATAGAAATTATCCATTTACTTATCTTGTTAATCAATGTCATTGGTAGAGATTTAGTGGCCCTCAGAAATATACTGGATGATAGATTCTCCCTCACTTGGGAAAAACACACTTCTCTTTGGAAAACAATGACCATGAAGACCAAACAGTTTTGAGAAATCACTTTCAAAGGCACTTATCATGACATGAGTCACTAGTTAAAATAGCGTGCAATAAAGCTCAAGGAACTATACCCAGATTACGAATTAACAAAAATATCTCAGAAGGATAGAAGGCATTGTAGGGAAACATTTAATTGAACATAAATGCCCTTTGAGCATATGCATATGCTTTTTGGAGCAAAGTAGTTCTAGCAATTGAATATGTAAAAGCCCCCTCTTTCCTCTGGGCTCAGATGTTAGGAAACGGCCCCAGTACTAGGTTTTATCAGCTTTCAGTCTTCACCTTGTGATTATGACAGGCAGCTCATTTTCTAACATCATCAGACCACAGGAGGAAGACTGGTATGAGTAGAGTTGACTCGGATGCACAACTCGGTTTTTTAATTTACCAGAAAAAAACTCAACTTTCTGCTTAACTTTGACAACACATGAAAATATTTAAAATAGAAATGATAAAGTTAACTAATCATGATAAATACATTGAGCCATAAAAATAGCCCTTTGTGTAAGGGGAAGACAAGATCAAATAGCAATTGCTTATGTTTCAACCTATATTCAACTGTGCCACCTGTTACCGCAGACTGCTAAGTAGTGACTTTTTGTACTATATCTGAAGATATTCTTAAGTGGGAACAGTAATGTGGTTGACTTTATGTAGTTCAAGGTAAGAGACTTCATACACTGAGTGAAGACAGAGAGAGTTACTTTAAATTGGGATCCAAAGAAAGCTAAGATAGTGGTAACAATGAGTGAATTTCCAAATAATTCTTGTCTAGTACGTACGATTCACAAACATCTGTTCCTCGTGAGAAAGAATGCTTGTGAGGTGGGCACCCTGCAGACGACACTCCCTTTCAGCAGCGTCCCATGTGCGACGATGAGCAAAGTATTTGTAGCACTGCCCTTGGAATTTGTGCCAGCCATAGTCACATGTCTCAGTGTCTGGAAAGAAACAATGCCAAGATTTATTAAACTTACCTACGTCATTCAAACTTGGCTCCTCAGTCCCTGTGTTGATAGGACACCCAAACCAATATCTTTGCAATGTCCCTGAAGTAAATGATTCATAAGTTTTGGTCACAGTGACAAAGACATCATTGTAAAGTAAGCCAACTGATCCCAACAAAGGGGGTGGTTGTACATCATTGGACTAAAAAGGCACTATCTAATGGCAATTTCCTTAATTATGGACAGTGTTTGAAGGAGACAAAACCAGGAAGGAAATCAGTCTAAAACCTCATAGGCCACAGAGCTGAAGACTTATTTGTATTGCTGCTAATTTCTTTTCAATACAACTTTTCTAAGCATATCACTCCCAAGTGATAGGATAGAGACTCTAGCTAACGAGGTCACAGATACTATATTTGTACAATGATTTCAAAAGTTCTGGAAGGGTTCACTCCCAAAAGAACCCTCTGGGAGGCTACAGGCTCTTGTCATGTAAGATTTATGGAAAGAAGACATGTCATGAGTAGGAAGTTGTGAGAACAGAATTTGGAATATGTACTTTCTTCTGAAGAGGAACAACTGGGAAGTTCTGGTGCATATGCACCAAGCTTTTGAGTTAATTAAAAGAAATAACCAAGTTCTTTAACTTAGCTACTTTCTCCTCCTCTAGTAACTCAAATCCATGAATGTGTTTTCTCACCTGCAATGGGCTGTGAGGTACAACTGATATTTCAATGGAATAATGATGTCGTTCAAATACATCTAATTTTTATAACAATAAATATTAAATTGACTACTTTGTGAAAGTTCCCTGTTAGACCCACCACAGACTATCTTTACGGAAATAATTTTGATCTTCATAAAATATAGATCACAAATACATTGAAATAGTTGCAGACCTTCCAGATCTCCTAATAAAACTTATTCTACCTTAATTTTACCAATTAATAGATTAAAAAAAAACATACCAAGGTCAAATGCTATTTTTATGTGCTGTGGTACTCAAAGCCCTGATTTTTGTCTAATCGATTCCTCTTTGTATAGGTTGAGATTTTCATCCTGAGAGATTTAAGGGTATTTTTTTTTTCCTGACTTCAGTACTTCCAGCCACGATATGCAACAGATGTGACTCATCCCTGAAAACAGTCACTGGTCCAACTTGCCTGTTAGAGCTGTTGGTTTGGTGCAGGCAGTGGCTGACTTACTGGTTTGGATAAATGTGCACTGGAATGTTGCCTTGTGATATTGTTTAGACCTCACCAATTCTCACAGGAAAAGATGCTTGACCTAGCTACATGGTTCAGTATAAAAGGATCTGAAAGAACCCCCAATGAAGTAAGTTTTGGTTTATGGCTATTAGTTTTCCTTTGGGAAAAGTTCACTTGAAAAAACTCAGTAGTAGGGATAGAGGTCAGGGAAGAATGATGGCAGTTTTGCTTTTTATTTCTCTGTCTTTTGTCACTAAAATGGATTGTCATTAACTATGCTTCTCTTTACCATAAAAGCAAAACTGTAAAATTCAAATGCTTGACCATCACATTCACAGTTATTCCCCCAGAAACCCACATGCTAGAGACTGCTATTGGAATATCAAGAGGTGGTGGCATGAGAGATGAACCCCCTTGTAAAAGGTCCTTAGATAAGGGGTCCTATCTGGTGATGCAAATGCTTTTTTGGGTCTTAAGGTAGATGTCTTTAAAAAGAGTAAGTCTGCCCCTCTTAGGTCTCTGTTTTGCTTCTCTTGATCTCTCCCTTCTGCAAGCAAGTTGTTTGTTTTGTGCTTCTCCATCATGTCATGATGTGGTAGGTCAGCCCCCATCAGAGGCCAAACAGATGGAGTTACACTGTTTTGAACTTTTAGCCTCCAAAAATTGGAAATTAAGTGAGCCTCTTTCCATTGTGAATCAGATAGTTTGTTATAGCACAACAAAAGAGACAATTGCCTTTCTCGGTTGGTAAGTCTTCTAAGAGCGTGGGTCTAAATATTAACGGGCCAGGTTTGTATTAATACCAAGGTAGGAGAATTTGCCAACTCTACTACGATAGCACTTTTTAAAAATTGTGGAACTAGGAATTGAACCTAGGGATACATGCATGCTAGGCAAGTGCTTAATCATTGAGTGATAGCCTTAGCCCTTTCTCCATGTTTTTATACTGAAATAACATCTCACTAGATTGCCCAAAATGTCCTTGATCTTGTCACCCTCCTGTTCAACCTCACAAGTAGGCGGGATTGTAGGTCTGTCCCAAAAATCCTTGCTAAACCAAAGTTTTCTGATATCTGGAGAGATGGTAGATAGATAGATAGATAGATAGATAGATAGATAGATAGATAGATAGCACTTTGATTAAGTCACTTTGATTTTTATAAAGTCGAGAGCCATTTTTTGTCTTTAATTTCTATTATCATCAATTTAACAATGGTACAATTAAGGATTGCATAATTAAGGATTATTTCCTAGGGTATTGTTTCTATGGGACAGTTAATAATTGCTCCTAGTGTTTTTCCAACTTCATCTAAAAATAATGTAAATCTCGTTTTCATTTTTCAGTTTATTTTTTAAGAGAACACTCTGGCATATATGTTTAGTCCTTTACCCTTATCTTAAACATCTGGGATCAATCTAGAGAGCTTAGTACATGGCAGGCAGGCAACCATTCTACCTCTGAGGACTGTCACAGGCCCTGTAGATAATACTTTCCTTAAAACAAAACAAAACAACAAAAAAATCCTCCTTAAGATGGACATCCTATTTTATGCCTCAGAGTCCTTACAGTGCAAACATTATAACACAAAGACCCAGCAACTCCTGCTCAGGACCACAGAAGCTGAAGATTGCTCTTAACAACCACGCCATAAAAATCTGTCCTGTATGCTGTGTGGGTAGTGTTTTGAGTACCTCTGATACAAAGCTGCTAAGCCTTAAGATATTGGCAACACCTCAATCCCTAGCCCCAGAAAGCTGTACTGGCTTTATAACACTCTGTCTGCATCTGTTTCTCTACTGTTCTAAGAGCCCTTTCTAGCGTTTGTGATTAGTCCACCAAAATATGTTCCCTGTTCAAAGTTACTGAGACTTAAGCAGTTGCTAATGCAGAGCAAAGGTCAGCTGGAGAAACAATGACACAGTCATAGGAACTTTGGATAGAAAACTGTTTAGACAACAGTGTTGTTAATGAAGAAAGCATTTGTTCTTAGGCAACCTGAAAAGAAGAAAGAAAAATCTCCCAGTGCTCGAGCAGTGAATTACAGGAGTGCAGCTGCGCTGGGTAAACAGACAGGGTAGACATTCAGAAGCAAACTAAACAGGAAGCCTAGACTTGTTGGAAAAAGAGACAGATGCACCTAAAAGTTAGGTGGCGCTATGAATGAAGAAGCAAGCAGTCTCTTTTCAAAGCGAAGGGAAGAGGTAACTAGGCCCAAGGTTCCTTCAGGGAATCTAGTGCCACTTAGTCCATGGAATGTTCACTAAGCAATGTTATGTATCTCGAACTTTGAGAGTTGCTTTGTCAGCTGGAAGATGTTGGCAAGCCTTGGGTTTTAGACTTGAGCTGCCCAGGGTCATTTTACTTATATGTCACCTTGGATGCACTCGATGCAACAGTTCTCACTGATTCACCAAGACCTGAAAAGTGATCCAGTTCGGAAATTCACCTTTAGGGTTGCAGTATCAGAAAACAGAAGGTGGCCAATAAGTACTTGGGCAAATTACTGTTTGTTTTTGGTTTGTTTGTATTATTTGCTCCTTGTACTTAAAACTGCAGGTTAGCGATCATTTCGATGCACTTGGAGTGTTTAAGTGTCTTAGCTTTCTGTGTTTGTGAAGTCATATGTCTCTAAACTTATTTAGTTTAGTATTTGTTTCCAAACACTAAAGGTTGGTTTGTTTTCATATGTAAAACTAAATCTAAAATTGACTTGCTCTGTGCAATTTAAAAAACAGAGAAAAGTGTTTAAAATGCAGGCATCAGCCTTCTCCTGTAACAGTAACTTCAGTCCACCTGACTATTGGTGTTGCTCTGGCTTACACTGAAGTGAACATCTAGATTAATGCCATAAAATGGGAGAGGACAGGCCAATGTGTCTGGGTGTTGAAAGAATACATTTTCATTTTGTTTGGTGGAGGGGAAGCTTGGTGCTGACCACTCTTATCATCGCCAAACCACTGCATAGCTTTAAGAGGAGGAAATCATCTTTGCTCAGTGTCCTGAGCAGGCAGTCTGTTTTGGAAGGATGCAACAAGTAAGCCGTGTTACCACTAACCACCTTAGTTCCACCATATAATGCAAATTACAAGGATTGTGAGATTTGAGGCCTTTCTTTCATTCAGAAAACCAAGTTGCTTCTTTACTAGGAGGGTTTCCCGGAAGCAGTTAACACATCATCTACAAAGCATATGGCAAGCCATAGTTAATGCACTGTAACCATGTGTCAAGGTAGTCTCTAGATATAGCTGGCCACGAACATAAGCCCTAGAACATAAGCCTCACATGCTTATGGTGATGAAACGAAGGCAACTAACACTGAGTGCATTAACTCTGACATACAAGCCATGAGATGGTAAAAGCTGTTTGTGTTCCCAGGAATAATACTTATTACCGTATTTCTTTTGTGACCATATGTCCTTATATTCAACTCAGCATGCCTATCTGATTTCAGCACATCAGCAAAACAAGCATAGTCAAGTCCACTCTGTAGTTTACATGTTTGGGGCTATTCACATATTAGGAACGTTAACACAACCTGTGAATTTTTCTAAAGCAAAACATATAGGGCAAATCTGAAAATTAACATCATTAACATTCATCCCAAACATGCTTTAATTGTTCTTACCTTGTTCACAGAGTGCACCAACATAACTTGGAAGACAGAGGCATCTAAATGTATTAAATCCATCCACACACGTGGCTCCATTCCGACAAGGGTTAGAGTGACATTCGTCAAAATCTGAAATAAAATAGTAACACGATCAAAGTGAGTAAAATCGTCTTATTTAGAGTGAGGTTGTTAGGTAAAATATACGATGGCAACTAAATATGATTTTCAGATTTTATAAAAATAATTTAGTGTAAGTATATCATGTGTTATATTTTAGTCAGTGTTGTACCTACAAAATACCTCATCTTTGGTCTGAAATTTTCTTTTGTGAATCTTTCTTTATTGCAACTGGACACCCTAAAACAACTGCAAAATGATCCAGAGTAAGGTGTTTGTTTCCATTGCTATTACGTAACTCCAATGAGGCCTGGAACTCATAGGAATCTCCCATCCAGTGATTGAAATTTCTGTTACTTCAAGATGTTCACAAGACAGCAAAGACAGTCTTGTGAAGCCTTGATGGGTGTGGATTGTATGGACAGAACCCGTTAAAATCCTGTTTAATTAATCCACTTAATATACATTTCATTTACACACGGGTTTCTCTGAAATTGCTGACAGATTCCAGAGGACATTTTCTCTTCCATTACACCCGCTGGAAAAGTGTGAGTACATTAGCTCCTCAGCCAAGAGCATCTTACCCAGTTCACACTGGTCTCCACTGTATCCAGGCGCACAGGTGCACACATAGGAAGTCTCAGTAGGGTAGCACGTGCCTCCATTGAGGCATGGGTTTGTTTTGCAGAGATCAGGTCCTATCAAGTTCGGGAAAATAAGAACTATTAGTCTTTTCTCCCAGGTTTAAATATATTTTAGCATAAAATATCATTTACTGCTACTATAACATAAGCTTTACCATAGCAATTTATAGAGGTAATACATATGAAATTAACTTTACTCTGGAGTGTTCCTTGGCATTATAACTAATTGTTACAAATCCCTTCTATTCTATTCATTTCTAGGATTCAATCATTATTATTTGTAAACAATACATTATACCATACCTGGCAACTAACATATTCTATGGCAGATTTAGTTGGCATGATAATGGCAATTGATTTTAGTTAAAAATGATTACACATATGTGCACAGTGAATGGAAATGTATTTTTTAAAACGATGTTAGTTCATGTGAAATGGCTGGGTACACAGAACATGCATTCTTTTAGCAGATTGGCTTGTTACCAGTGTTTGAATCACTATTGCCTTTTACCACTTAATGCTCAGAAACTGTCTTCGAAAGTGTGCACTGACGTTTCTTCTGCTATATTAACATGCCTTTTCCAAAAACACGTTCCAACTGTACTCCTTTAAACTATACTTGAAGAAAAGCAACACATGAATTAAACTCTACTGTATAAAAACAACTCCAAATACAAAACCTTACTTAAAAGGAAGCCCAAAATGTTATTACAACTTACTTAACAAAATATAAATAAAACTAACCCTCCTAGAGATAGATGCAAAAGCTCAAACCATAAATTTTCAGTTTAATGTAATATTTTTAGGGATAATTTTAAATAAAAATACTTTATACCTCTGAAACATATGTTTTCTTTTGTAACATTGTCTACACATATGAAGTTTATGGAGAACGTGAGTATTATTTCAGAAATGTTTAATTCCAAAAATGTCCAGGGATCCAAATGAAACTTGAAAGTTTTGCAAAACAATTTAAATTAAATAAATGCTATATGTAATACAGCTGCAGTTTTAAAAATCTTATAAAACCCAAATTCTGAAATACATGTACATGACGAGATATCTAACGTCTGATGACACATCGGCTATAGAAGAAACGTGACTTATTCTCAGACAAGAAGTTCAAAGCCAACCTTCTGTAGCATTAGGTCAAATCTAGACAACTAGACAGGCCTGATAAATCTACACATCCATATTTAGTTCATATTAAAATCAGGTAAACTCACATGTATATTTCAGTTTTTTAAAAATCTGCCTTGATTTTTCTAAAATACTTTCTCTTGTATTTCCAAAGATTCTTCAAACCTCCCTGACAATCACGGTTTTCCACATACTAAAGTGCTCTGCCTCGGTGACAAGGTTGCAGTATGTGACACAGGCACACCTGAATGGAATCCAACTGGAGCTTAGGGGGCAGTGCTTATGGTACTGTGAGTGCTTCCTCCCCATCATAAGACACCAGACACCACACTGAGATCACGTGACAAGTATGGGCAGGGACAGGGAGGAAAGAGCTTTTCCGGTGAACTTAAGAAGTTCTAATTAAGAGCACATCATTCTTCCCTGAGTAGTTTGGGTGGGCCTGGGAAAGCTAAACCTGCAGCAGATAGGCCAGGTCCTCCCACACGGGCACCTATCTACTGACAAAAGTACAGGGATATTTCTGTGAAGATAGAACACTGTGACTCAGTAATACTGTAGTCTAGATAATACAGAGATGTTTCCCCTTCATCTGCCAATTATTTCCATATTCTTACGTGCATTTCAACTTAATGATAAAACAACAAATATTGGCCAGATTACTAGATCATCATTATTTTGGAGTATAGTGATACTTCAAAATATTCCCAGTGTCAGTCACCTTGGATGAATTTTATTGACAAAATTCTCCGTTATCATTTTATTAAACTACTATTATTTTATTAAAATATCAAGCTTCAAATAAATGTATTCTTCTGATTTCCAAGGTAAAAACATGTGTCTCAGTAATAGTAAGACTAGAAGAATAATTTTAATAGCCATGACCTAAAGTACAGTATTTAAGATAAAACATTTTTAACCAACACAGTCCTTAAAATTGATCTTCCTTCCTCCCTCCCTCCTTTCCTCCCTTCCTTTCTTGCTTTCTTTCCTTCTCTAGGAAGTCATTAAATGACGGTGGTTATTTGTGTGTTCTATTATTATTCTTATTATATGATAGCATTCCAGGAACAGACTATAAAAGCTTACTTTTCAACATTTTCAGGCTAGATTAAGAAAAATATCATCTCTACTAAGTAAAAATTTTAAGTTTACTCTTTATACATTACTAAATATCAGTTGTTAGTTTTATGCTATATTGAAAACCAGTAAAAGGGCAGTAAAAAGACCATGGACATCAGATTATGGTTGTTTTGGGTTAAAACACCACCTTTGCCATGGTATGAATGCATCCTTGGGCAAATTACTGGCCCTTTCTGAATGTCTTATCCGTTTACATTAGATCAATGTAAAAGGATAAGTTTTTAGACATTTTGTGAAGATTAAATGAAATGGCCTATATGAAGTAGTATCAATTTTATGCTTTTTCATAGTCAGTAAATAAATAGAAATTAATTTATCAAGAGGTAGACTGTAAACATACTAAATACACTATGACTAAGAGCTGAGTTAGCAGAATTGCATAAACTGTTTCAAACAATGACATCACACTAGAGTACAGACGGTAACTGATGGAAAAATCAACCACAAGGCATTTATAAGAAATACTATTCTCAAAACTTAAAGGCCTGGTAGATTTTGGTACTGTCATAAGAACATCTCTTAAGGGGGGGAGGGTTAAAAGGAAAGTGTGATTTTTCCCCATTTTCACAGCTATGACATATATTGTAGGACACGCAACAAGGCACTATTTCAGATGTAGATTAAAACACATTGAGTTTTAGACCATTATTTCACTTTGTCCATGTTACAATTGTAAATTGTTTGTAAGACGCGGGGTGAGGAGAAGCAAAGTATGTCTGTAAAGTACAGAAATGTCCATACTTACATTCATTGCACTGACACTCTACTGTGGCTTGGCCTGAACAATATAAAAGTCGCTATGAATTTCACATTACAATAAAAGGCATACATAGATATATAGAACCAAGGGACTGATCCCAGCCTTGGAAACAGATGTATCAATGTGACATCTTACCTGGTAGGTAAACTGCTGTGCCTTCCACGGACTCTTCACTAATGCCAATCAGGAAAGCAGTTTCATTAGAATTGTCCAGAATGGGGAATGGTGGCATTGAATGTGCAGTATTTAGATCCAGAGGACTGACTGTTGCCTGGTTATGGTAATCAAGAATTCTTTGTGACACTTGCTTTTCAGATGTTGCCAGTATAGATTCTCCAAATAATGATGTTTGTGTTTGATGATTAACTTCCAAGGAAGGAAAGGTTGGCCTCTCAGGCTCCTGTGGGATGGGCTGAGGTACCACACCTGTCTCAACCCTGAAAGCTGCAGAAGCAGAAGCAGAATGTGGCCGCTGTGTGGCACCTCCTAGCCCCATGTCATCCTCAGTGGTAATGAAAGGCTCACTCTCTGTTGTTCCGATACCAGCAAGCATTCCAATTGTTTCTCCTGGAATCTGATCATTTGCTTTGTTTGAGGAGTCTTGGGAAGTCTCAGTTTTTGTGGGAGAAGTTTCCAGTTCGTCTAGTAACTTAGGCTTACTTTCATTTTCTGAAGTGTCTAAAGTAGGGTCAGGAGACATAGATGGAGGCTCTGTTCTGTGGACATTTTCACCCTTAATAGTTGCTTCAATATTAGCACGGACTTCCTTAAAAGATCCCTCTAACAACTTTTGTGATGAGGCAGCAGTAGGAGCTGGCTGAGCACTTGTGTGGGGAACCTCTGGGAACTCAGAGACTCCACTGTCTATGTAGACAGGGGAAGGAGAAGATGGTGTCTGAGAGTGCTCAGCCAGAGAGGAAACTGCAGGTGTTGTTTTAGTGTAATGTGTGGAGTCAGATCGTCCTACCATATTGGGGAATTCTGTTAAGGGCTGAGCTACAAAGTATGTACTACCAATACTTACATAAGCAGGGGGATCTGTCAATACTTCCCCCACTCCTGAAAAGAATTCTGGCTGAAAAGAAGGACCTCCATATTTCTTCTCTTCATATTCTTCCTGCATCTTTTCCAAATGTCCCAGTGTTGATATTACTTCACTCTGGTCTGCAATAGCTTGGCCATCAGACAAGGTGCTTGATTCAAATATATCATCGAGAGATATTGCTTCAATTTTGGGTTTATCAATCTCTGGACTAGCTGTGGTTAGTTTACTAGGAATGTGAAGGGTTGACACTGTGGGAAAGAAAGCATCTAATTTTGTCTCTGTGCTAGAAACTGGGACTCCAGTTGCAAAACTAAAGCTTATGCCCTCTGCCTGCTTTCCATCACTGGGAGTCACAGACTCGTTGTATATTGCTTGAGTGTAGCCAGCAAGAAGTGCATCGCCAGAGCTCTCAAATGCTTCCTCAGTTGGAGAAAGGTTAGCAGCTGCCTCATACTTCTCTTGATCTTGAAGGTTTTCTTCATTACTGCTATGTGATCCCAATGGTATCTCTGGATCTAAGTCTGTTTGTATTCCAGGGATGTACTCATATACAGGTTTAGTGTGATCAATGTCTATAATAATATTTTTATCTGATGTCAGCTCAGGAAGAATTTCAACAATAGCACTCTCAGTAATTGCCAACCCTAAGTCCTTACTATCCTCTTTGTCTAGATCTATAATAATGCTTTCAGTGGTTTTTCTTCTGCTAGGTTTCAAGGTAGAACTTTCAAATCTGATATGGTCTTGCAAACCATCTGCAATACCTTCTGAGGGACTCTCATATGACACTGTGCTTGGCAGTGTGCTAGTTGGATACAGGGAACTCTCGTTGTACTTTAAGTGATGCAGGAACATCGCTGAAGCTGTTGGAGATCCATCAATAGCTCCAGGCTCGGTCCTTGACAACTCTGAATGTTTTTCCAGGAAACCATGAGAAGCAAACATGCTGCCTCCTTGAATACTTGCCTGAGTAGTTCCAGAAGTGTAGTCTAAGTCATGAGCATCCACTTCTCCAGATCCTTCTCCAGAGTTTACATTAAATAAGTCAGATAGTTGTGATGCTGATGTAGCAACGGGTTTGATCATTTCAACACTGTAAGTTTGAGGCAGAAAAGTAGTGGGGGAGGTTGCTGCTGCTTTAGCTTCTAATGCTGAAGAATTGTCATTAGAGATCTGTCCAGTCATAGTTTGTGGTCCATGGGTCTGGATTTCCTCTTCCCACTTGAGGGTCTGATTTGGAGAATGTTCCATGTCTGTGAGCTTTATGAAAGGAAGAGTTGAAGTTGTAGGTTCTTCTGTTCTGGTGTCACTCGAAGTTGTGGTGGGTGCCTCTGGACTGTCTTGAGAGATGCTGCCTGTTTTGGAAATGATCGTTCTAACTTCATTTGATGCATCTTCCATTCTTTCATGGTCTTCCACTTTATCACCTAAGATGCTTGTTTCTAAGCTTTCCATGTGAGATGTCTCGGGATACAATGTGCTAATGATCTGCTCCATGTCAGTCAAACTCACTGATGTTGTAGGTAGAGGAGGCAAAGCCTCTCCTGATCCTAGTCCAGAGAATGAGAGATCAGTATTTGACTCTTTACTTGTTAGTTTTGTGCTCTTTTGGAAGAACTTTATACTTTCTTCCTCTTGAGTTGAGGACTCCATGACTACACTTCTAGCTGGCCCAGATTCAGTCCCTAATGCAGTAGTTAAGAAAGAGTGTGACTTTCCAGTAGCTTCAGGATAGGTGGTATATGATTCCAAGCCTGTGATCCCTAGACCTAGAGTAGACATATGAGCTATGGACATGCCTTCCTCCTCCACTTCCTCATTAGTATCGTATGTTTTCATTGTACTTAACATAGAGTAATCTGAAGTTTGGGATTCAGTTTCAATACGTGATTGGGTTTCCAAAATTGTTTGTTCTGGTGCAAGAGAACCATGGAGTGATTCAAAAGTCTTTTGTCCCTGAGCTTTTTCCTGTGTCACTGTTTCACTTCGAATCTCTTGTTTTTCAGGATTGACTTCTGGTTTAGACCACAATTTGCCTGGCTCCATTGTCTGGGGAAAGTCCACTGACATCATGCTATTTACCTTTACGTGCCCATTTTCTGTCAGACCTACAGTATTTCCACTTACTGTTGTTGGTAAAGCAGTGGATCGTTTATCTGTGTCTGTCACTGCAGCCTCTCCTCCCAACTCTTCATCAAAATATGGAGACTCTGTACCAGAAAAAATATCCACAGCTAATGGAAGCACTGGACCAACAGAGCTCTGGACTGAGGCTAGCTGCTCACCTGAGCCCTCAGCCGAAGTCATGAAATCTTCCCAGGGGACGGCTGTGGTACTGGCCACAGTACTGCCAAGTCCGTTTGAGTCAGGCACTGGGTTGATGTTGTCTGAGGTAGGTGGTATAGATGATGAAGTCTGTGTATCTCTAGCTCCTTCGCTCTCAGAGCCTCCCATCCCCACTTTTTCCTCTTTCACTCCTGGATAAGACACTGTTGAATATTCACTGAAGTCACCACTAAAATCTTCTCCCAAAGGAAAACCTGTATACAAATCCCTTACTTCTGCCTGGGAAGTTGGCAAACTTCCTGTTTTTTCAGAAATCAGTGTCTTCTTGGATGTCTGGCTCATAACTCCAGCAATTTCCATGTCTAATACAATACTTGGAGCTAACCCTGTTGGCTCAGAGGAGGATGACGTCTCCACACTGGGAGGTGGAGTACTGGGCAATTCCTTTTTGACTTTGGTTTCAGACTCTAAATCTAATGTAAATGAAGAAGCAGTGATGAATTCCATATCAGTACTAGCATCTCCTGAGCCCAGGTCCATAAAAAGAGAGGGGGGCTTTCCTGAGAGAGTGGTCAGCTCTTCCTGGACCCTGGGATGACTGCTACTACTATGCTCAAGGGGCTGTGCCTCCAAATTTGCTACATCATTTGTTTCTCTAAAAACACGAGTTGAATTTGCCATTTCCTTTTCAGACTCTGTGGGGGTTGTCTCTGGCATAAAACTATCCCAGGTAGCCAAATCACTAGATGCACCTACATTTGAACTTTCTAATTCTGGCGTTAAAAGTAAGTAGTCTGACCTCTCTGTTGCTGGTTGGACTTCCCCTCTGTGGGCTGTATTTGTAGCTCCCTCTTTGTCTTCTTCTCTTTTCCTCCCTTCAAAAGATGTACGGGAAACCCACTCAAAGGTGGCTGTTTGAATTCCAAATTGTGTTGGCCTTGCATCTGCAGAAGGTAGTTGTGAATCCAAAGGAGCGGTGGTTGCAGGAACATAGATGTGGTGATCTGTGGCCAATATCTTGTTCATATCCAAGGAGATGAGCTTATCTGTAGGATCTCTCTGTGGTAAATCCGTTACTGCGTTGAAGATTTTATTTTTATATTCTTCTACTTCCCCAGACCCTTCAATAATAGGAGCTGAAGAACTCCCCGAGAACTCTACAGTTTGACTAGGTGTTATCTCTACCCGGCTTTCCACAGTAGACATGGATTCATCAGTCTGTGAGATTCCTGTTAGGGTAATTGGTTCTTCCTCCAAGACATTTACTGACACAGAACTTGAAAGAATGGTAGAGGTAGATATGGTAGGACTTTGGTCTGTCTCTTTACCAAGTGCTACTTCTGTAGCCCTAGAAAAGATTGTTTTCTGGGATGCTTGGTCAACGGCACCTTCTCCTGAAGACTCTTCAGGAAACAGAGGTATAGGCTTAGGTTGTTTGTGCTCTGGATTTTCAAGGTGTGGACTGCTCGGTGTGATGGACTCTGACCATTGGGTGGTTTTACCATCATGGGATAAGAGTGTAGGGAAAACATCAGGCTCACCACTTGAAAAATGTTCTGGTGTTTCAGGGTAAGTTTCGGGTTTCCATGTGATGTCTAACAATTCAGTGGTGTCTTTAGATGTGTTAAATTGCAGGGTCGTTGACAATTCTGTTTCTGCCAGAATAAACTGATGAGTGTCAGTTGCAGAACTATCTGAGAAATTCTGAGAAGGTGCAACACTTTCATACTGGCCACGCCTAGCTTCTGCAGCTTCTGGGTCCTTGGGCACTGTGGTAACGAGGTGCTTCCCAGTGATATACTGCACTGATGGAGTAGTTGTTACATCAGTTCCATTTACACAGTCCTCCTCTCCATCTTCATCTTCCTCACTGTGATATATGTCTATCTCAAAGGAATCTGGTAACTCGGGCAAAATTTCAGCAAACAGATCATGCAGTGGATCTGTTTCTTCACTGCAAGGTTCCTCTTCTTTAGATTCTGAATCTATTGGATGCCCATTTACAATCATATCACTCAATCGACCTGAAAAAAACAAAGAGTTTTCACAATACTTAAATGGAAGGTTTGGGAGGGTATGACAGAAGACAAGGCTGATCACACTCATACACACAAAGAGAAGGATCTGACTTGTTACAAGTTACGGGAAATCACCTTTCTGTGAATGGTTCTTGCTCTTTAAGTTTGCTGTTATGTAATTACAATAAGAAGAAAAATTAAGAGTGTGGAAACAAATTATAAAAACACTTCAATGCATTTAAGATGACAACAGAATTCTCAAATGAAAAAGATATTATATAGACATTTTAGTTCTGGAATGCACAATTGATGACGCTGTGAGCTGCAAAGAAAGTTGAAATCAAGACCATTTCTCCAGACCAAAAATTAAAAAAAAAAAAAAAAAAAAAAAAAAAGAACATTGTTCCATACATTAAAAAATGATTAGTTTTCTCTCTATTCAATAAGGGCATGAAATTCCTTCTGGCCTCTTCATGCTCACCCTTAAGTGTCTAGTTTTTAAAAAGTAGTTTGTTTCTGTCCCATTTATGATGTAGTGACCACATGTATTCACTGAAGCAATAACGAAGGGGCCTCTGTACATCAAAAATAAAAAGCCACTCACTGGATGGGATATATGGAGTGGGGGAGGGGGCTGGTACAGGTCTTCTTGAAAAGAACAGGGGGAGCCTTTTTCTCCATTACACCATTGTCTTTTATAATATGTGCCAGCACCAAATGGATTTTATCTCTTGCTATTGACATTTTAATGAATGACAATCCTGATGTTGTATGTAAATATTCTAATTACAAATTCCCAGCAATACATATCAACCCATCCCTGGACTGTAGTGCCAAACGGCACCAAACACTAAGACCAGTTGACTTTTCTGTTGCCAGAAATACACCAGCAAGATTTTCAGCCTAGTGTTCTAGAAAAAGAGAAAGCTTGAGGCATCACCCTACCAGAATGCATTCGGCTGTCCTTGATGGAGCCCTGCTGCTCCAGCTACCCTATTTCCAGCGTCGCCACAGTGCATGTGGAAGCACCAGGAAGGACATGGACTAGACACATGTTACACTGGGCCTTACCACTTGCCCAAAAGAACGCTGTTGAAGATTTAGCTTTCAGTTTAGCCCCAACTTCTGACACACAGGTTTAAGATGAGTCTGAGAAATGCACAGAAGAAACAAGCATGACGGAGCCAACTCTGCCTTCATAACCCCATCTCTAAAAGAGAAAAATATTTTCTGCTGGATTGTTCCCCTTATAAGCTGCTTGTTTCCTTGATGGGAGGGATCAACATTCAACATCCAATAAAAAAAGAGAAAATCTAGTTGAGGACTCTTGGTATGGTCTTGCTTTTTACCAGTCCACTGTGCATTAATGTAATGTTTACTGACCTACCAAGGCAAACTCTGTGGATATATGTTGACTTTTTATATTGAAAGCCAACAAGCATGACTTTAGGAGACATATACTGTAATTCCACTTTTGTTCTCACCCTAATAACTGAAATTAAAAAACCATGCTTTCTATATGCCAAAACATACCCATTGGATCATTTTACTAAAATATTATCTTTGTGTCTATTTTCTTTCACCCTAACTATAACTTTCTATTTAACCTTCACACGAGACACATTTTACACACATTTCCATCCATTCTAATGTATACACTTGGATTTCATTTATCCAAACTAAAGCACATGGATACTCAAATGATTAAAATGTATTTCAGTCACAAAGAGAAGTTAGATACATGCCTAATTCCAGTGCACTTAAAAGCACAAAACAATAACATGCTATTTCTGGCATAGATGTTGCAAATAATCTTTAATACCAAGTTAAGAAAATGACTAAATGCCCAGACTTTTACAGAAGCACCATTAAAATGATGTCTGTTGAATATTATCTGTTACTATTATCTTATAGTAACCATTGCAAACTATTAAAGAAGACACAATAACAATTGCAGCTAGTTTGAACAAATGTATACTTTGTCCTATTAGAAGAAATTCAAAGTCAATGTTCAGAGCATAAGAAAGGCTACATTAAAATGCCTTTGCATATGAACTCTTGAAATACAAAATCAAGTTTTATCACTAAAACAAGTAGTTTCTCATCAGTAGTGTTTGAATATAGTTAAATAAGTCCAGATTAAAATACGACATCTGCATACATTCATAAAAATTTAACTAGAGACCCCAAATGTACCAGGCCTAAATGGCTTATATTCTCATGGGTTTCGTTTGTGTTGCTTCATTAATACCTAATATTCCAATTTGATATAAACTGTAATTTTTTTTCTTGTCAGCTAGCCTCACTGGATATATGTTAGGTTTAGTATATATTTATGGATGATAGAGTGATTAGCATAGAAAAACAAACTCACACATAGTATGCAATGAGGTTTTCTATGTGATAAGAGCATCTAAAATGTATTCATTTGACAAAAAGTTCTAATGTATGAAACCACAATCTTTGTGTTAATATGGAGTCCTGGAATTTTTCTACTAAAAAGGATGTAACTAAAGCAAACAAAAAATGCAGAATGAGTTTAAGACTTACTATTTACCTTTTCTGAGAGGAATGCTCTCACAGGTTGGCAACAAGTGGCCATTTGTTCAGGTTGTGTCAACTTACAAATGCTTTCCTTGGCTTTCTTAACTTCAGTTTGAGGATGGAAAAATGTTAACTACCTAGAGTTTTGAATTTGCATCTTTTTTCATACTTTATTCTGTCTGTATATATCTTTTTTTCCCCCACACTTTCAACATTTCATGAATGGAGCAGAGTTTATATAAAACTCTCTCTACAGTGCACATAAATAGCTGAATTCTTCCTGGCTTCATGGCCTGAATTGCCATCAATAATTCCTTCCAACTCATCAAATCCTACTCAGCTGTTTTTGTTTATTCATTTTCCAAAATTGCCTCTGCATCCCCCTTTCCTGTCACCACCCCCACCTACCACACATGTTATTAAAGAGACGGAACACCTATAATTAAGGCAAACCAGAAAAGTTTCTTTGTGGCGTATGGTAGGGTATACCTGTGCTATTGTCAAAGTCCTGTTTCATTGCAAAATAGTGACCTGCTCGATTTCACACTAACAAGAAAGACTTAACAGGGTTACTGACAGTCCAGGGTCTTAGAAGAATGGGCCCTTTTACAGGAGTGCTTTATTTCACATTTTTACTCTAAGGAGAATATAACTTTTATTTAGATTTCAAGAGTCAAACCACAGAACTCAGTAGACTGCATGTATAATCTTTTCTATGTTTATACGGGTATATTTTAACAGCTTGACTTGAATATACTAGTACCACGGTTAATGGTTTTTTTTTTTTTTAATGGCATTTCACACAAGGCTTTATGGATAACTGACATTAAACTATTCACTGAGTATTTTTAAGTACTTCATAGCAAAAATTTGCAGACATAGCACAAGTCTTGCAGTCATTCTGTAACCAGACACAAAACATAGTTGCTATCATGCATAGGCGACTGGTCAAAGTTCATATTCTCTTCAGGGTGTCTTATAATTTAAGTTTAATGGTCTTTAATTAAGTGAAAGATATTGCAGCCTACTCAGCAGAGATAGATAAGACTGTACTTCCTTTAAAATGGAATTTGTTCTAATACATATATATAATCTATCAGTTCCCAATTCCAAAACTAAAATAGCCACACTACGGATCCCTGGAAGGTTCTTGCAAATCTTAAAGTGTAGAAGCCTGAAAAATACTCAAAATATCAAGCTTTCATGTATGTGTAGATGCAAAAAAAAAAAAAAAAGCCATACCAAAATAAATCTTTCATGTCACTCATCTTTCTTCAATTCTTAATGGAAATAAATGACTAAGTAGTACTTTAAGGGGAAAAACATGTGATTTTAATCAAATTGTTTATGATATTCTGAATCCTCAGCATTTTTTTTTAATTTGTGACATAGTTTGCCCCAGCTTAGTACTTTAAACAACAACATTAAAAATCAGGATAGAAATGTCTTCCAAAATGTTGGCAGATGCTTTTGCTCCTTCATTCCCTCAATTCTTGGGAAATATGTGATGTTTATATCTACAAAACAGCCCTCCCAAACACCAGAGAGGTGAGTAATATCAAAGATCCAGAGATCACTGTGTTCTGTAATCCTTGTCTACTTATGACTTAGCTAGCCATGGTTGGCCTACTTAAAGCAGCACTCAAGCATGTTGTCTCCCCCTGACAGACTTTGTGTGCTGAACACCGCACATCTTTTTCTCAGTTCAAAAAATTTCACGCCCAGAAAGGGCCATACACATATGTAAACAACGAGGCTGCTTCTGATTGCCTCGTGTTAAAGAGGCAGGCATGTTATGATCAATAGGCACTTATTTCAGCTTCCAATTGTTCTCAGAGTATACAGTTCCTTCAAGTGCAAAGGCTATTTTTAGATGTAATCATCCTGCCTGAGTTCAGTTAAGAAGATATCACCAAGTGTAGATTCTTCTTTCTTAGAGAGGGCATAGGGAATTCTACTCTCCCTTAACAAATCAACTGATTTCTTAGACAGCATACTCAAGCAATCAGAGACATTTGAGATGCACCTAAGTAGTAAGAAAAAACTATACAGAAAACAAGTAATTTGGGAAGTTTGACTTCAAAATGCTTCCTGGAACAGTCTTTCTCCTAAGCTGACCACGATCCATGATACAGTTCTAAACTCCAAGAGCATGTGACCAGCAAAAACTCAGATAGGTTTAAAAAGAAAAAAAAAAAAAAAAAAAAAAAAAATGGCATGAAATTGGGTGGGTTGGGTAGCCAACATGCATCTGAGCAGAGCCAGAGTGAGTGTAATCCAAATACATATTGTGGAATTCTCTAAAAATTGGTTTTTAAAAAAGAATACAGCAGATATGAGCTGGTCATTCAGCAGATTAAAACTCTGGCTGCTCTTCCTCAGGATATAGATTAGCCCACACAGCTGCTCCAAAACTGACTACTGACTATAACTCCAGTTTCAGGGGATTCAACATTCTCTCTGGCCTCTGTGGGTACCAGGCATGCAAGTGGAACACAGATATACATTCAGACATACAATTATACATATAACTTTTTGAATTGATCAAATAGAGATCAACTGTAAAGTGAAACATTGCTATCCATTTTGCTTCAGTACTCTAGCACTTGAGTCCTTCAACATACATTCATACACATGGATATACATGCTATAGATACAGATACCCAGGTAGATATTACCAGATATTTTAATACCAGCATCAGAATCGATAACTTAAAAGTAAGAAAATCTTTGACTACAATAAAGCATAGGACTCTGATAAGTAAGTTTACAGTTTCTCTTCAGATTCTAAACTTATATCCACTAAACTACAGAATACAAACACAACTCTATTTTGCCATTGCTTTGTCAAAAGTTAATCTTGCTTCCAGTCATCTCTTCAAATTGATCCATTCAATAGGATGTACAAACAGCTCCAGTAACTGGCCTATGATTACCCGAATCCTTCCATTCTCTACTGGAATTTTTGTACTATACATGATGAGTCAGCAATTCTAGAGTCCCACTTTCATATCCCCTTCATTCCTGCTTCAGCCTGCTTCAAATAGACAGCATCTTAATATCCTCTCATTTGCATTACCTTTCCATTTATGAAGGCTTAGTACAGATAGATGCTAGATAGACAGTTAGATGCCACTCACACACAAAGTGGGTATATTTTTACCTGTGGGGCATAGGACTTACATTACATTACATTACATTACATAGTTTGTTATTATGCATGTACTTGTTTATGCCATCCTCCTGCCTCAGTCTCCCAAGTGCCCATTACTGGCTTGTCCCATCAAAGAACTTTATTCTCTCATCTCATGTTTCTCAGGTCTATTTCCCAGCATTATAGTAAAGTGATTCTGTAAGTATAGGATGATATCCTATAAACACAGAATATTCTACCCAGTTAATCTCCCCTTTGAGAGTTCAGTTGCCAGATTATCTTCCTTCTGATTTAACATTAAGAATCAAAAGGTTGTCACTGCGCTGAAGTCCCTTTGAAAAATTTATATCCCTAAGGTCTTTGGTATAACAAAGACAGGGGCACATGAATCATACAAAGTATCTCAAATAGAGAATTTATGGTCATGGAAATTTAGATAATTGTGATACATCATGAATGTACATCCATGGTCTCAATATTTTTTTAATCATTCACCAACTGTAGAAATGTATGTAGGCTTCTATGAAAGCAATGAACATTGGGTTTTTTTCCTTTAAAAATAAATTAAGTGAAGAAACTTACTTGATCCATACAAAGAGAAGAAATTATGTCATTAATGGGTCACTTTTAGTTTCTGAGTTTGCAGACAAAACTTAACAAAGATATAGCATATAGCTGAGGTATGTAATTCTATGAGACTAAAAACATACTGCCCACTCATCATAACTATTTTGGATTCAATGGTAATTATTCTTAGTATGTTAAAGGCACATGTAAATCACAAATATTTCTTTGCATTTTCTTCCTGATTTACAGATGTCAAGGTATAGTAAGACTTGTAACAAACAGAACACTTGCCAAAATCTGACTAATGACTACAGTTTCAGCAGAGAACGATTAAATCAGGAAAATTCTTTCTGCTGAAAACTGGCAGAGTACATCTTAACCTTACAAAGGTTGTGTCGCAGCAGGCCAGAGAGTCGGGAGCTCTTTGCTCTATTAGATGTTCAATACTTTGTTCAGCAAACCTATAAAGATATCAATCGCACGCAGATTTCAAAGGGAATTAAATAACAATGCTCACACCTCCCACTAGCAATTCAGTTCAGTTGTCTGGGGGGTGGTTGGAGTTATGGCTACTTTATTTGGATGCTTCTGATCTATAGCCAAGTGTAGAAGCAGTGTGGGCAAAATATGATTGGTAGATTTCCCCGTGTCTGTCCGTGTCAGGCAGGTGCATCCTGTAGGATTACCTGCTCGTAACTCAGGTTGGTTTGCTTGTGGGTCTCCAGGGAACCTGAATGGTGCTCAAGCATAGGGTGAACACTGCAGGTTTTTCGGAGATGAGTTCTGAGGACTTGTCTAGTACAGAGACTGGTGATCTTATTTTGGGATTGCTATCTGACATATTTATTAAAGTATGACATTGTGGGCTCCCTAGAAAGCCAAGAACCATGAGCTATTGATGATGAAGATGAGGATCATATTGTGTTCCTGTATGTTTTTAGAAACATACATTAATATATTTATATCTCCTGTTTTCCACTTTAATAAAACAAACACCTTTGCAGCATGTGGCTAAAGTAACTAAATTACCCTTTCTATGAGACATCAGGAATACATTCCTGCTATGTGAAACCATTAACCCTGGAAGAGCTGCCCACACATATACTATGTACAAATTATATGAGTGTACAAAAAATTTAAGGACATCTTATTGACACAGCATTTACATTTTCAAAGAAAGAGCTAGAAACTTTCTGTTACTGTAGGAATCCTTTATATTTTAAACTCTTCTGCTTAAACTCTATATCATTCATGAGAAACACTACGTATGGCCTTAATCATTCAGACGTAGTATAGATTATATAGATTTTCCTCCACCAATAGATCAACTCCATTGTTGCATGTATTTAAATTCTCCTCTTGCTATTAGATCTGTTTCCCTCCTGATTCATACTCAAATTGTTGGCACTATTTCTCCAAGGAATACCCTTATAAGTAAGAGAGATGGATTCTCAGGCCTTCACGGGATGACCTCATATAAAAAGGATATTTTGTGCTTCTTATCACATCAGTTATATTGAGAAAAACCGCAAATACCTCAATATACCTGAAAATATCCATGTGTCGTTTTTTTACTGAAACATCTCAGTATATCCACACACCCACTCCCCAGTCATCATCACTACTCTTGGAACTGAAGTCACATCATTAAACAACTACATTTGTATATGGAAAACTGGCTTCACTCGGAAGTAATTCTATGAACTTCTACAATGACAAAAATTGGCAAGTCTCCTTAAAAATATAAAAGGAATTTAAGCTTTACCCCTCTAAAATGAAACTCTAAAGACTTTTTGGGTTTCTGTGCCTTCTGATTCGTTCTTGGTCATCTCTTCCTTTAGCTAACCCCTTGCTGGAAAAGTTCTGAGCATGTTATAAAAGCATAGACACATTTTCAAAAGTCATTCAAGAGCCATTCTTGAGAAAAGAATTACAATGTCATTAGCAGCCCAATTATCATGCACATGAAAGTGCTGGAACTGATGGGTTCTGTTCATGGGCCCTATAGAATCAACACTACAGTTAAATTACAAAGGAGCTATAGTTGCTTCCAGTTGACATTCAAAGGGGCGTGACTGTAAAGCAGCATTCACCACGGTGACTAAGATTTTTAACATGCTCTTTTCGTCAAGCAAGTAGCAAAATATTTCTTTCTTTGCATTATAAAAAACATGATCTAATAGCACAGAGATACCAACAAGATTGAAGTAACATTGACTTAAATGGATTCATTTAACGTAATGTATAGAGACAGCAAAGGTACCTATTACTGATAAATGTATACCTTTGTATGAGCTAAGGGTAGTCACAGCAATTCTTATTGAAAACAATACTGAAACAATACTCAGCAACTATGAATACTGGATGTTCTTGCAAATGGCCTAGATTCTATTCCCAGCATCCATGTGGCAGCTCAGAAGCATCTGCAATCCTAGTCCTAGGGGATCTGACAGCCACTTCTGACGCCTACCTATAGCACCAGGCATGCAAGTGGTACACACACACACACACACACACACACAATCACAGGCAAAAAAAAAAAAAACCATAAGGTAGTAGGATAAAAAAAATTCAGAAATGAAAATATATTTTTTCTTTTAAGTATCATCCAGAAATGAGTGTTTCTGTTTTGTTTTCAGTTATGTCTGCAGGTCACTTTCATTTGGGTCTGATGAAGCTAGCCTGTCCACCCAAGCATTAACCAGCATGGTCACTATTTGTTAACACATGAAAGCCCCTATGAGATACCAACTGCAGAATGGAATCCTCTAAGTCAAATAAAAAAGACACACACACACACACACACACACACAAGTATTTTACATATGATTATAAAATTCTATAAATGTATAGATTGGTGGAAGCTTGTGTTCTGCTAAGTTAATAGCTTCTACAGGGTTTCTGGGATGGGGGAAGGGGGAAGGGGATAACATCTGAAATGTAAATAAATAAAATATCCAATAAAAATGTACACTAAAACAAAACCTTATAAAATATGATTTTTAAAAATTATATATTATATAAAAAATTCTCTACTGCCCCTTGTAGTTAATCTTCCCCACAATACCAAATTTCTCAAAAACCAGCCTATAGCTTTATGTAAGTGTGTTTTTCATATTTAAAATTAGTAGAAGAAATAAAGAAGATGGGAGTTGTTTCTAAATGATGTCACCAATACAGGGTGGTAATTGTGCATGAGGAATGTGAACAAGTGAGTTCCAAAGTAGAGGTGAGAATTCTTCGCTTCTCAGAATCTAAATGATGCACATATTACTACAGGAACAATTTCATCAGCATCTTATATTTTTACCATTTCTATTTAATATTTAGATTTACATTTAGGATGACAGAAAAATAGTAAAAAAAAAAAAAAAAAAACCTAGCAAATGTAGTCAGGCAGGGCTGACATATGATAACATATATGAATCTGTATGTGGAGGTATGGCTATGAGTACTGGCATGATGCTAACGTGTAACACCTGACATTTCCAAATTATTTTTTGACTCAAAGATACAGCTACATTTTGTTTGTGTTTGTTTTAGTAGTTGCAGTTGTGTTGCACTAATTTGTAATTTTTCAAGAAATTTAACCCGAGTACCCCTTTCCAAACTACAAAACAACACAGCAACAACAAAAAAACCCTTGATGTTACTGAAGAAACCCCTTCTATATTGTCAAATCCTATAGCCTTTAGACGTGTTCACAAAGAAAGCCTTCTAATAATTTTCCCAAGTGCAGGTGTACAAATTACTCCTGCAAGAGCCGAGTCAAGGTTTCAGCATCCCTGGGCCACTGTTAACCACACCCCACAGCATTTTTCAGCTCATAAAACCTTTATGGGCTGAGAAGTTCCTTCAGATTTTTAAACTGTTAACTCCAGCTACCCGCCAGCAGCAGAGCCAATGTTGCCATTAAAGTGCATGCATCTGAGTGGATGACGTAAGCACACCTTGAGTAGCATGTTTTGTTTCACGGTATTTCATAAAAGTCAAGCTTTATATCACTCTCTGAGTGCAGCAGAAATTATAAATGCCGTGGTTTCATGTAGCCTGGGTGGCATTTTCACTCACTTGAATGCAAAGTAAATGTGAAGGTAAATTCTATTCGGGTGAATGGGTGAATAGGTTTATACAATGGCATGCATGCACCAAGGATTTTCCAGTCTGGAAATATAAAAAGTTTGACTTTCCACAGTTCCTCATTAACACACCTGCCTTAGAACTTAACTGAACATCTGTGTTGGGGTTTTCATGGGTAAAGTTCAATATACTTGGAAAATTAGGTTATTGTTAGAAAACGAGCAACATTTGCTAACCGAGTAGTTGGGACTTCTGAAAATAATAAACCCTGCTGTCGTTTTAAAGAAGAATGTGTATCTAGAACACACTGAAAGCAGATGAAAGAGAGGCGGTGCCAGTGTTCAGTGCCCCCTCCCAACATGCACATACTGTAACCGTGTCTGATCAAAACGGCCAGATAGTTCGTGATTTTCTCAGAGTGTATGGTCAATATGACCCTATGTTTTAGATGTGGAGGAAAGAAACCAACTACGGAGGTCTGGCTGAGTGGAGACCACAAGGCACCTAAAAAGGCACACCTCTGCATAAACTATTACAGCCTTAGACTATGCAGACCCCCATTTGAACTACTATGTATAAATGTAATGGTTCTGCTTTTCACCTGCTGATTGCCATCACTTGCTGGCAGTGGGGAGGGGGAATGTGGTCAAGTGTCAGCCTTTTTCCATTTTGTACTTCGAATGTTCTAAGCTAAATGTCCAGCTTCCCATTCCCATTGTTCAATGCCTTACATTTCCAGCTTCAAACTATTTGATACAACTTAGTATGTCCCTAACAACACAGTAAGATAAACTGGAAAGACATAGTCTTAATTGGTATGAACTTTTCAAATCTCGAAATCAAAAGCTGATACCCATTTCCTCTCCTCTCTATTTCCTGCCCCTCATCCCAGGGTTGCAGTTTTATGTTTAACTAACAGCAATTCCAACTTCTACTTCTTGGTAACATTTCCATTTGCAACTCCAGTTTTGAGAGATGTAAAAATAATGTAGAAGACAGGAAACCATTTATGATTTACAAAATACTGTACCAGTAACAAAAGAAAAAAAAAATCATGTTTCATTCCTGGCCTCTAAAATGCTCTGCTGAGAATAGGAGATAAACTTAGCAATGCAGGGTTCTGTGAACTACTGTTCTCCTACAGATATGTTCACATCACAAAAATTCTGGGGAAGCAGGGCAAATAGAAGTCATAAAGTTTCTTTGTACAACACTAGATACCAATTGAGTTGGAGGTACAGGTACTTTTCAACAGCTGTACTCCTGATCACCTGGATGAAAAGACCATCTGTCTTCTGAATGACACTAAGCAGGGCATATTCTAATACCAAGAAAGAAACTGATAAGCAGACATACTTCCAGTAAGGCTTCTCGGAGGCAGGATACAGAAAGACGGACATTAATTATTTAATTCTTCTATTAAAATTTGAACTCAACGACTTAATAAAACCAGTAGACTTAAGCTCTACATTTAAAAGACACAAAGAAACGTGAAACTGTTTGTGCTATGTATGTGCTATGCATTCTCAACTCAGCTTCTCGAGTTTAACATGGCGATGTACTGTCACTTTTCAGTAAGAACAAGACATGTTTGATAATGATAACTGCAAGTATTAGGCAATGCAAATAAACAGCTTTTAGAAGAGACAATGAAATCACAATAAAAAAATAACACAACTTGCCTTTTAGAAAGACAAGGTCGTGTTCACAAATTCACCTTCTAAAGTTGTTAATGATTCCAAGCAATTACACACACACACATACACAGACACAGACACACACACAAACACACACACACACACACACACACACACACACACACCAGTCAATGTCTTATAATTGTTAAATTTGAATTAAAGTAGACCTATTACCCATTCCATAACTTATGTGATAAGCCTGCAAATCCTGGAAGAGAAAAAAACAAACCTTTAGAGATCATCCGGTCAACCTTAGGGATATGCAAAATCATTTAGCTGTCTACATTGTGAGGGCTGAAGGTTAATGGTGGCAGACCAATGAAATGTTAGCACCGTCTAGTGCTACACATGAGTAGTAATGTATGGAAGACACAGAAATTAAAACACTTTGTTCTACACACTCTGAAGGGATGTAACAGTGATGAAGTGGTTGTATTAGATGATAAAGCAGGGCTTCTTACAACTTTCAAAATAAAACTGTACCTAACACTCTTCCAAACTGTTTAACATATCCTTCCAATTCTTGTACGGATGCATGAAGCTAACATACTTTGACACTCCAGTTATTGTTATCATCGAATGGCAGCATTTGGTATGATGGGCATCTTAACTTTCAAGAGAAAATGCTAATTGCCTTGAAAACAAAGACTTACCTGTCTTGTTTTCTCTGACCTCAATAATATAAACATTTATGTCAGGGTGGAATTTGGTCCCTGCTGGGGGTGGTGAAGTAGACAACTCTTGAGGTTTGTAAGTTGTTTTTCTTTCCACAACTGATAGTCTTGTTGGCTGGGCTACAGGAGGTTTTGAGGTCCTGTGATACTCTTGATCAATATCAGATTCTGTTTTCGTGGCTATCATATCAGTGAGAGTGGTCACAGGGTGCTGTGTTACAGATTCACTAGGAAGTATAATGGCACCTGTTGTTTTCTCACTGGGCTCCTTCTCAAAGATGCGTGGTTCCTTGGTGACTGGTGAAGATGGCCTCAAGGGTGGCGTTCTGTGCAGGCTGTCGACAGCAGTGAAGACACTGATATCACTTGGAGCTGTTGGAAATTCTGGGAGCTCAGTGGCTCTGGGTTCAAATAACCCTGAGCCTAAATCTGTATCATCTAAGGATGTCTTTTTTCCTTCCTCGGTAGTTTCTTCCATTAGCTGTGTGACATGAGTCCCGAAGGGCCTCAACGTTGGTGCAAATTCCATTAGACTACTACCTTCTGCTTCATAAATTACTTCTGGCTCTGTACTTAAAACTACTGTTGGCCTAATGGTGGATACCAGTGTTAGCATTGTATCCATCTCCACTTCCTGCTCGGTTATTGCACCAGGTGGATAAGACGTACCAACTGGAGTGGTTTCTAAACCTGGGACTCTTTCAAAACCTGTTGTCAATCTGTCTTCAGCGACAGTATATGTTGACCCCTCCCCCTCTTCTTCAAAAGCTGTTGTCTCCTTGCTCATAACTGCTGTAGAACTGAGAGCATGAAATGGGCTCCCTGGGGTTTGCGGTTCTTCCTGTGTTTCTCCCTGTGAGACTTCTGTTGTTCTCAACGCTTCAGGAGAGATGGTTGCTTCTAGATGAGTTTGTTCAAGGATATCTTGGTCAGATTTGCCTAGAACCTCGTCTTCCAGTGGAACAGAAGTTTCCAATACACTCCATTCTGTCTTAGGAATTATAGAAAGAGGACTAGTGTGGGATACGTCTACATAAGTAGTGGGCTCCTGCGTGCTACTATAATTAACAAATGCCAATTCTTCCACATCAGAGGTGTGGACAAATGGTGGGGAAGTAAACAGTGGCTTGGAGGCATCTGTATCTTCACCCAAAGCACTTCCTTCCACTGTTGCATTGATGATCTGGTCTTCTGTGCTTGTGGTGGGCAGAACCCTGTCTCCGGTTGCAGGTTCTCCCAGTGTTGACTTTTCTGCACTGCCAATGGATGTAGATGTCTGAAATGTAACTGTAAACTCTCCAGATGTTAAATCTTCCTCAGAAATCTTTTCTAATGGTTTTGGAGTACCATCTGGGGAAAGAGTGTATTCATCTCCTCCATCTGTGAAACTTAGGGTTTCTTTATCCTTCCCATTTGTCCCTATGGTGCTAAGTGAGACCAAAGGCAATTTTGTAAAGCCTGCATGTTCTGTTGAGGGCAGAGGCTTTGAAGTTGAATTATCTTCATCTCCTGGCCATTTTGATACTGTGACCACTTCCACATTTAAAGTACTGTGGGTCAAATGAGCTCTTGTAACATCTCTGTCAGACTTTGTAACATCTGTTTCTAATCTAGTCAGGATTGTCATTTCTTCCACATCTCTTGCTGCTGTCGGCTTTACAGTTAACTTCTCAATTGTCAATGCTGGGGAAACAGATTCGGTCCTTTCCACTGAAGACTCTAAGGAAGATGTAGAGACAGGCATTCCAGAGAAACCTTCTTCTGTTGTACCTATAAATGGATCTTTGGTGGTCTTTTCTAGCATCTCATCAACTTTATAAGGATCTTTTTTCAACTCTGGTCTTGGCGTTCCTGTTCTCTCTCTTCCTTGTATCACTTCTGTTTGTAATGATGGATAAATAGCTGTGGTTATCCCCTCTACTGATATTGTGTCACCAGAATATGGAAGCAATTCTACTTCTGTAAGATGCTGTGATGGGAAGGGGGTTGTAGGCTGTGATTGACCAAACTCATCTTCAGTTATCTTACCATTAGTTTGGGGTTCTTTCTTTTTATCTATCAGTGATCCATCTGTGCCAAGCATGGTTATTGTTGATATTGAAATGGACTCTAAGTCCCCTAGCTGCGAGTAGGTAGTGTCTTCTGATGTTTTTGATACTGTGATGACTTCAGGTATTTGGCTAAAGACTGGGGTGCTCTGACCAGATCTAACTGTCAGTGTTCTGTCTTCTCTGTCATCTTCTCTCAAGGTGAATCCATAGTGACTTATGGTTGCCAAGTCAGGACTGGTGCTTACTGTTGGCATTTCAGTCTTGTGCTCCAGGGTCACTTCCGTGGATTCAAATGGTGTTCTGGTTTCTGGCAATTCCTTGAAAGAAATGTGATTTGTGATTTCCATGGATGTTACTAAGGGGCCCACTTCTATTTGTTCAATCTGTGTAACTGATTCATGTGTTTGTGTATCCTCTGTAATTCCATCCTGTGAGCCAGTAGTATGTTGGGAGATGACAGTTGTACTTTGGAGTCCCTCCTCCTTAATTTCAGATATGTCTGGCTGTCCAAGTGGTCCTGACCCAGAAGGCAAGTAATCATCCACATCCCAAGAGTTGATGGTATTCCCAACAGCTGTGGGTGATTCAGTGGCTAATCTGTCTGGGACAGCCTGAGAATAGACTACAGATTTCTGTTCAGAATTGACTATATTTCCTGCAGGAGGGAAGTGTGTGGTAAAAATAGGTAATTCGGTGACTAATGGAATGACTGGTGTAGCTTTGTCAGGTACCATGTGTGGTTCTTTGGATAAACTGGGTGATGCAGTTTCTGCGAGGATATTCATTTCGATGGTGGTTGCCTCTGATATATTCTGTTTAGCTAGAAAGATAATTTCAAAGAGTTAATTAGACAAGTTAATTACAAGGCGTTGCATGACCAGTGAGTGCTTAAGTGTGGCTCTGTAGTTTTAAATAGACCCAAGTGATCTATGATATGAAGAAGCCTGAAATCTAAACTCAAATTAACAAAAAGGAGGATAATTGATCATGTAATAGTCACAAACTTGTAAATTGTTTTGCATCGTTAAGTGTTATAGTTGATTGTGTAAATAATTGCTTTCACAAAAAAATGAACATTACATGTTTTAAGACAAGCAAATGCCAAAAAGTTATTAATGCCGAATTTTCATAGATGGTTCTCTGTAATGAGCTACAGTAGTAAGAAGGAGAACTTGACTTGTTATCTGGAGGCTAAGGGCCCCTGCTGCTAGCTTTCTTCAAATACTGCCTTCTTTTCAAGAGCATAGTGTCCCAGGGGAGAGGGAGTGTTTCAGACTGCAAAACAACAAAAAGCCACATCAAATAGGACCAAGTTACACACAAACCATGAGACTGTCCATAATGTGTAGACTTTCATGAAAACAGGATATTAAACTTGTAATACCCGTTCTTCATTTGTTTCCAGGTGTTGGGCATTTGTCTTCATCTTCCTTTCAACTCTGTAGACTTGATGCCAGCAGATTATGCAACATGTCTGGCAGAGGCTGGTTGGCATTTGCAGTAGTTCTACTGTTTGTTGAGTATCTACACACTGTGTCTGGCTTATCCCAGGTCTTTGTTTCAGTCTTTAGCATGAAACACAAATGCATAGGAAGTAAAGTAGCTATGTGATAGGTTTTCAGCCTTGATCACCAGAGAGTAAAAGTAGCCTTGTCATTATAAAAGGCTAGATGTCAGTGACTCCACATTTATGGAGATTGTCTGGCTTAAGGAAATTTAAGTTGTATAAGAAAATGACAGCATTCTGAGCAAAAGTCCCTCTGACACAGAGCAAATGGAACAGTTTAGCATACAAAGACTGTATTTCCTAAAAGAATCAGGACTTTCTAAAAACCAAAAATCAGTTGCTAGTGACTATACAAGGATTGTTCCTGAGGAACCCACAGCTACCATCTTGCTACAGTGTGTATGTTATAACATCCTTGTTTCAGCAGTGCTGGTCCTCTCTGTTAGAAACTCTTGCATCAGTAGACTCTAAAACGTTGTCTCTTCCCTTAAAAGAACTGTTAGTAAAGAAAATTGGGTGCCCGTTGGCTTCATCTGTTCTGTGAGAACTTCATGATATAATGATGTGATTTTATCTTAAATTCAAGTAGGGCATAATAAGTTCTAATTTGTGTTGGGGGAGTTGCTAGAATTTGTTATTAGCTATTGATATTCAGAAAAATTAAAAATTCAAAATCATCAGCTGTCTAATGAAACTATGGTGTCCATTTACACTATAATACATGTTCATTAAAAAAATCACATCACTATTTATCATTTTATATTAAAAAAAGAAATTAACCAAAAGAATACTGTAACCTTGAAAAGTATATTAAATAAATGTTTTCTCCTCTTTCTTTTTTTTTTTTTTAATTTTTTTTTTGTTTGTTTTCTCCTCTTTCAAAAAAAGAAGAAAAAAATCTGCTTCTGCGTTTGTTTCCTGGCACAAACATTGGTCAATTTTGATTGACATGAACAACTTAAAGATCTGAAATGTGTCTGACTATTTTTCTTTAATTCAATTCTCTATACTCTGAAATTCCATCACCATTACCTCACTTAACTGCCAGATTTCATGTTTGTCTTATAACTGCATTCTTTAGGGAAAGAGTAAAAAATATGTATGGAGAAAATTTCCATGGAAACATAATACAAACTCTTAGACACTTCACATAAGCAAAAACATAATCATATTATTATTAATAACAACAGAATGGTAATTTTGCTTTTTCCCCTCCGAGCATTTTTTATGGCTGATGAAATTGATTCAGAAGAAGGTGACATTGCATAGGAGCCAAGTGACAGCCTGTGGATCAGGTCCTTCTGCTCAACCTAGCAACTCGCTATAATCCCACGAAAATATTTTTACAGTGTTTTAAAAATGCACTCATATTTTTAAAAATTAAATAAGCACATGTCATTGTCAATTATGACTCTGACTTTCTATTGCTCTCCTCTAGCCCCTTGCATGGTAAGTTGATAGCAGCAAGTCTCGGGGAGAATGTCTTACAAAGCCAGGATTTATGTGACTTTATTTTCAGGGGGGAAAGAAGGATTTAATAATTTTAGAGCTCTGTTTAAGAAAGTCTGCTTACAATTAAGTTAATTAATTCTATGACTTGGAATGGAAAACCTCAGACTTCCTTTTGGGGTTGGGTGGCTTTTTCGTCAACCTAACAGCTGATTTCCATCAAAACGCAGTGTATCTGATAATACGTGCCATTTGTTTCAGCTATTCCAAAAAAAGGAAATGATTTTTAAAAATACTTTCTACAAAGAAATGTCATGAGAATGAATACGAAGCATGGCATTACTCTACGATGATTACTATAAGGAGGGGAATACAATTCTAGGTCATTATAAAAGCACCCTCCCTTAGTTTCAGTCAACTGGACACTCAGCTTTCAGAATTTTTTTTCTCAATGCAGTTATTGAGGAAGCCAACAAAAATCAGCATGCTTCTTTTCCCACAAATACTCCCTCCCAATCTTTGCAGCTGTCTGCCACACAGTTGTTCTGCATCAGCATGCTTATAGTGTTTTACATCCTATGCACTGTCTTCACTGTGCTTCTGTTGTGACATACGAGGCAGATTTTCCTAACAAAATATAAAACCTATATTAGCAGCCTGGCGACTGACTTAACTCTTACACTGTGCTGTCTACATTTTGGAGAACCGACTTTGTATCAGCTCTTTCATATTAAAACACTTATATTAAACATGGGTGAGTTTAAACCATGGGAAGAGGTGCAAAGAGTAATGGCTATTTCACAGTAGGACTTGAGGGTCATATCTGAAGAACCTGTTTCTACTGGTACAGTGGGGTTAGAATTAGAACTGTCAGTTTAAGTTTTGATGCGAGATTGGATGGTAATTAAGTCCAATTCAGTAAACAGAAAACATTTTGAAATACAAAGTAAAAAAAAAAAAAATTACAGTTTGTAGCTAATGGCCCATAATTATTTAGGGGACCAAAAGAAAAACGGGGTGGGGTAATGAAGTGATCATAGATTTGAAGAATAAACTAATTATAAACATGAAAAATACAAACATACGTATGTATATATGTATATAGTACAGGAAGTGCTGGCAACTGGCTGAGGCTGTTATAGACTCTAGTTCCAAACATAATCAGAGAAAGGATGGAGGAACAAGGAGGCTCAAAACCAGATCAGACAGGAATTAGAAGTTTAGACATGAACGTTGTCATCAATGGAATTGTTCCAGTAGGAGAAGGTGCAGAGAGTCAACCAAAGACCTGTGTCCAGCAGAAATGCTGTGCTTTAATTTGATAAACAAGCTTAAAAAATAGTTAAAAGATTCTAATGTTCAAGCTTTGATGAAAAAAAAAAAAAGGTGGGAATGAGGGCTAAAGAATAGTAGAATCAAGTTTTCAGGGAGTGTGCCCTTTCCATTCTCCTAGAGTTCCTTAATGACCTGTATTATGAAATTTTCAGAAGTCTTCAATTATTTTTGATTCACTTTAATCTGAAGCTATTTGACATGGACTTTTAAAGCTGTGAACTGCATTCTTTCACGGAGTGTCTTTATTCCTGAGGCCAAAGAAAATGAAAGAGTAGACAGTTTCATCACAGGACCATAGTCACTGAAGTCATTTTTAAGAGCCATTTAGTTGCCTCGTTTTCAGATCTATTTAACCAGGCAATTCCTATCTGTGAACATCAGCTGACATTGTAAATGTAGTATGAACTACCTTTAAAAGGAAGAGGGCATTAGCGCAGGATAAGATTTGGAGTGTTTATTCACTCTGTAGCCCACTATCTATGTTTGACAAACTTAAATGATTTACAGCATGCATGTATCTCTTGCTTTCCAGCTAATCAAGACAACTGCACACAATTGACATCACATTGGGACTGCAGCTGAGGCCAGGCTTAGTCACCACTGGACTATGTGGGAAAGCTAGACATCAGTTCAGTAATTTGGAATTCATTTTAAATCTTTACGGATTCACATATTAAAAGAATCGTTAGAAAATGCACTAGAAAGTAAAGAAGCTGTTGGCCCTGTCACATTCTTAACTTCTTATGTGATGAATGGACTAGGAATTATAATCTTAAAGAGGGCTGAAATAAACTAGAATCTTGACTTTAGGTTACACAGAGGTGGGGTGTATTTTATTCCAAAAGGCTATACATTTAAATGAATATAAAAAGAGTAAATATAAACCACTGTGTAAGTTAATTTTAATGTGGTCACTCTATTTAAACCTAAGGATCTTTGTGTTATATACCCATGTAAACTCATTTACCTAGACAGCCTAAAGCCTGCCAGGATCAACTCTTTAATAACCCTCTCTAAAGCTACAGAAGAGCTTGGGTCTCCATTTTACCTTCAAGAAGGAGATATGTTATTTTTTTTTTCTGTTGTTAATTTTAAACAGCACAGGGAAAATTAATGAAGTAAGATAGTCAGGCCAAACACTCTACTCACACTTTAACTCTTCCTGCCTCGTTCCCTGCTAACCAGCCCAAGCCTGTTCCTTCCTCAAGTTGTTAAATTTATGTAAAAGTCATTGTATAACCTGATTTACTTGACTATAATTAGTGACAAAATTCGGAATAAATGAATATACATGCCATATATGTATACGTGGATATATGACAATATTAGGATAAGATTTTTCATTATTATTGTTGTCTTTCTGAAAAAGATTATGGAAGCCTTTGCTCTTTCAAGGCCTGAGAAGAAGAGTTACCTTCCTCTGGGCCTTTTTATGGATCTGCCAGCTTGAATGAAATTAATACACAACATATGGCTACAACCCTCAGAAAACCAAGTCTAAAGTGGAGATTTAGGCAGAGGCAGCCTAGTGGGGAAACGGAAGTCTGTGAAATGAGATCTTCCATGCTTATATTAGCTCATGGGCTCAATGTCTTTTCCAAAACACTGCTTACATTCATATCTGTCTTTTTCTCGCTGAAAATTTTCTGCATATTTCACTTTAGAAACTAATAACTAACAAACTAGTACATCTTCTAGCTAACTTAGTTACTTGTTGATCTAACACAAGGAATTAGAAAGCTGGTTCAAAACACTTCATGTGTTATATTGACATTTCAGTGTACTCAATGTCAGACTTAGCCCATATCATTAAAATAGCTAAGCGTTTGTTAGCTAACATATAACAGACTCTAAAGTAAATATTACAATAAAAATGTTGACTAGTTATTTGTTTAGTTAAGCACTCTACAACTATAATACTGTATAATGTAACTAATATTTAAAAATAAGCATGTCTAAAAATTAAAATATGTACAGCATGAATGCTACCTAAAATTAATTTCACAAGGAAAATCTAACAGCATAATCAATTCATGGGGCATGTTGCAAGGAGGCTGTATTGTGCTTTAATTAATTCAAAGCAAAATTAATCACCAAAAGGCACATATTCTATTACTTGAAACAAAAAAAATGAGATATGTGAATTATATTATTTGATAGTATGATGCATTTTTAGGTAGGAATTGAACATAATCATTATCAATTTCAGCACAAATACTCACCTGCAACGACTTAAATTTAAATCGTCTCCTTTTTTTTTTACAGTAAGAATGAGATCAAAAATAAACATGATTCAAACGTTTAACTCAGCTGCTGTTGTCTTAACATTGCTATATTAACGGTGAAATTGCAGTTAAAGACTTCAGTTAATATGAAATTTCAATTCAGGATGTGTTCTGTGATTCTTGGAATACCGGGGTGCAGTTAAGACCCCAATCTGACGTTCCCTTCGCCACCCCCCCCCAAAAAAAAACCCACTGCCAAACTGTGTTAATCATAATGGAGTATTAAGTCTGTGTCACTGAACTGTAGGTGCTCCGTGCACTTAGAACAGAATACAGAATCCATCCCGACATCCACTTGAACCTCTGAGAATATTTGCTGCAGCTTTTTAATCTGTATTTTTAAAAGAGATATCAAACACTTACGTTTAAAGCAGTAGGCATCAAATCTGCTATCAGGGGGAGGGAAGCATGTCTGGTTCTCAAAACGATACAGGGTTCTCACCCCAAGTAGACCACCTCCACACTGGGCTCTGGCCACAGTCACAGGGTGCCGCACGCTGGCGTCCGACAGCCAGCCATAATCACATTGGTCAAAGCCGTTCCTCCAAGCTGCTTGAAGTTCTCCAACAGTTGCCAGCCTAGCATCCCGGTTTGCACACTCTGCTTCTGCCTCCTCGAAGGTGAACTTACTGGGAGCAGTGATGTGGAACACATCGCCTGCAAGAAGAGGAAGACAAAAGGCTTAGGTTGAGTCCTCATTCTCTCCCAGATTTGATCAATGCCGAGGGAGAACGTGTGATACCTTTTACAGCATGGAGGCAGCTGCTTATGCAGTAGAGCAAACAGTCACATGTCTATTTTGAGAAAACTATTATTTCCATATACTAAAAGTAACATACCACAATAGTTTAATTCTATACAAGTGTTTGTGCACATATGCATGTGGATTAGTGTGTGTGTGTGTATTCTTTTCAAAACGTTGATGGAGAATTCATTTGCTAATAATGTTTGAGAAATCATTTTAGAATAAACAAATCTTCCCAAGTGATCATTCAACATCCTGTGAGAGAATTCTAAGTCAAATAGTAGTTCTCTGACCATCTTTTTCCAACATATTACTACCACTAATACAGATTAATCTTGTTGAGTAAACAACTAAATAAGAAACATGTCTGGGAATTTGATAAGGGAAAGTGGGAAAGGACAGAAGCAGTAGAAACGAAAGGATTCTTAGTCTACCTTGTGTCCCTGGCTCAGGACTGCTGTGACAGGTTTGCCACAGTTACATAGCAGCACAAGGCTAAGAGTGTTTGAGGGATGATGTCAGCTCCCACTGAACAGCTAAAGTTCCTAAGCCTCTAAAGGGAGACTTGTTTAGAGAGGTCAATTTCTCCTACACGCTCTATCCAGAAAAGAAGACTTGTGTTCTAATTTTCATAAAGTCACCGGAAATGTTAGCAGGAATTCTAGCCAAGTTCGGTCCACTGTTAGGCGTGCTAATGAATCAACAAGCAAATTCTGGATGCTTGCTGTACTCATCACTAGATCCAATTTGTAGAGAAGACTGTTCATTTTAGTTAACATCCAACATCAACATTATGGAAAATTAAGTCTGTTAAACTGGCCTTTTATTTGGCCAACTAGAATAATAATTTGTCAGAATAAATTTCATTCAATTAAATGATGCTTTTAAGATACAAACATGAATGGCAAAAAGTCAGAGGAAACATTAAAGAACACCTAGATAAACATAACCAGAACAGGAAGGAGTATAGATGAGATGGAGAGGAAGCTGAAAGTTATCAGGCCAGTATTACTAAAGCTGGGTCCTGTTCCATGCCTCAGAGGTGATCTCTAATGCTGTGATGCATCAGACAACAGAGACACAGAATTCTTACAGTATTGATCTACTGTAGACCCGAGCTAGATGTAACAAACCAACTGCTTGAAAACAAATGGTACCATTAGTATATGTATACAATAGTTTTTATGAGAAAAAACAAAATTCTTCATAGGAAAAAATGGCTAAAATGCACATATCAGCTTTTCCTATTATAAATTCAAAATCTGTACTGGGGAGGAACATGATCAGGTATGAGGGGGGCAGTAGTAGTGAAGCCTGAGGGCCAGCAGAATGAATGAAAATATACAACCTCTTAAGGTGGGGGAACCCTCACCTGGGAGGTGAGAGACTCTCAGGACTCAAAGGGAAGGACCTTAGATGAAATGCCCAACAGTGGGGAGAGGGAACATGTAGAGTCCACCTCCAGTAGAAAGACAGGGCATCAGGTGAGGGAAGGGGTTGCCATCCCACAGTCAGAAACTCTGACCCAGAATTCTTCCCGTCTAAAAGAATTGAAGGAACAAAAAGGGAGAAGAGTCTGAGAGAAAGGAGGTCCAGTGACAGGCCCAAATTAGGATCCAGCTCAAGGGGAGGCTCCAAGGCCTGACACTATTACTTGGTGCTATGGTATGCTTACAGATAAGAGCCTAGCACGGCTGCCCTCTGAGAGGCTCAACAAGCAGCTGGCTGAGACAGAAGCAAATACTTAACACCCAAGCAATGCTCTGAAGTCCAGGAACCCCTGTGGTTGAATTAGGGAAAAGCTGGAAGAAGCTGAGGAGGAGGGCGACCCTACAGGAAGACCAGCACTCTCAACTAACCTGGATCCCCAAGATCCCTCAGACACTGAGCCTGACTGACACTGACATCTCTTCCCGTGTGCAAATGGACCTAAGCAAGCAAGGTAACTGTAGATTTTGCAGCCAGGTGCCTCCCAGGAGGAGGTTGACCTCTTATCATTTGACAAGAACTCCACTGTAAAATTTCAGCAGCAGGCCTCATCAAAACAGAGATGCAGATTTTTTTTAAAGGTTTATACATAGACATTCATATTAGTGTACACATAAAATATAATGAAGAACAGGGGATTTTGCTTGTAAGATAATTTGCCTATTTGGATAGAAAACATATAAACGGTATCCTATGTCACATTATCAGACATTTTCAAGCTAATTGCTTCAAGCTTTAGCATACTCCTGTTTTGATTACCTCTCCATAGATGGTCTACAACAGTGGTTTTCAAGCTGTGGGTCATGCCCCGCTTTGGGGTCGAAGGATCCTTTCATGGGGGTCACATATCAGCTATCCTGCATATCAGATATTTATAACTGTACCAAAGTTACAGTTAGAAAGTAGCAATGAAAATAATTTTATGGTTGAGGGTCATCACAACATGAGGAACTGTATTAAAGGATCAAAGTAATAGGAAAGTAGAAATAGTAGTCTAGAAACCTAGGCAATGGTGGCCCAAGCTTTTAATCTCAGAACTCAAGAGGCAGGGGCAGAGGCAGGCAGATCTCTGCGTGCAAGGTCAGCCTCTTCTTCAGAGTGAGTTCCAGAACAGCCAGGGCTATACAAAGAAACCCTGTCCCCAAGATTAAAAAAAAAAAAAAAAAGGAAGGAAGAAAGAAAGAAAGGAAAGAAAGAAAGAAGAAAAGAAGGGAGAGGGAGGGAGGGAGCAAGAAAGGTAGATAGGTTAATTGTGGAGGTTGTCAGATGGCAAAGGAAGGAAGGAAGGAAGAAAGGAAAGAAGAACTTGAAGGCATTTTTATTTACGTTTTAGTAACAATACACAAACAATACACAAACTAGAACTTTCTTACTGATGGGACTTATCATCATCATAAATATTAAGAAGAATTGCTTCGGTGTGAAGAGAAGCTACCACAAGCATCGCTTGAAAGCAGACCACGCCTGCTTTCTCCATGCTTCTGAGTGTCTGATGAAAAGGATACTTCTTGGCAGCCCAAGAAGTGACACACTGAGAAACACAAGCAATGGGGAAACACATTAAAGCATGAAAAATGATCCACGGTGTCCAAACACTAAAGCTTCCTCCCAGGAGACACACAGCAGAACTGTTAAAAAGACAAAGTCCAGAGCAAGCCTGGGATATTCAAGCAGCAGCTCTCAGTGGTCAAGGCTGAGACCTCGCCATGGTTTCCTGAACCAGGGAATTTGCAGTGTGGCATCAAGAAGTTGTTTCTTTTGTTCGCATGTGCTTATGGTCTTGTTGTGACGAACTATGCATATATATATGTGTGTGTGTGTGTGTGTGTGTGTGTGTGTGTGTGTGTGTATGTGTGTGTATGCATGCAATGTATATGTGTACATGTATATACATGCGTAATACACCATATATACAAATATGAGTATATATACATATATAGCCTTGTGATTTAAATGAAAATTACATTTATGCAGCTTATTAATAACTAAAATGAGTAATTTGAAAGTAACCGAGAAGATGAGCATTTAAGTACTTGTGAGTCAGAATCAGTGGCCAAATATGCCTGATCATGAAGTAGTAACAGCAACTCAACAAAATCATTAGCTTAAAAATCATAGCTTCGAATGACTGACTTAAACTTTTTCGAAGGAATTCCCTTTTACTTTTTATCATATTTTGATAAAATACATGTGTACACACACACATATATATATATAAATAATTCTAAGTTTAAAATGAATATTTATTATCCTCTGAGTCACAAATCAATTAATTACACATATCTTGTATGGCCTCTCACAAACACTGCTCTCTAAGTCCTTAATGGGCCACTATTTAAAGATGCTGCCACCATGTGTCAGTTCTCTAAGACTGGGTCTTACAACCTGCATAAAACTCAGTCTTTGTAAGCAATGACAGGAAGTCTCTGGGCTGTTAGAACAGCATTCCTAGTGCTTAGACCCTAGGGCCAGCATTGGGCCTCCAGTGTTTCTCATTTGGGAGTAAAGACACTTGAAAGGAATATGTGCTTTCCAAATTTCTCACTTGTACTAGGCTGCACTTGATGCCATGTGTGTATGTGTGTGTAAATATATATATATTTATATATATATGTGTGTGTAATATATATATGTATATATATATACATGGATATGTATATATATATACATATATATGCATATATATATATCAACCAATAGATGGGTGCAGCAATGCTGAATGAAAGAGGGATACATGAAATTATATCAATGATCATATTGTAAAATTGTGAAATGGTCAAATCAAGTGATTGGCACACACTTGAAACAGATAATTAGAAAAAGAAAAATTTAAAAATCTACATTCCCATCAAAAATATAATGCTAAGAATATGTTAAACAAAAGAACTGTAAATTCTATACTCTGAAAACTAAAAGAAGTCTTATATGAAGTCAAGTATTTTAAACACCCCCAAAAAACATCTCATGTTCATGGACCATAAGACTTACAATTGTTCTGATGGCAACGTCCTCCCACTTGATCTGGAGAGTTAATGAAATCTCTGCTGTATCCTAACTAAATTCCTTGTAGAAACTGGCAAGCTGGTTCTAAAATTAATTTAGGAACTCAAGAGACTCAGAATAGTGGCTAGGAGGTCTCACATTTTCCAATTTCAAACTTTAACTACAATGCTGTAGCAATGAAGGCAATATTGTATTGCCAAGCATTTAGGCATACAGCTATAATCACCTCACTTTGGAGGGAGAGATAAGAAGATTGGGAATTCAAGGACAGCTTTGGCCACATAGAACTGTTGTAACCAGACTCTGCTATATGATAATCTGTCTCAAAACTCACAAGAGAGAAAAAACAAAAAACAATACACCAGTGCTGTAAGGATGGGCATGTAGATCAGTGTAATAGAATTTAGAGTCCAAAACTAAATATATGTCTTGTTAATTTATTTTCAAGAAGGTAGAAAACTCATTAAGTGAAAAAAAAAAAAAAAGAATAGGCCATGTGAGAAATTCTGCTAGGGTAACACAATGATGATTTTGAACCTATATGTTATGATATATATATATATATATATATATATATATATATATATATATATATGTAAAAGAATTAAAAGTCTGGAATTTTTTGGCCATAGAGGAACACACCTTTAATCCCAGCATTTGAATAAGCAGAGGAGGTGTATTTATGTGAGTTCCAAGACAGCCAGGCCTTTTACACACACACACACACAAAAGTTAGTCAAAAAACAGGGGAAAAAGTTATGAAATTTCTTTAATGAATCACAATGGAAAGTTTTTATGACTGGCTATCTGGCAATATTTTCTTAGTGCTAACACCAAAAGAAAAGCAGCAGATGAACTAGATTTAGTTGATGAACTGGATTTGGTTAAAATTTAAAATGTCTTAAGTTCAAATGATCCTATTAAGAGTTTGAATGACACCTTAAAAATTAGGGAAAATGTTTTCAAGTACTATACTAAGCAATGGTCAACAATTTAAAGAGAGAGAGAAAAGATGAAATTTTAAAAATATCTACGATTTCTATCAAGCATTTCTTGGTTTTTTTTTATTATATGTGATGCTGCATGTCTGCAACAACCCCCTGATGTTTGTCAAAATAAAAAAAAAAAAAAAATGTAAAAACTTATGGCCCTTCCTCAACTGAGAAGAGCTTAGAGTATTGTTTCAGAAATAAGACCTGTAACAAGATATTTGAAGAAAAGAAATCAGAAAACAAAAACAAAGTATATGAAATGAACTCTAAATAAAGCAAAATTTCCTGTCAAGAAATCCCAGTGCGAGCCAGAAAAGCCAACCATGGAATTTTGGAAGCACAGTTTTGAATACCAGCAATAGAGAGTACTAGAAAGATGGGCTGGGGGTGTGGTTCTCTATGATGGCCAGAACATCATTGCAAAAAAGGCATGCACAAGGTCCCCAGAGAGCCAGAATGGCACCTAGCTCATGCAGGTGAGGTCACAACCTTTAATGGCAGGGCTACGTAGAAAACACAGGCCATGATCAAATAGGTCACAGGTCTCCACAGTTAGAGGTGAAGAAACTCTAAGCGGATCAGACAGGTCTGGATACAAGCCCGGGATTGATTCTTTTGCAAGGGAATTAAATAGGTCAACCACGAAAGAAGGTTATCTGACCTCATCAGTTTCACTCCTATTCATCTACAGAGAATATAAAATGCCTTAAAAAAAAAAAAATATTTTCTGTCAACTACTTACTACCATGCCCAAATAAATAATCTAGTTTCATTTAAAAGGGACTGATTTTTTTTTTAAGCTTGAGGTACTTTTAGCTGAAATATTTACATTATGCTTGTCACAGCTTGGTCCTACTTATCATTCAAAATGGCCCGGTCTTCATGATGCCCTGGTTCTAGTAGCTCCTCCTGTCCCTCACAGGGCTATGACTCAAGCTCACTTGAGCACTGCAGTCTTACCCCCGAGGATCAAGTCTATTTCTAAGGGCTCTCCTGGGATGAAACTTTGTAGTTTCCAAAGACTTTTTCAACACTTAACAATCATCCTTGCTGGAAAACTTCACCTCCTATAGAACCTAATACACAAGGGGGTAGTTTCAAAACATTTGTCTTCTCAGGCTGCAGCGTGAATGAAGACCCTCTGGGTCCCATATGCAGAACAACAGTTGCTATTTACCAATCACTAACTGTACAATGTAGTAAATATCATCTTATTTAATCCCCATACCACTCTTCAAAAGTAAATACTGTAATTGTTCTAAATTTCCTAACAGAAGTAGCTATTTAGACCTTAAGGATGCAAAATTTCCCCATGATCTGTCAAGAAGTAAATGTCAGAGTGGACCTCCATGAATGTTTTATTTTGAAATACTGTTTTATATTAATTCTTTAAACTTTTGTACAATGTATTTTTCCCCATTCACTCTGTCTGCTGTCTTTTCTTATACTCTGTCCTGTGTCTTCCCGTAACTGGCCCTATTGAGGGCAGTTTGAGTTATCCAGCTATGGTTGGGAGTGTCCTTACCCTGACATGTGTTAAGCCTGGCTCTCTCTCAAAGCAGATGCCACGTGCCAATAGTGCCTCATTATGCCCACCTTCTCCTTCACGTTGGGACTTCTCTAAAGATACTTTGTTTATTAATTTTATTTTTTAAGGGTCTCACTATGTACCCTTGTCTGGCCTGAATTCATGATTTAGACCAGACTGGTTATAAACTTGCAGAGATCTTTCTGCCTCTGCCTCCAAATGTTGAGATTAAAGGAATGCATCACCATGGCCAGGTTGGCCTTTCTTTTCTTGATGCTGAGGAAGTGAGCTGCCTCTTAAGTCTGCTGTCACTATGATTCTCATTCTTCCTAAATACTGATGGCCCCTGACAGACTAAGGCTTGAGTTATGATTATCAGACTTCACGGGGACATAAGAGTAACATGTATTCCATAGAAATCATAATTTGAACTGTGAGTTTTGATGTATTTTGGAACCAATAATATTCAATTTCTCACCACATTGGCCCCAACATTAACCCAGAGCTTTCATTTAGTCATTATCCCAGACAGGGACACCAACTGGTATTGTTCAAGTTACTGTTGCTAAGTGATAATGCCTTGTAGGCTACATAGTAAAAGTACATTCAATTTCTAGTAAGGTTATTGGTATGTAACTTCATCACAAGTCCAGGTCATCTGGGGTCTCGATTTTTATCTGTTTTTTCCTGAATCATTCAGCTGTTTCAGCTCTCTTCTAAGGGCATCTTAACTCCTTCCAAATCCAGTTGATGGGAAAACAGAGATTACTTTTAATAATGAGTATTTCATCAATTTTAATTTCTACATTCCTATTTCAAACCTAGTTCCCAATCTCTAATCACAATATCTCTAATAGCAATATTCTGATCCTTAATCATATCTAACAAAACAAAACATTATAAGGTTTAAAAATTCCTGATAACACAAGCTAATATTAACATAGCCGACATCTATGCCCTTTATAGTTTCTCAGCTAGTTTTGTTTTGTTTGGGGGGGGGGGTTGTTTTTTGGTTTTTGGTTTTTGGTTTTTGGTTTTTTTTTTTTTTTTTTTTTTTTTTTTTTTTTTTTTTTTTTTTTTGACAGGATTTCTCTGAATAGCCCTGGCTGTCCTGGAACTCACTCTATAGACAGGCTGGCCTTGAACTCAGAAATCTGCCTGCCTCTACCTTCCAAGTGCTGAGATTACAGTAGGTTTTTTTTTAAAAAGCAAAATAGTATATTTATATGCTAAACTGTGTTATAAAAACCGTTTAAAAAATGCATAAAACTGACTGGTTATAATCTATCTAATTATAATTTTAAGACTAATGCCAATGTAATAGGACATTTTAAATTTAAAAAAATGTAATACCTTTAATGATAAATAATTCAACTTAAATAAAAAATTGTGTCAGGATCTCCAGTTCTCACTCCCTCCTCTACCTCTCATTCACTTGTCTCCCCTGACTACAATGAAATGTAGGTAAAAATTCTTAGATCCATGAATGCAGCAATAGATATATTTTAATGTGAATCCTAGATTAGTTTCAAATCAGCTTTGTCAGGGTAGCAATTAAAAGATAGGATTTTCTGTTATCAATTGTCCAGTCGTATTAAGAACAGCAAACCTATCCCAGTAATATTCGTACTAGGGAGGCAAAGGCAGAAAACTATGAGTTTGAGATCAATTCATGCTATACAGCCTGATTTTTAAAGGAAAAACAATGAGGAAGAGGAGGAGAAGGAGAAGAAGACAAATAATAAATCCTTCCTAGTGGTAAGACTCATACATATATCCAGAGTGACTCTCTGACAGAATTGATTCCTGAAAGCTGAAGTGACACTGTGCAAACAGTAAGAGCCAACTTCCAACTGGTGCAGTGTGGCTAAGAGGTTCCTGGCAGACTTCTCCATCCAGGCTTTCAGAAAGCCTACAGCCTTAGAAAACAGGATTCAGGCAGCCCCTTTAAGGGACACTAAAGACTAGACCTGTAACAGAAGGGTCCCTGAGTACCAGAGGCTGACTTTCCATCAAGAAGTCTGGCTTAAGATTAAGGGACCCATGACTTCAGCTGTATATGTAAGGGGGGATGGCTTTTTCAGGCATAGGTGGGAGAGGAGATCCTTGGTCCTATGAAGGCTGGACACAGAGTGAGGGGGAATTCGAGGGTGGGGAGGTGGGAGTGGGGGGTTAGGTGGGGGCACATCCTCATAGAAGCAGGAGGAGGAGGATGGGATAGGGGGTTCCTGGGTGGAGGGGCATAGGGAAAGGGGATAAAATCTGAAATGTAAATATAATATCCAATAAAAAATAAATTAAAAAAAAAAGATTTGTGTCTGAATATTCTTGATTATTCTACATAGATTTAGCAACAACCCTGATACATGCATTATGGTTCTCAGAGATCTTATTCTAAGCTAACCGTGATACAAATTTCTACCTTACCAAGATAACAATAGGAAATTTATTTACTAGTGCCAAGCCTTCCAATCAAACATCTGCAATTTAAAACTACTGTTATTAAAAACTATATTAAAGATATTTTAAGCAGTTAAGAAGAAGAGAAAAGTTCTGTTTTCTATGTATCAGTAGTAGCTTGGCTATTATCTGTGTCCCCCTTTACCTATATACAAAAATAGAAAATGTTGCCACTGAACTTTCTTACTTAGAAAACACATGTACTGGTATCACTGATTGACAAGAATGGTAAAGTATGCTTTGAGGCACATTTAATGAATGCATAAGAAAAGTGTGGGCTGCTTATATTCCAGCCCTCAGATCTTACAGCCACCCATTGAGTGAACAGAGCTGGAGAATGAAATACTGGCCCAATGTAACACACCTGAGTCCCAGCTCTGTGAGAAGCCAGACAGCAGGATCTTTTGAGCCCAAACAGCAGGGTCTTTTGAGTCCAGGAGTATGAGGGTTGCCTGGCTAACACAGCCAGGCTCAAAACAGCCAAAACAAACACACAAATAAAACCATCCAACAAACAACCATAGAATTTTCGCTGGAAAGGACTATCTCATCTAACCTTATTTTAGACATAAAATACTGTGTTCCAGGTCAAAATTACATGAATGAGTCAAGTTAATATTATATACATTTGTTTACTTGAGCTTGTAAGATACCTGTCACAATAAATGAAAATCGATTTCAAAAGTGATAGCAACATCCATTCTGTTTGGAACAACGGCCACAAATGGAATCCTTTGAGAATTCTGAGTGCTTGTGAAAAAAACACCAATAAAACAAGACAATGGTCTTGGGACCTCAGTTTTTTCAAAAATATGAAATTGTTCTTGGAATGTGTTTTTGTGCTCTTCCCAGGTAAAGCAGACAGAAGTGAGTTTCCTTCAGATTTTTCATTACAACTGGGTATTGTTATTTGTTTATATACCTTTGTGGAAAAGCATGGTTTTTGTCTTGTTTCTGCATGAGGCTGCCACATGTGGCTTGCCGTTGTGGTTGTATACTTTACGCGTGTGACTTCTCTTAACTGTCAGAGTATAAATTGTCTGATGCTCTGAATAAAGTTGGCTATTGCATGAGACTTTAGTCCATCTGCGTGATTGGTCCCATCCTCCCAGATCCCACTGCCTTTAGAGTGTGATTTTATTGTAAAACTCCCTGGAACCTTTTAGATCTGGTCAGTTTGAACTCAAATACTCTTTACTCTGGTAGGAGAAATAGCACAACAAAAATTAATTCGACTCTAAAAGCTTGAAGAGAAAAGGCTTTATGTAAACTGATTGTTGGCCTGGTGAGATGGCTCAGTGATTTAGAACACTGGCTGCCCTTCCAGAAGTCCCGAGTTCAATTCCCAGCAAACACATGACAGCTCATATTCACCTATAAAAGGATCTGATGCCCTCTTCTGGTATGCAGGTGTGCATCCAACAAAACATACATTAAAAAACAAAACCGAAAGCAAAAAAAAAAAAAAAAAAAAAAAAACCAAACCAAACCAAAAAAAAACCTGGCTTTAATGTTCCTGCTGAATAGCAAACTATCTACTGCAGTATGTATGTGTTTTTATGTCATTTTCATTAGGTGGATTGGTCGGATGAATGTTCTGAAAAAAAACCCCTTGCAACAAAGAAGGCCTGAGACACCACCTCATTTGGCAGTTTGTCCTGCTTTTCTTGGTTGGGGGAGGGAAGTGTTTATCTGCATTTGGATTCACAGCGGTTTGTCACCACAGGGTTTCTACCTGGCTCTCACTAGAATAGATGCCACCCTTACAGTTTTCTATTCTGAATGTTCTAAAAGGGAGGTATGACCGTGAAGAACCTGCCACTGGCAGAGATATTTCTATCCTGCAGAACCATTTACACACCCCTCCTTCCCTTTCCACTGTAATTTTGTCTTATTTTACCACAAAGATCATACAGTCATATAAACAAAATGCTACTGTGTGGAATGTAAATAAGCCCGGGGACTTGTTGTATGAACTTGCTTCTAGTTTTCTCTCAGTTTTATAAGTTCGAATGAAGCTACAGAACAGCGGTTCTCAACAGGTGGGTCGCGACCCCTTTGTGAGTCTAACAGATCCGTGCACAATGGTCACCTAAGACAATCATAAAACACAGAGATTTACATTGCAATTCATAATAGTAGCAAAAGTAGAGTTACGAAGATACAACAAAACAAATGTACGGGTGGGAGTCACCACAACACGAGGAAGTATCTTAAAGGATCGAAGTCGGAGGAAGGCTGAGAACCACTGCCACAGAGGTCAAATGTCTTACCGTCCAGATGGTCCACGTAACAGTACACATCATAGGTTTCCTGGGGATTGCGGAATCCGTAGGTGCGGACTCCTTCCTTCCCCATCATGTCTCCGAAACAGCCCTCTCGGGGAACCCGAATGGGATATCTAGGAAGGCAGAGGACTGGTAAGTGGCGCTCGCACTGGCAGATTAATACTTAAAAGCTTTTGGCTGCAGGCCTCTCACCTGACCGTTTGATCAGACAGCCATCCTGCATCACACTGTTCAAATCCATCTTCATACGCAGCAAACAGCTGCTCTGGGGTTGCTATGACGGCCCCGATATCCAAACAAGCCTGTTGTGCCATGGCAAAGTTCAGAGTGTATCTGCTGGTTGCTGCCCTATAGTGAAACACAACACCTGGGAAGACACAAACCGAACGCTGTTTCAATGCTCGGGTCCCCACTGTGCAAAATGTCAGAATGAAATAATACACAACTTAATACAATTATAATAGTTACTTATTCTAAGTATGTGAAATTCTATTGATTGAAGAGACCTCAAAATGCCATATATCTAGGTCTCCTGCTCCTCGTGCTATGTTCTGGAAACAGGCAGTGTTATGACATTTACTTTGCCAGAGAAGGGTAGAGAAAAACTTTGTGTGTAAGAATGCCTATTTCACCTTTATTTTGCTCCCTACTCATAAACTAGTCAGACTCTGTGAGCCTTAATCTCCTTTCTTATCTCGATCGGATTTATTTGATTGATCTGAATGTTAGGTAGATTGTTATGCACTATCCAAATATGCACCATATCCACTGTCTGAGTAGCCTAATTTTGTATCTCTGTTGTGACTGATACAAATATACAATTTTCATCCCAAAGGAGATCTGAAATAACGTCCTCCACACTTTCCCAGGGAGAAGCAAGGCATATTCATGTCAAATTTCACTTGGTTGTATTTTAGGTATTGTAAAATAGTAGTTATAAGCTATGCTTTAGTTCACAAGAGATTTCAAAGAGCTGACAAAAGAACAATCAAGGGGTGGACCTGCTGATGCTGACTTGGGACTTGAACGCACTGTTTCCATTTTTAACTGGAGCAAATACCATGCATGATTCATGAAAATGAACCTAACTGATGTGCCAGGAAAGTCACTCAGAATACCAGGGCATTTTACAGGTAAAACTCAATCAAGTATTCAAGTACTCGAGACCACTGTTGTTTGGAATGAGTCATCATTTCCAAGACATCTGTCACTCTTCCTCTTCCTCAGACTCTGAGTCATTTCCTGGGGTTGGCAGATTTGTTTTCCACCGTGAGACGGCTATCAGACACTCTGGCTTATATTATTCCTCATACGGTGTCTCTGTGTCAAGACAAGTGTATACTACCAAGACAGCTGTGGAAGAATTACAATAGCCATGTTGTAGATGAGCCCCATTTTTCGTGCCTACCCAAAGGGAGCTGCACAGGAACTCATCAAGGGACTGACTGGCAAGGAGCATTCCTTTTCTTCTTTCTGACCTTTCACGTCTCAAAATGTTACCAAATGCCAATCTCTACCTTCATGTGACCTCTCTAAAGCTGTCTGGGAGTACATCTGTCTAGTATGCACTAAATGACTTTTGAGCTCTAAATAAAAATCTGAATGAGTTTGAAATGGTTTATAGCGGTTAAATTTCAAGTAATCTTGGGAATTATAAATTTTCCACAGGCACTTAATGTTGGTACTGAGAGGGGACAGGGGAGAAGGCCTCTTTGCCTAAGCCTGGGCCATCAATCCATATGTAAGTATTTGCAATTGTTGAAATAACCTGAAGACATCCTGGGGCTAAGGAGATTAGGTGAGGATAGTCATTGTTTCCAAGCAGCAAGAGGCAAATCTATCGCTAAGTCTTTAATGATGAAAATTAAAAAAAAAAAAATGTAAGAAGCTGTTAAGCACTTGGAGAACTTTAGAGAGTAAATGTGGGTGATGTACATCTATGTATATACATGTATATGAAGGTACAATCTTAGGATAACGAAAATCAATGGTGAGGAACTCGGGGATTTAGTGGTTCCGTGGGCAACAGGAAACAGATGAGTTTAATGATAAGGGATGATTTATCCTAAATTTGTTTGTTGCACCTAAAATTCAAACCATTTCCTTTTGGCTAAACAAGAAAGGGTTCTAATAAAACCTCTTTTATGTATTTCTGAAAGGTAAATATTTTATAGGGAAATTGAGAGTCGGAGGAAAATCTGTTCCATCATGTCTGGGTATTAGACTTTCGCTTAATAACTTGCCAACACATTCTGCTTCCAAGAGCTGCAGCATTATGTGTGTGCCCAATTAAAGCAATTTCTCTTTGCTTTGTCTTCCAACTTAAGCTCAAGTGACATATAAGCCACCATTAAAAGAAGGATAAAGGTAAAATGGGCCATTACCAAACTTAATGGATAGCAACTAGTGTTAACGTTCCATTTTGGTTTCCTATGATTTCTTGCTCTGAGCCAACTAAACTGAAAATTCAAATATTGATTGACCTTGTAAGACATTATGATAGAAATCATGATTAGTTTTACAACGTAGCTTTTAAATGGTGCTTCTTAAAATTTAATTCAAATGGGTTTTTTTGATGTTGTTTTTGTTTTTGTTTTGTTTGTTTTACATTTATTTTGTGTGTCTGTGTGGGCTGCAGAGAGGCATGGGTAAACACATGACCTTGTACCATGTGGATGCCAGGAATCATAGTCAGCTTGTCAGGCTTGGCAGCATGTATCTCTATGCTGAGCCAACTTACCAGTGCTCACTGACAATCACAGTGAGGAGGCTGAGGTTACAATTCAGTGGCAGAGCATTTGCCTAGCGTGCACAATCTTGGGTTTGACCTTCAGCACCCCCAAAGATCACATGATGAGAGCTAAGACAGAAAGGGAAAAGTTCTATATCTATATATGTATGTGTATATGTATGTGGCATTTTGAATGAGAATGTGTTCTAGAGGTTCATATTTTTTGAATACTTGGTGCCCAGTTGATGGAACTGTTTGAGAAGGACTAGGAAATGTGGCCCTCTTGAAGGTGCTGTCTCATCAGGGGTGGGCTTCGATTTTTAAAAGCACACACCATTCCCAGTTAGCTCGCCAGCCAGCTCTAGTTCAGCCATTGCTTTGACAATGTGAAGTAACTCTTACTTATACTAATGGTCAGTTCACTACCGGCTATTCCTAGCTGGTTGGATCCTCACAACCAATCAATCACTCACCTAACCCAGTTAGCTCTCTTGTTCAGGTGCCATGTCTGATGGTTTGCTGCCATGTGCTCCTCACCCTGATGGTGGTCGAAGACTCTAACCCTTTGTAACTGTGAGTTCCAAATTAAATGGTTGTGTGTGTGGGGGGGGGTGTGCTAACTTACCTTGGTCATAATGTTTTGTTATGACAATGGGGAAGTAACTAAGACACCATCTATACAACATCAAAATTAAAATACAGAATACCCTTTATAGTATTCAGATGCAATCATTGACTGGTCTGAGCACTAAAATAATGATTTTAAAATTATGTATCATGTCTTGAGGGTTTCATTATTTCCAGTATATTGATCGAGCTTTACTTCATTCCATCAATTAATGAAATTACCTCACAGAAAGCTGCCTATCCTGAAAGACTAAATTTGTTTTCAGCAAAGCCTCTTGTGTTTTTCCACATGTACATATCAGGATCAAGAGATATCCTTGAGTACTGGCCCACACTTCTGACTTGAGTATCATGCCATTTCCCATACAGATCTGAAAATCTTACCATCCACAGTCAGTGACATGGAATCCTGAGTGTCTTCAATTCCATACATGACATCACAGCGGTAGACACCTGCGTCACTGGCACGAAGTTTGACCATGGTGAGCGAGGCATCACCTACATCGTCGGGATGTGTAGGTACTGACACTCGTCCCTTGTAGTCCTGACCAATCTTGATATTCCCATTTTGGGCCACCAGGACAGTGGTTTCCTTGATATCTTTTCCATTTTTGTCCACTTCCATTTTAGACCATTTGATTCTGAGAAATTCACTCGTGTTGTAATTGGGTGGTAAGGTAGGCAAGGTCGAAAAATGACAAGGTAGGAACACTTTTCCAGACAGAGAGCCTTTAACAGGTGGGCTTTTTTCCATTTGGGCTGGAGGAAAGACAAAATATCAGATTAATATTTCTAAAAAGCTAGTGCTGAGTCTGTTGAATGTGAGAATGGATTGGCAAGTGTTATGGGGCCTTCATTACATCTTGAGTGTGTGAGAGAGAAAATGAGAATGATTTACGTAAAGAGAATAGTATAGGACTTCAATAATGCTTCATAACAATGACAGGGATTAAGGATGTTCTGTTTGTCTTTGCACACTGAAGTGCACAGATCTTTTGAAAGCATTTGTCACTTGGTATTTAACATGAAAAAAAAAAAAAAAGGTAAAATAAAGCAAGGGAAAGCAAAAATTTAAGAGCGGAAAGAACTGGCAGGCTAGAGTCTGAACCACAGTTTGAAAGATTAGACCAAGCTGGCTTCATGATGATAATCCTAGTGCTTAGGAGAATGAGCCGAGAGGGTTGCTCTAAATTCATCTAGAATTAATAAACACAAACTGCCCCCTGCACCCCTCCCCGCTCCCTATGTCCTTCTGTCTTTCTCCCCTTTTTCCTTCTTTCTTTCAAAAAACAAACTAAAAATCTAGACTAGTGTTAGGAAAAGCAGTTGAAACGTAAAAACTTATATTTATTGATCAGAGGAAAAAAAATCATTTAGGATAACTGCCACAAACATTACTTTAGAAAAATGTAATTAAAAAATTAACATTTGAAAGGGAAGTTAGAATTTTAAACCCTACTGGAGAGGGCTAGGGAAAGAGCAGGGTTCATATTGTTAAGAGCCTTCTTCTGGTCCAGCAATGGAGGCAGGCAAATTCCCAAGGCCAGCCTGAACTTGTTACATTAACAGGTCAGAGATGAAAATCATTAAAGGTAACTACCACATTACCTTAGAGAAAATAAAAATAAAATTGAAAGAAGAATTTCAAACAGTACTTCATGAGACCGGAGTGGGGGCATGTCTACTGTTTGAAGAGCCCTCTTTGGGCCCTTGTTTGAAGCAAAGGCTTCATTATAATGACAACTCCAGCTGCAATCACTTTGCAGAGAAACACTGCCTTTCATTATCCCCTGGCCGGAAAGCCTGCTTCTGTTCACCTAACCCTCCCAACGTACTCATTTCTGTTTAAGCTCTTAAACATTTAATGACAAAGTGTACACTGGTTACAATTTAACACCACTGCATGCAAAAGAAAATACTCTTTCACCCTTCCTGGAATCCATCCCCTCACCCAGGCCTCCTACCACTTTCCAGCCTCCACTGGCTAGCCTAAACCAGGGGAAAAAAAAAAAAAAAAAAAAAAAGATTGAAATTCTTGTTCTTGCACAAGCAATGCTCACAATATGAAATGGTGTGAAATGGTGGCCAAAAGTTAAGAGTCACATTCATATCAAGTGACTCTGTGACTTTCCATTGCTGATGTTTTTCTAACACTGTGCTTGTGGTCTAAGACATATGTGTCTCCATTTAACATGTATCCACAACAGTGTAGCTCAACAAACTCTCAGCAGTCAGTTGGGTCATTTTCAAAATTACAAAAAGATATTACTCCCTTTAATAATAATAATAAAAACAAACAAGAAAGAAGAGGAGGGGAGGGGAGGGGAGCAGAGGGAAGAAAAGAAGAGGAGAGGAGAGGAGAGGAGAGGAGAGGAGAGGAGAGGAGAGGAGAGGAGAGGAGAGGAGAGGAGAGGAGAGGAGAGGAGAGGAGAGGAGAGGAGAGGAGAGGAGAGGAGAGGAGAGATTCCACTGCCAAAGATAGATGGCAGGCCTTAAGTGGGCATCTAGCTCAGGCTTGCAATGCAGGAACTAAAGGCATTGGGGTAGGGAATCTCCATTAGCTGGAGATAAGCCTGCTCTACATAGAAGCTAGCTGGGGCTACATAGGAGGCTCTGTTTTCTCCTCCCAAGAATGTGATCAAAGCAGTATTATGTCTGGTGTATTTGAGATAGAAACCCCTCATATATTCTAAAAGAATAATACGTTATGTTCAGGATTTGATCACCATTTCATTGATTTACATGTAGAGCTTGTTCATAGAATTCTTAACACAAGTAAAAATGAAATGAGCTAAAATACTACTTAGATATTTTTTTTTTTTTTTTGGCAATGTACTAGCAAGGTAATAATGTCATTTTCAGTGCTTAGAAAATAAAACCTCTAACTTAAAAGTTCACCCTTTGAAATTGAGCCTGATTTCTTGGTGAAGATGCCTCCTGAGAGGAAGGGGCAAGCCACCACCTGGCTGGGGCAGACCTAAGCCAGAGCATGAACCTCATTATATCTAACCTAACCAATTTTAGCATTGGCATTTTCTCCTGACCCTAAATTCATTCGCATAGGTGGCCTTCATCTTAAATGTGCCTTGCTTTCTAGACACCTGCTTTAGTCACTGCCAGAACTGAGACCTCTCAGTACTTTTCATGATCTCTTTCATTCATCCGAAAGGCCTGCAGGGAACATGTTAAAAATGACCCCTCCTGGTTCATATCCCTTTAATTTAGACTAAACTAAGGGATGCTGTCATTTCTGCTTTGTTTAATTTATTGATCTATCTATCTATCATAAGTCTGTAAGACTTATGAATTCTGAGTGTTAAAATCTAATTTATACTTATCGTATGTTCTAGGAGTTCACATGTTCTCTCCTAAAGAACCATTTAGCAATAATAAAAAAAAAAAAAAAAAAAAAAAAACATTGAGAATTTTTTAGTAGAAAACAATGCTATCATAGTGTAGGACACATCATCTAGTCTTCCTTAATAGCTATTGCTAATTTCCAATTGTTTTCACATTATAAATGCATATGGGAAGACATAGAATTCAGGCAAATCTATGAAGTAGAGAAGTAACTGGAACATGGAGCATGGCTTGAGCACTCCTGCCCTATGGAAGGTCACACTGGGACAAAGGCAATCTCACATGGGCTTTGTATTGTTCTGGCTATTTCTAAACACACAAATCTTAAAATCTTTACTCTAACATGAATAGAAGCTTATAGTACAATCCACTCCTCAGAATAAAATTAACAAAAAGGTATGTAGTCAAAGCTTGTGAGTATTAAGACTTGAGTCTCAAATCATTGGGACACAAGAAGTAAGTTAACTGCTTCTAAATATTTTAAGGGTTATTTTAGTCATCTGAAGTATAATGTAGATAAAGTCTGCGCATTTAAAAAAAATCTGCTACCTGCAGAAACTTGTCAGAATCTCATAAAAATGTATCCTGACAAAAACTGTTCACTGTTCTCACGGATGATTTGTGGTGTAAATGAGTACAGTAGGGAGAAAGCCCCATGTAATGAATGGCCCATTACTGCTCATTCTGTGCATAGACTCTGTACAGTAAAAATGATGTAAATTCCATCTGCAGAGACAGAAAGAGGGCACCAGACAAATATCAGATTGAGAATGTTGGGATTTATTTTCCTCTTGTTTAATTCCTAACTAAACTCATGAATCTGTACTCTAGTTCATATTATTATGGCAATATTAAAATCAGTAGGTGAATTATTAATGATTGAGTTAGTTTCTAATGCAATAGAAAATGTTAAAACAAAGGTTTCTTCATGTGCAAAAGCCAACAAATCGGTATATGGTGTTGCTTAGCGTGAGCCACTGAATAATAGAATCCCATGGGCGCCCAGATCAGATGAGAGAAAGCCAGGCATCAGCTTGGCTGCTGCTACCTATCCCACCGTGAATGGGGGGAAATTTGTTTTATGTGGATCTTGAACTTTTATACGTTCTGCTTCTGCCTTTCATAGGAAAGAATTAAATATCACTCAAGTTAGCTAAAAGTTGATTGTGTATTTTATAAAGAATGGAGCCTCACATATAGTAATTGCATGAAATTGTTGGCTGCTGGAGTTTTTGTTTTGTTCTAATTCAAAGACAGAAACACACCACAAAGAAAAGCAGAAGATATAGACAGAGAGATAAGCAGAGGTCAGCGTATATAAATAGTAGCAACACTAGTCACGTAGACAGGATTCATTGGAAGCTGGAAGCTATTTTCAGCGCTTAACTTTGGTTAACCAAAAACACCAAAGTGTTTTCTTTTCACTATGTGAGTATTTCAAAGGAGGGATGTCTTGGTGTGGTGTTCACTGCATTTCCTCTTCCATTATTAGCCACAAAAGCTTCTCCCGTTCCTTCTCTATACCTCCTGCCTTCACTGGGCACTGTTGATCTTTCCTCTCTGTTCTCTTTATGTACTTCTTAGAAACATCTAATAAGACAGTTTTGGAGGTATTAACAGATAGTGGAGTCTAGACTCCACATCCTCGGGCCCACCACCTGAAGGAAGTTACGAGTTCCAAGCCCAGGCTGCCACAATAATCATCCAGATCAATTCCTTGATACTGCACACAGAATAAAATCTTGTCTGTACTGCCCCAGACAGATAAGCAGTGTAAGACAATGGTGCTGGAGATTCTGCATGGCTTGCCTTCTCATCCCCTCCCTCCAATACTTGCTGGATGTGGAAAGCAATTGTTCCTCTCAGCACCTCAGAGACCTCCTTATAGCACGTGGGTAATGGATGTTTTGGTTAACCAAAGTTAAGTGCTGAAAATAGCTTCCAGCTTCCAATGAATCCTGTCTACGTGACTAGTGTTGCTACTATTTATATAAGCTGACCTCTGCTTATCTCTCTGTCTATATCTTCTACTTTTCTTTTGATCACTCCTGTCAGTGATTTTCCTGTTGCTCACACCACTATGTCTTTTTAACTTAAGGTCAGATCTTAGGAGGCCAGCGACTCTGCATTCTTTTTCAGCTTGCATGTTACTTTCTCACAGAGACCTCAACTCCTTCGGTCAACTGAAGCCATTCTCTGGGATGTCATTCTGCTATATTTTCATCATCATGATTATTTGTTGGTTTATCTCCTGTTCATATACACTTGAGGTTTAAGGAAAACAAAAACAATATATGAGTTATCCCTGGACTCCTAGAATAATGATACAGAGAATGCATTCAAGAATATTGTTAAAGAATGGAAGGATGGACAAATGGGTGGATGAGTGGGTAGGTGAACATATGGAAAGATGCCTAAACCTTCAGACCTGAAGAATTAATTAGAGTATAACTAAAAAGAACCACAGAGGAAATGATAAACAAAAGAAGCATATATGGGGAAAGAGGAAAGACAAAATTTTCTGAATGCACAAATTGTTTCAAGAAGTCTGAAGCAAGGGTGTGCAGGAGACACAGAAGCTAAGCATGCAGAGGACATGAAGCAGGAGCAGATCCGTGAAGCTTGACATAGACGCTTCAAGTTCTTAATGAGCCTCCTTGAATACACTAAAAACTACAGTAAGAGTTATAGCCTCCTCGCTAAATAGACATAAAACGCAAAACTAAGAGAGACAGTGTGTGCTTACTTACCACTTTTCTTTCCATGAACATAGACAGAGATGGTTATGAATACTTACTGACAACAGTTTTTAATTTTCCTACCTTAAAATTCTAGACTTCATGATTTAATTTTGTTTTGGTAGAAGAAAGTCTTGAAAAAGTAGTAGAGAAGTAATTAGAATTTTAAGTATTCTCAGTGCTCTCAAAGAATCTTGTTACACAGTTCACCAGACATGCTAGCTCATATTACTTATCACAGCATTTGTAAGGCTGGGTCAGGAGACTCATGAGTTGAGGCTACCTAGAGTACATAGTGAAACCCTATCTCAAAATAAGTAATAGTAATCTATGAGGTTCCTCAAAGATTCACTTACAAGAATTTGTTATTTTTGTCTGACTTATTGAGATGCATTTCATTCAGTGATATTATTTTAAGTAATAATCTTTAGCAATGAATAGATTTTTAAAAATGATTCATCCCTGTAGTGATCCCATATTATAATTCCATTTCCCAGTCTTCTTTCACATATCAATTAAAAAAAAAAAAGAAAGAAAGAAAGTTACTCTACTCACCCTTATGTAGTGCATGGGTCAAAAATAAGGTTGAGCATATCCATAAGATGGTGTTCATATTTATCAACATCTTGTCCTAGAAATGAATTAAAAAACAAAGTATACCACAAGTATTTATGGTGGTGGGCTATAAATCACATGTTAATAAGGTACTGGGCACAATAAAAAAGGCAGTCCTCTGTGGGTTGTAAACAGAGGAGGTTGGTAATAGAGGGTATCACAGATGTTTTAATGATTAATTTTAATCACATCTTAAGATACTAGTTACCAAAAGAATCCCAAGCCTCATGACGGAGACGTAGTACACATGGTGGCCACAGCTCAGCAGGCCATAGGAAGGACACAAAGGACCCTAGCCTGTGTAAATATGGTGGTGTACTAGCACTCTCAAAATCTAATTAGAAACAGAAATCTGAATGTGGATACAATAAGAGAACGATGAAGATGATGCAAAAGAGATGTTGATAGCACACGTTTCGCATCAGGTTTGAGAGGAGAAGGAACCGTCTGTCAAATGTCCGCAGCAGCAAAAATGGGGCCTTCAGTAGGTTGTTGTGGAAGCACAAAGGCCACTGACTGTCTCCCTGGCTGAACAAACAAAACAAATGTACCCTAAAGAGATGCTAATTACAAAGTGACCGGTTTTGAAGCTCTTAACAGCTTTTAAGTCTCAAGAGTTAACGGTGAAAGAAGATACTCGCACTGAAAGTTAAGGAACACTGACCTTGGCTTAGCTACTAATTTGCTGTGGGCTTTGGGAAAGACATTTAACCATCTGAGTCACAAAATGGGGCCTTCCGATTCTGGATTTGTAGAAGCCATCCTGGCAAGGATAAGCACCAGGGTTTAGGAGTTGTTACTGATTGGATTTAAATGTCTCTCAAAGACCCCATACTTTGAAGGTTTGGGCCTCAACTTGGCTTCCCTGTAGTTGGAGAAACTTACAGAGATTGGTGCCTAGTGGGAATTCTCGAGTCATCAATGATGTCTTCTCAAAGGGAATGTGGGATCCGGATCTCTTCCTTTCTCTGTTTGCTTTTCCTCTGGCTTCCCATGAGCAGCTCATTCCACCACATGTTCCCAGGCATGACATACTACCTGGCCACAGGCCCTCAAACGAGGCCAATCAATCACGCACTTCAACCTCCAAAATGGTACAGCCAACGAAATCTCTCTCTATATGAGTTGATTGTCTAGGCTTTTTGTTATAGTCTTGGAAGAAAACTCATGGGCATATTATGCTTTGAATAAATTCAAGAATGTTTTGTTACAGCCAAAGATGTCTTCACTGGCTCATGTGTAAGCTGGTACTATAAAGAACTCCCTTTGCCTTCTTTAGAAAACAAATCCTGTATTACCTAGGAAACCTGGACTGGAATAAGTAAATGTTGAAAGAATACAAGTCCAGTTTGTGCCCAACTAAAGTTTAATACTTTGGGACAGTTACTCATTTTTCTTTAATAATACTCTGCATTTGCTCTTGCTTTATAAATTGCAAATACATGCTACGATCATATTCAAGCAGAACTATAGAATACTATAATTTGAGGTATTTCCTTAAAAGATACTTTAAACTTAATATGCCATATACCTCACCTTTTCCCTTTGTGGGTCAACTGATAATTCAGAGAGGATGATGTATTGAGGATTCTTAATTAACCCTGGCCTCATCACGTAATCACAGTTGCATGCTACCGGACTGCATTAACCACAAACTGGGAAACTCATAGCACTTCTGGATTTCTTATTAAGCAGTACAACAATAGGCTATGACTTACAGATCTTTGACTGTACCTGTGTTTTAATGGTGTGACAACATAGAAATAAGACATATTAATTTCATAGGCAAGATAAATATTTGGATCATAAAATCATATTAAATATGATGTAATCCTTGAATATTAATTTAATCCAGATAGAAAAACTTCTTTTAATCACACTTCTAAATAATACATTCTTTGTTTCTTTAAAGAAAAATTGGTTTCTTTTTTTTTTTTTTTTTTTTTTTTCATTTTTCTTCCTTTGTTTCCCAGGAAACTTTTTTTTTTTTTTAATGTCTGGACTACACTGTTAAACAGGTTTGAATTCAAATTCTACATTTTTACTTAAACTCTCAGACTATAAGTAAATGAATATGCCTGTCTAAAATTTGTGTCTCTATTTATTTAAGGATAAAAATAAATAAGCATTATAGAAATGATTGACAAACATAATGATAACGCACATGATGTATGCCCATGCATGCCTGAGAAGTCACTACTTAGTGGTTCTTATTAAAATTAATAGCTTGGTCTTTCTATACAAGCTCTAATTCTTGCTTCAGATCACTAATAATAAAAGAATTTAGAGCCCTACGTCATACTTTGCCTTACCTCTATAGTAGCAGTATATCACTTTAGCTTATAATAAACTGCCATAACTTATTGTTGCTTTTAATGACTACTTTAAAGTGTATTTCACTGGCCAGCAAGGTGGCTCAGTGGGAAAAGACACTTGCTCCAAGCCGGATGACCTGAGTTTGATTCCCAGGAACTGCCTGGTAAAGCAGAGAACTGACTTTTTCAAGTTGTCCTTTGTCTTCACTCATAAACAGTAAATAAATGTAATAAAATATGCTTTATATCCACTATAAAATAGTAGGTGTCTAGAAGGCAGAGCTACCTATTAATCCCACAATATTTTACTGTGCTAGGTTCAATACCCCCTTGAGACGGTTAGTAAACCAAATGCATGATCAATACTTCCACTTTGAAAGATCAGTAAATCATTATGAATGTCAGTATGTCTGTAGGGATAATTGAGATTTGAAATATGTATGTAACAGTCTATTTAAATATAGATATTGGCTAATAATAATAACATTGGACATTTGTCAATATTCAGACAAATATTACAATAACAAAGAAAAAATGGTATGACCCTGACTCTAGAAGATATCTTTTGCAGTCTCATTTTCTACCCAGGAAAAATTCTCAAAAACCCAACTCTTTAGACACCATGCTTAATCCTTATAAATGTATCTTTATTTATTTTCTAAATTAAAGAGAAAGATCTATCTTCATGTCTCGAGTAAATATTCTCACCTGCTGAGAGTCTACCATAAAACTTAAGGAAAAGAATGTAGTCAGCATATTAAAAACATAGAGCTAAAATATGTTTTGGATGCATTGATATGTTATAAAAAATATGCTTGAATAAATTACTCCAATGTAGACAAGATTTCTCAAACTAAGTCCCAGATCTCCAACTTCATTAGAAACGGAACCAGAAGATCTAGTGATAGCTCTGTATTCCAATCACCCAGTAAGCACACAGGGTCCTCCCAACTTGGGATTTTTGTGATGGAGGTCACTGGAGCTCCAGTTAGCCTCATCTCTGCTTATGCCTGCTCCTGTCAGCATCTTCACTACATTCAAACTGGAGGATAATTAGTTATGGCTTTGGTAAAAATGAAATATGCCAGAGAGCTGTTCCAGCTATTGGGTGTCTCAGACCTGTATTTTTATTGTTCCATCATGAGTATATATGGACATGCATTTCCCTTTCCCTTTTCAGTTTTATGAGATCCTCACCTGTGTTTTTAATTAAGCTGCACCACGTCTCCTCTGCATTTGCTCCCACTAAATGAGAAAGGTGACCCTCTTTGTTCCTAGCATGCTTCCCACCCCCATTTCTGCTCTGCTGCAGAAAGTCTGTCTTGTATGTGTGGTCTGTTAGTGATAACAAATCTCTGTACATGGAAAGACTGGGGCGATAAGAGAGCCAGAAGTCCCTATATTTAGCCATATACTTCAGGAAAGTCAAGAATAGGAAAAAGTCAGCAAACAATCAAGGTCCAGCTGACTGCAGCTGTTTAGTTTCCTGGGAAACAAAAGACAAGGTCAACAGAACTTGTATCCCTGTGAAATGTCTGCAGCGAAGAGGGGGGCACATCACACCAGGGATAGGCTGCCAGAATTCTATTAAACAGATACTTAGTATTCTCCCTCGTTCTCAGGGAAGCCTCAAGGAGCAAGTGCTAACCTAAGGACAAAGACACGGTGGTTTTGTCTCCCATCCTGCCAATTAGTTGTTCTGAACCACTAGTTATCCTGGATACCTCAATTACAAATTAGATATAGTATGCATTACATGTTATCCTATATTACTTAGTAGTTCATTATTTCAAGAATCTCTGACAGATGCCTTATGGTTTAGACTTTACAGGAATAACTGTACCACGTGGATATGTCACAGCCTACACCTGGATTCCTGAACCAATGCTCAGTTAAACTTTTTAGTGATGTCCCTTAATAGTGTTTCTGTCGGTGAACTCTTACTTCCTCACTCTACCTTCCTCATTCTCTGTTTTCTCTGTAACACATGTCACCAATTTTCTTATGTATTTAGAAATTACCCTTCTCTTTCAGCCAACAAAGATGCCTCAAGAGAGAACCTCTAATACTTTCTTTTCTTCTACAATACCCAGGACATTCAGTAGCCGTTTGTCTTGTAAGAATGAATATGTACGTATATGACGTCATTCTGTCTGCACATTTGCCCTTTTCCATCTTCACGGAAACCACACATTCCCAATCAGCACATGCAATTTTCATGGGAAGTGTAGAAATGCTTACTCAGCAAGTTCCCTGGGATGCATTTTTAGGATGATTCCAAGTTGTTACTCTTAAAAATTGTGCTTCAATCCATATGTAGTAGCTTGCACCTGTAATCCCAGCACTAGACAGGCTGAAGGAAACAGGAAGGCTGAAAGGTCAAAGAAACCTAGGGTCTAGAAAGATCCCAGACTTGCCTTGCTACATAGCCAGACTCTACCCTACAATAGACCAATCTATCAATAAAACACTACTGAGGAAAAAAATCCTTGTGTATTTATCTTGAGTGATATTTGTAGTATCATCTACATAATATCTAAAGTAAAATACATATATGAAAGAATGTACATACCTTTAGCATTGTTTGCTGGTAAAGAAAAAATAACTTGCTAAATTATTTCTAAAGAAAATATGAACTTATTTAAGTTCCCATAATAATTTATAACTTAGACTCTGTACAATCTAGCCAACATGCTTCACAAACTGTTTACCTTGTCTAAATGATGATAAAAACTGATAAAGTATATTGTTGATATTTTGGTAACTTTAAAAAAAAGAGTTATTTTATTTTATATATGAGTGGTTTTCTTGCATGCGTGTGTGTGTGTGTGTGTGTGTGTGTGTGGGCACCATACAATACTGGTGTTCAAGGAGGTCAAAAGAAGGCGTCTGATCCTCTGAAACTTGAGTTACAGATGGTTGTGACCCAGCATGATGGTGTGGGAAACTGAACCAAAGTCCTCTGTAAGAACAAGTGCCCTGAACCACGGAGTCATGTCTCCAGCCTCTTATGAGTATTTTTTTTTAACTGTGAACAAATATGAACTAATTTCCCTCACAAGATTCAGAAGCATATTTTTCTGCAACACTATCAATTTTTAAGTTTGCCTAACTTTCACTAGATTTAATATTTTTAATAGGCATCGTGCATTAGTATCTAGTTTTCCACTTCTCCTAGCTTTTTCGTAGATATTTAATTTACTCTTTGAAATTTTATAATAGTATCCATTTAATAAATGATGATCCCAGAGGTCCGGTAGCTCCATTTAACTTGCTTTCCCAGCAAAAGCACCTCATGCAAACTTTCTGATTACCAATGTAGTGGTTACTCCAGTTTAGCTCAGGTCAGGTTGAAACCATAACTTAATGGGAGTGTGCTCATGTGAGTGCAGGCAGGTGCCTTCCAAGGCCAGAGGTGTCAGACCCCTCTGCAGCTGGAGTTGAAGATGGTTGTGAGTAGCTCGGCACGGCACCAAACTCCAGTTCTCTGCGGGAGCATTACACACTGTTGCACACTCCTAACCACTCCACTAAGTATCTCTCCGGCACTGAAAGGGAGTAATCTCTGGTAAGCATTCTATATTTACACCCTTCTAAATATAACATATGTAACAGGTGGATTAAAAGTGTTTTGGGTTATAAAATAAACACCTTTAACAAAGATCTTATGTACTGACCACTGAAAGAAAACTATTCCATCACATCCAATTCCAATTTCATGTAAGATTTGCTTTTGTGTTCCAGATGTGCTTAGAGACATATATATCTACCAAGACTGATTATAAGAAGAAACTGACAGATTTTATTAATACAACTGGAACTTGGTCGAGACATGTGCCTTTACTCGCCCTTATTCTGACTCCAAATGTCTGCAACAGGCAGCACATTTTTTCTAGACCAAAGCAAATAGCCTGTAACAATGAGTGTTTGTCTGTCCACTAACTGATTTCTCAAGGTGGGTGGAGGAAATTTTAAAAATCCACCTAGTATAAGGATTCATTCTTTTTCCCCAAAGTAACATGTGTGTCTAGAAGTTCTGCCCTTCTCCGATCCATATCCCATCTGAAATATAGTCTGTAGATGTTTGTTCATGAATAAGGTCTACAAAAAAAGGTTTAAACACCACCAGAAAAAAAAAAAAAAAAAGAGCTTCAGTATGTGTGTGAGAAGACAGTCAGTTGGTCTTTGTGCTTTTAGGGGCTCCAGGATGTCCCATTATTGACCAATCATTAGCCTGAGAGTGTTTAAGCTTAGCAGTGTAAAGAGAGATGGAGCAATGGGTGCATCACCATCACTAATCATGTTTAACTTTGAGTTCACTCTTTATATCCTTCCCAAACAGAAAGTTACTCGTGTACAGATGGAGGCAGCAGGGAATAGCACAGGGATTTCCCTGCATTTAGCAAAAGCCAAGAAAGGGTGTGTGGGGGGGGGAGGGGGGGAGCCTGATTGCATAAACACCTATAAACCTGAAGAAATTCTTTTCAAACTTTCTCTTTTTTTTTTTAAAGGAAGGAAATAAGACTTATGAAGAGGTTTAATTTTTTTTTAAACCACCAAGAAAAAGCAGACTTTGAACTCTTACATAAATTCTAAGTAATGGTCTTGAATCCCACTTTCTTTCCACCAACCCACAAGAAGATTAAGGGCTGTGGGCTTCCTGCTGAAGGAAGTAATTGCTCAACTGCTTGGGAATCTATTGGAACCCTTTGTAGCATTAGTGGGGACATGCAGATGCAATTTGTCAAGTATTCCTTATTACATTGTGCTCAGAACTAGAACTCAGATTCTTTGGGACCCCCCTCCTTGCTATGTTACTTTTATAAATGGTAATCCGCTCCACCTCGGGAAACTATCTGATGCTTCCACTAATGTTTTCCTATTAAATCCAACAGATTCCATTTTAGGCTTTTATGTGAATGTTTTCTGAGTTTGACACAGTTGCCAGACAGTACTTAGCACAATTTAGGCCATGGCTTTTAGAGAGAATAAAGAAACAAAAAAACCACGAAAATAGACCAATTATAAAGAGAATTTAAGGTTGGAGAGGGGACCATTAAAATCTAGCTCTTCCGAATTAGAAGCTGGAGAATTTAAAGTGAAGAACTTAGTAACAGGGTCCAGTCTACATCACCAGACCCTCCGCAGCGCTACTCCTCCCCACCCCCCCAACCCCCACCCACCCCCCCCACCCCCGCCAACCCAGGTCTTTTATCAGCCATTTGGTCAACTTGTGCTAGACACCTACCCCCTGCCCTGTCTTGACTACTCTAATGATCCCGGTTAATACTCAATTACAGCAGCATCAATTTTATCGCTGGCTAAAAGTGGCCTTTGGAATGTAAATGTATTTCAAAACGAATGCATGAAGCAATCGCAAATTTGTCTCATTTTCATGCCAAGAGTTGACTTAGAATAAATCTTCACTTCTCCTTTTAAAGCAAGAACCGAGTACTTGCATATAACCCCCCCCCCCCAAAAAAAAAAGCAAGAGAAAAAGAGTATTTTAACGGCTTTTAACATGAGCGTTTGGTGCCATGTGAATAGAAGTTGGGGCTGCTCCAGCTTCAGCTAGCCTTTTGGAGCTCTAGGAGGCGCGCCAGCCGAGGTCCCACCCGGGTCCAGCCCAGCCCCGCCCCAGTTGGCTGCAGCCGCTGGAGACCCAGGCTAAGCGGCTCGCCCGAGCAGCTGTGCAGCTGTCTGGGAGCCCAGGAAGTCACACCCGTCTCGCGCCCTGAACTGAAGCTCCAGCCCACGTGGCGGATGGGGAACCCCTGCCGCTGAAGGGAGTGCCTAGCAGGGTCCCTCCTCCAAATCAGGGTGAGCTTTGGGGCGGGGAGGCTAGCCCCGCTCCGGTAGGCGTGGCCGGACCACCTCCGCTTAAGTAGTTCTTTTCCAGGCCAGCACCAGGCAAGGATGCGCTCGCTATCTTTTTCAGCGTAGCAGACACGAAAGTGAGACCAACATTTTGAAAGGAGTTCTTCCGGCTCCTGGCCATTGCATCCATCTGTTTCGTTTTCTTTCCTTTCTTTTTCCGCCTACCCTCCATTGTCCCATTCTTTCCCAGTGGAAAAACTCCTTTCCCTGCCTCTAGGCGCCCGCCTTCTCCCCAGTTTCCACGTGCAACGCGTGTCCTGGTGTTGAGGAAGTTGGGTCTTGAATGAGGAGTAGGGGGATTCTTTTACAATAGCCTGGAACGGAACCCTAGCATTGTGTTCAAGGACCTTAGCGAAATTTGCCACAGCAAGTACCTTTATTACTTTTCTTAAAGATGAGCAAATTGCACCTCAGGAAACCACAAACCTGACTCTGTCGCCTGCGTGGTTAGTCCACCCAGCGGCAGGCGCCGCCCAGAGCGCCGCGGGAAGCCAGACAGATGGAAGAAAAGGAGCTCGTATTTTGGGGACGGCCAAATTCCCTTCTTTTTGTCTCCTCCAAACCCCAAAATTTACTTCCCAGATTCATCAGATTTCTGATGTGGAAAACTATTAGAAGAGAACTCGAGTCTTCTCTCTTTGAACCAAAGGATATGAAATGGTTTTCTGGCCCTATTTTCCTCTTGTGCTGAATTCCTCCATAAGGGGGAGCCCACGCCTACTACAAAACTCCCTATTCCTAGACATCTGGGTTCTGCTAGCCCGAAACACCCAACTGCAAGCAGATCTTAAGGAGCGCACCGCCCCCTTGCTCCTCCCTCTGGGCCTGCCTCCTTGGACAGAGAAGGAAGGGATTTCACACTAGCCATTCATTTGTCAGCCGTGGGGGAGGGGACCCAAAAGCGGAGAGGAGGTAGAAAGGGGCGAGAGAAGACAGAGAAGATGGAGACAGAAAAAGAGACACAAAGATGAGGGGACACAGATAGCGAGTCTCCACTGCGGGTATACTTGAGGCGGTGCAGCCCTGCAGCCTCGGGGGAGATTTCTTCCCCTTTCCTCAGGATCCCGAGAACACGCAGGACACGCGGAGGCGAACGTAGTTGGATCCGAGAGCAAATAGTTTAGGCTATGACATTATTTTCTTACCACTGTTTCTTCTGTATAACCCCCTGAGCGGTCCACGCCCATTGACACCGAGAACAAACCGAGACAACCGGGATGTCCCGGGTCTGCAAGCACCAGAGAAGTCTCTGCAATGCTCACGCCTACACAGGGCAGTGGGACTCTCTTGGCCGGGGCGTCCCCAGAGAAACCCGGCACGCACTCTCCGCAAGCACTCCACCAGCCCGTAAAGTTGCTCAACTCAAGTGGAGAATTGGGAGCGGATGAAGATACAGAAGGGAACAGAGGATTGCTGTAATCCGGGCGAGAAGACTGGACCAATTGGTCCCCAACTCGGGTCTCCACACCACCTTTGTCTGGAGAGTCTTTGGGTCCTGGTTTTCTGGTAAAAATGGGGTGGGGAGACAAGCCCTCATTTCGCTTTACAGGGCGAGGGGCGAAAATACTGCACACCCCTCTGGTTCAGGGAAAGCTTTCCCGCCCAGGAGCCTCCCAGACCTCTACCGTGTTCCAACAACCCCACCCCCATCCATTGCGCCTTCCCGGCTGGCTCGGGCGCACCACGCACAGGACAAAAGAACACAGGGGCAACGTGAGAGAGCTTTGACAGTCCCCAAGTCATCAAAGAAACGCAGCCCCAGGACCCTGCCCAACCCCTGCCAGATAGCCTTCCACATTGCCTGAAGGGTTGGGGGGGAAGGGTCATGTCCGCGCAGGTCTCGGGCAGCTAAAGTACCCTGATGCCTTGTCAAGAGCTGCCCAGGGGTGGCTTTCCAGGAACCAGAGATACTGACCACACACCAGGAGCCAGGAAACCAGGTGGTCTGCCCTACAGTGCTTTCAGGGGCTTGTATCTGGGCAAGTTTGGGGACTCCTCATTCAAACTTTTGCCTCAACCAGTTTAAAGACAACAAAAATCAAGGTGTGAGGAGTCTCTCCCATTCTTCCAACTCATGATAGCAGGACTTTCCTAGGATTTCTCTACAAAAATCCCTCCCCCACTATTCCGTTCGTCCTTTTCCTCCACCCCACCCCGGACTTCTTTTGTCTAGATCTTTTTCAGCACCAAGGTCTATCTGAATTCCTCTCTTTAGCAAGCCTCTTCCAAAGTTACCTTCATGTTTTAAAGTGCGCACATTTTCTTAACTTTGTCTTACAGCGAGTCCTCTTGGCTATAATTAAAGCCGTCTCCCAATTGCAATGTAAGTCTTTCCCCCCTACTAAGCTGGGCGGCTTTCTTTTCCCAACAAGTTTTCCCCCTTTCTTTTAAATGGGGGAACAAAAGAAACGTGATTACCTTGAAAGGCGGCTTACTGCAGTTTGAGGGGAAAATTCACTGCTGAGCTGTGAGAATGGGCTCCGCGTTGCCCGGGAGGATCACATAGGAAGCGCGGCGGCCTGGGGAAAGGATGCAGCGAGTGCGGGATAGAGCTGGAGAGGAGGGAGGATGCGCTGCGAGCCGCAGATCCCTGTCCCAGCGCCTGTCCGCAGCACCCAATGCTCGCAGCTGCTGCGCCCGCGCGCCTTGAGTTCTTCACCCAGAAAGGCTCGGGGCAGCTCGCCTGCAAGTTCAAATGCGGGTTGTGACACCCACCGTCATTATATCACTGTACCGTCAGAGCCGAGGAGGAGACTCAGGAAGAAGGAGGAGGGAGAGGAGGAGGGTTCATTCACAGGCTCCTGAAGCGCTCCGCAGCTCCAGCCACTCCAGAGAGCCCAGTCTTGGAAACAGGCGGAGGGGCGGAAAGGAGCTCCCAGAGCCTGCGGTAGGGACCGCCTGCCTCCTTCTCCAGGCACTCCCACCTCTCAGCGTTTCTTCCTGACTAGAAGTACCAATCGGCTGGGGGGAAATCGGTGCTCCTCATTCAGCGACTCAGTACCACCTCTCTGTGCAGTCTCAAACAACTGCCTTCCCACCCTTACCCACCCCACCCCCTCTTCCCCGCCCTGTGCTGCTACTTCTGAATTAGGGGAAAGGAGTCCCCAGGCTCTGGTGCGGCCGGCAAGCATGAAACAATTAAGTATGGTCAGTTCTTAGGAGCGGACGGGACTCTATAAAAATGAGCCAAGAACTTGCATATACTGTGTTCCTGCGACAACGGAGCTTGCTAGTCCCATCAGAAGAGGTGTCAGGCTCAATGCTCCTGCCAACCTGAAAGAGATACTGAGAAAGTGAGATCCCAAACCCTAGGGAGACTCAAAAGCATTTCGTGTCAGCTCTCCCTAGGGAATTGCCCAATGGGGAGACCGCGGCATCAGGCCCTACACAAAGACCCTGGCAATAAAGGGCTGGACAGGAAATCCCCCCAGGCAATCCCTTGTCCCATTCAAAGAGAATCCTTTCTCTGACACAAATCCTCATCTTTCCTTAAATGTACTTCGCTTCCTTCCTTCTTCCATCCCTCTGTCTTTCACGGGATCTCTTAGAGAATTTTCTGCCTAACTCAGATTTCTTGGACTTATCAGTCTTTCCATGTTGTCACAAAATGAAATCTTTCATGTTCGCGTTTTTTTTTTTTTTTTTTTTTTCCTACTCAGGCTTATCCAGAGATGTAAACAACATCAATATAGGGAAGCACACCCTTCACTGAATCACAAAAGACTCCATTAGGGCCTTAAAGAGCAAAGGGTCAAACAGTTAATACAAAGGATTTCTACCCCTCAGAAAAGAGCGAATTTGAATTTTCCATTACTTTGAAGTCTAGTATGATTTGATGCAGAGAGGACAAAATAAGTCCGCAAGACCTGTCGAAGTGACTCTGAGGTACTGAAACAATTACAAACTTTTCCTCCTACATCAATATGAAAATATCCTTGTAATTATTGGCTCTGAATGTTTTGCTTAGAAAATTAGATCAAGCACAGGGCTTCAGAAACGGTAGTGATTAATGGAGAAAGTTTGTCTTTACTCTGAATTTTCTTTAATTAGATTGGCTGCAACCACAGCTCTAAACTTGTAACCCAGACGTGGTTTCCTTTTCTAAGGTTTGTAGATTCAGTATGATCAGAGATCTTAAGTGATAAACACGTGGTAGATTTATCAGTGCAATTTCATTCTCAGATGTGTATTTCATGTACCCTTTTCCTTGCCACTCACAGTAATGAGTGACCTACGTATGGGCCATTTAGAAATCAGTTTGGCTTGCAGTGACTTATTTAACCTTCATGCAGTGATTATACTACCATTACTAAAACCGAAATTTCATCCCGTTTATTATTTAGAATGAGAGCCACATCAGACTTCAGCCACTGCATTTAACATCTCAACATAACCAGGTATGGAAAGTGACTCGCCCAAGCTTACACAGACCAGAGACGCTTATCAGAACACAACTCTTGAATCAGCAGGAATTCACTCAGAAAGAAGAAAAGTAAAATATAAAGAATTTCCATTGGAATTTATATTTCAAGCATTGGGGTAGGTAGATTTTTCTCTGAAATGCTCCAAGTAGTTATCATTAATCTATTTCTTAAATTCAAGCGAACCTAGTTTCAGTTTTATAGGTAAGTGGTTTGCCCAAAGCTACTTTGTGACAGGTCATTGGCCTAAAAGCTTATCAACCCTGTTACTGCACTCTCCCTTCATAATACACTTGGACAAACAAGTCTACAAAGGAGTAGGGCAGAAGCAACTAGTAATAGATTGATAACTGTTTCCCAGATGTGTTAGTAATCAGTATTTACTGCAAATATCATGTACACATGATAAAATTTCATTGGTTGGATACATTTTTATTGTGAGATGTTTTACTTTATCTTGTCAAATGTGTGAGTTTTACTTTGTCTCCTTTTTTTTTTTTTATTGTGTTTCCTTAGCTGGCAAACATTTATAGTCTCTCCTTCATAGCATCTACAAACAAGAGATACACAGTGCAAGGGACTTTCTTAGACAGGGTCACCTTACTAAGGGATTGACGATAGTGAAGAGTTTTATACCTCAAGTCTTGCCACTTCCTTGGCTGCCAAAGTTATTATTTAAAAAACTAAACACCTTTTAAAACTGTCAAATAACAAAATAATACATAGCTTAATATCCACTTTCATTCCCTGGGGACAGATCCTCTTCTTCGACTATCTAAAATAAAGAATTTTTTTAAAAAGTAAAAACCAAGGTATATTTAGGATAATCTATAAATACATTGAATTTTGAGTTTTCTGTGTATCCTTGTCATCTTTCTGTCTTCTCTGTTTATCTCTGTCTCTTTCTATCTCTGTGTATGTACATATGTGGTGAATATGTGTGTCAGTGCTATCTTGTGTGCATATGTGAAAGTAGAGTCCAAGCCTTAACACCTGGCATCTCCCTACATCCTTTATTATTATTGTTGTTGTTATTATTATCATTATCATCACCGTCATCATCATCCTTATTAAGACAGAGTCCTTTTGCTTCTGCCTCCCAAGCACTGCGGTTACAGACATAAGTCATGGTACCTTGCTTTTTAATGTTGGTGCCAGGTATCCAAACCAAGGTACCAGGTCCCTTTGCTTGTGTCCTGAGAGCACTTCATCTTTAAGCCATCTCCCCAACCCGGATGTAAATGTTCTTGCAGGGTTTCTTTCTTTTGAGAGAATTAGAAAGTAGCTATTTCAGATTCTCCGATGTCTGACCAAATTACTAGAACCTTTAAAATGGGAAATACTGTCTTACAGCTTTTAATACTAATAATATATTAACACATAAATTATGATCAAATCTAAATCTAGTTAAAAATCTTGATTGCGTGAGTGCCCTCCTGAGATCATGTGCTTGTATCATGTGAGGGGATGTTGGGTATGTAAATTCCAGAATCTCAGGCAGATAAAGCGAAATATTCATTCATACTGCTGGCGTCTACACAGAATTAAAAGCCTGAGGCACCATGTGTTGCAGCCACCTTTGATCTAGTCTTAAGGAACTTGGCTGAGCTAGGAGACAACCACCCAAGGACTTGAAGCAGAAAAAGATATAGGTGGCAGGTGTCTCCAGGGAATCCCATTATCTTCACTTACACTCCTGCCAAGGTCTGTTAGGATCCAATTGCAGTGTCCTCCTGCTGTTGATTGGGTGAAGTGCTTCTACACATGGCAATATCTGTTGCTGGGCTCTGGATCAGCCTGTCCTATTCAAACTGAGAAAACAAAGAGTTCATGTTTCTGTACCCTGATCTGCTGATCTTAGGCACAACCAGACAAAGTGTGCGGCTTGGATCATTAAAGGAAGCTGCAGATGACAAATGCACCCGAGAGACTGTTCCCTTTTCTTTTCTAACTCCAAGGAGAAAGCCAGTTCTTCAAGGTTGTCAGAAATTTACAAAAGAAATTACACCAAGGATAAACATTTTGTACTTTTAACCTGCTTAACAATTTTGTGGAATTGCATTAAATCATCTCTTCCTCTCTTTCTTCCTCCTCCCAAACCCGTGTGTGTGTGTGTGTGTGTGTGTGTGTGTGTGTGTGTGTGTGTGTGTGTGTGTGAGAGAGAGAGAGAGAGAGAGAGAGAGAGAGAAAGAGAGAGACAGAGACAGAGACAGAGAGAGAAACAGAGAGACAGAGAGAGACAGAGAGACTTAGCACAAACAAGTATACCGAGAAAGCAACAACTCCAAGAAAACAATTTTTTAAAAATCCTGAACCTCTGTCTCCTCAAGCTCCTAGATGAAAATGTTTGGGTAAACATTTTCTTTCAATAGATGGTTTTGCTCTTAATCAGCCCTCCCCAAGCCCCTTTAAATAACGTATGCTCATAAATGTCAAAATGAAACCAATCACTTTATATGGTAACTTTTAGAGGTAACTAAAATGTTAAGAAATTATTTTCTTACTTTCTGTGCGAGATTTCTCTAGAACTTAACTGGGAGGCCATCTACATCACAACAGAACTATGCAAGCCAAAGCCAAATTCCAACATGGATGGGAGAGGCTGGGCTTGGAGCAGAGATGACTTCATTAGGGAGAAGAGAGACTCTGAGTCTGTCCACACAGCAGCCAAATGGCTCAGCACATCTGCACTCACCCAGGGAGGCTGCCCTGACAAAGCATCAAAAACACTATCCTTGCTACAGAGGAAAAGATCAAGACCTTAAGAAAGTAGTCCAACTGAATGAAGTCACAGCTAGCTTTCCTCCTTAGTCACTTTGTCAAACTCTTCCCCTTCCTCTCCTGTCCTCCAAAAATAAAATAATAAAAAAAAAATGGGTCAGATTTTGTAAAAGATTGTTCTGATTAAACCAAGAAATGAAGAGTTGGTTTCCAAACACAAGGAAGTGATAAAGACCTTAGCATCTATGTGGCCATCGGAGCACAGTGCAGAGGTTTCCTGAGAGGCAAAACTTTGGCAGTTTCTGCTTGTGTTCAGTGACTACCAGTCTTCCGTTATCTAATTGGACCACAGAAGGGCTGAGATATGAGGACTTTAATGAAAGCTGCTGATCTGATAGTACCAAAAGTGTGTCTCTGGGAAGTGAATCAGGAGGTAAAACAGGAAATATTTGTATACAGTGTGAGGGACATTTGGAGAGCACCGGGGTGGGCATAGGAACTGACAAGTGGAAGACGGGTGTCCTATTTTTAATCCATTGATCAGCAGGATTGTAATACTAGTTAAATGTCATGGACTGCAGGTTCATGTCCCAAAATATGAGCAGTCACATGTTAACACAAGAATAAATGTAAGTTCAATATTTGTTATAATAATTCAAGCAAACAGCAGAGGTATAAGACTCCGCAAACACTTGTCACGGGTTGTTCATAACGCTCTTTTCTTTGTTCAATTCAACAAATCATTTACTGCTTTTTATGCAGTTTTGTAATAGAAAACACAGTTTTCTTATTTCTATTACCCAGATAAGTCAGAGGCTTAAAAAAAAATCAAATGACAAGCACTTCACTGACTACAAATGTGTTAGAGAAGTACAACAGCCGAACACAACTGTGTCGGGTACTGGAATTGGTCTTCCCTGAACCTATTCTGATGATATGTGCTCACAGGGATCGACTTCATTGTACACTGGAGAAGCCATGTTTCTTATTTCTGCACAATGGAAATGGCTAAATGACACAGCTTTAAGGTTCCTTTAAGGACTTCTGAATGTCTCCGATAGTTGATATATCCAACAGTTGTGTCACGAGAAAAAGGATAGAGAGTGCTGAGTGCTGAGGAAGCATTAAATTCCATGCGAACAAGAAGAGAAGACCAGAGAAAGTAAACACACTGGGGTCTCTGGATTGCTAGCCACAGGCAGGAATTAACAAGAAAAATAGAGCAACTTGCTAAAAGTGTTCCTCACTATGAAGAAGTTAAAATGGTGTGATCTTTTAAAAATCCATTTTTATCTGGGTATTGATAGGGCACGCCTTTAATTCCAGCACTCAGGAGGCAGAGCCAGGTGGACCTTTGAGTTCGAGGCCAGCCTGATCTGCAGAGTGAGTTCCAGGACAGCCAGGGCCACACAGAGAAACCCTGTCTCAACTGTCCCCTCCTGTACCCCCTCCTCAAAAAATCCATTTTCAAAGCTTCTTTCAAAAGAAAACAAAATAAAATCCAATTGACGCTGTGCAATGACCTTTCCCATTCCCCCATTTCTGCAAATGTTTTGGGATCCTTTGTCTCCTTTATTTTTTGGTGCTTTCAGCTGCATCTTCCTTCACATCATCTGACAAGATGCCTGTCTCTGGATTCCCACAGCAGAAAGTCTGCAGATGAAGAGGCAAGGTCTCTAAACATTGATAAGAAAGTATGGAGGCCCGGAAGAGAGGGAAGATGGGGGCATTTCAAGAAGCTTTTACTACAGGCAGCAAGCATTTACTCATTAAAGATAGAGGATGACTCAGAGATGTCTCCAAGAGGGTGGGGAGAGAAGACATTCTAAAGCATCTTGGTACTTGGCTAAAAGCTTCTCCAAAGGGTGTTAATCCTGTACTACAGCCATGTGGGAAGCTGTCTAGGCCGTAGTTTTATTTCCTCGGGAAAAAGGATGAGGCAGTGCTCTAGGCTAAAAGTAATTGAGCTGCAGTGCCTGGGTGAGCCGATGTGCCTAGAAATAACCAGCGTCAAGGTCTATGAGGAGTGTGAATTATATTTGCTGTAATTCCCATTTTTCATCACTACCCAGGTTGAGAAGGTTGTCAAACTAGCAACAATGAGTTTTTTACTCAGAGCCGGTTGTAATGGTAAGTCCTGGAACAGATAATGAAGGGGAATCCTTCCATCAGGAAGCCAAAGTCAGCTTCCCCTTCCTCCAGAACCTTCCCTCCACCTGCCATTCTCATACCCAGTCATATCCTTAGCAAACACTTCTGACTCAGTCTTTGAAAATTTCTCCAACCCCTACCAAGACCTTCTTTGGCACTCAAAATGTCTCAACTCTGAAAAACAATCTGCGGGCACACTAGAGCTAACCAGGAAAAGATCGGTGGATCTTAAATTAAGAGAAACGACAGCAAGAAGGGCTATAAATTTACACAAGCCGCGTCTTTTGTTTTCCATTTTACATACTGATCTCTGTCTCCACTTCCTGTCCCTCTCCCCTCTCCCCTTCTTCTCTGAGAGAGTGGAAGTCTCCCCTAGGTATCCCCCTAACCCTGGCATACCAAGTCTCTGCACTTCTTCCACTGAGGCCAGCCAAGACAGCCAAGTTAGGGGCATGGATTCCACAGACAGGCAACAGCTTTAGGGATAGAACCCACTCTAGTTGCTCTGGACCCACATGAAGACTGAGCTGCACATCTGCTATATATGTGCTGGAAGGTCTAGGTGAAGCCTGTGTATGCTCTTTGGTTGGTGGTTCAGTCTCTGGGAGTACCCAAGGGTCCAGGTTAGATGACTCTCTTGGTTTTCTTGTGGAGTTCTTATTCCCTTCAGTGCCCGCAGCCCTTCCCCCAATTCTTCCCTAAGAGTCCCCAAGCTCCATCCACTCTTTGGCGGTGTGTTTCGGCATCTGTCTGAGTGAGCTGCTGGGCAGAGCCTCTCAGTGGACAGCCATGCTAGACTCCTGTCTGTAAGCATAATAGAATATCTTTAACAGTGTCAAGGATTGGTGCTTACCCGTGGGATGGGTCTCTGGTTGGGCCTGTTATTGCTTGACCATTCCCTCAGTCTCAAGCAGGGTCTTTTTATACTATAATGTCCAATAGTAGACATGTTTCTTACATATAGCTTCCTGATGCAGTGGGTATGTGTTCTGTCTCCGACATGCCTCTCTCCTCTCCTCCTCCTATTTTGTTCACCATGACAGTTACTGTTCTCACCGCAACAGTACATCCTATACAAACAGCAGAGAAAAGGTTCCTTAAGGTTCACAGCTCCTGAGGTGTCAGTCTATGGTTGTTCAGACCCATTCAATTGGACGGGACATCATGGCTTCAAAAGTGTGTGGTAAAGGCTAGCTGCCACCTCTTTTGGTTAGCTGGAAGCAGAACAAGAAATTTCCAATGGATGCTGGCTTTCTTTCAGTTCCCTCTTATTTAGTCAGAACCTCAGCCTGTAGGATGGTGCCATTTATGTTCAAGGTGAATTTGCCCCCCATAAGCTAATAGTCTCTGGAAATTCCCTATACACAGACCTAGGGATCACTTCCATATTTGACTTTTTCCCATGCATGTATGTGTGTGTGTGTGTGTGTGTGTGTGTGTGAGAGAGAGAGAGAGAGAGAGAGAGAGAGAGAGAGAGAGAGAGAGAGAGAGAGAGAGAGAGAGAAAAGGCCATACCAATTGAGGGTACTCTATGCCCTGTGACATTTGTTAGAAAATAGCAATGAGGATAGAAATAATGCATACTCTGTCTTGGGAAGGAATACAAACTCCAGTTCCTGAGGCCACAAGATCAACATAAAAGAAGAAAGAAGTCAGAGAAGGCAAACACAGAGAGCCAGGAGGAGGGTGGTAAACTAGAGAGAGCATTGTTACCTTGTCCAAGCTGGCTGTAGTGGGAGCACTTGCTCCAGGACATTAAGATCTTAAAACATTAAGTAAGTCAAATAAAATAACTTTAGGATGTCATCTACCTAAGAAATGCCAGAACACAACCACAAATTTAAATGTTCCAGAGACAGAGGATGGGAGGAGAAAGAGCAAGGGGTCATTTTATCCCCCATTCATTCTCCCCTTTTATCAGTTCCCATTTTTTTCCTTATCAGTAAACATCTTAATCTCCAAGAGGAGAGTATGTTTCACAGAGGTTTGTAAAGGGGCAGGAGAGAGAGAGAGAGAGAGAGGGAGAGAGAGGCAGAGAGAGAGACAGAGAGAGAGAGAGAGAGAGAGAGAGAGAGAGAGAGAGAGAGAGAGAGAGAGAGAAAGAAAGTTCAAGGTAGAAACGATGCTAATTCATGATCATCTTTTCTGATAAGAAAGAGAAGATGCCCCAGCCCTGTCCTGTCTCTGCTCTTTGAGTCATGTGACCTCAGAATCCGCTACCAGCAGCTCTGCTTTACTTGAGTCTTATTCTGGCAGAAAAACTAAAAGCCCTTCCAGTGAGGAGGTCAGCTTTGTAGCAGCCAAGTAGCATTCACAGTTTATTTCTCTAAGGGAGTCTTCAGAAATAATACCACTAACTCTGCACTTCTCATGTACAGTCTTAAGCAATAGGCTTTCCAGGATTTTATATCCCAGGGACTGTATTCCCAGAACTAAAAGAACAGTTTCCTGATCATTATAAATAGAGAATGGCACATCTTGCTGTAAAATAGAAAGAAAACCTAGATACACTAGATATAATTATATTTTTATAGGGAAGAAAGAGGTAGAAAAACAGATTTTAAGAAGGCACGAACCTTGGGGATACCCAATGAGTTACTTATAATTTGACACTGTTTCTTGAGATACCCAGAGATATCTCATCAAGACTGAAAGTACACATGTCAAATGCAGAAACTGAGAGAGGAAGGAGTTAACCTGAGACAGATGAAGCAGTGGGGTGGGGAGAGGGAGTGGGGAAGAAGAACACTGAGTATGAATTCACATTGCTTATTTGACAAACTGTATCCAATGTAACCAGAAATGACTTTCTTTCCATTCACTGTCTGCTATAACTGCTTGGATGCTCCCTCTTCACCAAGAGATTAGGCATGCTTAATCTTTGGTAGATCCCATAACTCTTTGTATATTTTTAATTAACAAATTCTGTCCCGACATAGTTTAAAAGGACAGCCTCATGCCCCAGTTAAGGCTTTCTCTCTGAAGTTTCCATGTTTGTTCCTCAAGGAACATGCAGAAGGAAGGAGGGGGAAACTGGCTAGATTTGCTTTCTTCTTCGCCTTTTCCCCTCTTTTCCACCCTGGAGAACAGGAGCTGCAACAAGGGTGGGTGATTGTTCTTCATTCTTTTTGTTTTCAAGCTCTCTCTCTCTCTCTCTCTCTCTCTCTCTCTCTCTCTCTCTCTCTCTCTCTCTCTTTCTCTCTCTCCTCCCTCCCCCTCTCTCTTTCTTTTTCTCTGTGTGTATGTGTGTGTCTGTCTTTCCATTTTAAAAAAGTAATTGGCAAATAAAAAATTTTTAGATATTCATACGATATGTTATGCTTTGATGTGGGCTACTAGGTTGCCACAGTCAAATCAGTTAATACACGCATCTGCTTCAGATCCACTCAGCAGATTTTTAGTATCCAGTGCAACTTTGTTAGCTATAATTACGATGCTCTAATTAGGCTTCTAGAACATACTGCTTAGAAGGTTAAGATTTTTCACCCCTTCACCATTTTTCTTGCCTTGTGACTGACTCTAGAATACTATGCTTCACATCTCTGCTTCTCTAAATTCAACTTTTGTAGACTTCATGCATATGAAAGCTTGCTACAGTTGCCTTTCTATTTCTGGTATAAATTTTCAATTTCAATTTCAATTGGTATAAAACCCTGTAGACTTATCTGTGTCCTTATAAGCAGTATGATTATAAATGTGTATATATGTGCAGATGTGCGGATAAGTCTTCATTTGACTATCTACTTGAAACATAGGGGTTTTTTAAAATCTTTTTTGTGACCAATTCAATCATAAATATTAAAGTGTGATTGGCTCTTTGAAATCTAATTTTATATTTTTAAGAGACTATGCCCCACAGTGGAATTGTTGGAAGATTTTGAGGTGTTAATCTTATTTTTTTTGAAGAAACTCAATACTGTTTCAATAATGGATCCTTAAATTTGTGTTTTCATAATGCTGTGTGAAATATCTATTTTTCCTATCAAAAAATTTTTGGATCTATATGTTTTATTTGGTGTATATGAGCATTTTTCCTGCATATATGTGTGTGCACTATGTGCAAGCCTCGTACCAATGGAGGTCAGGAGAGGGCATTGAAGCCTCTGGAACTGGAGTTACAGACAGATGTGAGCCACCATGTGGATGCTGGGAATTGAACCAAGGTCTTCTGTAACAGCAACAGTGCTTGTAACTGCTGGGCTGTCTCTGTGGGCTCCATGTCTTCTTCTTGATATCTTTGTATTGATGACCATCTTGACAGGTGCCCACTGCCCTGAGTAGGCGTGAGCATTGCAGAGACTTCTCTATTTTAATTAATTGATTGATTAATCTATTTATTTATTTTGAAGATTCTTTATTTATTATGTATACAGTGTTCTGCCTGCCTGTATGCCTGAAGCCCAGAAGAGGGCACCAGATCTCAATATCAGTGGTTATGAGCCATCATAAGAGTGCTGAGAATTGAACTCAGGACCTCTGGAAGAGCAGCCAGTGATCTTAATCTCTGAGCTATCTCTGCAGCCCCAGGTTACCAATTTTAAAATGTTGATTTCTATCAGATAGTTAGATATTTTAAATATCAGTCTTTTATGAGAACTTTTTTGTTCACAACCATCTTTTTTTTTTTTTAAACTGATTATTTCCTTGGCTTGAAAAACCTTTTCTATTTAATATAATCCACTTGTTTTTGTTTTATTGTCTAATTGGTGCTGTATCAAAAAATGTCCCAAAGCATTTCTCCTGTTTTCTTATAGACATCTCTTACAGTTTCTGATCCTATGTTTGAATCACTAATTCCTTTTTAAAGTTGATTTTTTTAACATAAGGATCACATTCCATCTCTCCTGCGTGTTGTTAGCTTTCTAACACCTTTTTCTGAAGAAACTCTATTTTTCTCAAAATGTACTTTTTTATGCACTCTCAAAAGTTTACTTCAAGGGATATCAATGAGCTTACTCTTGTACTTTGTATATTTTCATTTGTCTGTGTCTTTTTTTACAAAGTATCATGCCATTTTGAGTATTATAGTTTTACAATATAATTTGAAATAAGAAAAAAATTTATTTTAGTTTTTTTTTCCATTTTGTTCACAAAAAATTATAATTTTATAGTTTGGTAAACATCTCATACTTTTTCTATTTCTATAATGATAATAATGGTATGATTAGTTTGAAAGCTTATATACTGAACTCTCTCAGTGTGCCTATGAAGACAGGAAAAAGTCAGGGCTTATTGGGAATTAATGAAATCATTGGGAATATCACCTTTAGAAGGGATCAATGTAATTTTCATGGAACTAAGGATAGCTCCATCTAAAGCAGCTTGTTAGAAAAAGACAAAGCCTGGATTCTTAATACCTCTTGCTTCTAGTCTCAACATGTGATCTTATCTTGATGATATATAGACAGAAGGCTCTCACCAAAGGCAAACAAATATCATTGCTAAGTTCTTACTCCACCAAACTGTGAACTAATAAAAATGTTACCCAGCCAGATATTCGGTTCTAACAGCAGACCGATACAAAACAGAATCTTGATATACTGCATTAACTCTATAGACGATAATTTGTTGTTAATCCATGCACTATATTTAAGTGGTTTTGTGTTGTGTGTGTGTGTGTGTGTGTGTGTGTTCTTGTATGCACGGGTGCACACGTGTATATGTGATGTTGTGCTAGTGCAGTATGTGTGTGTCTGGAGGCCAGAAGATAACTTCAGGTGCCGTTACTTCTGGTTCTGCATGGTTCCACTTGCCCCACAATTACTCAGGGGCCATTCAATATATTTTTAAAGAGTCCCTCACTGGCCCAGAGGTATCGAGTTACCTACTTGTCTCCACTTCTCCAGCTCTGGGAATACACAATTTCAAGTACACACTCTACATCAAGACCTTAGTTTTTAATATGGGTTCTGGGGATTCAAGTGAAGTCCTGCTGCTTACAAAGCAATCACTTTATCCAGTGAGATAATGTCCACAGCCCACAGGTGATGCTTTTATGCTGATTCTAGATGTTTTCATCTTATTGAGTCCGTTTGTTCCATCAGTATATTTATGTTTTAATGGCAGAATCTCTTCAGCTGGGTGGGTCATCTCATAGTTCTGGAAGTTGGGAGGATCACGCCACCAGCTTGAGGAATGCTTTCCTGACTATGTCACAATGTTGTGGATTATGTCATAGCAGGAATTTAAGCAGGAGAGAGAAATATCATATGATGAGACCAGAAAGCAGAGAGCACATTTTTCCCCTCCTTCCTTTCCTTCCCCCTTTCTTCTTCTTTCTATAACCAGTCTCTTGTGCTTCAAAAGGAAAATTTAAGAAATTCCAAAGATTTCTGTGGAAAGTAAAAAAGTTTTACAAATCATATACATGATAAGAAACTTATACACAGGATATAAAAGAACCATACAATTCAACTATTTAAGGACAAATAATCCTGATTTTGAAGAGGTATACTAAATGAGTATTTCCTTAAAACGTGCATGCAAGTGTACATCTGCACACATGCATGTGTATGTCAATGTCTGTAAATTACTGTGAAATTCATTTAAAAATTCTCATTATTATTAGTAGTAAGGGAACTCAAGTCAAAACCAGAGTAGGTACTCCTCCACACTTGCTAGGATAACAAAATTGAAATATCAGATAATCACGAGTGACAGTGAGAATGTGGAGGACTGAGATTGTTCCTCCACTGTCAACTGAAGTGCGTATGCGGCAGTCACTTGGAAAAGCAGCACTTGAGTTTCTTGAAAAGCTAAGCACAGGAGTGACTATTTCAGCCAATACAAATGAGAACATAAAACCTTGATCATGAAAATTTGTAGCAACATCAGTTATAATAGACAAAAACTGGAAACAAATCAAAGTCCATAAACTAATGAATAGATGAAGAAGATACAATATATACAGGCAACATAATATTATTTATTGTTAAAAGAAAATGATGAGCTGGTATGGTCTATGTCGTGGATGGACCTTGAAAACACACTAGAGGAAGGAAAGCAGTTACAAATGACCATGTCTTGAATGGGTGTGGTACTAATGACAATACATGGCATGTCAATACAGACAGAAAGAATGTGGCTCGGGCTGGGGAACAAAGGACAGGATGGAGTGATTATTAACAGTCATGAGGACTCATTTTGTGGTAATGAACAGATTCTGTAGTGTATTAACAGTGATGGATGCTTAGCTCTGTTAATTTACTAAAACCCATTTAATTGTATCATTTAAATGATAAATTGTCTGGTATGTAAATTACCTTGCTTAATGGTATTACCAGAAAACTGAATGTATACTTTTGAGAAATGACCTTGGCTATCTTTTTAAATTGAAGGTATCAAACTCTTCCCCAGACCTAGTAAATTAGAATGTCTGTGAATAAACCATACTATATTTAACATATAAGAATTCATGGAAATCATTTTTGCATGTGTTGTGGGGTATGTTTATTTGTTTTGCATGCATGCCTGTTCATGTATGGTGGCATGTAGTGTGTGTGTGTGTGTGTGTGTGTGCGCGCGCGCGTGCGTGTGTGCGTGCGTGCGTGCGTGTGTATTTGCATACACAGGTGTGCTTATAGATAGGAAGGTTGATATCAGTTTCTTCTCCTATTACTTCTCATTTTATGTTTTGAGGCAAGATTTCTCAATTAAAGGCAAGTTGGCCAATTCAACTAGTCTATCTACCTGCCCCAGGGATACTCTGACTAGACTTACAGCATTAAAATTACATGTATTCCACTATACTGGCCTGGTATTTACTAAGTGCTGGGGAATCCAAATCCTAGATCACTTGAGACACTTGTGTAGCAGGATAATTTCCTGCTACTGCTACATTGTATTTGCAGTGGAGCTCGGTGATTGGGCAGTATAAAAGAAGGTGGAGCTGAGAGAAAGAAAGAGGAAGGGGCGGAGCAAGGAGGAGGAGGCTAGAGACCATGGAGGAATACAAAGATGGAAAGGTAGAAAGCAGTCCTGGGTAATCATTTATATCTAAAGGTTAGATATTGGGTAACAATTCTATTGTGTGGGCATCTTGTTAATTGAGCATTTACAAATATATAAATCCATTGAATAATCTTTAAGCGTTAAGAGTCTTCATTCTACTGGGTACCTTGAGGATGGCGGATATTGTCTGGGCTTAGCAGAGAGCCATGAGGGTGACGGGGGTTGGCCCAAGATCCATACTTTGGGTCATGGTCTCTATGGAGCTGATTGGCTGAACCAGCTGCCACAGTAATGTTTCATGGGTGCCAGGGTGGGTGTTTCTAGCTAGCCAGAACCAAAGTCAGAGCGGGAACATCGGGAACAGCGGGAACAAGCAGGACAGAGCGCCGTTTTCTAAATATCTCCTGTTTCACACTTGTACAGCAAGTTCTCTACTCACTGAGAGATTTTTGTGCCCCAGGAGTCATGCTTGTATGTGTTACATTTGCTAAGCAAGAACTAGTGTATCCAGCAAGTGAGTTACACTGAGTATCTATTATGGCCTCTGCTACAGTTTTCCCCGGGTACAAGTATGGCTTGTGAAATACAGCACTATGAAATGACTTAAACAAAAATGAATTCTTTTTTTGGTACTACTAAGGGTTGCTAGAGGCAAGATTCTGTCTTTCAGCTTTCACATGGCCATGTTCAATGTTCTATGTGGCTAGAGTGTTCAGGAGGCTAGGTGTATTCAGCACATTTTCTCCTTAACACTTTCGAGGTACCATGAGTTTGCCAGGATACGATCCGATATAAGGTGAGGAACTTCTCTTCCTATGGAAGTGGTTCTTCTCACCCTGCCAGAGACAGCTAGTCATTCCTTTCCGAATTGACCTTTCCCCCTTTATACCACACCGGGAGTTCCTAGAAAAGACATCCTCCAGGGTTCTTATAATCAGACAGGACAATAACACTAAATTCTGACCAAGGTGGCAGAAGTGATAGAAGCAACCTCTGGGATATGTTCTGGAAGCATGGCAGCATGACCTCCTCTCTCCGTCATCCCTTCTGTCTCTCCGTCATCCCTTCTGTCTCTCCGTCATCCCTTCTGTTGCCTTTGATGCATTGATGTGAACTGCATTTTCTTTATGAGGACAGCTTCGGGATGGCAGAAAAGAAAGAGAAGTATCCAGGGTCTCTGGTGCTGTGAGTCATCTATGTCAAGTTAACCTATTCACAAGCAATTATTTAAACCACACCACAGGAGAAATAGGTTCACAGTGGGTCTATCACTCTGGGTTGCAGTGTTTGAATCTAGAATCTAATGGATGGGCTCAACTACTGCATACAGGTGTCTGGTCTCGGTAACTCTTAGACTGTTCACTTTGTAACTTCTGTATGTGCATGGCTTCACAGAATCCTGTCCATTTTTTTTTTTCAGGACAGGATACCTCTAAGTGATTAAGCAGCACACTCAGGAAACTTTAGTCTCAAAGAATTAAAATATGTTTCTTTCGTTATAAAACGAGATATAATAATATCTCAGAACTCTTAAGGAAAAGATAAAAATACCATAAGTACTAAATCAGTATTCATCAAAAACATAAGTAAGAATGTAAACAAACAGGAGTGAAAGCAACCTTCATGTGGAAAGAGTTTCAGCTTTCTTACAGAGCCAGACAAAAAGCTGTGCAGAGGAGCAGTTGCCAGTTCTATACACAGATCTATCACTGGCGTCCGTTACAATGGGTCGTGAGCATCCACATTTTGCATGCATGTGCCAGCACAGAGGTTGGGCTTACTAAGATCAGTTTCTAATCAAAATTACTTTATTTGTGAACTAATGTGTGGGTTGAGCATAGAAATGGGTACCTCATAACTCTTTGGGGGGGTTCAGCTTTTACAAAAAAGTGATGACTTTAAATATTTGATATTTGGCTAATCATTAATTTTGAAGAGTCTAATTTTATTTTCTATAAAAATGTGCTTTAATTGATATGCGCGCACACACACACATATACAGTAAATATCAAAGTAATTTTCAGGTTGAGAAAACAAATTGAACGCATGTGTATTTTTAGCCAGCAAGCTATTTATATCTGTTTGCTCTCTTATTAAAGTGTCAAATTTTATGCTTACAGGAAGTTTAATAATGCCCCAAACTCCAGTGCCAGTTGCATTAACACAGGAGTTTAATACTAGAAATTGCAAAGTTGGTTTTAGCCTCCACAGATCCGAAGAAATACTTTTCTAAAAATACCCTGGGTTCATGGTTTAAGTGAAAACATTTTCTCTCACTTTGAAAAGTCAAATTATTTTCTATCTGGGAAAAGATATTCCACAGGAATTGCAGTGGTCTCGAAAGTAAGATGGTTTTAACCCACTGTATTTCCCTACACATGAAAAATGGCTACATATACTAAAGACAAAGCCCTCTGTTATTGTATCATATGTTGCATTACTGGTGATGGCAATTACTTAATATGCTTGAAGTAGCTATTCATTGCTAAGTGTAGGCTGATCTCCTGTACTTGCAGGAGCTGGCAGACTGTGTGTTTGAGTCCAGGCCCCTGGACATGCCATGCTTATTGCTGAGGGTTGGTGTGTGGAAATAACTGTTAACTACAGTGAAATAGTGATTTGACAACTATGGCCTAAAATGCTAAAATGTTCTGTTGCCAGTACTAGTCTTTTTTTTTTTTTTTTTTTTTAATTGAATAGGGAAACTGCCATTAAAGTTTTGAAGGAAGTTCTACCCGGGTAAAGTAAACATCCAAGACTGACACTGGTTTCTAGCTTCTGTTTCATTCCATCCTCTCATCACATTATCTCCTTCTTATCAAAATCAAAATATTTTGTTTCCAGGGTCATACTTATCCAAAACGTTACAAAAGCCACTACCATCATCGCAAATGAACTTTAAGCTCATTCACTTTCCAAACACGATTATGATGGCAGCAAAACTAATAACAATAAAAACAGATGACTAACAGCTCTGGATTGTTGAACACTTAACACAGACCAAGCGCAATCTTCATGATAATATTGAAATAGTAGAGAATATTATTATCCTTGTTTTATGGGAGATTGAGTGAACTTGAGAGAGGAAAGAAATGACCACCACCATCTGAGTTCAGACTGATCAGCACTACGACTTTATACGCCTTGTATGTTCATCTCTATTTCTATGTTTTAAGAGTAGTTAAGGGGAGGGCATTTAGGGCTAGGGAGAGCAGAAATGAGATTATAGCAAGCACGTTCATCTCTGTTGTGGAAAAAAACAGCATAGAATTAACACACTCTACTCGAAACAGGGGTCTGGGTCAAAGCACATCTTTTACAAGGGCAAGGTCACAAGTGTGTCATCAGAGTAAGCATTTTGTGGGGTGTCACGTCCTCAACATTTCTTCTCCAGAGTGAAGCAGAACAGACCAGACAGCTCTTCCCTATTCCTCTTAACAAGGGGCGAGGGGGCAGTTGGTGGCCTAACTACTTATCACTTTCAAGTGGCCATAGCTTGGTTGAGTGCCCTGTAAATCCTTCCATCCTGGACTGATAAAGACTGATAAACACTGTTCTGGGAACATTTTACTTTGATTTTGGTAATTTAGTTCCTATGGTGTTCATTTATATATATAATGCAAAACAACAATAAATAAATAAATTGCCTGTTGTCTTGTTCCATTGCTCTTATTCAATCAAACACTACTTTTTACACCCCTACCCCTCTCTGTTAGGCTTCCAAGTATCACAGAGTGATAGCTCCAGCCTTGGAATCAGTTCCCAAAGATAGAAATGTTCTTGAAGTAAGCACAGTAGGACTTTGTGTAAGAACTTTGCCTATGTTCTCAGACTCTTATCAGGGCCGGAGGTAGTCATAATAAATACACAGTGCAACTTCAAAATCTTCAGGAAATTCTGGCCTTCAAAGCCAAAACCAAATGAAAACAGTCTGTGGGAGTTTCTCCAAAGTTAATGCCATCTTTCTAGATTGGAACAATAATCTATAAAGGTAAAACCAGGGACCAATTAAGTGGATAGCTGGGCAGATTGAGAATATAGGGATAAATATTAGAGGCTTATATCTCTTTGTAAGATATTGACTTGGTAAAAGTGAGAATCCTTAAGGAAAATCAGAGGTCAAGATTTGGTATTTGAAGTTCTCTACATTTGTAAAGAGTTGGAGAGCATGTTTACACACGCAGAAACTTTACCAAGCAAGTTTCTGAGCCTCTGCTTTATATTAAAGGAACTGCAAGGTACTCTTTTGGCATGTAAATTTTCTTGTCCAGACTAGAAAAGTCTTTTTCTTTTTGTTGTTGTTGTTGTTTTTGTATTTCAAGACAGGGTTTTTCTGTGTATCTCTGCTTATCCTGAAACTCACTCTATAGACCAGGCTAGCCTCAAACCCACAGAGATCCTCCTGCTCTACCTCCTAAGTACAGGGAATAAAGGCATGCCCCAGCACTGTCCTGCTCAGAACTGTTTTGTTGTTGATATAGCACTCAAAGATGCCCAGCCCATACGATCCTCAGGATCCTCGGTCATGCATCAAAACTTCAAGTGACTCTGCATTTGTTACCTGAGGCCACAGAGGAAAGTGATTTTTATGTGTAAACACTCACAGAAATTTTATTATCCTAATGAATAGTTTTCATATTCTAGACATTTTCAGCTCAACTATATAATGATTCTGGGTTTTGTTTTTTTGTTTTGTTTTGTTTTTGTTTTTGTTTGTTTTGTTTTGTTTTTGTTTTGTTTAGTTTTGTTTTTTTGTGCCTTTTGCTTGCCTTTGTCTCTCTCGTCTGTGAACTCTCCTTTGCTGAACACATTACCCAGCTACAAAAGCGATTCAAATTCAAAAGCCCAGGCCTGGGTTAAATTTACATTATTTTATGAAGTTTTCTTCAATGAACCCCACTCCCACTTTTCGGATGTCTTTCAGCCTTCCCAATACTATCTCCTACAAGAAGGTGCTTCTCTTGCTCCTTTACACTGCAGGCTACAACCTACAGATTATGTGGTACTCTGAAATCAAGCACTATAGTGCTAAGTTGTCAGCTGGGTGGTTGTCGGTAGGCTTATCTACTTGAATACGGAACTTCTGGAGCTACGTTTAATGCCCGGGTCTCTGAAAATGCCCTCATGGAGTGAAAAAGCACACACCTGGGTTTCTCTGTCAGAGACACTTCCCATCCTTAAAAGAACTTATTTCACTTTATCTATCTATCTATCTATCTATCTATCTATCTATCTATCTATCTATCATCTATCTATCATCTATCTGTCCTCTATCTATCTATCTATTTATTTATTTGTATTTGAAAATTATTTCTGGATTTCTTCAGTTAGCCATCTGGGTTTAAACTCAGGCTTCATCACCTTGCTGGGTGAATATACTTTCAATAGTTACTTAATTCCACCTTCCTCCTATTAGAAGTCTTGGGTCTCCTAGTCTGTGAGGCAGAGATTGCCTTGGTGTATACCACAGAGAGAGCTCCTGAAGGTTGAATATTTTTTTTTCTATTCACCGATTTAAGCTGCTCTCCCTCCTCTCTTTCCATTCCCACTCTTACAAATCCCTCGTATCTTTACTCTCTCTCCTTCTCCGAGGAAGGGAAGCTCCCCTTGGGTACCACCCCATCCTGAGATATCTAGTGCTAGGAGGACTAGGCACTTCCTGTCTCCCTGAGGCCCAACCAGGTAGTTCACGTAGGCCCTACTCGAATTCTTAGGAGACCCAAATGAAGACCAAGCTGTATATCTGCTACAAATGTGTAGGGGGCCTAGGTCCAGCCCTTGCAGGCTTTTTGGTTGGCGGTTCAGTCTCTGTGAGCCCCCACAGACCCGGGTTAGCTGATTCTGTAGGTCTTCTTGTGGTGTCCTCGACCCCTCCAGCCCGCTCAACTCTATCTCAGACTCTTTCACAAAGCTCCCTGAGCTCTGCTTGATGTTTGGCTGTGGGTCTTTTCATCTGTTTCCGTCTGCTGCTGGATGAAGCCTCTCAGGAAAGAGTTATGCTAGGTTCCTGTCTATTCTTTCCAAGGTCCAGTACCTAGTAGCAACTCTCACAAAGAATCCATTATCAGATTACTCCTAAAAAAGTGTTTTTATATTTAAAATCTGAGGGAAATATCTCTTCTTGGCTTCATCTTTATATAAGACAGTTGTATTGTAATACATATTTCATCATGTAATTAGGTATTAGATTCACGTATAGTTTTTTAATTATAACTCTACAGGCTCTATAGTTTTCATGAGCCTCGAATTTTCTAGAGATGGATGGTAATGATGTCTAGATAGCACACTAGGTATATGCTTAATGCTATTGAGTTCTAACTTTAAAGGGGGATAAATTTAAGGCTGGTAAAATGGTACAGAAAGTAAAGGCAACTTTCACCAAACTCCATGACTGGAGTTTGATTCTTGAAATCTACATAATAGAAAAACAGAGCAAATTCCTGAAAGTGTTATTCTGACTTCTATACATCAGATACACATGCACATACACAATAGATACACACACACACACACACATACACACACACTTCCACAAATAAATAAATTGCAAAAGATAAAAGGTATTTAAATAATATATTTTATGGTAATTGTATCCTCTAGATTTTAGAAAATATTTTGGGTGTCAAGCCATAACCATCAAATGTCAAAAGTACAAAATATACTGACCACATTTATGTACATCTACACTTGTATATGTACACAGTAGCCATGAACTTATCTTCGAAAGATATGATATGTCCCTTTGCTTCAGGCCTGTGCCCATCTGCTGCCCTCTCATCCCTGCCCCTACCTTCAGTGACTATTGCGTCTCTACAAACTATTCTGTATTTTCTAAAATTTTGGTTAGTGAATCCACACGTACTCTGCTTTGTGGAGTTGTTGCTGCCTCTTTCTTTCTCTTTCTTTCATTCAGTCTTTTTTTTTCTTTCACCTATGCTGCTGTATCAAAAGAACATTCCCTCATTCTTCTTATTTTTTGCTGGGTAGTAGCCCATGGTGTGGATTACATCACAGTGTGTTTATTCGTTTCCTATTGCTGCTCATTTGCATTGTTTCCAGTCATTTGTTAATTACAAATAAAGATGTTAGATGGACATTCACTTATGGTCTTTGTATGGGACTTTTTCCACTCCCTTGATGCATGAGATATCTCCATCATATAGAAGAGGTATTTCTCACTTAAAACAAAACAAAAAATAACAAACCAAACAAAAACCTAAAAGGGGGGCGGAATAACCTGTTTCTAGGACATTTTGTCTAGTTGTTTAGTTATTTCTGCTCAGGGAATAGATGTAGCTCCTCACATTCCATCTTAGTCAGGTGTATATCTGCTGTGTCCTCATTTTTGTGTTGTGAACAGGTAAGTTTATCAGGTAAAACAAATAATATGTAATCATTAACTGAAATAACAACCATATGCTGTGCTTACAAATACACTGTATCTTTCAGTGAATACAAAATAGCCAGTCCATTATTTATAGCCTGATATTCCTTAATAGTTAGTTCTGTATAGTAGTTTAGAAATAAACAAGCTCCAATTTTTAATTATCAACTTGGAAAAACCCTGAGAGTACTATGGCAATACATTTACTTACCACTGGACACACTCAATAAGAACTTAAGAAATGAAAATGACCAATTCAGTGTGAATAGCTTGGTAGAAACCCAATTACATATCAGCTGAGCACAAGGAAGAGACAGTATGAAGTAATCTTTGACTCTGTTCCATTGACTTCTCTGCTGAGGTTCACCAAGCCAGTTGCTCATTAAGTGGGTTTAAAGACCTCCTTGCCCCAGGTATTCTACGGCCGATTAACACATTCTGTGCTATGCTTTTCATCTTCTCTCATGTCAGTGGTTGTTTCATCTGCTAAGAGACCATCTCTTGGCCTCATGGAGTCAGTGCAAGTCAATGTAGCTGTCCATGGCCCAGGCCTAAAAGTCAGTCCATCCCTTGAAACTCTTTGATGGGAATCTTGCCTACCCCTTTCAGGAAGCCATGGGAGATGACATGGGCTTCTGGTTCTGAGCTTTCTAATTAGTGTGCCCTTCTGCAGGCCTACCTTCCCTCTCCTACTCTTTAAATGAAAGTCAGTTTAGATGAGAGAACTGCACTGCAGTTGGTGAAACAGTTGGCAGATGTGCAGCTAAGGTTCTGGGGGTGGAAAGTGGCAGAGCTTCGGGGGGGGGGGAAAGGGAAACCGTTTTCAGAAACTTGTGTTTGTGCAACTTCTGGTGCAGCCTCTCCCAAGTGGTAAGTGCCCTACGGCAGAGCAGACCTTCACTACAGGGAGTTCATTTGTAATAAGTGTCACTAATGGAGGTCCAGACTGCCGATGGAACAAGAAATAAAAATACCCTCACTGTACAAAAGACCTGCAAGTCAGTGCACCCACTTCCCAAGGGCTTCTCACGTTAACTTTCTGAATGCCAAAGACATGCAAGTAAGGTGAACAAACGCACCAGTAAAGGCCAAAAAGAAAACCCAATGGACAAAGGTCAAGATCCTTTACACAATATGACAGCAATGCTTCATTGATGTAATCTTGAAATACCACTTTTAAAATCAAAATATCTCTAGGTACCTATGTGACTTGAATCTAAAATAGAAGCCAATTCTCCAAAAAATAAATGGAAAGATGAATGAAAATATTTCATTAGCTTTCTTAGCGATTTCAGGTTGACATAATACAAGGTGGTAAGCTCCTTCTCACCTCTTTAGTAATAAGGATAGTGAGAGAACTAGGGAGGGAGGAGTCAAGGTGGTGAAAAACACTCCCCCTGCATACAGGAGATGAGAGTCCCAAACTTGTCTTTCTCAATGCTTCCTTTTCCTAATGTTTGGCAAGTTGAACTTACTCAAATTAATCATTTTCTCACTGGTATAAGCAATGGAAATTTCCATTAGCACGTGATGGCCAGCGGGAACTCAGAGTTTGATATAATACGAGTTTTGACTAGTGTTTAGCAATCAGTTCTCAGGGCTAGAGGGGTATTCCTAAGTCAAGTATTTTCCAGTTTTCTAACTTAAATGTTCTTAAATATTCTGTCTGTTTGTGTATCTGTATCTGTGTGGTGATACTAGGAACGGACATGGACAATTTCCACTTATCCATGTGATCCCCTAATCTGATCTCTGCAGAATTTGTTTGTTTTCATGTGTTTACCGAGACTATAAGTCGACCATCCTGAGCCACAAACTCCAAACTCTGAATTTCTTTGAAACATGAAACATAGCCCTGGAAGCAGAAATCTCCATCCATGCCTGACCTCATGGAAAGTGACAGTCAAAAATCAGGGGCATTAAAATTATTATATAAAATGTCCTTTAAACCATGTGTCTAAGGTATATAAAATATAAACGAATTTCCCGCTGAGACTTGGATTCCGTGTATAGTATGTCTCATCAAGTGTGTGAAAACCTCTTAAAATCTGAAAAGGCAATCCAAAATCTGAAGTTCTACTGCTCTCCAGAATTTCAGATAAACATTCAGCCTAAATTACTGTTTGTTAAGTAGTAATAAAGACCTGTTGGAAATATGGGCCATTGACATTAGGATGGAGCAAATAGCTTATAGTTATCACAAAGATTCGAGCGTGGGAGCATCTCAGACTGAAAGAGAATGGAACGCTCAGGACAAACACTTTCTAGTATCCCTTAATTTAAAATCTGAAATTCAAAATGGTCATGGTCTTATGTTATGCGTTGGTATCTGTGCTGCTAGATAAGGTTGGCAAGTCACAAGCAGCTGAAGTTCTTAGATAAAGCTAAATACCTATGTATTACAAGATATAAGTTATTCTAAGATGCTTGGATGCTTACTAGAACCCCTGGAAGATTTGTGCAAACCTTCTGCTGAAAAATCAGTGTAGGACCATTAGCGCCCAGGGCCACTTGCTTCCCACCTGTGTTCTAACTTATTCAAGGGCAGCCTTACTGTAGAGTTCAGAACTGGATAGGTCTTTCAGGTTCCTCTCCTGAATCCATCCCGCTACAGGTGCACGTTTCTAAAGAAGAGAAGCAAAGGTGAATGAGAAAGAAATCCAAGGAAATCTGAAGCAATTTAAAGATACTAAGACATGTAGATCTAGACCTTTGAGACATGAACCTCTGGCAGTAGAGCCACCCCCACCCCTTGTCATTGCAAACCTTTAAAATGTCAAATAGGGTCCCTGGTTTCTTGAAACTATGAGACAAGTAGCAACACTGGCTACATATTTCTGCAGGACAACTGGCTGCCACTGAGTAGCAATTGCTGTTCTTAAAAAAGGCCATCAGCCTCTGGGGAAGCCCAGTCTCTCCTCTCTTCCTTAATTCCAAGTTACTTTTGTTCTTTCAGTGTTCCAGTGGAGTGGCAACCATTTCCTTTGTCCAAGGGAATCATATGGCCTTTATCATACAGTCATCTTAGGCTTTCCTGTAGATACATACCTTCAACTTCAGTAAGCTTACTTGAATTGTACACATCATAAGCAAAGAACTACATAACGTTAAACTGTGAATAAATTTCATTCGTTAAATAAATATTTATTGTGTACCTACTGTGTACTGGGCATTATTTTTGGGACTAAACTCATTTCATACTTATGTCTCAAAATTTTCCCTAAGATGACTAGTAATTTAAAATAATGATTGCATGTAATTGTTATTTCATAAAGAGCCGGTCTTAGGAGTAAGATACAAATGCTTTTGATTATCCATATTCAGAATCAAATTTCAACAATGTATGGTTGCCTTTAGTCTTGTAGACTAAGCTCAGCTTTAAGGATTCCAGTGCAATGAAGCAAAACTGCAGGAGATCAAAGTACTCAAAAGGATCTATTGGAATAATTTAAAGGATTGTGATGTTTACTCAACTGTGTAACATATGAGAAAATCAACAAAAAAAAGGTTCAAGTAGATGTACCTCAAAAAATTGGCCAGACATCGGTTTGTAAGAAACAGATTCTCTAATGTCTGAGTTACCTAGACTTGTTATTAAAGAGGAGATGGTAAAAGCAAACACAGTGGATATATCTGCTTAGCATTTACCTTCAGATCTCTTCAAAGATGTCAGCCAGCATGCTCTACATAAATACTATTAAGTTTATTTTTCTGTCAGGCTGTCTTTCTAATCTCTACTTCATTACTGCTGAGGCAAAGAGGGAATTGTTGAAAGTAGACCCAGACTCCTGAAAGGGTGCTGTTTCTTTGCCAGGTTCTGTGATATCAATGAGTATTCAAAATTCATGTGTATGTAAAACAATGGAGGAGGTCATTGGTGGAAGACAATGGGAAAAGGCAGGCAATGGTGGAAAGCAATGGGGAAAGACATGAGATGCAAGAAGGCAATGGGAGAAGAAAAAAAAACGGTGGAAGGCAATGGGGGAAGGTATACAAAATTGGAAAGCAGGCAAGAATGGAAGACAATGGTATTAACTAACACAGGACACTTGGGATATGGTTCGGATGTTTAGGCTCTATCCTTAATAATATGATTAATGGCCTCATAAAAAAATGTTAGAGGGGCGGTGGTGGCGCACGCCTTTAATCCCAGCACTTGGGAGGCAGAGGCAGGCGGATTTCTGAGTTCGAGGCCAGCCTGGTCTACAGAGTGAGTTCCAGGACAGCCAGGGCTACCCAGAGAAACCCTGTCTTGAAAAACCAAAACAAACAAACAAACAAACACGTTAGAGGGAACCAGCCAGGACATTTTGCCCTTCTAGTAGTCCTTCCACTATATAAGGGCACAGCATCCATGCTTTTTCAAGGACACAGCAACAAGGTGCCATCTAGTAAGTAGAAAGGAGCCTGAGTGACTACCACTGGGATTTCATTCTTCCAGACGATGAAAGGGTGATAAATGAACCCTACTGTTCTAGAATACTCGGTCTGTAGTAGTTTGTTACAGTAGTCAGAATGAACTAACGGCGTGCATATTAGAGTCCTATACTTGCCGTAATAAAGTACTTCAAACTTGGTAGATAAAACAACAGAAATGCATTTTCTTACAGCTCTTGCCTAATGTTCTTAAATCAAGATGCTCGTAGAGCTTTCAAATCCTCTAGAGAAGGGGAAATCCCTTGCTGGCACTCCTAGCTTCAGGTGAGTACAGAGATTGCATAGTTGGTGTCTGCATAACTTAAATTTGTGTTTGTCTTGAAAGGGTTGTCTCCTTTGTCTGTGCCTTCCCTGTGTCTCTAATAAGGACACCTGTCCTAGAATTCAGTACTTCCAGCTAACCTAGAATGACACCATCTTACACTCCTTAGTTATATTTGTGAGTGCTTTGTTTTTTCCCAAATAAGGTCACATTAAAAGACTCCAGTGGTGAATATGTAGATTATTTCAGTCAAGCTACTATTGTACAGACTCTACTGTCTCCCTTAGTGCTTTTAGTACCCTACCGAACATTTCTAACATCCTGCACACTGTTTATCAGCAGTGCTATAAAAAGCTAGCATTAGAGCCTTAGTCAGTGTTTGATTTGAAATCAGTCCTGCAATTCTAATAATAGGATAAATTCTTAGACTGTAAAATTGTGTTTATTCCTATTTTGCGCTCAATATCTAAGATACACTAATACTTACAGACAGATAGTTATTCCAGGTTTGCTTATTGATACAAATGATATTAAAATTAGTGTTTTTCAATGACCTCTAGGGATTTTCATAAGTGCATGAAATGTTCTGGAAGAATAAGGGCAGTTTAGCATGACAATGTAATTTACCTTGGGCATACAGAATGAGGAGCACCACATGATTGTCTGTAACCCAGGTTCCAGGGGATCTGATGCCCTCACACAGACATACATGCTGGTAGACACCAATGTACATAAATTAAAAATAAATACTAAATTATTTTTTAAAAGAATAGAAAACATGTTTGGTTTACTTATTATTTTAAAAAAAGAGGGGGACCGTGGGTCTCACAGAACCTGAGCCACCAACCAGGGAGCATGCAGGAGCTGGACCTAGACCCCCCCCCACACTTGTAGCAAATGTGCAGCTTGGTTTTCTTGTGGGACCCCTAACAAGTAGAGTGGATGCTGTCTTCTCTGTTCCCCGTTATTAGATCCCCTTCCTCCTACCTGGATTGCCTGGTTGAGCCTCAGTGGGATAGAATGTGCCTAGTCCTGGTGGGTTAGAAACCAAAGGGAGGCTCCCCTTCTCTAAGGAGCAAAGGAAGGGAAATGGGGGGAAGGATTTGTAAGGATGGGACTGGGAAGAGAGGAGAGAGGGGATTGTGATGGGGATGTAAAGTGAATTAAAAAATAATTATTGGGGAAAAAAGAAAAAAAAAAACAAGAAGAGCCAGTTTATTTAACCTTTTCAAGAAGAGAAAGAGAGTTAGTAGCTTGAGATTTTCATGGAATCCTGTGAGGGTCTCAGAACAGAGGCTGTATATAGACGCCAGTGTTTGTAGAGGTCAAGGAGATGGTACACCCAGCTCTGAGAAAGAAGGGAGATGAGAGATGAGGAAGGGAGGCAATTTCAACTTGAGTGGATAACCCAATGAAGAAATTATTTTTAATGTTCAGAGAGTTTTCAAAATTGTTGAGACATCCTAAGAAGTCTCTGTAAAAAGGAAGGTTAAATGAAAACCAGCAAAAAACCAAATACATCGTGAACTAAACTGGTGGACACAGGAAACAGAAATTGAAATATCATAATGTCCTAAACTGACGGATGGCAATTAGGGCAGAGAAAAACTAATGAAAAGGGGGAAAATGTGTTTGTGAAGAGACCGAAATACAGAATGACAGGGATGAAATTACAATATGAATAGCTGGCTGACCTGGGGCTGCTGGAAAGAATCATTAGCTTTGGCTAAATGAATGTGTTTCTGCTGTGAAAATTAAATAAAGTACCTTAGAGGCATCCTAAGCAGGCTGGTAGCAATCCTCTTGCTGTTTCATTAATTAACCATGACCACCTTCTTCTAAGCTTCTTTGAACCTTAGTAGACATCATAAATGGATATTTTTCTCAGAGGTGGGGAAAGAAAACCAAGCATAATCATGTCTTTTTGTTCCTTTTAAGTGGAGGTCATTTAGATTTCCTTAAACTTAGGGAAAACACTATCCAGACAAAGATTCCACTTCACACTAAAATAACTCTGCTAACCCAGAGCCCCAGCTTATTCTCTAAGTGGTTTCTCTTTGAAACAAGGCAAATTATAAACTGCTGAGCCAATGCTAGAAACTAGAGGAAAGGTTGGACTTTATTGTATGTTCCGTTCCATGACGTGTGAACTCTCCTATCCCTTGTCTGTCTGTCTAGCCAAGGCGTCTCTGAATACTCAAGGATTGTTTTCAAACCAAATCGATAAGAGACTAAAACCACTCAGTCTTACTTTGCTGGGGCTATCTTTTTCCCCTCAAAAAAAAAAAAGGGGGGGGGGTGGGCTATCTGCCTTCCCCTTGATACGCACTTTGTCAATGTGAAACTAGTAGATAAACATCAAATAAACATGTTCCAAATCAATATATCTTCTTTTAGCAAATAATATTTTTGTGTGATTCATCAACAGCAAAGTCAGTTACAAAGTTGAGATTTGAGTATAGGAAAGAGAAACCACAGTGTGATTTCTTGGCCAGAGAACAAAGCTCTCTTGTTCTTTTGGGGCCTTAGACCTGCCTAAGAACATGTCCACCAGGTGGCGTTTCACTTCTTAGATTGGTTTTGCAATTACAGAATTACCATCAACCAAAAGCATTTGGGGAAGTGTGCAAAAGTAAAAAGAAATCCCTTACTTTTTTAAAAAAAATGATATTTTAAGTCATGTTTTCTAATAGGAGGGAGAACAATAAACATCTTTATTTTCATGAGAAAGTGAAATCCAATCACTTCAGGAGAATTCATAATCTAGAGACTGAATCGGAAGCAGAGCCAATGCAGAGGAACTGAAAGCAATGTTAAAGACCATTTCAGCTGTGTGTTCCTGATGAAGACACTGATTAGTGAGCACTTAACATCCCTGGGAACCACTATTAGCCATTTTGCCATCTCAATTATCCAATTTAGGCAAAAAGTTTTTGTAACTACAACTTAATTATAGGGTTTACAAAGCATGGCCAAGGGTATAAGTTCGATTCCAGAATCAACAAATCAAACCAACCAACCAAAGCCAGTAAAATCAAAATCAAAATCAAACTGTATCATGTTCCTGTAAAGCTCCAAGCACAAAGGTGGTGCAGGAAGAGACTTATGAAGAATCAGGCCATCTTGTATAGTTGGAGAAAGATGCTAAGAAATAACCTGAACCACACACCAGACAATGATCTGTGATGATGTCTGTCTAACTGGGGATCAGAATGGATTGTTTCATGGGACAAGGCCAGAGTAGGTCCTGGGAGAAGTAAGGCAAGGCTGTGTGCTTCGGAGGGGAGTTCAGAAGCTAGCAAGGGGATCAGGCAAGGCAAAAGCTAACATGAAGAACCAGTGGGCCACAAAATGGAAACTGTAAGTAGAGAATGAGATTGTGCAATCAACAGGCTCCCTCTAGGATTCACCTTGAGTCACACAAGCTGACAAAGTCAAAGCAGATGGGATAAGGCTAGATAATGAAGGCATCCTTGGGTGGGGTAGGAGAGGAACTAGAATCTGAGGGAAAACAGCCACACAATCCAATGTATTTCATCAAAACCAAAGGTTTTACTTTGTAGAAAGGTGCTGAACCTTGATAAACCAAGCACCCTACTCAGCCAGATGCCCCTTGGATCTTTTAAAACCAACTGTAGTGGATCCTGTGTCTCACTTTGAGAAGCCAGATCTCAGCCCCTCATTTATATGCAACCAACTACTCTAATGCTATGCAGTTGTCAGGGAGAATGGAACCCAACCATGAATTTTGTTTTTACGAATACGCTGACTCAGGAGGGATTTTTGACAAATGGCACCTTTAAACAATTTCTTTAAATATAAAATTTTCTTCATCTCATTTGCCCTTTAACATGAAAGCCAGCACATTTTATTTCCATTTTCCTCAGCAGAGATGTTGGGTTGTGGTTGATCAGGTAACCAAGCCAGGGTTTAAGGATCTGGTATGAGTTCCGTTTATCTTTGTCAGAGAGTTTCCAGCACACCATGCTGGTGAGAGGGGTACTTTCAAGATATGTGTATCCCAGGATCTATTAATGGAGGACATAAGCAGAATCATGTTCATTCATTCATTCATTCATTCACTCTTTCACTCATTCATTCCCGATAAAGCTACAGAGAGATTAGTAAATTCACAGTGTGGCAATTATATGCAGCGATAATGTTATCCTAGCCAAAGGGTTCCCACCAGTATGAGAGGACAACGGAGAAAACTAGCCACTTTGACTTTACACACTGGATGCCAGGTCTGCTCCTACATGAATTTTGCCTGTAGACTTGATAACAGTAGCATGGTTTCTATGACAATACCCTGCCATTTCAGCCTACAGAGAGGCACTGGATTCTCCTGCAGGGGGATCTCAGAGCTGAGCAGTGTAACATCATGCTGACTCAAACCATCAATGAAGAAGATTGAGCTTTTATTAGAGATGACTACAATCCTGCCTGGGAAAGTCTCCCTATAGTAATATGCCAGTCTTGGCTCTAAAACATTAATTTCTCAGACTTGTTCAAATAAAGCTTGTTTATGCACTTATCTGGAACATTCAGTTTGGAAGGGAAGATGTGTAATTATTGACCCTGGGAGGGCGTTGTGCATTACAAATATGACCTTCTTGACTTATATGAGGGTTTTTTAAAATAACAATTCATTGAGTTTCAGTTTTGTTTATGTGTTCTGCAGTGTACTTCAGAGCCTCAAAATAAAAGTTTTGGGAAATGTTCTGGATGCTGCTTCTGTAACTCCTTTCAGGAAACACTGTGAGTGCCTAACTAGCAGCTCTGTGACATTCATTGACACCATGAAGCCAATTTCCAGTGTCATATAGTGATTAAAGCTGTTGCCCGTCTGTGGGATATGTTCATCTAGCTGGGTTGCTTTATCTGGCCTCAGTGGGAGAGGAAGCATCTAGCCTCACGGAGACTTAAAGTGCCAGGGTGGGGGACACCTGAGATGGTCCTCACCTGCTCAGAGAAGGGTAGGGGGTAGGGGGAAGGATTGTGGGAGGGGATGGCTGGGAGTAGGGCAGTGAGTGGGATATAAAGAGAATAAGTAAAATAAATTAATTTTAAAAAATAACTGGTCACATTTATTTAAATAGTGCAGTTTATCAATTTTGACACATATATACAGTGATCATAACAGAAAACATGCATTGACCTAATACCTTTTCTGACCTCCCATTCTGGATCCTTTTCTACTTTTTCTTTTTCACACCTATCCTTAAGTGCACAGTCTCTCTTCTTCATCTCTGTATCTTCACTGGGATGCCCTAGAACATTCCACAAATGAAAACAAATACCATGTAGTTCACACTCTTCCTGGTCATATTACTGATTTCATCCATATTTGTGTTGAGCTGCAACCATGTTTCTATGTATAAACAGATTATTGCTATGTACTGCCTAACAATACTTTTGTGAGAGACAGACAGCAATGTAGAGGGGGACAGAGAGAGACAAATGGTTTATCCGAGTTATCCATTTATTTGTGAATGCGCAAATTTGGTTGATATATGGTTAGCAGTTTGGAATCATTACAAATAAAGGTGCAAACCGTTTAATATATATGTATACATGTGTGTATATGTGTGTGTACTCGTGACTTGAAAACATTTTACATACACCCCTTTTCTCTTCTTAGATTTCTGATATAAAGATACAGGAATTTTAGCCTCATTAACTAGATGGCAAAAGTTAAGTAAATGGTAATTCAGAGTTGACTTTTTACATTTAAACTTTATCTTTGATCTCTCACTTCCCAATTTTGAACATTTCTTCTGTGAACTGACATGCACTTGGCATGTTTGTGTATTTGCGCTACTCATTCACCTCAGAAAGCCTAGCTGACTTCTCTGAAAGCATCTGACCATCTGCCAGCTTTCTCCAGGCATACAGGTAATGGGACTTGAGAGCCAACCAGGCTTCAGGTTCATGTCCACTGAAACAGACTTGAGCTTTTAATCCTTTCCTCAGCGTTCTGCTAGTTTAAACTGGTCTCCTTGCTTCTCTTTGTTCAACTGTGAACATTTATCTCCTTTATTCAATACTAGAAACAATTCATGTGAGGTTTACTCTGCCAAGCTTAGATCCAATCAAAATTTGTGGTTTCTGTTTCCACCTGACCTTGAACCTTTGGTGTTTGGGCTTGTTTAATCTTGGCAAAATTTTGCTTCCTGTTTTAAAGAATGAACTATTCTTAGGCTCATAGGCTTCTTGCCCATCTAATAGTTCTTAGAAAGAAAAGGTGTGAATTTCGGAGGTTAAATATTCATGATAATGAAGTAAAGCCAGAAAGAATCAAAAAACCACAAAGAAACTTCTATTGATAAAAAACAAGCACATTTAAGAAAATTCCTAGACATTAAAATATATATTTACAATAATAAAAGGCAAAGCTGAATTACCAAAATTGACCTTTAAAGTGTTCTGCTTTCCTGGAAAAAAAAAAAAAAAAAAAAAAAACCTCTATAAAACTGCCTTTATTTATGTTGTAAACCCTTGGGAGGCAAACAAGATACAAAGATCAAAATTTCTTCTGCTTAACACTTGTTCATAGTTAAGTAATTGTCATATATATATATATATATGTATATATACATATATATATGTATGTATATATACATATATATATTCTTTAGTAATTTATTATCTTACTGCAAAAAGGAAAGGGTGAAAATTAGACAGAAGTCAGAAGTGAATGCTTCTGTAAATGTGAACATGAGACAGAAGAGACTACTTCCCAGCATTCACGGGCCTTTGTCTTGTCACCAGCAGTTCCAGGTTTCAGCTTCATTGTCTTGTTGCTGTCTCCCAAGTTTGCCTGGCACACACATATACCGGAGTATAGGTAAAAAATGGCTGGGGAACCACAGGGTTCCTCACGCCAGTCTGTGTGTAGTTGGCTGGGAATGCCCTGGGTTCCTCCAGCTAGAAGTTAGGCCTGGCTGCTCACTAAAGGCCTCTCCACAACTCCTCACGGCGGGCCCCAACACATGAGAAAGTCCTTGGGTTTCCAAAACCGGTTTAAGGTTTATCGGCATGATGGTGGATGCACCCCCACCCCCCAAACCCAAGGCAAACCTGAGTTAAATAGGAAAAGAGAGAGAGAGGGGAGGGACTGGGGAGGAATGCTTAATTGGCTCCACCCTCTGGCCTTCAGGTACCTCATTAGTATGTAAATCTCTCTATGGCCTGAGGCCTATTCACACCCTCTACCAGTGTCCTATGTGACTGAAGGGCACAGGTTGAATGAAGATTAGACCTTGTGTCAGGCCCGACACTGGAGATATGAATTAACTTGTTTGTGTGTTTGTTTGTTTTTTGTTTTGTATACACTACAAATTGTGGGACTGTGAAAGGTATTTTGGTTCCTGATTGAGCTAAGACTCGAAACTCCAGGTTTCGCCTGTTTCCTGGTACCAGGCCTCTGTCACTAGCTACAGCCCCCCCCTCCCCCATAGATTTGTGGCTATCAGTCAGAAAAGGGCAACGCCCCAAGACCTTCCACATGTAGAGGACATGACTTGTGGTCTGGTAGGCTCAAGAGAGATTTCTATACTAGCTAAAGGCCTGGAGGGCTTAGCCAATCAGCTTTCCTTCCCAGACACTCCTCCCTGCAAAAGGTATTTAATCTCAGGCCCACCCTGAGAAGTGGGTATGGTTTTACTCATCCACTTTCCCTCATGCCAATAAATGTCTTAAAACCATGGACTGCCTCTTTTCATCTGGATCCACTGTGGCCAGCCATGGAGAAGGTCTTCACCAATAGAGCTGGTGTCTAATCTCTCTTAGAAGGCCTCTCTCTGCTCCAAGCCATGACCACCACCAAGCTCAAGCCTGCTGCCAGTGACAAGCCAAGGACTTATCACCTTGGAACCAGCCAGAGCTGCCCCCCAACACCCTAACTCCCTTCCCTTCCCAGGGGCTGGGCTTAGATCCACAACCTGCAGGCCCCACTCCATTCTCAGCTCAAGCAGGGCTCTCAGTTGTGCATGGGTGTTCAAGAGCCTGAGAACCAGACTCTGTGCCTCAGACTTCCCCACTCCAGAGCGGTATCCTTGTGTTTCCCTATAAACCAACCCAGCAATGGCTTGGGGAAAGCGGAGTCGACTCCCTGCATCCCGCCTCCCCAGCAGCCATGGCCTGTGGTCACCGAGCAGCGGACATGAGACCCCACAACCCTACAACAAATTATTCCATTTCAAAAGTGTATTTTACCAACTTGTTTAGTAACTCAAAGAACCCCCGCTTTCCCCCTCCCCCACACTGGCTGGAGTTGACAGCAGCACAAGTTATTTGTTTTCTGTCAGTTTTACATACTCTGTTGCAGTCAGCCTGCTTTTCACCCATCATCAACATCTGCTTTCTTGATACTCCATGGAGAATAATGTCAGTACATGAGTTCTGCGAGTGTAATTCCACAGCTCTTGCGGGGACGTCACGATGAACAGGCTATAGTAGTATATTGGAGTGGTTGGGTCTCTGCGGATGTTGAGCACAGAACGTGGTGGCAAAGTAGGTAAGCCACCGAGCCCAGTGAGTAGTCCTTCTCCTCCATCTTGGTAAGTGCAAAGTAAATGAGCACAGCCAGGTGGTGGAAGAATGGAAAATGGCTTACTACTGGTAGCAGGTAAGAAGAGAACTGGGGTCATCCAACACTGGTACCATTCCAGACAAAGACTTCGGGGTTGCTGCTCCAGGTTCTGTATTTGTTACATAGGAAATTGCTTTGAGGGAGGACACATTCCAAGACACATTCAGATTCAAATGTGTATTATTGAACATGTTCAGATTAGGGCCATAGTTTGAGAAGGAACATTGGGAAACACATGGCTGGCTATGCTTAGCTGAAGTTCATAACGAATTTGTTGGATGGGCTCAGGGTATCACAAGAACATATCTGGGTACACTTGTATTATAAAGATAGCAGAGAGGAATATTTCCAGGTAAGATTAACTTCTGTTTTGTGCTTCTATGTTTGTGACTAATCGCAGGGTCCAGGTCCCATTGTGGAAAAAGAATTGTAGATTTTGATTTTGGCTGTAATGATGAGCAAAAACCTGATAACCGCCTTCATCTTAAATGATTTGAAAACGTGGCAAAAAAACATGTGAAATGTGGGCTAGCCACAAAGCTTCATGGCTGAAAGCTTTTGCTGCCCAGCCTGAGAACCTTAGTTTGATCCCCGGGACCCACATGGTAAATGGGAAGAACTAATTAATCAAAGTCTTCCTGTGTGAGCTATGTGTATGGATGTATGCAGGTTTGTGCATTCATTCATGTATGAGTGCAAATACACACAATAAATAAATGAAAAAAAATTAATGCTTTATTAAAAAACTAATTGTCAGACATTAGCCCAGTAGGAATTATAAAACTATCACCCTCCTTAGAAAAAAAGAAAAAGAAAATGAAGAAGAAAAGCAAGGAAATGAGTTTCTAATTGGAGGCAGTTTACAGACAGAGAGGGAAGGGAAGCTTGAAATCCACTTTGGTTTCACTGAGTAAAGGAAATAGAGAAGAAAGTCTGGGGTAGCCAAGGAAGTTAGAGTTCATGGAACACATTCCAGCAAGGAAGGAACTCGAGATGGTCTGGAGAGAACTGAGGAAGTCAAACACAAGTTAGAACCAGTCTTCCTCATTCCATTCATCCTTTCTCTTTTTGATTCTGGATGAAATCTTAGAAGTTTTCTTGACTCAAATTTTCATACTGTATGTTCAGTGGTATATATATAAACTGTCACTGGAGACCAGCGTTACCTGTACACGTAGAGTATGACACACCATGCTTTGTCATATCATGTGTTTTCAGTTCAACATTGTATCCAGATGAGTTGATGGTGAAACCCAGACTTTGCCTTTTGCAGAACTTGAGGTCTGCATATTCACAGAATCACTAAGATCTCTCTTTGCCTGCCCACCAGCTTTCTGAATAAAGAAAATATTGCTTTATCAGCATATAGCAGCTCCAGCAGCCTGTAATGCCAGCTCTTAGGCTTTAAAAAGTCCCTTATTCTGTCTAATGCGGTTATTGCATTTCTATATCCTCAGAGATTTTGGATGGCAGACCCTGGAGGTCTGAGATGACAAATTCCTTGGAGGTTCTGAATTCCTGAAAGGTACTTTAGCATCCTGCTCTACCCTCAGCTTTCAATGGAGACTGCCTTGCTGTCAGTGATGGCCTGGGGATACTCAGGACCTTTTCGTGTCAGCCTGTTCTGACTCCAGCTTTCAGCATCTCACCTGAGCATTATCATCAGGTCAGGTAAAAAGACTTTTATTAACTTAAAAAAAAACACTACACATTATTTTTTCAGACTGAAATTATACAGAATTGTATTAATCTCAGATACATAAATCTAAAAGTTTCTCTTAATCATGCCCTATAGGAAGGTAATTTTTGGAAGTTTGGTGTAGTACTATTCAAAATAAAAAAGTATGTTCTGTAAATCCAAAATTAATCTGCTTCACTGAGAATCATTTTTATAACTATTTTAGATTATTTGATTTTATGTGTTCGTTTCACCCCCATATATGTTTGTGTACCACATGCATACCTGATGCTGCAGACATCAGAAGAGGGTATTAAATCCCTTGGAAATAGAATTACAGATGGTTGTAAACTGGAAATCCAACCTGGGGTCGTCTGTAAGAACAAGTGTACTTAACTGCTAATCCATCTTTCCAGCCACTGAGACTTACTGCTAACACGACTATGTATGTGACTTGAGATATAAATGAAATATTCATTTTGGCACACTGTTAGGATAATTAGTGTCTCCAAATAAAATCAATGCCCTGAAATTTTTAGAATGGCAAGAGTCATTAATTCTCTTCCCTCTTCACAGAAAGTCTTGACCCTAGCCTGAGCTTAGATGGCAAAATTGCCATTATAGTCAACTAAATTCAGGGGCATTAGGTGAAGAGCTACACAGATCAAAGAGAAATACAGTTGTTGAGAAGATTATAATCAGGTTAAGTCACATACTTGATGAATGCTTGGTTGAGAGAGTCCGTGTAAGTTAATTTCACCAGGCTGTATGGTTAGTATAGAAATGGTTTGACTGACATTGAGATAACAGAGCACCGTTGACTTACACAAAACAGTTGTGGGCATCAAAATTTCATCCTTGTATCATCTATATTGTTAATAGTTGAAAAGTTGGCTTTATGAGCCAATGTAATAGCCATTTCATAAAAACAAAGAGAATTTTTCTCCCTAAGGAATGCAAGTGAATAATATGTTTTAGCATGTCTCAAGAAATAGTTTTCAAAAGATTACGAGAAGAAAGTTTTTCATTGTGTGAGCTAACAAATATTTTAATCTAGGATGCACAGAAGTTTTAAAGTCATATTGCATTGCTATCCGTAAGCAGGAGTTAGCAGTAATAGATAATTATATCTCATGTGCAATACACGGTCTATTCCATTAAGCATGAAACAGATTGTTAGAGTTTATGTTACTCAATTATTTACAAACAGCCGACTGCATGCTAGGTGCTCTGCTGGGTGCTATGATGCCACACTAGAAAAGCAAACAAAATCAAATACAATCCTTGGTTTCACTGTGCCTGTGTTCTGTTAGGGAAGATCAATACTTTTTAAATAAACACAATAAATAACGTATAATTACAAATAGAGATATGAATTCTCCATGTAAGGAATGTGGTTTACAAATGCATGTAAGAGAATATCCCAGCATAGACAGAAAAGATCAAGAATTTGTGATCCAAAGGATGAGTAGGTTGGCTGAGTGAGTGGAAGCACTTTGAGCAGATGAAGGAAACAATACGCACAGAGACGGAATGGTTTGGAAGATGTTTTAGGATTTTCAAATAACAAGTGTAGTTAGAGGGCAGAAACATGCTTAGAACTTGAGATGCAGTTGAGAGGCAGACAAGAGTCTGGACACAGCACACACTTCTGTTATTTACGGTGATTATTGGAGTAATATCAGTCTTCCTCGTCAGAGCGCAAATATCATAAAGGTAGGATATGTATGTGTATGTGTATATGATGTATATGTATATAATCACTTTTATATACCAGAACTTTAACTTTTATTCTAAGGAAAATGTAAATGTATTAGAGAATTTAAACAAGATTGAGGTCGGGCAACTAAAATGAGAACTGGCCACAATAGCATTAAAGATGGATATATGGGAAGATGTAGAGAAAGGAAAGGGTGTGTGTGCATGTGTGTGTGTGGTGTTGGGGGGTGATGTAATTATATTATAATCTCAAAAAATAAATGATAATTCTTTAAAAAAAAAAACAAAAAAAACCAGCTACTTGAAATGTGGATTGAAGTTGGAAGAGAGCAATGTGGATTCAGGAAGACCACTTAGTAGAACGTGTCAAGTAGCAATCTATCCTATTTTTAACCAAAAAGTGCCATCAGTGAAGAATGAGAGGCAAGAAACTGTTATATGTAACAGTTTAGTGGGTAAAATTGGGAAGACTTGATTGTATATTGATTTGAGAGTCAAGGAGGAATAACCCATTACGCATTGCTTTTACAATCCTAGCTTGCATAATTGAAGCAGATGTGAGGCCAACGCTTGAGTCAGTAAACACGGCAGAGGGAGGAGTTGCCAGTGGGAAGGTTGTGGATGGAGATTCGGACTTTCAGTGTTTATGAGTCTAAGGAGAACAGCCATGTAAGCAAGTAGACTTCTAGTATGAGGATCTAGAGAGAAGGTTCAGACCAGGCAAGAATGAGTAAGATGCTTATGTAAAATCTAGAGATAGAAAAAGCTGAGGGATAAACTATATATAGCTGCATATGTTATTTCAAAATATGATGTGTCTCTCTCTTCTAGTACTCTGGGAAGGTCATTTTATTTCTGATATAGTAGGATATAATTGTAAGGAAACATTAGAAATAAAAAGGGGGCATTATATAAATAATAGATCTGTATCTTTCAGAATCAAAACCAAGAAAATGAAAGATTAGAGAATTGACCTAAATTAAAGCAGAATAAAGATACACAACAAATGGAACACAATGGGAGATTCTGAACAAAATCTTGAATAGCAGAGCAAGGACAAGTAGTAGACAATACAGCCTCATGTCATGAGCAGTCAACCATTAATCACTAGTTATAAACTATGGAAATGCAGGGTGGTCACTACTTCATCTGTGGTCACTACTATATCTTGTAGACCACACCTAAGGATATACGTGTATGTGTCTGTGTATATGTATAATATTGTTTAAAATGACAAGTCTTTGAATGAGTATCATGTATCCTGCTCTTGAACTTGGTTGCTGCAGAATTAATTAGAAATTGGAAAAGGATAACCTTGATTCTTACTAATCCCATGGTTTCTGCTTCCCTCCCCTGATGACTAAGCTGTGGACTTTCTAGCCCATAATACCCCATAGACATACCCATAAGATTGAGAAATTCATTGTAGTTCTTTATCAATGATAAGTTTTTTTTATCACAAAATAGCCATACTCTTTGTATATGTGTGTGCACCTGCTCATGTATATGTGTATATATGTACATCTGTTGTATGCGTGTATATATAAGTATACGTGTGTTTGTGAGTATATGTGTGTATTTGTGTTTATGTATATGCATGTGTTATATGTGTATGCATGTGCATGTATATATATATATGTGTGTGTGTGTGTGTGTGTGTGTTTGTATGTGTTTCCACTGGATCATAATAAATGCTTTTTTGCTGAATTCCAGTGCTTTGCCTGGCCTTTCTGCAATCTTTTTCTGCAGGCTAAGCTTTAAAAAGACTTGCCTGTCAGTGTCTGATAGAGGCCATTGTTTCTTATAAATAGTGGGGCCATTTTGATCTATCACAGAGTCCCTTACTAGCACTGAACACAATATTTTCTATTGATTATAGACACACACAGCTTGTGTGTGTGTATGAGAGGGAAAGAAAAAAAACAAAAGAGGGATTATCATGAATGCACTGACTGTTCCATTTAACATTTAAAATATAGACATTAGTTGAACTCATAGGTTTTCTGTCTGTAAAGCGGAAGGTAGTTGGCCTGATGAACAGAAGCATCCCTCTGCTTATTTAATCGTGCTACACTAGAGGGTCTGCACCTCCCGCTGAACAGATGACATGGGCTTCATTAGGTTTCCTCTCATGTTGCACTTCAGGTACTTGGACTGGATGGCAGTTCTGTGTTGCATGGTGTATTCGAGCGCGACAAGATGCCAGCGAGTGTGTGAAGAAGCAGAGGAATGAAAAGTGCCCTGCTCATCCAGAAGACACTGCCTCTCACTTTTCATAATTGCTGGATTGAACTGTGTGGCTAATACATATTCATAAGTCCAAGAAGAATGTCTTAGATAAATGAACAAACATCACAGGATTGCTTGCTGATCGGCTCCACTAATGCTTCAGAATTAGTAATGTGTTATTTACAGAAGTGGAATATTTGCTTCCCTTGGCACCTTTCCTACATGTCGCCTATTGGCCTGTTTTAAATTTTTGTGTGCATATAATTTTAACTACTTTGGGTGGTTAAACATAATCCAACAATATTTTAGTTTTACAAGATTGAATCTTGAAAATTTTTATTTTCTCAAATGAAATTCTTCACATTACAGGGATAATGTCTTTGAAGTGGATTTACCACCCCCTCCAAGGCCTCTTTTTACATCCATGTATTTACTTGTATGCCCACAAATAAGGAGCACTTACCTACATAATTCTAATATTTTTAAAAACAAATGGTATTATTTTCAGGACTTCACAATGAGACAACCTGTCTGTTAATTGAGAAGGAGATGATACTATTAAATTTGGTTCTTTATGGAAATGATGAAATACTAAAAGCATTGCTTGCTCTACTTAAGCAATGTCTATTTAAGAATTAAGGAAGTCAACTATCTTTACCTACGGGTAAGGCTTTGTGAAACTGACATAATGCTGGAATTTTAACTGGTGTAATTCTGTGCAGGTGAGCACTGCTGCTGTGAGTTCAGGAGTGTCACAGCCATGCCACCCTCAGAAGATGGCATTTCCTGACACGCCTCACCATCCTCAAGCTCTTGTGCCTTTTCTGTAACCTTCCCATGATGTTCCCCGAACACTGAAGGAGGAATGCAGATATAGACACTGAGTCCATGACTGAGCTGTCACTGCCACTTAGTCTACAAACATTGACCAGTTAGAAACCTGTGTATTGATCACCACACACCTCAAAGAGGATCTTCTCTAATGGAGACCAAGAGAGACACAAATCTGGATATAAACATAACTGAGTAGGAGACTGTGTGACAACATGACCATTTAGCAAGATGACAGTAAGTATTCCCTATGGCATTCCCAGCTATGGGTTTTGACCAGTTATACAATACTACGCATGAATCCCCTTCTGTGGGGCAGGCTTCAAATCCAATAACAGTCATGTCACTATTATAGCTGTGGGTACATCTTGTTAGGAATGATGCTATTAGAGTTCGTTGGGTATTACCACAGAAGTCTAGTTATAGTGGGCAGCCAAGGACAATGACAATCACCTATGTTATTTGGATATTTCTGGGGCCTCCATGACTAATAACATATAAGGTGATAACTGAGATTTTTGTTTAATAAGCCCTGCATTTGAGAAGCAGCTTTGTCCATATTTGGAGGCTATCTCCGTCAAAGTCTTTATTTTTTTAACGAGCTTACAAACGGCTGTTTTTCATAACGTTTCTTTATACTTCCTTAGTGTTTCTTAACCTCCTCCACACTCCCTCCCTTTCTGTGTCCCCCTACCCTTCTAAACAGTTTAAGAAAAATTTTCAGTGGCACTGGTTAATTCAAGAAGAAATTACATGGGAATATAAAAACTTTCAGAGAAAAGATGAAAAAAATCCAGAAAAGCAGAAAAGATGGAAAAATTTAGAAAATCGAACAGAGAAGCTCATAATGCTTAGGGTCCAAGCCATAGCTAATTGTTTAAATATCCCAGAAACTGTTTCCTGTATAATAAGACAACATTATTCTTTTACTTTCTCTTTTTTTCTTTTGCTCTTTTTTTTTCTTTTGAAAATGGGCTCTGGTTTATTTGCTATCAGGAGCACACAAAAGTCCTTTGAATGGCTGGTATGTTCCTTTCCCCTCCATGCTCCCTTTCTTCCACAGGAGCCTTGCTTTTTCCCTTTCTGGCCCCACACATACTTTCCTTAAAACAAACATCCTTGTTTTAAAAGCAAAGAAGCCTCTGCTCTCCATTTTTGTTTGCCTTCCCACACATTGCTGTTAACGATTCCCCAAACACAGATGGAAGACAGGCTTGGACTCTTCCGTGGAAGCTATTTCACAAGATCTCTGCCCTTTAAATATTTTGATTTGTTCTTCTGGAAAAAAAAAAAAAACTTTCCCTGTCAGGGAACCCCCTTCCCTGCTCCCCACTTGCTCACCACCACCAAGAATTGGGTATTTGTGAATGTTACCATTTTGGTAGTTTCAGCCTTTTAGTGATACAGGACTAAAAACAACCAGTAAACTTGGATTCAAGATTATTAGGTGCATCTAGGATGTACCTATGGAAAAGAAGCATTATTACTTTAGTTAATTATCATTCATAATTTTCTGTTTTACCAGTGAGCTAAGAAAGGCATGGCCAACATTCTCAGTGAGCTGGGGAAATTTTGGACTACAGTTTGTCCTTGTTCCTGCTGTTCAATACCACTGCTTTTCATGCTGTAAGAAGTGATGTAGACCACTCCTTTTCAAGGTGATGGGCCCCACGTGGTTATAGCCACTATTACCAGCATGAAATATTATAAAAAAGCTATTGAGCATAATTCTAAAATAATCTAATGCTTTTACTTGGAACAGGTTCAGCATAGAACAAAAAGTACATGGTTCAGAGATTATTCAGAAATGCAAATGCCTGAGAACTTGCCCTTGGATCTGCCCTCATGTCCTTATCATAACCAGGATGTTAACCTTATCTTAAACCAGAATCAGCAGTATATTTCTTCTAATGCCAGTATTTACCATCGCATGATTCTTCCAACATTGCTACTTGTTTGAACAAAATTGAGGTGCCGCTAATTTAAGAAAATTCACTACACCAAATCCCCAAACTGGAAGGAACACGTTTTCCTTTCCCTCACTTCCTCACTCCCTGTTTTTCCTTAAAAGCACAAGCTTGGAGGTAAGAAATATATCATTAAAATTTCAGATGATTTTGAAGAATGCATGTTGATGTATGATGCATACAGTCCTGTTCCTTGAGACTAGAGCATATTTAAAATTAAATTTAAATTGATTTTGATGTTTCTATGCTTCTTGTAATTTATAGATGATAGAGTTTTAGCTATGTATACAATGCATAATTCTCTCTATATACATATATGTATCAAAGAAATATAGAAATATTTCATTAACAGTACCACTAATCATATATACATATATACACATATACACATATACACATATACACATATACACATATACACATATACACATATACACATATACACATATACACATATACACATATACACATATACACATATACACATATACACATATATACATATATACACATATACACATATACACATATACACATATACACATATACACATATACACATATATACATATATACATATATACATATATACACACATACATACATACATATGTATACACATGTACATATGTACATATATACATATGTACATATGTACATATACACATATACACATATACACATATACATATATACATATATACATATATACACATATATAATATAAATAGTATATACACATGCATATATACATATATCAAACTTAAAATATATATCCCATAAAATTTTATTTTCTATTATGTGTTAATTTTATCCTTTAAACTCAATATTGAAGCCCACATACAAATATATAAGAGAGATATGTATACAGATACGAAGATATAAGATCTCTATTATATAATATTAATTTTATATAATGTAATTGAGTAATTATACATCTATGGGGATATATCTATTTTTGTACTTTTGTATATGAATTTAGCATGTAATATATAATAAATATATTTATGGCTTTGGAACACAATATGTATAACAGAAACATCAATTATATATTTATATTATACTAGTATCTGTATTTCTATATTTACAAACAGAAAGATAAAAAGGTCAACAAATGAGGTCTCACAGGATATGGATTCTTACTCTTCTCTTCTTGGTAAGTTTTATATGTGCAAACAAGTGTGTGTCCTCAGACATACATGTAGTTTACCTTAATACTGTCCTTTACCAAATGTACTTGTGGGTTTTTTCTAGGCATGAGGTAGAATTGCATCTCCTTTAGAGTTAGATGAAGTACTGTGAGTTACATGGCCAGTGGACTTTGAGAAGCCGTGAGGCACTTCACACACACATGGGAGTTCCAAGAGCTACTTGGAGCTACGTCATTCTCTGTCCTATGGTGACTGTCAAGCACATATTGGCCTGACATCTTTGCCAGGCTGGGTTTCTGATTGGTTAGGATACACAGAGAATTCTAATACCGTATGAGGGGCAAGATTGGCAGGAAATAAACTTCTGTTTGTACAAAATTGCTACAATATGTGTGGTGGTTGTTAACCCAGCACGGAACACAACCCAGCTTGAGTGTTGGCAAACTCTTCCTGTAAATGGCCAGAGAGTAGGCATTTTGGCTTTTATGGCCTACATATGGTCTCTATAATATATTTTCTATGTATTTTTGCTTTTCATAACAAACAACGTTCAAAATACACTCTTAGCGTACAGCCCATATGGAAGTGGGCTACAGTGCAGGCTTGCCCAGTGGGCTATTGTTTTCTAATTGTCACCTCATGACTTCTTGGGATAAAGGCAGGAAAGTGGGGGCTGGGAAATGGGTCATTGGTTAGGAGCACTTGCTTCTCTTGTAGACTCTAGTTTAGTTCACAGCATCCACATCTGGCTGCCCACAAACAGCTGTATCTCCACCTCCATGGGGTCCCACACCATCTTTTGACTGCCACAAGCATGGACATAGATATGGTAATACACCCAGAGGCACGCACACACACATACACACACATACACACTGAGACACAACCCACAGACATATAAATAAATAAATAAATAAATAAATAAATAAAGCAAGTAGAAATGAGAATGTACCTATTTTAAAAAAAGCAGACATACTTCTTGTTGCTGTCCAAACCACAGTTAACATTTCAGTTTAAACAGTTTATAACAGCATATTTAAAAAAAAAAAACCTATGTAGAAATTCTTGATTCTCCATCTTATTCACTTTACATAGAATATCAAATTCAAATGGAGCTCTGTGGTGACATAGCATAACAGATCTCAAGGTGTTTCCTTGAGCATTAAGATGCCACACACAAACACACATACATGATGCAGGGTTGTCTCAACATAAAAAAATTATTTGACATGCTACATCCACAAGTTTGTTTTTAGCAATATACCTGTCAATATGAAATGGAATGGCCACTTTTTGGAGCACACTGAACTGCCTTGTTCGATTCCGTCTTGTTACTGAGGACCTAGAGCCTGAGTCATTGCCAACATGGCAGGTCTGTGTCAACTTTACATATTCTCCTAAGTATCTGCATTTGCCCTTATGACCTGGCTATAGGTTTGCAATGTACCCTCTATAGTTTGTTTGGTCGATCTTGGCTTGCACCCAATTTGTTGGTGATTTTAAATAACTTCATGTTAATATGTGAAAGCATAATACTGTTGAATTATCTTGGTTTCATAAGAAGCACACCCTGGATGGGTTTCCTTGAGTTTTTAGCCTTTCCAGATCTGTTGGTTTTTTTTTTTTTTTTTTTTATAAGACTGAAAAGAATTGGTAGTAGCAGCCTCTGAAAACTGTCAGGCTTTTAAAAGCACCAAGCAGGGCTCGTCATGGTACTTGTTACCTGTGACAGACAACCTGTTCCAGTGGTCTGCTTCCCTGTCCTATGTGATCATCATCTTCCCATGAGGTGCTTTCCAAACTCAACTTCTGAACTGTACAATGAGAAATGAGTGTTTTCCACTTACAGTTACATTGGAAGGTTGTAGCAAGTTCAAAAAATGGAGCATCATAAGATAGGTTAGAAATTAGAGACTAAGTTAAACATCTCTTATATATATGACAGAAAAACACCTACACATACAATATGAGCATATATAAGATGCCACTGCAAAAAACCTTGAGAAATACAGAAGTTACAGACGCCTGTACTTCACACAGGATGATCCTCAAGAGATAACAAGACATAAGTGACAAAATGCAATATTTCAGGGGTAAATAGCGGGCTTGCAGGAGCTTTGCAGCCCACCATACTTTTTTCTTACTTCCTTCTGGTTTAGTCTACAAGCCCAGCCCATGGAATGCTGCCTCCACACTCAGGGTGCCTTCCATGCTAAATTAAACCTTTCTGAAAACACCCTTCTAGACACACTGAGGGGTGAGTACCCTTGATGATTTTAATCCTGTCAAGTTGATCAGCAAGATTAATGATCACACATGTAGACAAGAAACAATGGAGTATATTTGAATATCCTATTATAGTTCTTTTTTTTTCCTTCTCTGCAGTGGTGAACTACATGCTGGGGATCATTTAGGCAAGAAAACAATGTAGATGCCTCATTACTTCATATGTATATATTTCAATATTTTTACTAAGAGTCTACTGTTCAATAAATAACCACATTTCAGAAAAATAGAAGTTCTGCAGAACATCATGTGGAGAGACATATTTGATGAACACTGGTAAATATTGTGCTTCCTGTGGTTGTGAAAGTTAATGTTATGGCTATACTAAACCCCAAGTACAAGACATCCTACCACCCAATGTTGAAACAGCATGTTAGTAAATTGTTGGTGCTGTTCTGATTTTGAGACAGGACTGCATGTAATCCAGGGCCTGCTGCAGACTTACTGTGAAGCTAAGGATAACTCTTAGTTACTGATACTCCTGTCTGCATTTCCTGAATCCCGGAGCTACAAAGCATGTGTTACTACATTCAAGTGGTGCTGAGGACTGAACTCTGTTTCATGCTTATGAGACAAGGACTCTACTAACTGAACTACACTGCCACTCCCATGATATATATATATATATATATATATATATATATATATATATATATATATATATAATTACATTATTTATCCCTTCCCTTCTCTCCGTCCCAAACTTTATATATTGATATATATATCAATATAATTACATTATTTATCCCTTCCCTTCTCTCCCTCCCAAACTTCCCATATATCTTATTCTCCTCCATTTTCTTTCAAATTCATGGCCTCTTTTAATTTGAATTAAAATTATTATTGTATTTATGTATTCACTAATACAATGAATCTTATCTTATTCTCCTCCATTTTCTTTCAAATTCATGGCCTCTTTTAAATTGATTGCTATTGCATGCACAAGCTGTCGGTTATTCATGAATTTATTGACTGTGAGAAGTACAAATTGATTGAGAATCTGTTTTACCTACTAAGGAACAGTAGGCCTATATAGCTGCTGTTTGGGGAATCTGACTCTAGTTTTAGAGGTTTTGGAAAGTTATGAGTCATTTATGCTATTCACTAATACAATGAATCTAAATCTTATTCAAATGTTTGTTTTAATAGTATTTAATCATTAATTATCTAAGAATAAGATAAATAGGATATTACTATAAGCTACATTACTATAACTTGCATTACTATACCTTGCTAACAATCTGAGCCCATTGCCAACATTACAAAGTCTGTTGAAGTGTGAAATGGTTTAGTTTGAAAAACTCCGTTCTGGAACTAGTATATTCCCAAGCAGCACCCTGGGGATAATGGGCTTCTGAGGACATAGAATAGAAATGAATGGAGCTAGAAGAGGGAAATCTGTAAGCAACTGTAAGACAAACAACCAAGGACTGGGTCTTGAGTTGGTGGATCTGTGGTATCATGAACGATACTAGTCCGAACAGCTTGATGAGTGTGCAGACCCGCTAAACGTCTGATGGCTTCTTCATCCAACAACGTTCACAACCAGGCAAAAGGAAGAAAGTAAAGTTTAGAGTTGAAGACACTTGCTCAGTGTCACCATCTTTATAACAGAGCAGGAGGAGCTCTACTTCAGTGATGGTTGACTGAGACCTGGGCTGCCTTAGTAAAGTATGCACATGGATTTTCAGTTGTTTTAAAGCTATCCTACATGTTTCCAGTCTTCAAACAGTTCCATGAAAACATTCAAGAAAAGATTTTCTTTAAAAATATGCAACTTCTGTTCTGATATTTTCTTTGAGGAAGATTGAATGATAGTAGGATTATGGCAATAACAATAGACACTCTCAGATGACAAACACTGTTTAAACACCCTTTGTACTTCCATAACCATAGTGTGTGAAAACATTCTTTTACTCCTATTCTGCAAATGAAGTAAATAAGTATAAGTACTAGTTATCCATCTAATTGATAGCTATAAAAAGCCAATAGTGAAATAGCCTGCATTGGTCAAAATCCAAGGTCATACTACGATATTATATTTACAAAAATAAACAGAGACTAAATGCTTACAGAAATTATAAGATTTGAAAAAAAAATATTCCCAAATCCTGGGTACTCTGCCTAAATTCTACCTCCAATTAAGTTCTCAAAATAATTCAGCAACATCATGGGACAGGTATACTACACATGTGCCAAAGTCCTTCATGGAAATAATTACCTAAAGTCAGAAATGCATAGAATGGAACATACAGCCCCAACGCTTCTTCAGAAACTGGGCAGGATGTGGACCAACACTGAATATTTTTCATCTAATCAGTAAAAGTCATAATCTTATTGAGATTTCTCTAAGGTAATTGCAGCCTTTATAAAGTGCTGGGATTTATTTAAAACGTGTGTGCATTCAACCATAAAGATAAAGTGGAGAACAATGCAAATCAAATTGCATAATTTGTTCAAATGCATGTCTCTTTGGTCACACCTCCTTAATGAATAGAAGCAGACAAGCAAGGCGGCTAATAAGTTATTTTCATAGGGTGATGTAACGGTGTGTGAACTGTTACCTCCTGGGAGAGTGACTGACAGATTCCTGGTCTCATTACTGTGTAGATTAGTCTCAGAGAATTCATTAGTGCCCAGTGTGGCAGCTCTGCTCAGTGCCCTTAATTTGAAGAAAGAGACAGGAGGCCGGTGTGCCCACGCAACTCCAAAGACAGATGATCTGGAATTGAAGGCTTTTAGGGCAAAGGACTCTCCTGAGAAGATGGCAATTATTCATCGTTTTTTCAAGCCAGTGGTGACAGCTCTCTTTCCTTTAGTCTATATCATTACATATGGGGTGGGGAGAAGCTACAGGGCACTGGATTTCACATTACCTTGGAAGAAACTGATTTAATGCAGTGTTTTAAAGGTGTACTATATTTGTATGGCTGAGCTTAACTATAAAAGATTTGACTTTACAGAAGGATGTCACCAAACACAAGTAGCATAGAAAAGTGTAATTTATCAGTAATTCTAGTATTTAATGTTTATGCAATAGGTTTGTTCCCCCTTCACCAAAGCTTTATGTTGATTGATTTTTAAAATCTTCTATATGCTATTTCTACCACAGGTAGGAGAACCATTTCTCTGAAGAAGCCTCATAACAAGCAGAAATAATATTCTAATTATTGTACAAGACACAGAATTCACAAAGCATTGTTTATATTCTATTTAAAAATCGTTCCTATTTTGACTCCAGCTCTTAGAAACACATTCATCTTACATGCATCAATACCCATGTAGGTGTTTATATCTGAAACCATATGTTGCAATACCTGTGATGCAATATTTCTGTTTTATTCTATTCTAGTCTCTCAATTCATAGTACTGTATAATATCTTATTTCTTTTTAAGTGATATTTTTAAGTGATATTGTTCAAACTATTGATTCTATTTTAAAATTAACTTTAATTTACAATATAGCAATAACACAGGATATATACATTAAAAGCATACAGAAAAACTATCTCGGGGGAAAAATTTCATATTAAGTTTTGCTTGCCAGCCTGCTAATTCAATAACTCTGTCTAGGGGTCCATTTTCAGCTTCAAGCCATGTACTTTGGCTGCCATCATGTTGATGTTGTTAAAGACAAGCTTTCACATGATGGGCAGGAATAAAATTATTCCTAGGACAAAAGGGGGTAGCATGATCAAGCCATATATGCCATTCTTGAAGCTTTACCAAAATAGAAACACTGAGCTCAGGCTATGGGTAATTTTATCAGCTATATCTTCTGCATCAATGCTCAGCAGAGCAGCATTCTTTAAATTCATAAGCTCACTATGCAAAATTAAAACATCCAGAGACATGTTAGAATTTTGCAAATACACTGCAAGTGTCTTTAAACTTTTTCCTAATTATAATGACTACCACTGTAAATTTTAAAAGTAACATGAATCCAATGGTATTTGACATGACACTTAAGATGGCTCCTTACTTTAAACTCTGAACCTCTTTCCAATAATTTGAATAGGATAAAGAGCATCAATCCTTTGTTCCAAATGCCTATCTAAATCCTCTTGCATATTCAACACATTAGTAACATTATTTGCTAAATGATTAACAAAAGTAGCTGTCTTAACTTCTTGTGTCAAAGCAACTGCAGAAGCAGTGGTGCTAGCAATTAATGTAATTAAAGCTGTTATATCAGCAATAATCAAGCCCAGTACTACCCTCTTGCTTTTGCTTAAAGGCTGACTCACTTCTTCCAGTACTTGCAAGCTTTTTTCAGAATACTCAGGTTCTGTGATACTCGGAGCAATAAAACAAAAGGTTGATAGACCTCCATAACAGACATGCCAGGTTTCAGAACACTAACACAATTAGAAAGTGTACAATCAGTGCAACTTACATTAAATACTGTAGAAGAAACAAAAGTAATTTTAACTTGACAATTAAAAGAGCCTTAACACATGTACTAACACTTGTTTGAAATCCAGATCCTGTCCCAACTTTATCTCTTGCTATCATAACATCATAGAGAACTGTAGCTAACTTCCAGATATGTCTCTGAAAATGTCCAGAACCAGCCTTCCAAATGAAGACTGTTATTTCCAATATTGGATTGATTTCTAGACCAGTACATGATTGAGTCCCAATAACTGGTAACATTTAAGAAAAATACAAGAGTCATTATAACTTTTCTTTTGGATTCTCTGTTCCACAAGGTCTAAAAACTTGAGGCAAGGCAATTTGTCTCATCTGGGATATAGGTAAGCAAAGGTGGGTTGGGAACATATGTCTAATACAGCTTCCCAGTTACCATTGTCAGGGCACTCAGCAAGCCACCATCATTCTTTGTCCTGGCATCAGCATGCCTCACCTGTCACTCTGGCAGCCACCACGCTCCTTCAGAATCTGATGATCCTGGACATGTTAGAGCTCCTGGGAGTCCAACCTCCTCTGGGTTTTGGGGGCTTGGGTGCAGTAGCTGGTGCCCTGGGACTGCTCAGGGCACCAGTGTGAACTGGAAGAATCACCTTTTACTCTTATTAGCTGCATGTAAAGCTTGATTAAAATTTCTATGCATATTGTTTAAATCACTTACATCAGGAAATAATATATAATATAGACTTGTTTGAAACATTAAAAATTTAGCAATTTAGAACAATGTCTGCCATCTTGCACATGGTCAATCATTGTGAGCCATCAGCACGGCTACACCGAACATGTTTATGATACTATGTGGTGATTCTCCTTCAAGAATCTGGAATAGTGAGTTCAAACTCTTACCCATTTCATAGCTGGGAAACCAGGCTTCATTTTCTTTAGCTTTCCTCTTTAAGAATTTAATATTTCTCAAGATAATATTCTCATTGTTTTCAAGAGAACCTGCTTTTGATCTCCTCTCAGACGTACAAAGAGAAATGTCCCTAACTCTCCCTCACAAGGGAGTACCTGAAGAGTAGTCCTGGGTACAGCTGTGTGTTTTCTCTGCAGCTGAATGGCAGTTTACAACACTCAAGTCTGAGTCTCGCTTTCTTAGTAGCCAAGGCTACTCACTCTAGCACATTTTTCAGAAGAAGTTGAATTAGAACAGTAAGAGCTTGTGTATGGATTGAGTGCTTTAAAACAAGTCAGAGTGAGGTGTTTGCAAAGATTTTTTATAGAAAGATATTCTTTATGTTTTCCTTTTCAACCCTCTTGGTGATTGTTGATGATAAATGAATGCTCAGAGGTTATCTTTGATCTTTCTTTCTCATTGGACACTCCATCATGGTGTCAGCTAGCCTCTTTCATGAATGTAGGTATGTAATTATTGGCCAGAGTTTGTCAGTTCTATTTCTATTCATCTCAAACCCAGTTAACAGTCTATTTGTTCTTAAGAGGAACAAATGAGGTATGAACAGAAATTAAGCATGAGCCTAAAAGTAGCATAGTAACAGCAAAAAGTTGCCAGTACTGGGATGACAACCAAAACTGACTTGCATACTCCGCATTGCCCCCATTGCTCACAGAACAAAAGGAAATCATGTGTGCCTGCTTTGGAAAGCTGGCGTACAAATCATTATCTCTTTTTTTTTTTATTGACAAGCTTATATTTATTTATTATTTAATTGCATTAAGTTATCAATTGATGAGTATTAGATATTTAAATATTAAATGAAAACTCATGTCAAAATATGTTTTCATTGGCAAAGTAAAAATGATTTTTACCAGCACAAAATGACAATACAATATTTGTCCTTTTCTTGGATTATTAGTCAGGACTTTCTAGAGGAACAAAACATATAATATATGTATATATTAGATGTGTTAGAATGTCTTACGGTGTGTAGTCCAGCTATTCCAACAATGGCTGTCTATCAATGGAAAGTCCAACAATCCAAGAGTTAGTTGCCCAGCCCATGAGGCTGGATGTCTCACCTGGTCTGCAATATATGCCGGAATCTTAAAGTAGACTTTAATGCCAGTGAAGGAATAAACTTTATCAGGACAATGAGAGCTAACAGGCACGAAAAGCATGCTTTTTCCCCCCACGCCCTTTATATAGGCTTTCAGAAAAGGGTGACTCTTTCCATCTCAAAAGATCTGGATTAAAGATGTATTAAGATGTTTTATCTACCTTAAAGGATCGAGATTTGAAGTGGGTCTTCCCATTTCAAATCATTTAACTAAAATCCCTCAGCCATTTGGGTTTTAGTTAATTTCAATTGTAGTTAAGTTGTAGACAGCCAAGAGTAGCCATCACAAGTTCAGTCCTTGTCAACTTGATACACAATCATATTTTCTTATGTTATGCTTAATTTCCAAATGAAAACAATAACCAGATCATAATTACACCTAATATGGTGTAACTGGCCCTTGTACAACAGCAAGCATGATTGCGGACCTCTGTTCTGTCCTCTGTTGAAACATGGTGGTGCAATCTTACTTCAACTGTAGCACTTTAAAAACAGAGACAGGCAGACACTGAGGCGTGCTGGCTCATAAGCCTGCTCTAATCAGTAAGCCCCAGGTCCCATTGAGAGATTGTCTCAAATAACAATGTGAGGGGAAAAAGTGGACAGCTTTTGAAGAATGACACTAGAGATTGATCTCTGGCCCTGACCTACACCTGACCTACTCACACACACACACACACACACACACACACACACACACACACACACACACACACAAGCATGTACACATATGTTCACACAGTCACACACATGCTTATAAATGCTCACACACACATACACACGCATTCATGTATATTCACATAGACAACCACGTGTACACACATACAAGTACACTGATAACTTATACATACATACACACAGACATACATACTTGTAGGCACATGCACAAAAACAGTGAATAAATATCTTTTGCTACTGTGTATCTTTAGGAATAGAGTCTTAAGTTCTGTGTATAAAAAATTTAAAATTGCTCAGACCCTATTTGTTTTGTGTAACTTTGTGATACTACTTAATATTTATAACGTCACATAAGTTTTATGTTATGAACATCTTATTTAACTCTATTTACTGACAATGTATCATACAATGTTCTAGGCACTGGGAAACAGCAAATCTATAAAAAAAAACCTGATTCATGCTTAACAAATGCTAAATTCTGTAAAACTTTGAATGTTTAATGGTTTTAGACTGTAAAAAGAACAGTTAAAATTATAGTCTCTGAAGTTGCATATAGGATATTTCATTATAACCCTAAGTAATTGGTGTTATTTTAAGTTTATTTTGATACTTTTCTAAGAATGAAAAATGACACCACCATTTGTGGGTTAGTAGCTGCCGGGAGTTCTTTTTACAGCTGCCTGTGTCATTTGTCTTAATCAGGCAGCAAATACGCCTCCATTTCTTCAAGACATTAAGATCACTGTGTCTTTTCTGTTCTGGCCCCAGGACTTTCAAAAAATATAGCGTAAGTTTTATGTTTTTCCATCCATGTGGAAAAATATGCAGAATCTCTAAATTCTATGTTTCATTTCAACTACTTAAAACTATATATATATATTTTTAAATCTGTACAACTGCCCAGAAAAAGAGGTTACGTTATATGTGTGTTTTAGTAGAGATTTGGAAAAATGTGTGAAAGTTCTGGAACATAGGGGCAACTAGCATATACCCTTAAGCATATTGCTGACCCCTCTGAGGTTGTAGGGTTGCTCTGACAAGTAAATATATGAATAATCAGTATGTGTTATAAGTGTATACATACATAAATATGTAAGAGAAGGAATGGTATTTACTGAAAAAGTAGCTATCTTAAACATTTTAAAGCTTATGTGAATGGCTTGCAAAACTTAGTGAAGGACCGAAGCCTGCCCAGAATGATATAACAAGGTAGTTATGATATCAGAACTTCTACTACCTTGAACTTCTACTATTTAGAATCAGATTATGTAAAAAAAAAAAAAAAACTGGATATTTACACAAGGGGGTCAGAAAGCAGCGAGTTCTATGTAAACTAACGAAAAGCCAACAAACTTTCGAAGACAGCTCTTAGTCTTGATCCTCAATGGACACAGCATTATTTTTAAGTGATGTAGTATCATTTTTACAATGCTTTTTTACAAATTACAGATATCACAAATGTTTTCTAAAACCCAAGGTCCCATTGTGTGTGTGTTCCCTAAAAATAAGAATTTTGGTTATCCTGAATAAAATTTAAAAAATATGTTTACCTTTGCAGATCATTTTAAATTTGGTATGAACAGCTTACTTCTATCATTTAGAAGAAACATTTTTACATCGAATGAAACAACTTTGGGTTATTTATACATGTTTTATTTTTATTCTGAGGGTCTGAGCAATTTTCAATTTTTTTAACATTAAAATCAAGACTTGCTGAACATAAGACACACTTTGCTCATAGGCTTTAGAAAAATCTAGCTGGAACTGATTTGGAAGGCTCCCTCCCTGACCACCTAGCTCTCTTAGTATACAAAAATGTCGTATCTGCTGCCAAGAGAAAATTAATCAGTAGTCCTTTCCAGCTTTAAGCCTTTGAACCAAAACAATATACCTCACAAAATACAATAGTGGGCACTTATATTTCTGGTAACTAACAGTGGTATAATTTGATTTAAAGCTCATTTAATAGGAGGAAATGTGGGACTGGTTCCTATTGAACTCCCCATGGCTGGTGAGGTCTCAGAACCTCGAGAAGAATCTACTACCATTCTAAAGCAGTATAATTTCTAGCTGCAGTAGAAACATATATTCTTATGCCCACAGGTAAGTATAGCCTTCACCCCTCATCAAAGAAGCTTCTTTTTGCCATGTATGGCATTTCAAGACTCTACCATGGAACTCACAAGTAGTTACAATGCAGAGAATGGCTGTAGGTTGTCCATCCCCTGATTATACATCTACAACACAACCCCTGCTCCTAAGGATCAGGAATATTAGAAAGGATGGTAGAAAAATTATAAGAGCCAGAGGGCCAGACTTTTACTGTGACATAGCGTCTTTGACAGGTGAACTGCAACCACGAAGTCACAACTATAGGGAAGAAAGACCTGAAAAGTGACCACACTTGTTGACATGATTCCATAGATGGGGAAACTCTCCTGCTGGACGAGGAGCTACAGGCAGTTAATAGCAAGTAAGTAGGGGCAGACCAGTCTTCTCTAAGGACAAGGCTGCTGATAGGTCAACCAATTCCAAGCCCTAAATATACACACATAGGAAAAATATTAATGAAGCTGAGAGAGAGAGAGAGAGAGAGAGAGAGAGAGAGAGAGAGAGAGAGAGAGAGAGAGAGAGAAAGAGAGAGAGAGGGAAGGACTGAATGTGTGTGTGTTTGTGTGTGTCTGTGTCTCTGTGTGTAATAAAAATAATTAAAGATGTAGTCTAGAGTTTTACAGGAAGTGGAGGAAACACAAAGAGTTGGCTGGGGAAGAGGTGAATGGGAATAATGTAAATACAGCACTCAGTTAAGAAATTATATATATATATATAATTATGATTATATAAAATATATATATGTATACACACACACAAAACACTTTCAAACAGAAATTTTCTAATTCATATGCTAAAAGACTGCCTACTATTTAGTTTTTTTTTCCAAGACTAGAAAAGCAGCAACAGCAACCTTCAATGATGTAAGCACTACATGAGGGTCCCCAAAGGCGCCTGATGTCTTTAATTTTTCAGAAGAACGCAATTGGTTTTTTATCACATACAAGTTTCTATAGTCTGGGTCATTCATATACAGTAAACTCCAATGGCTGTTTTTTTTCTTCTTCTTCATTTTTTTTTGATTGTTGAAAAACTCATAGTTATATACTACTTTGTGCCTACTGTACAAACATCGGCACAACCAGAAAGTCAAGTGAGGTTTAGTTATAGCTTGGATGTTGTTCACCACACATTTTGTTATTGGATCTTCTACAATTTTAATGTGCATTTAAACATACCCACAAATTTGTCAACCAAAGCAAAGCACAGGTTCTAGTCAACATTATGGTAAAGATGTATACCACTCCATTTTAAGGAATATGCTGGCTGTTGAGCCCAGGTTTCTCACAGGCTAAGCAAGTGCTTCACTTTGGAACGACGTGACCAACCCAGCATCTGAATTTTCAGTGTGCAGTTCTGTTGTAGTACATTTGTTTGTGTTGGTATGAGATGAATCTTCAGAGCACTTTCTTCTTGCAGAACTGAATCTCTACACATATGGAACACTGCTATTTTCGCCGTCCACTAGCCACCACTCCATTTCCTAAAACTGTGACCACTTTAGGTGGCCGATTGTTTTGAAACCTTACACTCTGTCATTTTGTGATTGGCTATTTCAATAGTACGTCAAGGCTCAGACTTGTAGCATGTGACACAGTACTTCATTTTTAAAGCAAAATAATATTAATTGTGCAAACACACTAGTTTGTTTAGTCCATCCATCAGTTGGTAGATATTTTAGTTGCATCTACCTCTTGACTACTGTACTATGTAGTGGTGTTGACTGCAGTGATGTACAAAACTATGTTTAGAACCTGTTTGCAATTATCAGAGGTACAGTGTTGTATAACAGACATTTTATGGAGAGATAAAACACACACTTGTAATCATAGTTGGCTATACCGCTTTGGATCCTGGCAGGTCACACGTGTGCACCCTCCCAGGAGCTATCTGAATTCATGAATGAAAGACACAGACACAGACACAGACACACACACACACACACACACACACACACACACACACACACACACACACTTGTTGCAGTAAATCTCCATTCCCCAAAAACACACAACTGAGTTATAATATTTATAAGCTGCACACCTAGATTGGGCAGATATACCATGACACTTCTCTATTCCTCAACTATGAGATCCCTTGCTACTTGTGGCTCATTTAAGTCACATGGTTTTGCTCCATCATTCTTACACCTTCTCTTCCTTCATCTTCTTCTGTCACCTCCATTTATTTGTCTCGTCTCCCCTTCCTCTTTCCTCTCTTCTCTTTAAAACCTCCAACCTCACCTTTCCCTTCCACTGCCTAATCACAGGCTCTAGCCTTTATTTGACCAATTAAAATGGGGACAAGGCTCACATGAAATCATCTGAGTATGTGATTCACTCCTCATAGGGGCAGCCTGTTTTGAGGAAGCAGAATTAGCATCAAACTACAAAGAGCATCAAGGAAATCCACAACACACACACACACACACACACACACACACACACACACACACACACACACCAGTTAATTTTAAAATGGTTTGGCTAGTTCAAAGGCTGGGCAGTTCTAATCCTCCATGTAGCTAGCACACATTTTTCTCCTGTAATCCTGGCTTAATGCCCTCCAATTTTATATTGTATCTGTGTTATCCTGACTCCTTCTAGGCAACTCCCTAGTCTTTGTTGCCCAATACACTTCTGGGCAGCTCCTCCTGGGACTGTATTCTTTCTCATCTACATTTCAGATGATTTTTCCTTCTGTAGCTCTAAATCTGATCTGTATCTCTCCAAATCATGATGATTCTCCCTCTTCCTTTCTCCCAGTTCCTAGTCTGTGCAAATCTAAAGGTCCTGCCTCAGTCTGCCTGCCCAGCCATTGGCCACTGGTTCTTTATTGATCAATCAAAAACCAATTGGGGACAGGGACCTTCAGCACTTGGAGATACAGATTCCTGATTCTGGTGGCTGGATTAATTCAAAGCTTTGGAACTAATCCCCAACATCTCTCCTTTTCTGTCCAACTTTTAAAAAAACGCTCTTCTTCCAGACATAAATTGAACCATAACAATTATGTAAATTACAAAGTATGGTATACAATTAACATTCAGTCCATCATTTTTGGCAATTTAGATAAAGTATTATATCATCTAACCTAACGTAATAAGTTATAATTCTGTGCCTACGTCATGTTTGATTGGACCTAGGTGGCTAGCCTTAGGAATGAAATCTAATACATTTTTTTCAAGCCAGTGGGAATGGGGGAGATGATCAAGGCCTGCTAGAGTCATGCCTGAGAAGCTTGAACTGGTAAGACTCCCTTCAGGTGACATTTGTGCTTTAGTCTCTTGTAGGTTCCCTAGCTGGGGAGAGCAGATGTGTGTGTGTTGGTGATTGGTTCCTCAGTTGACCCAAGTTTCTTCTGGCCTCTGTTGATTGACTGGCCTCTGTATCTTGGCAATTTGGTTCCTCTGACAGTCTTTGACAGCTTGTCTTGCCAGAGTAAATCTCAACAGTGTTTCCTGATTTCTCCCTACCTGAGGAAAGGGGTCTCAAGAATCTGGTCAGTCTCAGGGACTTCCTGAAGCTATTTTGAATTATTTTCTGTCTTAAGGTGCTTCACTGTAAGATAAAATGTTCTAGTACCGGAGGAAACTGCCGCACAACACAACACTTCACAGGTGAATTACAAGATGTACTGCTTTGGTTTTTGTCAATTTGACACTAACTTGACATTATAGGAAATTCAGTGCCATTTCCTATAATGGTCACATCATCATACATCTTCACAGCTTGTGCAAAAATATTCTAGTTTCATTGGTCCTCAACAACACTCATTTGTTTCTGTTTATAAAAAAATAAATAGCAAACAATATTGAAAGATGACTCTGTCATAAAACTGCATGGGGACCTGAATTAGTAAACAAAGTAGCCACATAAAAGCCTTCATAGCAGTAAATGCACTGGTGGAGAGAGAGAAAGAAAGGTGTGTCCTATAAAACTGCAATGTCCAACCAGCCTAAGTGAATCTGTGAGCTCCAGATTCAGTGAGAGCAAAAGTATGGTGAAAAGCAATGGAGGAAGGCACCTGTTGTGAACATGTAATCTTCACACATGTACCCACAAAATTTGATCATGTGTTTCCACAGGCATATATGCACTCTAACAAAGACGTGCACACACCCATCCCATACACTGAAATAATAGGCATACGAAATGGACATCAGGTTACCTACCATAGGTTCGAGTTTTCCTTCCTCTGATGATTGGCAGTGTTGAATATTTTTTCATATGATTATTTTGTCCCTTTATATATCTTCTTGTGAAAAAAATGTCAACTCAAGCTCTTTGCACTTGTTTAAAGAAGATTATTTTATGACATTTTGCAGTTGAGTTGCTGGATTTTTTTTTTTTTTTTATGTATCTAGCATATTGAATGTTTATCAGATAGTTGACTTGCTAATATTTTCTCTCCTTTTCACTCTGATGATTGGGTGCTTTGAAGAACAAGATTTTCCTTTTCAATATGCAGTTTCTTAAAAGCTTCACATAGTGTATTGTACACTAGACCTATTCCCACCACACAGTATTCTATTGTTCCTTTCCTTACTGCTTCTGTTTATCCTTTTGGCTCACCCAAATAGTTTCACTTTTACTCTTATTACACACACACACACACACACACACACACACACACACACACACACACACACACAGACAGACAGAGAGATAGAGAGAGAGAGAGAGAATGAGAGAAAGAGAGAGAGAGAATGAGAGAAAGAGAGAGAGAGAGAGAAAGAGAGAGAGAGAGAGAGAGAGAGAGAGAGAGAGAGAGAGAGAGAGCAAGAGAGAGAGAATGAGAGAAAGAGAGAGAGAGGGAGAGAGAGCAAGAGAGAGAGAGAGAGAGAGAGAGAGAGAGAGAGAGAGAGAGATCCAAACATACACACATACAGAGTTACATGTGACTGTAAATTTATCTTGAAGTTTTTGGAAAAGTTTAAGAATAATTGGTATTATTCTCTAAATGTTGGCAGACTTTTCTAGTGAGGTTATGTATTTCCTGTTGAGACTTTTGGTTTTTCAGATTTCATTCTTGGTAGGTTATGTAGATCTGTGCCTCTAAGGTACAATTCACTGGCAATTAGGTATAAAACTCAAAATCTTTTCTAATTTCTATAACTAATGCTCTTTTAAATTTTCTATTGTTTTAGCCTTATCTCATTTTGCTATTTTTAAAAAGTTACTGTCTTCATTGATGTTTTCTTTCTAAAAATTCTCTATTTCAGTAATCTTTGCTCTTGTTATTATTTATCTTTTTTCTTCTGGCCATACCATTCAACACAATTATTGAGTCCATCAAGGTAATCTAAAGGCAAACTACTAATATACAGTATGGGCTTTGAATTTTTGCATTTATTTATTTATTTTTATTTATTTATTCATTCGCTTACTGGAGGGAGTGCATGCCATGTGAGTTCTATGAGATATAACTCAAGAATCCTCATCCCTGGAATCACCTTGCCAGCCTCAACCTATTAAAATAACTTTTAAAGACTGCACCCATGATTCAGTATCACAGTTATAGAAGGCTCTATAAACATTCGATGCATTGTACGCTCGCTCGTGCAACATACAACATTCAAAAATCAACCAATGTGTTATTTTGTAATAACAGAATGGACTAAAAACAACATGAGACTGGGATTTTTATTTGTCAATCTTGAGTTTTTTAGTAGAAAAATTGTTGTCTTGTTACAGGATAAGCCCATTTTAATCTTTATATGTGTATAAAGATATGACCTCCTCTTCCCCACCCTAACTTACACTGTCCTCTTTTATAATTTCATTTGAGCCCTTTATACCACTGTGTTCTATTTACCCTCTTTTGGAAACCCTCCCCACAGTCCTTTAGTAATTTCCTGACTCTTCTGAGTATTTCAAATGAAACTCAAATATCTAAAGATTCAAAGGTAACTTCTGCAAATGAGAAGAAATATACAATGGAGATGTTTGTATTTCTACGCCTGAGTTCTTTCACTCAGAATGACTTATTTCAACCTCCACCCATTTAGTCTTTAAAGTAAAATTAGATGTGTCACACCAGGCGATGTATGAGGCTTTTCTTCACAGGCCTTTTTTTTGTTTTCAAAGTTTTGGCGTCTCCCTTTTAATTTTATCAGTTTTCCTCCAATGGTAAAGACTTCTGCCTTTTATTGAGGAAGAAGGCCTGAAGAAATGAATATATATTTCTGCTTTGTTGTGTTAACAGGACAGTTTTCCTACAAAGTTTCTCCTCTACCTACTGGAATGTCTTCCTGAGATGGGCAGGCAATGTTGATGAATAAGTTCTTGGAGCTTCCTTCAAAGCTAATGGTTTGTAAACACTCGAGAGATTATGGTTTTCTGTTTATGCCCCAACACACTTAGAAGTCAGACTTTTATGGATTTGCTTGGTTTCTGTAGGAATAATTCTCACATGTCTTTGATGGGACAAAATGCTGCCTTTCTGAGACATGTGTTCAAGTTGGAGAAGAGATACTGGCTTGAACTCTGTCATATTCAGCTTCAAATAATCTAACTTTTGCCAACTGATTTGGTACCCAGAGTTCTCTGGGATTACAAAAGCAGGATCACTGCCTTCTATACAGATCTCTATTGTATGTTGACTCCTCATTCTTTTCACATGAAATGATCTTTCCTACACTTATATTCCAAGAATTAATTAGAAATTTAATCTTCAGGAATGCATAGGACTTGTCTCATCTGTTGTGTTGGGCATTCTCCTTCCCACTCTTGTTTATTGTCATCTGTCTCACACCTGACACAGGGAACTGACTGTCAATGTTATTTTGATACCAACTGCAGTCTAGTGGTTCAGCCGTTAAGAAGTACCAGAAAGAGAGACGGTAAATATATCTCTACCTGCTTCTGCCTTGGGCAGCATCTCTAAAATTACCTTTTTTTTTTTTTTTTCCTAACTCAATACCTTCTGAATATACATAGCCCCTAACACTTGTGATTCCAATTCTTGCCTAGTAGTGCTTGATCCTGGGATCTTCCAATAATATCTTGTCCCTGGATCCCTCCAGCCATAGTGGTGTTAATGGCGTCAAATGTTGCTTATTTATGTATCTTTTTACATCACATCATACTTTGGCAAATGATGGCATAGATTGGATTTTTTATATATATAATTGTTTGACTTGATGTTTCGGGAGGTATTAGAAAAAGCAATACCCGCCTGGAAGCAATAAGTTCTCACAATAATGCTGGCACCTGCAGCACAAAGACAACCTCTGGCTCCCGGTTCTGGCACCATGTTGACAGAATTGAGCATTACCAGTGGGCTACCTTGGCCCAGCCAGGTGCTCTCATCTCAACAGGCTCTACTATGGGGCCATGCTAGCCCCATGCCATGGTCATTCACTTTACAGTCAGCAGCCACACCACCCAACAACCAAGTAAATCAAAGCTCTAGATGCTTGAAGATTAGCCAAATAGTTTTATATATCAGCAGATACTCAATACACCAGATGCTCACACAATTAGAATTGTTATCCCAATTATCTAACCTTTCGATATGAATAACTACTCGAGACTGCTTAAGACACATATGTCTGCTACCATCTCCTCTCCTTCTCTCCCCCTCCTCCTCTCTCCCTGCATTTTCCTCTCCTCCGTCTTAGTTCCACCTCCCTCTTCTCTATCCAATGACAGGGCTAGAGTTCAAATACATTGGACAGGAAATTTCTGCTACAACTTGATTCTTCTTACTGTATTCTGAGACACATAGATGTAAGGTATATTCTATATATCTATACTTTTAGTATACTTTTGGGTTCTTGGAGGAAATGGAAGATCAATGCATATGGCCAGTCTGTCAATGCAAAAAATTTAAAAATGTGTTTTGAGGATTTGGGTGTATATTTGCAGAACCTTTGTATCATATTTAATTTCCAGTAATAGCAGATGGTGTCCATATATGACATCTCAGCGTGTGATACTGGTATCATCAGTGTATCTAATGTTTACATGGGAATATGAATTAAAAATGTATGTATGTTTTCTTGATTCAGAACATCTCACTTTTCTTCCTAACAGCTGGAAAAAAATCTTTTTTTTTCAATTTTTTAATTGGATATTTTATTACATTTTAGATGCCATCCCCTTTCCCCATTTCCCTTCCCTAGAAAACCCCTATCTCATGCCCCCTTCTCCTTTTTTCTTTTATACAATTTTTTAAATGTTAACCAAAGGCTTTATAAGTTTGGTAATGCTCAATCAGAAGTGTAACCCAATACCCAACCTAGATATATCAACTATCTTTGACTGGTGGAGACATGTGAACATCCGCCTTCATTCCCCCCCCCCCCTTTTCTCATTCTCATCACCTAGATCCTCCTCTCCTTCTCTTCCTCCTCTCCTTACTCCTCCTCTTCCTCACCATACTCCTCCCACCTTAGCTCCTCCTACATATCACCCTTCCTGTTAAAATAAAACTTTTCTCTCAAAATACCATTAGAGCATAACTATACCAATTTGTGTCAGTAAGGTACAAGATAGACCTAATACCCAGACCATCATTTTGTTGACTAACCAGAACCTCTGTCATCTCTCCTAAAAACTTAGTTCTGAACCTGGCTTTTTTTTTCTTGGCTTTAGAATGAATGTCAGCTGAAAACCATCCTCTCAAATCTTTTCTCTCAAAGTAAATAGCCAGGATTTGCTATGAGACTATAAGTTTTCAACCCTGTCAGAAATCCAGAATGACTGAGTTAACTGAAATTGTAAGAAGCACAAAGCATAGCTTCTAAAACTTAGCCAATTGATAGAGATCGCTGAACACCTGCACAGTCCAGTCCCTATACTACAAAATGTTGGAGCATCTGATCTTCAGCCTTCTGGCCCAGGATCATCTGAAAGACCTAGTGATGCAGAATTGTTAAGGGCTGATTACTCTGTCTTGGCAGATATAATCAGTCGACTATTCTGCAAGTGTGTCCTTTTCTGGACAGTAATTTGTCTGTAGATGGAAAGAGGCAATTCTTGCCTAGTGGCTGTCTCACCACATTTGGAATGACTCCAAAAATGCTCAATTTCTTCTTAGAATCCAAGACAGGAAGCTGTCAGGAGCAGACAGGCCTCTAATCAAAATGAACATTAATACAGAAATGTTTGTGGACTTCTAATGTTTTGAAAACCAACTATCCATGTAAGGTAATCTGGACTGTTGTCTGTTAACTCCTCTCAGCTATTTCTAAAAAAATATAGAAAATACCCTAACAATAAACTCAAAGACATGAATATGCTATAGGCCCTTGACTCACAGTCTAACCATCTCAAATCAGCTAAAAAAGTTAAAGAAGGACTGGGTCTAAGCCTTGTATTCCTAAATGTGTTATACAGGAACAATGCCTATGATAGTAACAATATTCATCTCACTTTTATATCACTAAGAAGCTCGTACCAATGAAAATCTTAAATTTGAAATCAAAGTAAATTTTGTACCATTTAAGAAATTATAACTTCATCTTAATAACAATTATACATATCTCTACCAGTAGGTTATGGCTATGCAATAAATCCTAGGTAATCCTCCCTGTTCCAACAAAACCACTACTTTTTCCTAGAAAGACAGCTCAATATTAACCACCTCAGTCCCCAAGCCCAGGGAATAGGGGCACTGAGTCTTCATTAAATTCTTCAAGCTGATCATGGGCATTGATATATTAGAAGAGGAGCGGCGTGGGGAGAGAGTAAATTGAAAAGCCTATGATGCTGTGTATTCACTGCATTCAGCTGAAATTCTAGGACATCAGAGGTTCGAGCAGGTCTGCTCAGCTTGCTTGATGAGTAGATACACCAAGGCTATGTGTTCTGCAATATACAATTCTCAAAACAAAATTTAGTATCAAGATAATTTTTTGTTTGAATTCAGGAATCTAGTCTTCTGGCAGCCTGCCTCTGTCATGTCTAATCCATATAATTCTGGGAGTTCCTATGAAGGTGTGCTCCTATCATCCTCCCATTCCTGCCTCTCTACTCTCAAATTCCCCAACACTAGGGAACCCAAACTTTCAGGCACCAAGGCCGTACACTTCCACTGATGCCTGGCAAGGCCACCCTCAACTACCTATACAGGTGGAGCCATGAGTCCCTCCCTCTGTGTTCTCAGGCTGGAGATTTTAGAATGGCTACTCCAGCTTGTTTCTTACGACCATTTGCTTGAAAAATTGTTTGTTAGCCTTTTACTCTAAGGTAGAGACTGTCTTTGTCACTGAGGTGGGTTTCCTGTATGCAGAAAAATGCTAGGTCCTGTTTATGTATCCAGTCCATTAGCCTATGTCTTTTAATTGGGGAATTGAGTCCATTGATGTTAAGAGATTAAGGAACAGTGATTGTTGCTTCCTGTTATTTTTGCTATTAGCTGTAGAATTATCTTTATGTGGCTATCTTATTTTGGATTTGTTGGGAGAGGATTGCTTTCTTGCTCTTTCTAGGGTATAATTTCCCTCCTTGTATTGGAGCTTCCCTGCTATTATCCTTTGTAATGCTGGGTTTGTGGAAAGTATTGTGTAATTTTGGTTTTGTCGTGGAATATCTTGGTTTCTCCATTTATGGTAATTGAGAGTTTTGCTGGGTATAGTAGCCTGGGCTGGCATTTGTGATCTCCTAGGGTCTGTATGACATCTGTCCAGCATCTTCTAGCTTTTATAGTATCTGGTGAGAAGTCTGGTGTAATTCTTATAGGTCTGCCTTTATATGTTACTTGGCCTTTTTCCCTTACTGCATTTAATATTCTTTCTTTGTTTTGTGCACTTGGTGTTTTGATTATTATGTGACGGGAGGTATTTCTTTTCTGGTCTACTCTATTTGGCATTCTATAGGCTTCTTGTATGTTTATGGGCATCTCGTTCTTTAGATTAGGGAAGTTTTCTTCTATAATTTTGTTGAAGATATTTATTGGCCCTTTAAGTTGGGAATCTTCACTCTCATCTATACCTATTATCCTTAGGTTTGATCTCCTCATTGTGTCCTGGATTTCCTGGATGTTTTGTGTTAAGAACTTTTTGAATTTTGTGTTTTCTTTGACAGTTGTGTCAATATTTTCTATTGTATCTTCTGCACCTGAGATTCTCTCTTCTATCTCTTATATTCTGTTGGTGATTCTTGCATCTATGACTCCTGATTTCTTTCCTAGGTTTTCTATCTCCAGAGTAGTCTCCCTTTTCTTTATTGTTTCTACTTCCATTTTTATGTCCTGGATGGTTTTGTTCAATTCCTTCACCTGTTTGGTTGTGTTCTCTTGTAATTCTTTAATGGAGTTTTGTGTTTCCTCTTTAAGGGCTTCTAGCTGTTTACCTGTATTCTCCTCAAATTCTTTGAGAGTGTTATTTATGTCCTTCCTAAAGTCCTCTATCATCATCATTAGAAGTGATTTTAAATCTAAATCTTGCTTTGCTGGTGATATGGGGAATTCAGGACTTTCTAGTGTGGGAGAACTAGGTTCTAATGATTCCAAGTACCCTGGGTTGCTGATGCTTACATTCTTGCGCTTGCTTTTTGCCATCTGGATCTCCTTAGGGCTACCTGCCCTGTCTCTGACTGGAGCCTGTCTTTCCTGTTATCTTGGTTGTATCAGAACTGTGTGGGGTGGGTGTGACAAGTGGGGTAAGAGCTGGAGCCCAAAATCTACTCAGTGCTCAGGTGCATACAAGAAAGTACCAGTGCTCCTGGGCAGGAGTGACTTCCTGGGTCCTAGTGGGTCCCAGTTACTCCCAGTTTGGGGCAGACTTGCTGTCTGCTTACCTAAGATACTGCCCAGGTTAGAGCTCCTGGGAGCCCTGCTTCTTCTGGGTTCTGTGAGATTGGGGTCAGAGCTGCTGCCCAGGATACTCTCAGTGCTCAGGCCCAGACCATAGAAAAAATCTTTGAGGACAGAATGCTAATAGCACATGCATAATGTGCTAGTCAAAATGGCTAGTCATTTACTTAAGAGTTCAGATTCCCAACACAAGGAGAGATTAAAAAAAAAAAATCTGCTTTCCTGGTGACTGCTCTAAAGTCTAAGGAAGGGAGATTTTCTGGCTCTATAAAAGTAAAGTTTTTACCAGAAAAAGGAAGTCATTACTGAGATCCAAATTTTCGAAGCATTACTCAGAAAACAGTATGTCTCACAAAAGACTGAGTCACAAACATCTACCTCTGCTTTCAAGATTAATAAACAAGCAAAAAAAGTGTGTTACATGGATTTACATATTGAGAGTGAGAAACAGTAAAAGTATGGGTATAATGGGTTTCTAAAAGTGACATGTTGTCTTTTCTCCACTGAATGGAACAATGGCTTAGTTGCATCCCTTATAGAAATCATATCAATTTATCAATTTGAAGTCTTGCTTGACCATGGCTTATGACATTTTATGATGGCCTTGCAATCATGCTTTCTGTCTTTGTCATTTCATTAGTTAATGGTCATCTACACACTCAGGATGTCCTCTATGACCACCAGCTCACCAGCTTCTGGAGAGATGGTGCACTTTTTCATCACTTCATTGCTTTACTCTAACTTGCATTCCTTCCATTATTCAACATCAGTTTTTTTTTTTTTTTAAATCTGGAAAATGAAGTTAAATGGGCCCCAGAATGATCCATCCCATGCTGAGCAAAGAATATGACTGGGGGAGTTAGCATTTTCAGGAAATCATTGTAGCTAGTCCTTATGTTCACAAAAGCCCCTATTAGACTGCATGATCTTTTCTCACAACAATGTAATTTTATCTTATGTGTTGATTCAAAGAGTTAAAATCTTGCCTTCTCCCCCACCCTCTATTCTAACTTTTCTTTCATCCCTTTCTCCCATTAATAGAGGAGATGAAAAAAGTGGAAGAGTCACAGACTCTTTATCATCAATGAATTAATTCATTCATAGGTTACTGTAGAACAGAGCGGGGCTTTTAGTTTTACAGGGTGACAAATTAGTGCTCTGACTAAACTCAGATGTTTTGGTGACTTGTTGGGGTGGAGCCCAATAATTTCTCCAAATTGGGATCCACACAAGTGACACTTTCCTTTGGTGAAGACTCAGCCCCAAATCACAGTCAAGGGGAAACAAAGGCCACTCAGCAGACAGAGAACTTCAATTAGAATAATTAGGAGAAGTGGTTTGCACAATTTCAAAGAAAAAAGGGAGAACTTGTTGACATTGCAATTTGTCTAATGAATATCTTATTGAAGACCATTTGTTAAGTTAAATTAAAAGCCAAAACAATGAGTACATTAGACCAACTGATGTACAAAAAATGCCCTGGAGTTCCCCTCCTTTATTTGCCATATTTCTACACACATCATTTCTAATCTTATTAGTTACCTGCTTAAGCCCTCAGAATCAAAGTAAAATTTACAAATTATTTCAGAAAATAGTAACATTTTCATAGTCACAAGAACTATACAAAAATCCTCTAACTATTTGCTTCAATTTATGTCTGAAGGGATTTAAGTTGAATTGTTTTGATCTCTTGGAAGCATTTAGTGTGACTAAAACTTTTCCACATACTGTGGCTTTAATTATGGAAAGTCTGGTCATCTTACAATGCCCTTGGGTATCGTGTATGAAATGCCCGTCAGGAACAAACCAAGTGTAATCCCATGGTCTGAAATGATTGGCACCTTGGCCCTCTATTTCGTTCAAACACACAACAGAATGAATCCACACAGGAGAGCACTACGTGTTCATTTCATTTTATTCACATGAAAATGTTCCCCCTTTTAGATGTCTACACATCAAATACACAATATTTCTATGGAACCCCAAACAAGGCATTGGATCTCTTGAAAGTGGAAGGGTTGTTAGCCACAAAGTGTGCATTTCAATTGTGCTGGAATCATCTGGAAGAGCAGCCATTGCTCTTAACTAGCAAGTCATTACTTTAGTCCCTAATACCAGAGAACATTTCTATCTTGCCACTATTTTTAGTATAAAATGATTTTTATTTGTTGATATATGTCTATCAATCTTTTTCAGCTGCAACAGAAGCTATTGTGGGATGCTCAGAAACTGAACAGGGGTAGTCTATCTCTTATATTTCCTTTGTATGAATTTGGGGTAGCACTTAGGAAGATAATGAGTGACAGGGGATATGCTAGTCATGTTCCAAGTGTAAAACTGAACACAGCTACATGCATATATATTTTAATCACATTTTATAAATGTCCTATTTCATTAAATATTTAAATTAAAAGAAATTAAATTAAAAATAATTAAATTTAAATATTATATTAAAATGATGTATAGGGGGTATAAACATTTTTTTCAAGGTTTTTATTTGGTACACACACAAACAGACACATACATATGTAAATTCACTCTCAAAGAAATAAATACAAAAAGATTACCAATTAAGAGGGTAATTAATAAAGTCAAATTATAATGAAAAGTAGTGTCTGCTACTTTTATAAACACACTGAGGTCCACCACAAATGATTATTCATAAGGAAATTGGGTAGTCATGAATACAGGACCTGGGATCTGGCAAGGTCTTGATGTTGGTAGTATTTATGCATGATTGACTTAAGTTTTAGAGAACTGTCTCCTGAGAGGAGCTTATTTTTGAACAAGACTGCTACCTCTTTGCAGTGCCAGGCCCTGTCTGTTACTGAGATGGAAAACTTGGACAATCAAGTGTTGTTTCCAAAGAAGATGGCTTCCAAAAGGAGATCAAGAGGGCAGTTGGGGAATTGACAGTTAACTGGGCGATCTAGGCTTGAAACACCCGTTATTGACTCCATCCCACTTCTTCCTACTTGAGAGGCTGTCTCTAATATGCCATATAGGAAAAACAAGTACTGTGAAGATTATCCATCTCTGAAGTAGGCATTTGTACTATTTGCAGTCTTTAGAGGAAAATGTTTCCAAGTTAGCTGTAAGAAACACTTGTTCCTCTTGTTTCAGAGGTCATTATGAGTGAGGTACGTGTGGGATCTATTCTTTTTGGCAAAAGCATCATGGAGAGAAAGGGAGAGCCAGGATTATCTCACAAATAGAAAGGAACAGCAAGTTTTACACCCACTGCTTTTTAAAACATTAGCAGTGACGTCTGACCTGAATTGAGTAAGGCGCTTGAGATGACTCTGCTGGCGTTCCGAAACGTAATCTCTACCCACTTACGTGAGTAGTTCCTGAGACACTACAACACACACACACACACACACACACACACACACACACACACACACACACAAAAATAAACATAACACAAAAGGATGCTCCATCCAGCAGAAAGCAAGTACAAGTAATGGAGACTCCCCTCAACTCCATTTCTGTTCCTTGGTGAGTACTGTCCATAGAGGAAGAGAACCCTTCCTTTCAGGCTTCAGATCTGGTCTTGGATGTTAGGTTTCGTTTTCAAGTCAGGCTGATGTTTTAAAGTACGGACTAAAACTGGCTTTAGCACAAAAGCATTTTATAGGAATAAAGATTGGATAAAACATGTTTGTTCCTTGAAGATAATAAACTGTTTTCCAGAATTTTAATAATGCATAGAAAACTGTAGAAACTGAGTGTAATGGGTTCGTGATATTTTTAGGGTGGTGGGATGTTTGCCCAGCGTGCTTTCTGTCCTCCCTTCAACCCCCAGTACCTCAGAAATTGATAAAGGTAGTGCACTGGTGTAATTCTAGCACTAAGGAGGTAGGTGCAGGAGAAACCAAAGTACAAGGTCATTTTCAGCTTAAGTGAATGCTAGGCTAGCCTAGGCAACATGCAAACACCCTCCCCCCAACACACACACACACACACACACACACACACACACACACACGCACACTACAAGGCTAGTGAGATAATTCACTGAATCCAGGCGATCTGAGTTAGATCCCTAGAACATAGTGGAAGAACGGACTGCCACAAGTTGTTCTCGAGCTTTTATGTGCGTGATGGTACATAACAACCCCCCCACACACACACAAAATAAAAGATAATAAAAATAAATATAAATTAATACAAGTGCTTGGCTTAGCATTTAAATTTTCAACTGGCGATTTTATTGAGGCTCTTTCAATGTGGCAATTCTTACCCTGATAGGAGGATGTGCTGTCAGAAATGATACTTCAGTATTTGTAGGTGGAGAAGACCTAAGAGCCAGGCACTGCTGTTAATTCAGCCAAGTGAGTAAAACTGTGCTCTCCCCATCACCTCATCTATAGACATGTTAAAAATAGTAATGTATGTGCATGACATGTTATTTATTTAGTCTCTCTAGACTGAATGTGAATGTAGATTTACAGACCGCTCACAATAAATTCTGCTACCCTCAGGGGTCCAAGACCTACTGCTTGAAAACCATGGAGCAGGACAGGCTTATGATTGATGACAACGAGGAGGGCCTGGGGCACATCTGCTAGTCTTCCGTGGCTTTCATCCTCGCAGCCCTCACACAGCCTCCTTGAAATGCCACACTCTGCTGTGTTTACTGGAAATGTTTTCTGTATAAACTTCAACAAGTTAGTTATGACTCTCTGCAGCAGAAACACTTTTCATAGAAAAAAATGAAGTGTTCTTTGGATGAAGATTTATTCATTGAGAGAAAAACGATGTTTGATTTAGGATCAACCAGGTCTTTAAATGTGCATAATAGTACTTTAAGTGGGAGGTGAATATATGCTTGTTTATTGAATGATTCTCTATACTTTTCTGATAAAATATTTATTAGTACATTAAAGCAAAAGGTTCCGCACATATAGTACCTGAAGCAACATAACTTTGTGTTCTCATCATCGTGGCAACACAGCAACCAAGACTGCCAGTAAAGACCATAATGCTACACAATGCGCAGCCAAGGACCACTGTAATCTCACTTTCTGGAATTCATTTATCTCTTCTGATTTTTATCAAAGCTTATGATTCAAGATGTGAGTGTTTACATCTATCCAATTATATTTCCTACCTCAGCCATTTTTACTATCTACTTTTTGATTTATCCTAGGTAGAGCTTTGATTTTTTTTTCCTAAGAAGGGCCTTGTTGTGGGTTATCCTAATATTGTTTGTATTTTGATGTTAATACTGTTTCATCAAGCAGAGTCGTTCCTGACTAGCAGCTCATCATGTACTCAGATGACCTCATGTGAATCTTCTCTCTATTTAACTGGTCAATAAAGGTTAGAGCCTGTGATTGGGCAGTGAAGGTGAAATGTGGTGCTGGATATTTGGGCATGCATGAGAGAAGAAAAGATGATGAGAGGGGAAGGACAGAGGACAAGGACAGAAGAAGAAGAGGAGAAAACCATGATGGACTAGAACTACATGACCAGGAGAAACCGTAAGTAACAAGGGGTCTTATAGCTGAAGAATAAGTTAGTATAGTGTTAGATCTGCCCAATCTAGATATATATCTTACAATTACTATAACTGGATAGGGTGTTTTTATATGGGCTGATTGGTGTTGGAAATTCCAACAGTGCCTTCTTTTTATCTGCACACGTGTCTTTCCAATTTTTTTTTTTTTTTGCACCAACAATACCTTTGTTTTTATCTTGGAACAACTTTCTTGTGAGTTGTCCTCCTTTGCTTCCTCTGTGCAATTTTGTCACAACCAGCTTCAGTCAACTCTGCTCTGGTTTCTGGCCCCACTATGTAGCTGTCTTTTGCTATTTTGTGGGTTCATTTTTTCTTCCACCCTCCTCCACCATTTTTCCACCCTCTAAACCCTCTAACACTAGATAAAAGAGAAAAAGACTAGAGAGTAAAAGAAAGATCCCTGAATAATGTTAAAAGTCAGAAAAGGGCAACATTTTCATTAGACTACTTTCTGCTGATTAGGGGCATTAAATTCCTTGGGACAAGTTTGATCTTCACTGTCATGATATCTAGTTTCTTCCTCCTCCTTCTTCACCTCCTCTTCTACCTCCTCCTCCTCTTTCATCTTTTCCTCCTTTTCTCCTTCCTTTTCCTCTTCCTCTTCTTCTTATTTCTTCTTTGTGAACAACTACTCAACAAACTGGAACCAAGGCAAGCAATCAAGAACCAACAACCCATCAACTGTCTCAGGGCCTTAACATTTATATGCCCTCTGAAATTTTCTCACAATTCCAAATGTCATACAATCATGGAAACTATCTGGAGCTGGTAAAATCAAGCCCTCACTAGAGCAAAAAGCAAATCACAGTCAGTTGCTGTGGACAATGTGAAACAGGTCCATATTCCATACCTGATATTAAAAAAATTATAACATTTCTGTGTATTTGTTAAAATAACCCCAAATTCCCAAATCCTCACTATATCACTATGCCACTGAAACGTTCTGACCACAAACACAAGTTATGTACTATCTGGGTCTGAGGTTAGCCCATTGTGTCTCCTTCACTGACTCTTACAGTAGCATCTATATATTGATCTTCCTTAGATGCTTTCTTTGTTCTGATTACATGGGATATTTGTTCCTTTATTCAGGAAGATTTGCTCATGTGCAGGTTAGAACACGGAAAAAGAAAGGCTGAGTTGGTGAACTGGAAGTCTGAGACACTAGAAAAGTAAGCATGAGGCTGCAGTAGAGTAAATGCCATGGTTGATGAAACAGTTTGGGAGAGGACTTAAGATTAGAAGTGTCTAGGGGAGCTTCATGGGAAAGGTGACACTTGCATTAGAGATACTTGCCAGATGAAGATGAGTCATCCAGACAGCAAGGTATTGTAGTGAAAAGGAAAATGAAGGCAGAAGAGCTCATGCAAAGGGGCTCAATGTCAGCGGGGAAGAAGGGAGGAGAAGAGACACACAGAGACAAAGAGCTAGAGACCGAGAAAGACAGAGACAGAGAGACACATGCACACATATACACACATATACACATATACATATGTACATATAGAGAGACAGACACACAGGCAGACACAGACACACACAGACACAGACAGACACAGAGACACACAGACAGACACACATAGAGACAGATACATAGATACACAGACACAGTAAGACAGACAGACACATAGACACACTGACACACAGACACATAGATGCATAGAAACAAAGAGAGAGCCACAGAGATAGACACAGATATATACACAGACACATACAGAGAGACAGACAGACACACACATAGAGACAGACAGACACATAGGTACACAGGCACACATACAGTCAGACAAACAGACACAAAGACACACAGACATACAGACAGACACACAGACACATGGACACCTAAACACATAGACACATAGACACAGTCACACAAAGAGAAACAGACAAATACAGACATAGAAACACAGAGAGAGGCAGATAGACCGACACAGAGAGACAGATAGACACAGAGAACGAACAGAGAGAGAGAGAGAGGAGATTGGGAGGAATGTGATAAAGAGGAGAAAGGAAAAAGTATCATCACAAGGAGGTCGTATCACATCATGTCAGGCTTTGTGTGATTAGAGTGTTTAATGGTGTAAAAATATCATAAAGAACATAGATGTTGACATTTCTGAGGTTGAAGAGAAGGTTGGAGATGTGGCAAAGCTAGCTGAAGAGCTACAGGACGCCACCACATCAATTTTCTATAGTGTCATGGTTATACAGGCACCGGGCAGGAGGCAATGGTGTTTCCCCTGTGCAATAGTCAGTTCTCTCTTTTCAATGGCACTGTTATGGGTGGAGGTGACATGGAAATCAATGTTAAAGAAGGGAAGGAGGGAGAAAAAGAAGGAAAGAATGAAGGAGAGGAGAAGGGGAATGAAGGGAGAGAGAGAAATGAATTATCTGCCACATGGGAGGAAATAAAATGCTTTGCAGACTGTCTGGAAGCCAGAGGAAGGTATAACATCTGGTCTTAGTGGTTTATAACTAGGACAACAACCAATATGGTGATGCCATTCATGACACTGGAAAGTACTCAAGTAGGATGGGATGTCCCTAACAGTGGAAAGGAGGTTGTGGTTTCAGTTTTAGTTTACTGGTGCTTTCCAAAAGCAGACATACTAGAGAGGCAGGAGGCATCTAAAAAGGTATTGGCTTCCCATAAACAGCTCACAGAAGAGAGAAATAATAAGGATTTTGTATACTAGGAACTTCATCAGAGAGTATGTCTGAGTGACCCACAATGCAAGGCATGGGGACTGGGGAAACTGGTTCTGGGGAAACCTCCTTTTTCTCAATAGGTAGAAAACACAGATCTGAATTCATGGCTCTTTATATTTGATACCAAGGATTCTGAGACAAAAATCACATCCTTACTTCCTATGGCTACAGGTATTTCTTCAATGGCAGAGAATTAGCCTATATACATTTGGCCCTAGAACCATGGCTCTTCAAAAGAATAAACAAATATAAAGCACGGATGTAATAAAACACAGATGTATTAAACAAGCAAACTTTAAAAAAGAATCACACGTATAGTACCTGAAGCCACATAACTTTGTGTTTTTATTACCATGTTTAAGAGTGATAGCAGTCATCAGAGGCACTAAGGAAGGCATGGTGAAGTAAAAGAAGCCTTAGAATAGTTTCATGCCAAAGTTAAGGACCTTTACTTTCTCGGGATCCTGACAAGGGATGTGCACATAACCAGATCTGGGGTTTATAAGTCAGAAAAAAAATATAAAGTAGTCAATACTGGCATAGGAAAACTAAGGGAAGAAAACTAATATCTTTCTAATCTTCACTGGTTCCCTCCTCCTTTTGAGATTTATGGCAATAAAAGTTGGCAGCACAAGTCACATTGTCACATTTTTGCACGATCATTGCTTTGAGGACTATATTAGGCAATAGGTTACAAAGGGTGGTTTTTCTTTTTTTTTTCTTTTTTTCTTTTTTTGAAACCAGAACTGCATTTAAGCTACTTTCAAGAAGTCCCCACATTGCTACATACTTGGCCCCTTTCGGTGACATTTCTGATATTCCTCAGGGAAATCTTTTACAGTACTTTTAGAGAGATAAATTCAAAACAAAATAAACCATCTTTGTGTGTTATGAATGTGAGCTTTCGGTTCACACTGTCACTCCCCATCATTTACCAAATCCCATATCATGACAACATATTAACAACATATAGACGGAAACACAACCTGCCTTATGAAAAGGCTGTTTCCACACCATTAAGGAAATGAATTTTACTTTGCTAGTTTATAACTATTTTTTAGGAAATAACATTTAGTTGTATCTTATGGGTTGACATCTGTTTCTTGAAAATCAGTAAATTCCTGCCAGTTTATGAAATACTATAGCATCTACAAGGGTCAGAGGTTATCTGGTGAAATTTCTGTAAACTCAGAATGGTCAACTTCCCAATAATGTCTTCTAAGACAGTGGCCACCTCCCTTCTTTGTGTTAGTCATGGTTAGTCACACAGGGAGGGACTTAACTCTGCTTACAAAAAAGTGATTGTTCCACTATCCTCAGGGATGGGGTTAGTCACTAGCACCAGGCATTGCTGCCCGGGGCATTCCACTACATCCGTGTTTCCCCTAGGGCAGTATTATACTCAGACAGAAGTGCCAGCAGAGATCCTTGACACAGGCACAAGGACAATCACTGCTCAGGTCACCTCACCCAGTCCTCAGAACCACCTGGAATTATTGGCTGAATTTCAGCGATGACAAAGCTCAAGTTTGGAAGTAAAAGGCATTTTCCTAGGGTCAAGCAAAATTGGGTTTTGAGCTGAGTTTGGCTCTTGAGTCTGCTTTCATAATTATCACACCAATGCCTTCCAGATTTTTTTCCCAAAGGAAGAAAAACTGGGGCATCCTACCCCAGCCACAGCATCTCCTTGGCTGTAGTTTTGTATATTGAAGTTCCATGAGGAGCTTACTTACACACAGGGGCCAACAGCCATGCTTATAAAACTACGTGAAACTTTTGAATCAAGGTACTTCTCTGCACCTCGGTATGGCGTGTGGATGCAAATGTAGAAATGTCTGTGCTGCTTAATCTAGGTCCTTCAAATAAATGGTCAACTCAAATAAACCTGCTGGATTAGTCAGTAAACTGTGGGTTAGGTCAACTTAGACCTGCCAAAGTGTTTAAATGAGAAGGCAGTATGGCTTAAACAGCAATGAGCGTGAAAGCATATTTTTTTTTAAAAAATTATTTATTATCTGTCTTTTGATTCAGGACTATTACAGAAAAAGGACCATGGGCAGAATTATGCAGTAAAGATCTAGAAGGTAAATTTTAGGAAAAGAGAAGCTATTTTCTCATAGCTGAAGAGAGGAGACAGGCATGTTTGAGGATACTCAAACATGGGCATCATGATGATGATGGGCATCATGTCAGTGTGCTGCCATATACATATGGCCATCTGTTTCCTTGTGATTCTCCTGAAGTCTGCCTATGGTCACTTTCTCAGCTTGTGTATGTTGTCTTTGCATTATTTCTACCCTTTTGTGTTTCCACATGCTCACCACTACAGTGTAAACGTGACGAAGACCATGGATGTCCAGTGGATTTAGCAGTATAGAAGCTATTGGGAAATGGGTGTGAACTTAAGAACATCCTTGTCTCAACTGTGCTTTGTTCATAGCATGGGCATTTGGGCATGAAACTTTTGTTTGTGTGCAACAACTCAAGACCACACATTCTAAGATGACAGAGAAAGGAATCCAGTGAGGGACAGAAGCCTAAGACCCCCAACCAGATAGCTTAGTTGAAATGATAAAGAATGACCAGGATGAGTTTACAGAAGAAAGAACCCACCATTCCCACAGGATGAAGGGTGAAGTGTTTGTTTTGAACCTGTCAATGTATTGATTTCAACCTTAGCCTTGCGTTGCGGGGCTTGTACATAAGATATACTCACGCTCAGTCTTTCAAGGTTGATTTGTACTGAGCAAATGGTTTATTCTAAGAAAACGTCATTGAGGCAAATCAATAAATCACAGCACAAACCTTTTTATATATTAATGCTTTTGTATAGTTGTAATGACTCATTGAAATAGTTATTGAAATAGTTAAAATATTCCCCAATCATCTTTGTACATTATGCTACACAGAGGTTATAGGGAGAATAGATCAGTAAATCCCTATTCTGACCACATTTTAATTTAGCAGGAAAAGATGGTTAAAAATAAATAAACATGCCATTTTGAGTGCTAGTTTCAGATACTCAGAATGAAAAACATTCCTAATCTGAACACTGAGACCAGCACTGTGATAGGCAGAGAGGAGGGGAATTCTACACAGAGTGGCTAGGGAATTCCTCAGATGGCATAAGCTGTGAAATTGTACAGAAGCAAAACAAAGTTAGAAAACTAGGTAGTTATTTAAGAGAAGGAACATTCCTGCATTCCTTCTAAAAGGTACAGCACCCTCAAAGTCAGCAGGCATCTTAATTGCTTGAGTGTGCTTGAAGCAGAAAGTGGGCACAGAGAAGCAGGCACACAAACAACATAGAAATGAAGTCAGGGAGGTGGACAAGCTGGTTATTCCCAGATCTTTGGAAGCCATGGCGAGGACTGTGACTTGAATTTGGATGCCAGAGGAGTCGTGTGGAGTCATGAGGAGAGACTGTGTGCGGAGTTTCAGAGAGACCAATAGGGATGTTCTTGCCATCATTCAAATGACGGGGATGCTGACTTCACAACGCTGTGAAATTAGTAAAACATGAAGATTCTGGGTATATTCTGCTGAAAAGTAAGTTTAGATTGTAGGAGAAAAAACACAATAAATCAAAGAGGACCAGGGAAATGGAATTGTTGTATATAGAATGGGAAAGACTGGTTCACAAGGATGCTTGAAAGGTTTCTCTCCCCTTGAGACAGAATGTTAGCTCTGACTATCCCCAAACTTGCCACAATCCTGCTAACTTTGCCTCCCGAATGCCACAGTCACAGAGCTGTGCCCTCACATCCATATTGTAGTTTCTTCTTACGAGGGTGCAGAATTCATTGGGGGAACTCTATTCTTGTGACGTTGTGTATCTACACCAATTATGTCACTGAAAACCTTACCACCACAGTGTGGGGAGAGGCTTCAACACATAAATGTTAGGAGAGTACAATTTAGTCCCCAATGAGGGACATTGTACAAAAGAAGAGACTGTCAAACTAGAGAGCCTTCACTGGCATTAGCAAACTTAGAAGAAAGTAAAAAGATCTAAAGGGGGCTATTGTGAAGGTCAGTAAATTCGGAGTGTTTTAATTATCAAAGGTGACATATGACTACGATGAGAGTTGGGAATGGCCACTGGTCTTGGTGACAGGAAGAGCTTGTCTGTGCTGTGGTACAAATGATTGCCCCACTGCCATGGATTTCAACAGATCATGGGAAGTAAGATGATTATTCACTAATAATGGAGAATAATCACTTCTGTAAACAAGTGATCCCAGTAAGAGTTTATGGAGCAAAGAAGAGAAGCATGGAAAACAGTGTACTTTTTGAGGATACAATTGAGATGTCAATGGAAGGGGTAACTGGAGGATGACAACAGAGATGGAAGACAGGTCTGCTGGCTTTTGGGTCATTCCTTTGTGGTGCCTTCACAGTAGAAGTGGAGAACTGCTGTATAGTTGTAAGACAAAAAAGAGGACACCAGCAATTGTTGTCACAGAATCTGACACATAAATCACCAGAAAGTCCATTTCAATGAAATTAATTAATAATATTTATTAATATTAATTGATAATTTCATCTCTGGATGAAATTAGAAAAAAATTGATTTAGTCAGTTTTACCTTATCAGAGTTTTGATTTTGCCTTGCACTAGTAACTGCATTTCCGAATTGTGCAATTGGTGGTGTGTCTAGAGGGTGGAGACTTTTGCTCTTGATGGCACACTTCTCTAGTCTGAGTATAATGGCACAGAGCTGAGTGGTATCTGGGAACACAAAGGCCAGACACTGAGAGTTTTGCTCAATACTTTATGCAGGAACCAAGCATATACAGCGTTAGTATCTTAGCCTTCTGAAGACATCATGCTTTCTCCTGACCCAGAATGGAAAGTCATCCCCGTGTTTCTAGATCTGTGGAGGGTACACAACATGCAGTAGAGTCATAAAACATGTAACATGTTATTTATCTTACATAACCTCTTGTAAATTTCTTTTATTTTCACAGACAGTATGGTCTGATGACCTAAACTAAGTATGCCTACATCAAATTTCCAGATTCTGGGACACTCACTTTATTTTGCTACTTAAAAACCACACTGAGCGTCTAGCAGTTTTTCAGAAGCCCCCCCCCCCAACCCCCCCCCCATGCAGGGAAGTATCCCATCAGTTTATGGCAGGCTCTGAAACAATTTACTTGAATGGGGAGTTCTGTTGCCTTTTGAGCAGAATGGTCGTCTGAAACAAATTTACTGTACAGTAAGTTGTATTTCCTGAGGTAACTAAGTTCCCATCTAATGGCCTTAGAGTGCAATTCCCAGGAGCCATAATGCTTTTTGCACACAAGCTTGCAAGTGTTCAGTGCAGACTTGGGCAAATAAACCCCTCTGTACACATACAGTTCTAGAAATCTCTCGCTTGCAATTCAAACAACATGGCCTTCCCTCTCTACACCTTTCCCTAAGCTTATACCTCTGAGTTTTTGTTAACATTTTAAAAAGATATTTAAAGCTGCATTTTGTTCACCTTGTAAAATGAAAGCGTACATTGTACAGGCACTGAAGGTACACGTCAATGCTTTTATCAAGTCAGGGGCCTGCTCTGCAGCACTAATTGGAAACATGTGTTGAAAATGCAGGGCAGGTTTCTCAGTGATTCTTTAATTGAGTAGAATAAAATAAGAACTAAACTCACATTTCTTTATGAGGCCAGTCTGTTAGAGTTGTTCTATTAGCAGGACTGATGGATGACTCTGATGGACAATGGTGGCACCTGTGTCTAGGCTGCCGGGATGCTGGTAGTTGTTCTATTTAAGACCTTATCCATGGTTGTATTATACTTTTAGGGACCATTATAGAGGACTTGTAATTGCTTCTCTGATAGTTACCCAAAGGATGCTGATAGAAAAGCATAATTAATTCAAAAACACTAGAAGACCAATGCATGATAAATATTTAAATAACCATATGGCAGAAGCCAAAGTCTCACCAAAATGACTGCCCAAACAAGACCCAAAGAAGGAGAAGAACAGGAGACATGCCAAAGTGGACAGGGCAAGAGAGTGAGACCTCACTCTACCCTACAGGCAACAAAGGAGTGTGGAAAGTGAGAGAAATAGTCTTTTCCATCGAAGAGCACATCAATTGGTTATGCAATATAAAATGGTCACCCCTGAAGACGTACATGCAAGTAGGATTATACAGACTGTGCTGGTTATATGTATGTGGTACCAATTAAGTAAAAGAGAGTCCATGAATTTGGAAGAAAACAAAAAGAGGTATAAAGGAGGGTTTGGGTGGAGGAAGGGTTGGGGAGAAATGGTATAATTATATATAGTCTGAAAAATAAAAGAAAGGAAAATAAGTTACTGCAAAAATCATTCAAGAAATAAAAAAAAAAGTGACTCCTCACACACTTGCCCACCCAAAGTCTGTGGAGACATAGGGGCCGCCTTATGGCCCCTGCTCAAAAGATAATGATAAAAATTGTTCAATTGGAAACAAGATATAATTTGACACTTTTAAAAAGAGAGTGTACTTTCTGGTTGTCATTGTTTGCTTGGGGGAAGGATACTCTGTGTCTTCTAACTGCTGTGGGATCAAAATCTCAGGGAACAAATGTTAGCTACTAATGTTGTCTTTTAGGGTTTAGGAACCTCTTTCACGATCCTTTATATAATTTCACAACCCTTGAATGGCACCAGTGTGTGGATTCACAAGGTAATAATTTACTATTCACAATAGTAAATTATTTCTTAATTTACTATTAAGAAATAGTATTCATTTGAATATTATCACATTGTTAAATTTTTAAAAATTACATTTATTTATTTATTTACATCCCAAATGCTGCCCCTTCCCCAACCGCACCCCCCCCCCCCGAGATGCTATCCCCATTCCCCCTCCCCTTCTTCTCTGAGATGGTTGGTCCCCACTGGGTATCCCTCCATCCTCACATTGAAAGTCTGCAGGATTAGGCCCATTCTTTCCCACTGATGCCAGACAAGGCAGCCCTGTAGAGAAAGCAATTGACATAGTCAGGGTACAGCTTTAGGGAGAGTCTCTGCTCTAGTAGTTGGGAGGACCACATGGAGACTGAGCTGCACATCTACTACATAGGTTCTTTGGTTGGTAACTCAGACTCTGAGAGCTCCTAGTGGTCCAGGATCATTCACTCTGTTGGTCTTCCGGTGGGGCTCCCATCCCGTTCAGGGCCCTCAATCCTTCTCTCAACTGTTCCATAAGAGTCTCCAACTTTCAACCAATGTTTGACTGGGAGCGCATCTGTTTTTTTATCAACTGCTGGTTAGAGCCTCTCATAGGGCAGTTATGCTAGGCTCCTGTCTGTAACCATAACAAAGTATCATTAAAAACTGTCAGGGATTGGTGGTTGCCTATGGGATGGGTTTCAAGTTCAAGTGGTTATTGATTGGCCATTACCTCAGTCTCTGCTCCATTTTTTTTTTTTTTTTTTTTTAAGACAGGGCAAATCTTGGGTTGAAAGTTTTGAGGGTGGGTTGATGTCTTTATCCCTCCACTGGGAGACCTGCCTGGTTTCAGGAGGTGGCTTCTTCGGGTTTCATGTTCCCACTGTTAGACATGCTGTCTAAGGTCATGTGACTTGACTCCTGGGAGCTTCCACCATCTCAGGTCTCTGGGACTTCCTAAAGAATCCTGTCCCCTCTAGTTCCAGTAGTTGTACATTTCCTTCCATTTATTCTCTTGGCCTTCTGAGTGTCTTTCCTGTCTCTCAGCACACCTGATCCTGAGTCTCCATTCTCCTTTCCCTCCCCTCTCCCATCCCCTTTCCTTCCTCTCACTTCTTCCTATGCCTATTTTGCTTCCCCTTCTAAGTGTGATTCAGGGAACCTCCGTTGTGCCGTCCTTCGTGTCTAACTTCTTTAGGTCTGTGTGGTGTATCATGAGCAGTCTCTGCTTTATGGCTAATAACCATTTATCAGGTGTGTACATACCATGCATGTCCTTTTGGGTTCAGGTTATTCATGATGTCTTTGTTTTTAATAGCTGACTAGTATTCGGCTGTGTAAAGAAAACACGTTTTCTGCATTTGTTTCCTTCTTTGGTTGAGGAACATTTGGTTTGTTTCCAGTTTCTGGCTATTACAAATAAAGCTGCTATGAACATAGTAGAGTGCATGTCCTTGTGGTACAGTGGAACATCTTTGTGGTATATGTGAGGAGTGGTATAGCTGGGTCTTCAGGTAGAACAATTTTCAATTTTCTGAGGAATCTCCAGATTGATTTCCAGAGTTTGCAATCCCATCAGCAACTGAGGAACGTTCCCCTTTCTCCAGTTCTCACCAGCATGTGCTGTCCACTTGAGTCTTTTATCTTAGCCATTCTGATTAGTGTGTGGTAGAAACTCAGGGTCCTTTTGATTTGCATTTCCCTGATGACTAAGGACGGTGTGCATTTCCTCAAGTGCTTCTCAGCCATTTGGGACTTCTCTGCTGAAAATTCTGTTTAGCTCTGTGCCTCATTTTTAAATTTTAAAATTTTAAATTGTGCTACTTAGTTTGTTGGAGTTTCTTGAGTTTCTTTATGTATTTTGGAAACCAACCCTCTGTCAGATGTTTGGCTAGTGAATTTTTTCCCAATCTGTAGGTTCCTAGTTTGTCCTATTAACAGTGTTGTTTGCCTTACAGAAGCTTTTCAGTTTCATGAGGTCCCATTTATTCATTGTTGACTTTAGAGTCTGAGTCATTGGTGTTCTGTTCAGGTGTTTCTTGTACTAATGTGTTCAAGGCTATTTCTATAAGATTCAGAGTATCCAGATTTCTGTTGAGGTCTTTGGTCCACTTAGACTTGAGTTTTGTGTGGGGTAATAAATATTGATTTATTTATTATTTATTATTTTTCTGCATGAAGACTTCCAGTTAAATTAGCACCATTTGTTGAATATGCTTTCTTTTTTCTTTGTATCGATTTGCCTTCTTTGTCAAAAATCAAGTGTCCTTGGGTGTGTGGGTTTATTTTTTGGGTCTTTGATTCAATTCCATTGTTCAATCTGTCTGTTTCTGGACCAAAACCATCATGCACTTTTTACTTGTTGTTGTTTTTATCACTATTGCTCTGTAGTACAGCTTGAAGTCAGGGATGGTGACTTGAAGTCAGGGATGGTTACTCCTCCAGAAGTTCTTCTATTGCTCAGGATTTTTGGACTTTCCTGGGTTTTTTGTTTTTCTATACAAAGTTGAGAAATTTCTCTTTTAAGGTCTATAAAAAAATGTGTTGAAATCTTGATGGGGATTGCATTGGATCTGTAGATTGTTTTTGGTACAATTGTCATTTTCATATGAAAATCCAATATAGTTAATCCTACTGATTCATGAACATAGGAGATATTTCCATCCTGTGATATCTTCTTCAACTACTTCCTTCAGGGACTTGAAGTTCTTGGCGTACAGATCCTTTACTTGCTTGGTTAGAGATACACCAAATATTTATGCTATTTGTGCCTATTGTGAAGGGTATGGTTTCTCTCATTTCTTTTGCTGCCAATTTATCATTTGTATAAAGGAAGGCTACTGATTTCTTTGAGTTAATTTTATATCCAGCCACTTTTGCTAAAGTTTTTATCACCCGTAGGAGTTATCTGGGAGAATTTTGGGGATTGTTTATATATACTATCATATCATGCTGGAATAGTGGTACCTTTAGTTTTTCTTTTCTAATTTGTATCCCCTTCATCTCCTTTTGTCCTATTGCTCTGGCTAGAACTTCAAGTACTATATTGAATAGATAGGGAGAAAGTGGGCAGCCTTTTCTTCTCCCTGATTTTAGTGAGATTGCTTCAAGTTTCCATTTAATTTGATGTTGGCTGTTGGTTTGCTGCGTATTGTTTTTAATACGTTAAGGTATGTGCCTTGAATCACTAATCTCTCCAAGACATTTAACAGGAAGCTATGTTAGATTATGAAAGATTTTTCCTGCATCTAATGGGATGATCATGTGATTTTTTTCTTTCAGTTTGTTTATATAGTAGGTTACATTGATGGATTTTCCTATAGTGAACCATCCTTGTATTCCTGGGCTAAAGCCTACTTGATTGTGGTGAATGATGTTTTTGATATGTTTCTGGATTCTGTTTGTGACAATTTTTTGTGTATTTTTGCATCAAATGTTTCTGTGTCGAGTCTTTATGTGGTTTAGGGATCAGGGCCTCATTGTATGAATTAGGTAGTGTTCCTTCTGTTTCTATTTTTGTGGAATACTTTGAGAAGTATTGATATTAGCTCTTCTTTGATAGTCTGGTTGAATTTTACATTGAAACCAACAGGCCCTGGGCTTTTTGGGGTTGGGAGATTTTTTTTTTTTAAATGACTGCCTCTATTTCCGTAGGGGTTCTAGGACTGTTTAGATAATTTACCTGATCTTGATTTAAATTTGGTAAGTGGTATCTGTCTAGAAAATTACTCATTTTGTTTAAATTTTCCAGTTTTGTGGAGTACAGGCTTTTGAAGTATGACCTAATGATATTTTGAATTTTCTGTCTTCTGTTTTTATATCTTCCTTTTCATTTCTGGTTTTGTTAATTTGTGCTTTGTCTTTCTGTCTTTTAGTTACTTTGGCTAAGGGTCTGTCTACATTGTTGATTTCCTCAAAGAACCAGCTCCTGGTTTTGGTTCCTCCTTTATTGTTCTCTTTTTTTCCTAGTTGATTGATTTCAGCTCTGAGTTTGACAATTTCTTGCCATCTACTCCTCTTGTGTATGTTTGCTTCTTTTGTTCTAGAGCTTTCAGTGTTCTTAAGTTGTTAGAATGAGATCTATCTAATTTCTTTATGAAGGCACTTAGGGCTATGAATTTTCCTCTTAACACTGTTTTCATTGTGTTCCATAAGTTTGGATATGTAGTGCCTACATTTTCATTGAATTCTAGAATGTCTTTAATTTCTTTATTTCTTCCCTGACCGAATTATTATTGAGTAGAGTTGTTTGGTTTTATTGAGTATGTGGGCTTTCTGTTGTTTTGTTGTTGTTGAGGTACAGCCTTAACCCATGGTGATCTGATAAAATGTATGAGGTTATTTCAAACTTCTATCTGTTAAGGCTTGCTTTGTGCCCTATTATATGGCCAATTTTGGAGAAAGTTCCTTGTGGTGCTAAGAAGGTATAGTCTTTTTTGGGGGAAGGTGTGGAAGGGTCTATTTGTTAAATCCATTTGGTTTATAATATCCATTAGTTTCATTGTTTCTCTGTTTAGTTTCTATCTTGAGAGTGGGATGTGGAAGACCCCCCTGATTATTGTGTGGGTTTAATGTGTGATATGAGCTTTAGTAATGTTTCTTTTATGAGCGTGGGTTCCCTTGCTTTTGCAGCATAGATATTCAGAACTGAGTTATCATCTTGATAGATTTTTCCTTTGATTAGTATGAAGTATCCTTTCTCAACTCTTTTGATAACTTGTGGTTGAAAGTCTATTTTATTGGTTATTAAAATGGGTACTCCAGCTTGTTTCTTGGGTCAATTTGCTTGGAAAATCTTTTTCCAACCCTTTACTCTGAGGTAGTGTCTGTCTTTGTTGCTGAGGAGTGTTTCTGGTATACAGCATAATGATGGATCCTGTTCATGTATCCTTTCTGTTAGGCTGTGTGTTCTTATTGGTGAATTCAGTCCATTGATTTTGGGAGATATTAATGACCAGTGATTGTTAGTTACTGTTATTTTGATGTTGGAGGTGTTATTATGATGTGTGTGTTTCTCTTCTTTTGGTTTTGCTCTGAGATGATTAATTTCTTGTGTATAGTTACCTTGTTTTGTTTTCCCTCTAGTATCCTCTGTAGGGCTGGGTTAGTAGAAAGATATTGTTTAAATGTGGCTTGGTCATGGAATATCTTTGTTTTTCCATCTATGTTGATGGGGAGTTTTGCTGGGCACAGTAGTTAGAGCTAACATCTGTGGTCTCTTAGGGTCTGCAAGACATCTGTCCAGGATCTTCTGGCTTTTAGTCTCTGCTGAGAAGTCAGGTATAATTCTGAAAAGTCTGCCTTTTTATGTCACTTGGCCTTTCTCCCTTATAGCTTTTAATATTCCTTTTTGTTGTTTATTCAGTGTTTTTATAATTACGTGGTGGGAGGACTTTCTTTTCTAGTCCAAACTATTTGGTGTTCTGTAAGCTGTTTTGTACATTTATAAGCATCTCTTTCTTTCGATTAGAGAAATTTTCTTCTATGATTTTGTTGAAGATGTTTTCTGGCCCTTTGCACTGTCAATCTTCACCCTCTTCTATTCCTATTATTCTTATGTTTGGTCTTTTCATAGTGTCCCAAATTTCCTAATGTTTTAAGTTAGGAACTTTTTACATTTGGCATTTTCTTTGAGTGATGTATCACTTTCTGCTATGGTATCTTCTATGCCTAATCTCTCTTCCATCTCTTGTATTTTTGTGATGTGTCTGTAGTTTCTGTACTGTTTTCTAGGTTTTTCCATCTCCAGAGTTACCTCCATTTGTGTTTTATTTATTGTATCCATTTCCATTTTTAGGTTTTGAACTGTTTTATTCTTTTCCTTCATCGGTTTGGTAGTGTATTCCTGTATTTCTCTAAGGAATTTTTTGTTTCCTCTTTAAGGGCTTATACCTGTTTGATTGCATTTTCCTGTATTTCTTTAAGAGAATTATATCCTCTTTAAAGGCCTCTATCATCTTCATGAGAAGAGGTTTAAGGTCACAGTCTTACTCTTTAGGTGTGTTAAGATATCTGAGTCTTGGTATAGTAGGAAAATGCCATATTGCATTTGCTTCTGTTGATTATGTTCTTCTGATGGCCTTTCTGCTATCTGTCTCTCTTGTTGGCTGACCTGGGTGTCCTGGGTTGGAACAGGCCTCCCAGTAAGCAGTTGGACCTTCATGATCATGTTAGAGTAGACTGCCTGGGAGGCAGGTGGAGCTCTATGTTGGGGTGAGGTGTGCCAAGCCAGGACTGCTTGTGTAAATGTGGACTAGAAGGAGAATGCTGGGATCCCAGCAAGTGGGGGAATTAAGACTGGGGGGGGGGGTGGTGTCTCAGTGGTGTGTCTCTGATTAGAGCAGACCTCCTGGGAGGCAGGTAGACCTATGGGTTAGGAAGAGGAGTGCTGATCAGCAACTGCAGGTGTAGGTGCAAAGCTGGAAGGAGGATGGAGCTGCAATAGGGTGGGGCAGAGCCCAGGGCTACTATGCTTGCTAGGGTACCAGTAGACCTCCTGGGAAGCAGGTCGAATTGTGGGGTGGGGTGCGGTACACCTATTCACAACTTCAGGTGTCAGGAAACTAATTCTATCAGAGCCTATAACATACCCAAAATCATTCTTGAAGATGTGACTCAAGCTCCAGACAGACATCCTCTCAAGAGAGATGGATTAAGAGTTTCTGTCTCTACTGGTTTTCAGCGTGCAGATTGTTAAGTCAATGTATGAATGTTTCTTGGTATGAATCAAAATTAGTTCATTTCCAAAGGTGTTGGAAATACTTAGTTGGTGAATGTTCCTGGGTATGATGTACAGTTTGATGATGTTCCACACACCTTAGAAATTAAAAAGCTGCACAGTCTACAGACAGGTCTGAACCTTTGGCTGTACATGGTTGTGTCTGGCTCCTGACTCTTTCCAAATTTTCACTCAGAGCACAGATCCACTAAGTTATCTCCATCCTTCCATTGAGAATCTTCTAGACCTGTCTATCCCCTATATTTCATACTGCACAGATTTCCCTTCAGACAAATTTCAAGGATTCTTGAAGGGGAGTTCAAAAACTTTACTTACCTCCTAGCCTTTTCCTGGTATCCCATGTATTAAATTTCCTTGCTGGTTTAGTAATACCCCCTACACCTACTTAAAGAGTCATTTAATTAATAAAACTACAGGAAAGGAAGGAAACAGGAAGTGTTTCACAGTATGCATACATTAGATCTAGCTTTGAAAAGCAAAGTATCAGGGCCACATCAGGCATTGCCTAACCTCCTCATGAGTCCAGAGAGTCCTCTTCTCTCTGCCAGTTTGCTCAGAGTTGCTGCTGCTGATTCTCCTCCTCTTCCTCCTTCTCCTCTCCTCCTTCTTTCTACTCTGCCTCCTCCTTTAATTTTCTCCCTAAATTACATATTGGCGTCTGCAGAAAATATGTTTTTAAATAATCCATGCACCCATCTTAAGTCATTTAATTTTCTGGTCTCTCAGTCTCATTACCTTGATGAGGACTGGGAAATAAGGTAGCAGAAAATTGCATAAAACAATGTGTACCATATTGTCTAGCTGTGGCTCAAAATCCTCAAAATCACGATCAATCTTTTTTTTTTTTTTTTTTTTTGGTGGTGGTGCTGGTGGTGCTGGTGGGGCAATCCTTTTCTAGAAATATTTGACCTACTTCACTAGTTACTTTGGTTCCTGTAGTTCTGTTTTTGAATGAAGGGCTTCTCTGTAGCTTCAGGAATTCAAATATGAGCAAGGAATCCAAGCCATCACCGAGTAACAGAAAACAGCAAACAACCAATAAATCTTCCTTGTTTTTGCTCTCAACCATCAGTAAGTTCTCTAAAAAAAATACAAAAGGTTTCTTCCAAGATTTCTAGTGGGAACACATGACATCCACATGGTTACCATCTTGGTAGGGTACCTGAGCATGACCTTCTCCTTTGATGTTGTCACCCTTTCTAGATTTCTGGATGATAGCCCTAAGACTATTACTTTCATAAAAGCTCTTATGTCAGTCACAGATTTTGGCAAACAGTATAGCTCACAGGCAGAGTTTATAGTGGGGTGTTCTATAAGCAGATTCCATAAACACTATTTACTCTACTTACATTTGACTGGCTAGTATATTTGAGATCACCATCAAATTTCAAACTCTTTATAAACATAGCAAACAGTTCAAGACACAACCACATTCCTTCAACTAGGATTTTGGTCACCAAAATCTCTCCTGATATTTTATGGAGAAAAAAAAAATCCTTTATCAATATGGAGGTAGAATCAAGAGTCTTTTGGGTCAGTGAGATCTTGGTGTGAAAACCTGCTCTGAGATGAGAATTTCAGATGGAGTTCTTCCAAGGATGGATGGAAGGGAAGAAAAAAAAAACTCAATAAGTGAGCAGTAAAATTCATGTTGAATTTTATTCAAATATGGGGGAGGAAATAAAATCATGGGTAAATGAAGTGATTATTGAGCAGGTTAATCACAAGGCAAGTGTAACCCAGATAGCATTCTATACTGAGGAGATAAGAAAGTTACTGGGAAGAAAGAGAGAAAACAGACAATCATTTCAGGGCACTTTTTACAATTAGGATACAGAGAAAATAATTTTAGGTTAACTCATGGAACAGCTATGAAATTTCCTTTTAAGAATTTCCTAGAATATCACAGAATAAAGAATTTGAATCTAGACAACAGCCATAAATGTTACCTGGGGAGGTCTTGTGGGTGTCAACATTTCCCCTTACAATATCATTAGGATGAGGAAGAACATCATCTTTTTTTCTGGAATTATCAACCCACAGGTAAAATGAAGAGGCTAACTTTGACTTTGGATGTCAGATATTTGTGAAGGATTCTAAAAATTATGCTTGAGTATAGGAATTACACGAAAGGATGATGGTTGATTTTCTGGGTTTTGCCTAGCAAAAGTCTCATGGACCAACATTTATTTTTTTTTCTTATTGTCAGATATCCTAAAAGAGCTCTGTGAATTCAGAGTTAATTACAGGGTAGTTTCAGCCTTGTTTTGAGGTACACCAAGCTTCATTTACACATATATGCTCTGTGACAAAAGGATGCTTACCTGTTGTGCTCACTACCAAAGCTAATGCCAGCAACAAAAACTAGCACAAATGATCAGCAACTGTTCATAAAATGAATAGATTTATCCTTTATTTCTCCAGATGGCCCTGGTCTGTACTTTGTGTATAACCTCTCCTTAGTAAACATTTGTTGCATCAAACACCCAATAAAGACTTGTTTGGCTCAAAAACACAGAGTCCTGTAGTTTATAAATCTGATTATAGGTCATGAAGCAAACCTTTTCTAAAGTAGATCTCTGACCTTTTAAAATTATATAATAAAGACACCTCTGCTTGTGCAGGGCCTCTTTTTTCTTCCTTAATAAATACTGTACCATATCTGATGCTAGACCCAACCTATGAATTTTAAGCTGAAAAAAAATCCCTCAGAAATGAAATCCATTTATGTTAGAAGTGGGGATACTAACATTCAAAGAGTCACCCGCATTCAGACTCTGTTTCTGTGCCTTTCAAGCCAGCCAGTGCTCTCCAGAGAACTTTATTTTCAGGCACAGACAGTGGGAAGCCATAGATGTACATATGGCCTGGAATAGCAGGATCTGAGCATATTGTAGAGTGTTATCTACACTGTGCATAAAACAGAATGCCATGCTTTCCTTGTCTCCAAAAGATATGAACAACTTGTGCTTAGAAGCTGTATGTACCTACCCTTTTGTAACCAAGGGTTACAGTGATGGGTGAAAATATCTGTTGGCCTACAGAGATAAACTAAAAATCTAAAACATTCTAAAAATAATGAACTATACGGGTGCTATTGCTAGTATTACTTTGGGAATACACTCATCACTGAATTTACAGATTTACTCAACACCTATTGGTTGTATATTTTTAATTCCTTGTATTGTATATCAGATTTTAAAGTCCCTTGGAAAGAGCTAAGATACATGCATCTTAGATTATAGAAAATTCAATAGTATAATAACATTCCTGCATGACTAAGTAGAAATTTGGGTATTGTATTTGCAATTGGTATATTTATAAATATATAGATTTTCTTAAATGTAATCCATCAAAAAACTGAAATGTGATAAAATTTCTTTCTTTTCTCTTTCTTTCTTTCTTTCTTTCTTTCTTTCTTTCTTTCTTTCTTTCTTTCTTTCTTTCTTTCTTTCTTTCTTTTTTTTTTTGTGCCTAGGCTAGGCTGGAGCTTACTAGGCAATCCAGGCTGACCTTAAATCAATGGAAAATTCTTCAGCAGCTTTGGCCTCCTAAGTCATGACATGAGAGTATAAGCACAAGCCATACGTGGCTAAAATGTAGGAACCCCCACCCCCACCCCAAACATATGTACATGTAAGTCTGTTTATAACTTTTCTCATTAGCTTTGGCAATAAGAGTAAATGTGACATTTTAAATCACTTAAAACCTAAGGTGATGATACAGATGACGAAGAGCAGAGTGTTAAAGACTGAACCTACAGTTACTGGTCAAACATTTACCTTCTGAGCAGAGAAGAATCACCCAAGAAGCCAAATAATAGGCGGTCAGCATAAAAGATGACCACACTGCACAAATGTTGTCTCAAAAGCCCTGAGGAAAAAATAGGAGTGGTAAGCTCTATAAAACATGCTGATGACACAGAATAGACGAAATACTGCATGTGGCATTATGGTGTCCATCATGATTTTGGTAGGAGGGAATCAATCTTAGCTTGAAGGAAACGACAGGACTGGGTTAGGAAGCAGAAGGGTGACTAGAAAAAGCAATGCACCAGCTTTTACTGGTGACAGATGGGGCATGATTTCTGCTTTGAAGAAGGGCCTAAAATGTTACTGGGGTCTTCTTTTCCCCCAAATGGTTACATTTATATATGCAAACACTCGCTTTTCTTTCCTGATTCTTGAGAGTTTCATACATACGTACAGTGCAATATGTCTCCCGATTTCTCCTCCAATTCCTTCCATATATTCTTCAATATGTTCCCTTCCCAAGGTTATTTCTATTTTTTAAATAATACACTAAGACCAACTAGTACTGTCAATGTGTGCATGGGTATGGGGCCACCATCACTGGGACACAGGATGCCTAACAGTAAGCACTCAGTTAAATAAAGTTCCTTTAAGAACACAAACTTTTATTAACTATCAGATTTTCAGATTGTTTACACACAAGATAAAGATGTATTTTGTATGTGTCACATCATAAATTAAAATGTTCAAACATAAATAATTTAAAGTGCAATTAAAAAAGGAATTAAAGATTTTTTTGCTCTATTTCCAAAATCTTCCAAGAGTCATTAGAAAGTTACAATAATGTATAAACAAATACGACAAATGTGCTCTTTGCAACAAAACTCAGATTTAACAAACAACGGAATAAGAAAGTGTCCCTCTGTCATCCAATCTGATCATCACACACTCGTATAATCCATTGGGTAAATACAGTGCAGCTGTAAGACACAGTAACCATGGCTGCTAAGATGAAAGTCTATCTTCTCATCCGAAGAAACTGGATGAAGTATAGAGTTTAATGAACACCAGTGTTGTTTTCTAGGGTTTATATCTAATCAAAGAGATCTTCTGGGCTGCTGTTTCTCAGGGTTTCTAAAGACATGTTTTCAGCAGAGGTACTCTCCTCTTTCATGGTCTGAGGCAGTGAAGAGGCAAGCCTACAGTAGAAAGAAAATCAGGAGTTATCTCTCAGGTTCTTTATAATTTTTAATTTTTATTTTTCCTTTTGTTAAAAATAGATTCTTTTTCTTACATAATATGTTCTGATTACAGTTTCCCCTCCCTCTACTCCTCCCGTTCTTCCCCTCTTCCCCTCACATCCAGATCCACCACCTTTCCCTCTATCATTAGAAAACAAAAAGTCTTCTAAGGGATCATAATCAAATAATTTAAGATAGAACAAAAACTAACACATCAAATAGGATAAAACAAACAGAAGGAAAAGAGCCCACAAGAAGTTGCAAGGAAGAGACCCCACTCATTCACACACTCAGGACTCCTACACAGGCACTAAGTTGGAAGCCATTATTATAAATGCAAAGGACCTGTATGGTAAAAAGAGATATAAATAAATAAATTAATTAATAAAATAAAAATAGAATTAAATAGTAACAACGAATGACTTGGACCTCCACAGTACATTTTCTCTTGGCCATCTATTGCTGGGCCAAGTGAGACTCCATGGAGAAAACTAAATTTTCATTTGCAAGTGGTTTTCAATTATAGAGAGCTTCTGGGTTAGGGCCAGAGGGATGTGTCCACTTCTCCTTTCAAATCTAGAAGCCCATCTGGTGCAGAACCATGCAGTCTCTGTGAGTTTGTATGTGCATCCATAATGTTGATTTAGAGGGCCTTGCTTCCTTGGTGTCTTCCATCCCTTCTGGCTCTTAAGCTCTTGCCACCTCCTATTCCATTGGGCTGAGCCCTCAGGGGAGGTTTTTGGTGGAAGAATCTTGTTTGGGTTGAGGGTTGTGAGTTCCCTCACTTTTTGCATATTGTCTTGCTATGGGTGTCTGCATTTGTTTTACCCATTAATGTTTATGTTGTCTCTCAGCTGCTGTAGCCTCTGATCACATGAGTCTCCTCTAGTGGTCAGCTGATTGGTTCATTACTTGTGTATCATTAAGAAAGACTCCATATCCATGGCAGATGCTGATGAAATATACTGGAATACACCCTTTACTGGGTCTAGAAATAAACACATTGCAAACTAAATTTTTTTCAGATGCACGGAGCCAGCTACTGCCTCACTATACGTAAGTGAAGTTCTATAATCCAGGACAACAGCCTTGTTCCCTGGCATGACCACCATGGTGGAGAAGACTAAGCTGAAGGATTTCAGAGCTCAGCCAAAAGTGACCATTAATTTGTGTCCTTGAATAAACACAGCCAGTGGTTCACCACAAAGCCCCCAAAATATTATTCAATATTAACAACTAGAGGGGACTTTAGGGGGAGACATGATTTGATCAAATCAATCCAATAATAGAATTATCTCCATGTTTCCAGCTTCACAGTCATGGCTTTTCTTATGATAGCCGAAAGAGCACAAGGCTGATGTCAGGACCCATGGCTGTGAGTCAGTGGTGTGGCGTTAGGCAGTCCAGGGTGTTCAGTTCTCGTTCCTGTAAAACTCAGGTGACATGTGCCTCAAGAGAGAAGTGAGGATTAAACTAGGTGATGCCAATAAAAATGCTTGTGCATTCCCATAGAACATGCAGAAACTGTTCTTATCAGTGGCTAAACATTGAACAAAGTATAAGTTATTAAGATTTCCTAGTAGTGACAGATAAAAGAATAACCAAAGGAAACCCAGAAATGTCAGCTATATGTGATTATGTTAAAATCCAGGCACCTTCATTTAGTTGCACAGATCATTAAAAATGAATTTATTACTCAGTCCTCCTTGACCTCTTGACTATGCACAATTGACCACGACTAGCTACCCCCAACCCGGGATGTGTCAATTTTATTCCAAATAAGCCAAAAGGCAGGCAGCCTGTTATGCTAAGGTGCTAGGTGCTAGGTGCTAGGTGCTAGGTGCTAGGTGTTCATGTGTTATCAAGGTGACAAGTAAACCCCCTGGGAAATTAATAGTAAATGCAGATTTAACTATGATAGCATACAACCAAATATTTAAAATGTATTCCATAAGAGGAAAAAAGATACTCTATAATTATCAGCTTATCATTACACGTATATACCCATCCACACACACATACAGACACATATTTTGTTGTCTGAGATGTCTTTCCTGGTTTTAATTCTCTTGAGCTAAATAGAGGATTGAATTATGTCAACTATAAAGTTAGACTTGAAAAGGATTCTTGCAATTTTTGTCATTATCTAGACATTGTACCCCAGAAGACAAGTCTATCATTCTGCTTAAAAAAAAAAAAAAATCAGCAGCAGACAATAGGAGTACTCTGAAGTGACAAGACAGAAAGAAACAGCCTGCGCGTGCCACACTGACTCCTGCTGCCTGTCTAAAGCCTAGTGCTTAAGAAGCATGTTTGGTACTTGTTGGGTACTGAGACAGGATAGGTGCTGGGGGGACTGCGCCTCGGCAGGAACGCATGGTTCTCAGGTCTCATCTTCACATATCAACAGAAAAAGTTTAGAACTGTCACAATCAATGAAAAGTTTGTGTCTTTTACAAGTGACAAATATTTCAAAGCCATTTTGTAAATTACAGAAAGCAGAAAGAACTAAAATGAAGATTTTGTTTTACATTTAAGCATTTTTTAAAGATGAGATTATTTTTTATGAGTGTAATTTTTCATATTATATCTGTCATATACAACACATTTGAGGTATCTTTATGTGTTAGAAAGTTTAGCTATAAACCCTTCATTCATTTTAATTTGGGTATACTAACCATTAGCTGTCTGGAACTTAGCAGAATTGATTACAGTTGTCATTGTCCTCGGGCCTGGCACTGTGTCATCTAGTCTCAAGCTCAGAACTTGGGAGGCAGAGACACCTACATTCTAATATGTGTCTGTTTGACTCAATCAATGTTTATTATGTATGTGCTATGAACAGCTCACTGAGTTAAGGAAGTATAACAGATACTTTGTTACAAAGTTTCCCTGATGAGACAGGAAGAGTACACTTCCTGTGGGCATAAGGCTAAATGTTTAGAATGTAGTCAGGGATTATGTTGGTTTATTAAAGTACAAAAAATCACAAGCAAGCTAAATGCGGCGTTGTGGAGCCAATCCCAATGACACATCTACCAAACAACACCAACAAAGCCTTAGGAGGTAGAGGAGGGCAAAGAGTCTAAGAGCTATGAGAATGTGTTTCCTAGTAATGTCAGAAGCCACACTCATCAGCATGGCTGCCTAAACAAGAGCTGAATAAGGACAGCACCAACAGAGATGCTATAGAGGCAGGGGAAAGCCAAAGAGGCTCCAGCCCTGCGCAGGAGTTACAGGCAACTAAAGAATGCTGAGAACAGGAAAACAGTCTTTCCTAGGGAAGAGCACATCAGGTGGCTCTTCAACAGCGAGCCGTCTGCAAGGCGTGCTTGGACTTCTTTGGGAATTTATATTTATATACGTATATGCATATAAAACAATTAAAAGAAAGAGAGGTTATGAATTTAAAAGAGAGAAAAAGGGGCATATGTAAAGGCCTAGAGGGAAGAACGGGAATGGAGGAATGGTATAATTATATTGTAATCTTAAAAATAAAGAAAAAAATGGAAAAAGTATGAGTCTGGTTTTCAGAAACCATCTAGTCACCTTTTTCTTATAATGCTTGCAAGTCTGTCTTTTAATCCTAACATTTTATAGATGGCAAGAATCTTGTAATTTGCTCACAGAAAATGAATTATTACTATAAGTTTATATCAATAGTTAGGATTCAGGTAGACTTCAGAGAGTTTACTATGAGACAATGGCTCCACAAGGAGAATTCAGAGGTGAGGGTCAGGAGATGATTATCTGTCATTGTGAAATGTTCTGTAATGTTAACATTTAAATGTCAACATTTAAAATTATTTCAAAATGTAACAGATATCTTCCACTACTCATGGCCCTGCTGTTTAAACGTTAGCAAGAACACATAAATGATATGTGAAATATGTTTAACAAAACAAGAGAGTAATAATAAAATTATTTCAAAAAACAACTAGTTAATATACTTGCCAAAGATAAGAACATGTCCGTACCTGTGACTCAGCAATTCACCAGTAGATAGATACTCAAAAAAACCATTTGTGTATCTATATATTAAGAAATTATGCATGTATATATAAAAACCATAGATGGGTTATTTATTAATAGTGAAGACTAAAAACTATCTGAATGGTTCTCACCAGGAAAGTGGTGCAGCTCTTACTAAACTTCCACACAATAGATTCCTATACAGTTACACACGTACACAAATCTCAAAAGAAATGTTGAGCAACAGAGCAAGGCACAAAAGAATGCTAATGCATGGCTCTATCTAAAAGTCAAAACCACAAAACTAATCTCAAAAGTCAGAATCACAAAATCACAAAAAGCAATTGGTCTTTGAACAGTGGTACATGTGTGAATGTGTTGTATGCATATATATGTGGATATACAGTATATGTCTGCATATACTGTGGATATATATTCTATCTGCTCTTCCATGAGATGTCATTTCTGGATATTTTCAACTCCTCTATGACAATCTTCTCAGAGTTCTAGACCTTATAGCTTTGGCTGTTGTTAAGATATTCATAGACAAGACCAGGAGCTTTGATGCTAGGTTAGAGAGCTTAGTCTAAATGCAAGGAGAGCTGCAACACCAGCCAGTCATGTACTTGCAGGGAGGGCGTGGGGGGACAGGGTTACATAGGAACAGAGCATTGGGAAGACATCTTCAGTAGACGGCAAACATGGCTGTCATTGCCCCCTCAATAGTCACTACAGCAAACGGAAAAGAGATGCCCAAAGAAGAGCCCATCAAAGAGCAAACGAGTCGGTCTGGACCATGAAGACTAAAACTGCAGAGACAGGCAGAGAGACGGGCAAAAGGAGACAGGAGTGACTCAAGACAGCAGCTTGAGCTGCTGCCACTTTTGCCGAACACTGGCTCTCACTGTCATCCTGCCAGCTGGAGCTTACGCTTTAGGTGAATTAGTTCACCCATTATTAATTATCTGCTGCTGAGAAGAGTAATCTGGAAGGAAACTGTTATACCAAAGATTTATCGTTCAGAAGGTAATTTATTGTAAAGAAGAGAAAACAGTCAATGTTTTTTCTCATGAAGGAAGACGTATTAAACTCTCAGTTTGCAGCTGTCACAGATTCAAGAGCTGAACCATCACCCAACCATCTCGGCAGAGCAGCTGGAGGCAAATGCTCTGCTTATGTCAGAAAAGTCCCCACAGTCAAACTTTGAGTTTTTCCCCATTAATTTATTTATTCCTTCACTTTATGTCCCGATCGCAGCCCTCTCTCCACCTCCTTCCAGTCCCAGCCTCTCTTTAATCCCCCCATAGTTTGAAAAGTGGCACATACATCTGCCCGCAAGTGCGTGCACATCACACAAAACCACATAAATTAAAAAAACACACACGTTTGAAGAACTGCTGGGGTGTATCAGTAATCCAAGCACATGGGACATTGAGGCAGTAGGATTACATGTTTGATGTGAGCCTGGGCTAGCTTCCAGATAGATATACATCGAGACTATATCTTAAAAGCAAAACAAAAAAATAGGCCAAATATCAAGTTTTCACGAGTAAAACTAAAAACAGTCCCATAAAAAAAACAAAGCAAAACTCTCCACAAAACATCAAAATTGAATCAAAATATAAGGTTTCCACTGAGATTAAGCAACCTGACAACTATCAAACTGACTTTAACAGAGTTCCTTTCATGCATTTTATAAGAAAATTTATATATTATCAACTCAACTATATGACTATCATTTAAACAAAATATTTAAATAATAAACTTAAAGATTTGAAATCACCAGGTTACTAGTTAACTTTCAAATTAAGAACTCTGAAATATATCAGATGTCAGGATGGGAAAAGTAGCTGACCAATTTTGAGCTGACCTTATAAAAACCAAGGCTTCTCCTAAACAAACTGACACACTGAAGCCAACAGGACACAATAAAAGCAGAGGCTCTCACACTGTCTGGAATTCACAGGTCTAGACGTCATTCATTGGCCAGAGAAAGTGAGGGAGGAGAGGCCAACTCTCCTGGCAACCAAAGTGGCAAGCAAGAGAAACTCATTAGTTATTTCCAATTAGACAGATATCTTCCACTACTCATGGCCCTGCTGTTTAAACGTTAGCAAGAACACATAAATGATATGTGAAATGTTTAATAAAACAAGAGAGTAATAATAAAAATATCTATATTTAACCTTATAATGCATTTAATGATTTATAAACATTGTAAAAGGCCAACTATAAAAATTCCCTATAAAATATGTGCAATAGATTTGAAAATAAGACGATTGGGGATTAAGGAGATGGCTTAGCAGGTCCACAGAGTTGATACAAGCCCATCACTGATGGCTAAAGTTCAATCCCTGGGACCCACTGTAAAGGTAGATGGGGAGAACCAATTCTACAAGGTTGTGTTGAGTTCTGCATATAAACTCAGGTTTAAAACCAACCATTAGATAAATACACCCATAAATGGAAGCACTTATACCGAAATTTCATAAAAATGAACCAAAAGATTTTTTATCACCTGATGAACTTATTTGGATAAACAGTATTGCTCTGGTGACCAATCAGATAATCAGTGGACACGCTGATACATACTTTACAAACCACTGTTGAATATCTTCAGCTCCACTTCGTGTATCTACTGGGTTGAGTTGGCACAGGTGATATTTGTGACTGCTTCTCAGTGCACTACAAATGAATCCTTCTTGGGAGGGCTCTGTTTTATTTTACCTGGCACTATGTTTGGCACACAAATATTCCAGTAATTGCATGCATTAACAGTGACAAATGACTAAATGAATGAGGTAGACAGTATTGAGGAAGGCTTACTAATGTCAAACAATCTGCCCAGCACACAGCAGAGACGGTGGTGGTAAGCTGTCAGGCTGAAGGCCAGGGTGGTAGGAGATGCTGTCCTCGCTCTGAAGCCAATGGTTCTTGTGCCACACTAGTTACCTGGGACTACTGATTTCTGTGTTTCCCCCAAGGATGCTCCTACTCTCAGGAGGGCACCATGAATGTCTCAAAAATTGTCCTGTGAGATGTCCTTTAAAAAGGAATGAGGCCTGTGATGTAAATGTTTGGAAAACATTTTCCTTTTCTAACTCCTTTAATTATTTCATGGGAATAGTACATAATTGAAGAGCTGAAAATCCTTCTCAAGTCAAGTTTTTCAGCAAAACAACAGCAAAGTACAGAATAATATATTTAGAAAACTAGATTATCTGTATATGCAATATAGATATATTTACACAAATATGCGTGTACATGAGCACAATACACATATGCCAACGTGTCTAGAACAGTACTAGAATCTGCAGTGTTTTAGAACAATCTAGATTTGTAGTGGCTGGAGATAGCAGATGTCTGGCTGGGAAACACGGATGACTTGTACCAGATACTCTCCAAGCCTCTCGTATAAAAAAATACAACCAAAAACTTACATAAAGACTGTATTTCTAAAAGCGTTTAAAAAAAATAAGGAAGCTTGTTTACCAAGGTTTCCAAATGAGCCTGGCATTGGGTGGTCTTTTCTTACCATCTCACAACCATTAACATTCCAAAAAACCAGTGTTCTCTGAACAGTCAACACTGACTTGCTTGCCTGGGGACACAATCTATGACTTGAACTCCAGAGTTTAGTACTTCAATGAAAGGAAAAGGAAATACAGTAAGTGAACTCCACATTCAGCCACGTCTAATGCTGAAGCAGTGGAAACTGCATGGTCAGAGGGGCTTCTGAGCTGTAGAGGGTAGTGCTTTCCCATGAACCTAGGGCCAAGGACGGCTTCCCACAGCAAAGGAGCTATTCTAGTTCCTATGGCTGATGCTATGATTCACACAATATAGCACCTTAGAACCAACTCCATCATCTTACAGTGGGGAGCTGTGGTAAAAATCACGGTGCTGGCTGGATGTGCTCTCCTTTGGAGGTTCTGGTGGAGAAGAAAGTGTTTCCTACACTCTTCAGCTTCTTGAAACCTCACTGTCAAGGAAGGTGACAGCATACATCGTCACATCAACACTACTATAATGCTGCTGACAGTTGTTCACTTGCTCTCATTTTTTTTCTCCTGATTCTACCACTGATTACACTGGATGCACCTGGGTAATCCGGTGTTAGGTTTGTGATATTACCAAGCCAGCTCATTTAACTCAGTTTACCTGTAAACGTAATTTTTGCTTTTATGTGGTCAAACACATTCTTAGAGTAAAGGATTAAGAATTCGGTCTTTTTAGAGTGGAGTATTATTCTGTCATCAGCCCACCATTAACTTTGTTAGGGCTCAATTGTTGCTCCAATCTACCAAGCTAAATATATTTCAGGAGAGCTACTGAGAGCAGGAGGCCTAAGACCAGGCTATGTAAAGCCCAGGGCTGAAGAACTGAGCTAAGCCTGGACTGGTTGAAAAGGTAAGCTGCCAGATCCGTAAAAGAGGACCTTAAAAATCATAAGAAATACATTTTGGGTCTTCTTTAAGATTAATGGAACCAGAATCATTGACATAGGCTGGACAGAAGTTTTCTTACTTTAAATTATGAACTTACACAATTACTTTTCTAATTAACTGTGGTTTGAGGTTTGTGTGTTTAAAGTTCACATTAGTGTTCTCAGTCCATTTTCCAGGCACGTTTGAAAGATACAAGCTGTGGTTAAATGAATGTTCATTCAGACTTTGTGGTTGTGTTATCAATAGGAAATGCTGGTCAGATTCTAGGCACATATTCTCAGACCCCATCCATCCCAAGATTCTAGAATATTGAATTTTCTCTTTATATAATTTATTAAGTTATTGTTCTTTATTATTGTTAAATCTTTTGGAGTGTTAGTGAACAAAAATGTCTTCTAGTTGGCTACTGAAAACTAAGTCAAAGATGAAATAAAAACTGTTCCACATCTCAGTCTTGTCAAGAGGGCATTACAAGCTCAGTTTCTCAAGAATCAATGAAGAAACAGAATCAATCAGAAAAAATTAAAATATTAAAGCAAAAAATTAACACTTATTTGGAATTAGGAAATTTACATACATATTTACTCCATAAAAATTAAAGATGCTATAAACACCCATGGAAAATATTCATCTGGGTTCTCTAGTCTTATTATAATTATCTTTAAATGTTCATATAACTTCAAATTTCTTCCAAAATGCTATTCTATAGAAAATACTTAATTCTTTCAAGTGATTTTCTAAAGTACATTTTTTTCATAACAGAAGATTTGCCATTACAAAAGAAAAAGGATGTTTGATAGTTTGCATTCTACCACAGAATACTTCTCTAAAGCTGGACCATTTGTAATGAACTACAAGAAACCCCTTAAATTCTATATGTAGAAGACATACAACTTAAAAAATAGCTTTTTTTCCCTTGACTCTATAAAGTTTGTTTAAAACTCTAGATATATTTTTCAGAAACAATATAAAAAACACATACAAAGACTTTTTGGTCTATTATTGGAATGAATTATTGGAGAATAGTACTCTCACCAACATTCCTAACAATCAACCCAAATATCAGAATGTGTTTTTCATTCATTCTTTACTTCAGTATTTTAAAGTCTCAGGCATCATGATAGCCCTTGATGCAAAAGATTAAACAAAATCTTGTACCACTGAAAACTTACCATTGAGCTGAGCAAGTGTATTAAAACAGCTGATGGAGACATAGGTGTGAAATAATGATTTGTAGAGTTTCAAACTCATTTAAGCCTCTATATACTCTAAGGACATATCTCTCTTTAGGGAAGACCCCTCTGTATTTGTATTTGAAGATACATACATACATACATGCATGCATGCATACATACATACATATCTCACAAAATGCTAGCTACAGGGTAGCTACCAATGATCCCAGAAGAAATACTCAGCTGTTATTAATTCAAAGAAATTGTTATTTATAAGAGTAATATTTTTTTTGTAACTCTAAGCAACTTTACAACAAAATAGAGTTAACTGATATTCAGTTAATTGAATATTTATGGGGGATTTCTTTGTGCATTCTAAATATATTTTATTATACTATCATAGTATTACTAGATACTTCTCTCCAGACAAACTCAAAGCAAATAACTAAAACTGTAGTGATGGTTGATTAGCCATTTCTACCTTTGCCTTCCTGCTCTCCTGCCTTCACATTTTCGGTGCCAGGATTACAACTATATGCCACCATACTTGGTTTTGTGGTGCCAGGGACCAAACCCAGGGCTTTGAACAGCCTAGGTTACCTACTGAGCCAGATTCCCAGATACGTTTTACTCTTTTTTTTTTCTTGGAAAAATCAAAACAGGTCATCTTACTAGTAATGAATGGTGTTTCTTATATATTCATATTTGACTTGGTTAATTTTCTTTCTTACACATGAAATAAATGGTTATCTCTAATTCTGAAATAAGAAACACAGTTTTTTGTATATAGCTTAGTGTCTACAAATCTGAACTTTGTACAAAGCATTATATAGAGGTGAACAAGTGAGCTAAAAATAAGTGTAATTTATTCTTTGTATTTAGCACAGTGACATTTAAGCTCAAATAGGCACAATGATAGTTTGATATCACTCAAAGAACAAGTATAATTGAAATAATACATACAACATAAATAGTTTTCAAGCATTCTCTGTATAAGTGAGAAGAATTTATAGATGCCTGTGTACATCCCGAAGCTTCTTTCCTTACTGTCCTTTTTTGATAACTAGTTTGGTTGTCTTAGCTCATGCAGTACCTAACATATTATGGAAACTAATGCAAAGTACTTACTACTCTCCTGACACTCTCCTCACATGAGCAACAGCTTCCATTCCCCTTAGCTTTGCAGCCATTGTTTTTTCCCCTGCTTTCCTCTTTGCTGCAGTTTTCTTTCCTGTTATTATGGGCTTAAATAGTACCTAGGAAATGCCAGCTAAAATCACTATATAATTCATAACCCTTAGTACATGTACGACATACAATGCTCCTGAGTACATGGGACACGTACTCATGTCCAATATCACCAGAGAATTATTGAATTTTTAAAAATTTAGTCTTCTCTCACATATTACATCCTGACAGCTGTTTCCCCTCCCTGCTTCTCCTGCTCCTTCCCAACAGCACTCCCCAATCCATGCCTCATCCATTTCCCTGAGAACAGGGCAGGCATCCCAGGGATATGACATCAACATGTGATAGCACACAAAGATGGCACATCAAGTTGCAGTAAGACTACGAACCTCCTCTCACATTAAGGCTAGATGAGGTAGCCCAGTAGGAAGACAGGGATCCCAAAGGCAGGGAAAAGTGTAAAAACAGTCATCTTTCCCCCACTCCCTCTGCTAGGAGTCCCACATAAACACCAAGCTACACAACTATAACATATACAGAGGGCCCAGGTTAGGCCCATACAGACTCCCTGGTTGTTGTTTCAGTCTCAGTGAGCCCGTATGAGTCCTGATTCATTGTTTCTGTGGATTTTCTTATGGCTTCTCGACCCCCACAAAAGAAATATTTTAACATATAGTCAACTCATTTTTACTGAGAACAACATGGTTATGTGTTATCTCACTAACTGTAATGTATGACATTCAAACTAGGAGTATTTATATAGCTAAGTCCCCTTAGTGCAAAAGGTGCTTTGAGTCAGATTATAAATGCTATTTTAAAAAGACATTAGCATCCCTTCTTGACTGACAAATACTTAGCAAACATCCAAAGGACGATTATGCGTTAGTAGACGTTGTCTGCATAATACAAAATTGATGTGGTCACTGCCTTCTTTGAGCTTACAATCTGAAACAGATGTCGTGCTATGAATGAAAACTAAAAGATGAAGGTGCCGTCACTACATCTGCTCAGTGACAGAAAAACATTTCATGAAATGTTTACATTATATTTCAGTAACAGTGCAACTTTTGTGTGTGTGGGAGTGCATGTATAAGAATAAATTTCACATTCAAAAATTGCTAAGGTACAAATTTTATAAATGCACAGTTTTGTTTCTAAGAAACCAAGAGTTCACATCTGTGTATCTAGGACTTTATGAGAAGAATACAGCTGTCAATCAGCACAGAATAACCATTGTACACATGTAGACCAGATGTATCCATGTAAAATAATCCAGAGTGTTTCACAGATGAATCACTGAAAACGTAATTATACATCAGTCCTACTTTATTAGTACCAGGTCAACGTATGACAAAGCCATATGGTACAGTCTACCCAGAAGTCACCGAAAATTTAAAAATGGTTACTTAGAGATGTTCAAGCAGTAACTATGCTTGTGCTGTTTTGCTTTATTATATTTATGACATGGTAAGTGATGATTGTGTTTCCAATTAAAAGTCTTTGAGGGAGGCATGTGTTGCCATCTCTTATTAGTAAAGGTTACAGCAACACAATTTACACTGTATTACCTTGTCTTGAGCAAATGAAAACATTTAGTGACCACAAAATGCTCACCTATATAATTAATGACAGATAAGCAAAATTTCATTTTTAATATCCCAGAATATAAGGTTAGCACTATTATAAATATTTTACTTCTGCATATAATTTAAATGTTTAAATATATATATATATATATATTTGCAGATAAACAAATATAAACCTTGTCATTAAATACCCATGCTTTAAAATATCAGCCCTTAGAGTATTAAGGGCCACTACTCCATGTTTCATAAACCTGTTTGCCTATTTACATAAGAAATTTTCTTTCTTGGTGTGTTAAGAGTACAATGTGACAAATAAAAATATTTATTTAATAGAAAGCTTTACTCAGAGTTCAATTTTTTATTTCAAGAAAACTTTTTAAAAGTGGCACACCGAAATCTATTTTAACAATGTTTTTAAATAAAATAGATTTCCATTACTTACCATTCTCTTCTCTCTAGCCCCTCCCATGATCCTTCAATTTCACGATGATAATTCTTATCTTTTAATATTTGTTACATCTATCTATCTATCTATCTATCTATCTATCTATCTATCTATCTATTTATCTATCTATCATCCATGCACAAATATTTCTAAGTTCGACATGTTGTGTCAGTTTTTATTGTTTACATGCATAATATTTCAAGGCTGAGGACTCTGCAATGGACATTAAAATCAATTCATTGTTGAGACCCAGCCCTAAACAAAGGATATACCTACATCCCAACTCATGGTGAGAGGAGTTGGATATACAATCTCACCATTAGCCAATTAGCTGTGGAGCAATTAACAATTGTTGTATAATGAAGTGTTGGTTCAGCGTCTGGTAGGTCAGGTATGCTCCAGTGAGAGAACACACATGTAGAATTGTTTTGTATAGTACAAATTTTTGCTGAAGGGTTAAAACAAAAGACCATAAAATTTGTGGAAAAAATTGGACATGGAAAGGGGATAGAGCTGGGAAGAGTTGGAGGACTGAATATGATAAAACAAACTGTATAAAATCATCAACAAACAAGAGTCAAAGAGGTAGAGACAGAAACACATACATGAAAGGGAGGGAGGGATGGAAGGGAGGGAGAGAGGAGAGGGAGAGAAGAGAGAGGAGAGGGAGAGGGAGAGGGAGAGGGAGAGAGAAGAGGAAGAGAGGAGAGGGAGAGGGAGAGAGGAGAGGGAGAGAAGGTGAAGAGAGGGGACAGGGGAGAGGGCAGAGGGGACAGGGGAGAGGGGAGAGGGGAGAGGAGAGGGGGGAGAGGGGAGAGAGGGGAGAGGGGACAGGGGAGAGGGGAGAGAGGGGAGAGGGGACAGGGGAGAGGGGAGAGGGGACAGGGGAGAGGGGAGAGGGGAGAGGAGAGGGGAGAGGAGAGGGGAGAGAGGGGAGGGGGAGGAGAGGGAGAAGAGACGGAGAAGAGAGGGAGAGAGGAGAGGGAGAGGGAGAGGGAGAGGGAGAGGGAGAGGGAGAGGGGAGTCAGAGAGTGAGAACATTACTCAGGGGCAGGGAGGTATGACGGTGACTGTACTCAACATGCAGTATATAATTGTATGAAATTGTCCTTCTACAACACAATACTTTTGAACAAAAGCTTCATTTGGATAAATTAAAAACAAACTTAATGTGAAATTAAATTAATTTTCAATTAAAAAAGTAAAAACACTAATCATTCTTCAATCATTTGTATTACATAAAATTATTGTGCAATACTGGACACAGGATACATATAACATGTAATGGAATAAATAAAACTCCTAAAATGTTTCCATTTAAATTGAGCATTCAGGTTATCACTTGGGCTATATCTCATATATTTTCTTGTAAATCCACAGAGGTGTGAGCCTATCCATTTGTGTGTATATGTGTGTGTGTGTGTTTGTGCATGAGTGTGCATACATGAGTGTGTGTGCATAAGTGTGTGTGTTAACCTTTCCTGTACCTTAAGATGAAAGTTTCTCATGTCTATATCTCTTCCTAAACCTCTTGTATACATGTTCCTTTCCTTTTGGGTATCATAAAAACAAAATCATGTTATGGCTAGCATGTTTATTTTATCCTTTATTAGTAAAATATATATCTCACCTCAATAGTTGCAATGTTTCCTAATATTGTACATAAAATTATGTTACTTTTATTACATTTCCTTTAACACCACCTCTAAGAGAATTTCAGGTATAAATTCTTTCAAGTACATATATCAGAAATTCTTTTTTATAGCATATCTTTGGGTCATAGTATATGTTAAGGTTTAATTTTTATTAATTTTACAAAATTATGTCAAATTGTTAGAATTAGTCAATTTCTCCACCATCAGAGCTGTATAAGGTTTACAGTTATCCAATTCATCACAATGCTAGACAGTGACAGAATCTGTGAAAATGGTTTTTATTAATTCACTATCAGCGTATATAGATTCCTTTGCGTTTCCTCTGAAGGAAGACATGATATCAACCATAAATATTAAGCTTTTACCTTAAACAGACTTACATGTTTTATTTCTTTTTGTGTTCTCATGTACTAGCCGGGATCTCTAACACAATACTGAAGGAGTTGCTGATGGTGTCACTGTATGTAAACATGTTTTATTTTGTTTGGTTCTTCTGGGGAGTATAAGCACATTTTATGAATCTGGTTTATAAAGGAATTTTTATGCAAGAATGGTCAATGTCGTTGAAATTAAAATCATCAGTTTATTATGCAACTATTTCCTGCCATAAATGTGGTTTATAATGACTATTTTTTTCTAACTTGAAATAAACCAACATTTGGCATATATTTATCAGATTCAGTGAGATTTAGGTGACTTTAAAGATTATATATACATTTAGGCTCCTGAAAAATATACTTTGATATATGTATATACTGTGAAGTAAATACCATAATTACATCAATTGATATACCTATGGCATCAGAGTTGCTTTTTTGTAGTGAGAATACTAATATCTACCCCATCTTACCAAATTTCTAGATATAGTATGATAACTAGCATGTTATTGTCCATAGTTTTCATTTATGCTGAAACTTTGTACACTCTGACCTAACATTCTCCCTAGTCTTTCTAGGTTAAGCTTGTTTTTATCGTTTGTAATTTTTAAACGATGTTCTAGTCCCCCAGGATCTGGTTGTCCCAGAGATACGAGGGTCCGCACATAGGCCCTGCCCTCTAGTTATTTCTGATTGATAAATAAAGATTCCAGACAACAGCTGGTCAGAAGAGACATATGTGGGGTTTAGGTTTCCCAGGCTTGGGGTTAGGAAGGAGAACCATGAGAAGAAGAAGGTGCAAGAAGAAGAAGGAGAAGCCTTCAGGGGTTAGGTGAGCCATAAAAACATGGCCCTGAGGACTGACCAATTAGAGTTAAGAGCAGCCCAGATAAAACATAGTAAATAATAAGTAATAATCAGGGTTATTGATAGGAGAGTAGATTCTTATAACATAGCAGGTAGTTATACTGTACTATACTGTACCCAGCTATTGTACTGTTTAAGGCTTATTGTAAATATAAAGGCTGTGTGTGTGTCTTTTATCCAGAAACTGAAGGGTCAAAGGCAGGGTAGAAACTCCAGATCAGGATCAAGTATTTCTACAACATTCTAGAATAATATTGCTTTGTGATATTCCACATGCAAATCACACACACTTCTGTCTGTTTCTGGAATCAATGCTATGTTAGTTTTATTGAATGAGTTGTTAATGGTTGTTAATTTAATTTTCCGGAAAATCTGACAACATTGAGATAATTTGTTAATTGGATAACATGGATTTCCTCAATAGATGTTTATGCTTCCTTCTCTTGACATCAAGGGTGTCTCTTGGGTAGTTTGATCTGGGACCTGATCCTTGGTAAGAACAGCAAGCTCTCTTAACTTCTGAGCCATCTGTCCTGCCATGGAGTCACCACAGTTAATAAGATTCATAGAAAAATATTAAGTTTTAAATCAGATAAAGTTGCATTAACATATTGAATCTGTTATTTATTGACCAGAAAAAGAAATCAGAGTTTTTATCTGCCTGTCTCATATTTGAGTTGAGGATGCTAACATCACACTTTATAATGTTTCTCAGAAGTTGTGGGTTAAATACAGCTGATATCTACTGGGTGCCCTGGCCCGATCCCACTCTACTTGCTCAGTTATTAGTGAAGCTCTTTGGTTGCACCAGAAGTGGTACTATCAGCATTGGCAATAGAGTGCTAACATCTTTAAGATGCTGGGATTTCCTCAGGTTCTTAAGGTAGCAAACAGAGGAGACAGCATTCATTCTTAAAAGTGTAATACTACTGTCAAATAATGTCAGGCTACAATTTATAGCATTACTTCATCTAAATAACTTAAAACATTTACAACCGCACCTAGCACCTAGATGGAACTCTGTAATAATGACTTTACTAGTGAAGTGCATAATATTAATATATAAGTGAATTATGGCATACTCAGATAGAGTTCTTGTTACAAAGAATAATAAAATGCTGATATAACTCCATATGAAATGATTTCAAACGTCCTAGTGTACATGAAAAAAGTGAGACTGGGAAGGATTATGTATTTATGATTTTATGTAACATTCTGCACAAGGCAGAGACATTGTGACAGAAATCAGGCCAGTGGCTGCCAGGGCTGGCGATCAGCACAGGATTGGCTGACTACAAATACGCCTGTAGAAATGGTCTGTGAGGATGCAAATTCCCATCTGACTGTTACAGTGCCGCAGCTCATAAAACCGCACAGCTAAGAAGCACGGGATTTACTTTATAGTAATTATGTCTTGGAGAAACAAAGCAAACAAGAGCATTTTCAAGCCAGTTAAACCAAAATGAGCTCATTTCTGATTAACATACAGATTTATGCCACTGATGATTTTTACGAATCTGCTGACTTAAAACAGCATATTGTTAATTGTGAAGTATATGTCCATGAAACAGCAGTAGGGGTTACTTATCAACTCTCGGGAAATGGGGAAAAGCAATCTAAAAGGCTGTTATTACTGTCAAATCATCAGGGACTCTCACTATGCTCCTTTAGGTTTGTGTTACTTTTTATACTATTTAAGAAACAGATGAAAAACTGCTTTCTAGTATGAACTAGTAGCACAAACACCAAAAGAAATGTAACCCCACAGAAATAAAAGAAGAAAAACATAGTTCCTTGAGTGGACCTCCCAATTAAGAATATTCTATGCAAAATGACTTGTTAGAAAAAATCTTAGAAGATAATCTAATATAGAAAATATATAAAATGAAAGACATGGAGTACAGCTCATAGGAATAAAAGAATCAAGCTGACATTAACAAAGCCCACAGCATGAGGGAAACTCTTACTGTGGATTACAACAGAAAGAGGAAACATCAGAAAGCTAAAGAAGGCATCACTGAACTATTATTTAAGATGTATATTCTTAAAAGAAGGTTCCTGCCTCACTTATGAAACAAGCTAATGGCAATCAATATTATGATTCTATTAATACTTTTATCTGTAAATTATATTTACATTACTTTTATGGAAGACAGTTTTTAAAAACAATTTTAAAAATTAAATAAAAAATTAATATACTGACTTAAAACTCTTAATGCTCGCCAGGATAGGATGGTCTTTGACTGTCATCTTAGCATTTGAGAGCCTGAGGCAGGAAGACTGCAGTGCTTCTGAGGTAGGAATAGGTTACATAGTAAATTCCATTAAGCCTGGGTTACACAAGAAGACCCTGTCTTCAAAAATGAACATATCCTACACCCCCAAGATAACTAATAAAAGAGGCCACTATCTTAGTCAAGTCTTCTGATTAACCCCCAACACATCTTCAGAAGAAATAAAGGTACTAATGGTAGTATCCACTGGTGTCGACACATGGAATTCAAGTGTGTATCTGCCCTTCTAAATCAATGAAAAACTCTTTTCCATTTTGCAGACACTAACATTCATAGTAACTGCAAAAGTCAGTCTCATGCACTCAAGGATGACAGTGATGTGCACACTTCACTTTCCCCATATCTCTACTGAAGAGTTTTGTTTAAGTGCTAGAGACCAAACCCAAGGCTTTGCACACACTGGCTGAGCATTCTCCAACTGTACTAAACTTCAGACCTCTCCAAAACAGCAAAGACTAAAGAAATGTAAACAGTTGCTTGGATTCAGATGTTACTTCTGGAAATCTGACACTGGTAAATTAACAGATTAATCTGGTATATTTAAAATATATTATTTATGTTATAACCTGAATGGTGAAGTCAGAAATAGTTCCTTGTTTAGTGAAGATTTGCAGAGTGAACAGTTTAGAATGATTCCAGTACCTGGGCTTATGGAGATATGGGTTGAATTAAGATAGAAACAAGTTAACCTATTAAAAAATTAAAGTAGTCTTTGATATATTGCATGATAGAAGTTGGAAAACTAATGGAAATTCACACATCCGTTAAATAAAAAGTAGTATATAAAATTCTTGGACCCATTAATTATGAATTCAAAAGTTAAAATACATCTTAGGATAGTCTGACAATATAATGAGAAGTAAATATTGTAAGAATTTTTAAGTACATCTTTCTGTTAGTAAATATTAGTATACGTATTCTTCCTATAGATGAGTATTCTAGGAATTTACAGGATTCTTACATGAGTAGTATATACTGTAAAATATTGAAAGTACATTTTCCTACAAGTGAATACTAGCATCTATGCTTTCCTATAGGTGAGTATGCAAGAATTTTCTTCTACTTAATATTTTTAGGAATTCCAAGTGACATATACTGGGGGTGGGGGGGAATGGGATGCTCAGAGGAAAATAAGAAGGGGAACTTTTCACTCTGCACTAGTAAAATTGCTGTGCATAGAAATAAAACACTTAAAGAGTTTTATCAATAAGAGAGTTCTCTGAGACAGTTCATAAAAGTAAGCAAAGAAGCAAACAGGAAATTGCCATCTGTCTACATGAATTACACGCATTTGCAGCTCTGTGCTCATTTGCATTAATAGCCAACTTATTTAGCCTGTGATGGAAGCAATTATCGCTGCAAGCCGACTGCCAGAATAAAACATGAAGGGAGGCCTCCCCGATGGGCTGAGCTTGCAAACCTGTATGGAACTGGGATGGAGTAGACACAGCTTAATTTACTAAATGTTTGGGCTGTTAGCCAGGAAGGTCTGGGATGGACTTGTGTGCTCCAAGGCTGTCAGGTTAGTTGGGTATTCTGCAAAAGACAGAAATGCTGGGCTTCCACAGGACACCTGGTACATATGGATAAAACATCACTTTTAATGTTTATTTTCTAGTAGTTTGGGAAATACTAAGAAGTATTTGGCTTCTTTCCCTACTAAATTGAAAAGTTGGAAAGCGCCTAATGCTATGAGGTGGGAATGAGCTTTGCAGAATTTATCGATCGGCTAACTCTGTTTCTTGGCCCTTGGAACAGGAAGAAAATCAACAGCTGTTGTTTTACTTCCTTGGTTATCACTCGAGGTCTAATTGTTTTTTATATGACTTATTTGTCTTTTCCTCCTCATTTTCAGACAAACAGCTAAAGCTTTCACATCATGGTCCATCTTTATTTTTCTTCATAGTGTCTTTTCTAAGGTATCCTCTAATTTGCTCAAGTTCACATTGAGAACATACTACACATCCCACTTGAGCGCTGACTGGTATGCCAAACTACAGCACGTCAGATTTTTCCAGTTATCTTTGTTACTACTTTGATAAATGAACACAGAGAAGTGATATTTTTACTTCTCATTTTGCAAAAGAGTAACAAACAAAAATTCTCAAAAAATAAAAGGAGAAATGAGGAATATTTTTACCTGCACCATAGCTAAAATTTTATTAGAATTACAGGGTCTGGTGATATTCATAGCCAGAAAAAATTCCTTGATTCCTTTAACTGATTAAAATATTGTAACTTTGAGAATGCTTGATTGACATTTTGGTGAACCAGCTTCTCCAAGCCCTAGGACACTGTCAATGATGGGAAAGGATGACTTTTCCTTTGGTAGCACTGGAACTGTTGTTCTTTACCATATGTGATATTACTATTCATTCTTGATGAATAGGACCAATTAAATTTAAAAATCAACAAATATTGTTTTTCATTTGAAACAATATTTTCTTACTTAAAATATATGTGGAAAATGCAGTTTTGTAGACTAAAACAGATCATATTCATGTTTATTTTGCAATTTTGTGTGATTTAGAAAAACTTACTTGTGCTATGAGCTCAGTTGAGATTTCCTAAGTAGCATCACACACCGCAGACTACCAGAGGTGAGGTCACCTCTCTGCATTCTGTTTTCCTTTCCCATATCTCAATTACACTTTCATTTCACTAAAACTGTTAGTGTTTGTACCTGTGTCAGCAAAGTTGTTATATTTGGTGTTTACGAATATTATAGAATATTAACACAAATCTGATGCTCTAAAATAACACATGCTTACTCCCTCACAGTTCCAAAAATCTAAAAATAGTATTCTTGAATAAAATAAACTCAAATAAAGAGGCCGTGCTCTCTCTACGTCTGAGGAGACAACCTGTTCTTTCTAGCATTGGGTTTCTGGGGTTGTGACACTCCTTGGCTTGGAGCCTCAGTCCTGCATACCTGTTTGCTTATCCACACTGTTATTTTCTTATCTGGCTCTGTGTTCTCTCTCTCATCTCCTCTCCTGCATTTGGTCCACACCAAGATTCCATTATTATTCCAGAAAAATCTCAAGATCTATAATTTGACCACAGCTTCGAAGTCTCTGTCATATATAGCAAGTTTTATCTGTTCAAAGTGAGGGAGAGTTTCTTACTCATGCTGGACTTCCAGTCCTTAGATTATCTAGCATAGGGTCAGTGCCATGTAATTATCAAACAAATGTATTCAAAATTTTTCTGAGGCATATAAAATAAAACTAAAGTTTACAGAGGCAATCCAATGGAAAACTCTGGGTTTACAGTCTTCGACAGAAAGCAGCAAATGAGAAACACTGATTGGAAGCTTGCATCATATGTGTGCTTGACGTGTGATTTGTATGTTTAAATGACATGTGATACATATTGGGTGTATGCATACCATGGTACATATGTGAAGCGATCAGACAACTCTGTGGACTCAGCTCTCTCCTTTGACCTTTAAGTGGGTTTTAGAGTTTGAAAGTACTTGTTGGGGTTCTGCAGTCTTTATCTGCCTAGCTATCTTGGTGGCCCCAGTATGTTACTCATCACTTTTATTCTTTTTTCTTTCTCTTTCTTCCTTCCTTCCTTCCTTCCTTCCTTCCTTCCTTCCTTCCTTCCTTCTTTCTTTCTTTCTTTCTTTCTTTCTTTCTTTCTTTCTTTCTTTCTTTCTTTCTTTCTTTCTTTCTTTCTCTTCCTGTAGTGGTGATTAGATGCATGCCTATGCCACCTCTGAGATACACAGTCAACTTGAAGAGGAAATGTTTTGATGTTCTTTTGGTGTCATTACAAAATTCCTGATGAAATTTGTGGTAAATTTTGCAATTCTAAATAATGAAGTGAAACTATTTTCAATATACTGCAATCATTAATAGTAGTAAAATATGTTATCATCTATATCATTTACATTTAAATTTAAATAGTCATCACTGTTTCTTTTCATAGTCAATATCAGTCTAGACTATAACATATATCAATTTCATAAAAATTGGAATATTTTCTTATGCAATGAGTAACTTTTCAGTAGGCTGTGATTAATTCAAGTAACATTATAAGTTACCATATTACATTTGTCCATTTTTAAAGCCAGGGTTTAGATTTGGGTAGTACAATTTTTTAAAGTGGTTCATTCTATATGCTATGATTGCAATATTTAAAGAAATATATATTAAGCTAACATTTGCTAAAGAAAAAGTCTACACTATTTGAAAATAAAAAAGGATCTATGGGAAGAAAAATGATCAAACAGTGATTAAATAACATTAATGGAGAATGTTTTATTTAAGAATATGATATTGGTTGGGTATAAAGCATCTAGAAATTCTTTACTCAGAGAACTATCAGCAATAAATCATATATACAAATCACTGTCTTTATTTAACATATATTATGGGAGAGGCACATTACATGAATTAGAATGGAATACGTTAGAAACTGGTATTGACAGAGAAGAAGAAATTAAAGGTGAGAAACCTCTTCCATAGAACAGGATAGGTTACAATATTACTATGGAAAGGTTACAATATTACTATGGAAAGGTTACAATATTAAATATTACTATGGATAAGTTACAATATTACTATGGAAAGGTTACAATATTACTATGGTGCCAGATGACTTCAAGGAGATACTAAAGTGCAGGCTACTATGTGAGGAGGAGATGGCCCATGTCTTCTGGAAGGGCCATCTTGATGTTAGCCATTCAGACTAGGGTGAGGTGGAATCTCAGAACACTTTTAATTGGTATTTCCCTGATGATTAAGGATACTGAAGGCTTTTTCAAATAGGTAGAATCCACTTGTGTTACAATGTTTTAAGTACTGTATCTTCAGCTCAATAACTTAATTTTGACTGGAGGATTTAAAGATAATTTTCTTTGGTCTTTATTTTTGTGTGTCATCCATTCCATTTCACTAGTCTATGAGTTTCTGTGCTCTTATCATGTGTTTGGGTTTTGTTTTTTTGTTTTGTTTTTGTTTTTGTTTTTTTGCCACAATGACAGTAAGTTCTGTATGTTAAGAAGCAACTGTGGGAAGATGGTGGACAGATTGCTCTCACGGCACTCGCTAACTGCCAGGCTGTCGTGCAGAGGGACTTCTAGCCTGGACTATGGCGTCTTACATTCTATTGGCAGACAACATGGATCACTTCTCTAGCAATTAGAGCTTAGTTCATTGTTCCCAATGATTATGGAAACTCAGTTCCTCATGTCTATTCAAATGCTATGGATAAATGATCATAAAGATCAGGACCACATAAACAGAAAATAATTTTCATATAGTTCTGAGGTCACAGTCTAAAATGACTCTTACACAGGTAAAATGAAGGTGTTGACAGGATTATACTTTAACCAGTACTTTTCTGGGACAATCTTTTCCCATTGCTTATGTTTTCAATGCCTGGGTCACACGTTCTTGAGCCTCCTCTCTAAATGTTCCTCGGAGGCAGCTCATCATCGTCTGTGTCCTTCCATCCTACAGGCTCTTTCTCATCTGATTAAGTATGCCATCTTGGTAATCGTCACCTTGGGATCCTGGTGTTATTTATAGCTGCAAATCTAGTTTGTCCTATGAGGTAACAACCACAATTTTCAAGGCCTGTCATATTGATCCTTGTAAACTATTCTTTTGCCACCATACTTTCAGGTGTTGTCATATTTTACAGATTCCATGCAGTTGGATTTTGATCTTTTCTTTTTTTTTTTTTTAATTTTTGAGGGACAGTAGGAAGCATTACACTTTGTGACACAAAAAGATACAAAAGTATGCAGAATAAATAAAACATAATTTAAAATATTAATATTTACAGTATTGCCTGAGGGAAATTTTTCTTTCCATCTTTTCCAAATCAGGCCTATCCTTTCTATTTAGCTCCAACTGGTACACCAATTCTGGGAGAGCTACAAAACTCCTGGAGGAAATCCTGCCTTGGCTCACATGGCCCTGCTATGTGGGATAGTCTCCCTTCATCTCCTCACAGTGCCAATCTAACAGATGCTCTTTCTGCTCCTAAAAGTCTCTAAATATGACTTCAGCTTCAGCAGATTTGGGGGATCATGCGGTCTAATGCTTTTATCATTACAGTATTTATATAATAGTTTACCTCACATCCTCAGGGGCTGCACATTTCAGAATATACGAAAGAAGATTCATGTGATTGAACTTAAATGAATATCTTGAATACGTCTAATTTTCCCCTAAAACACCTAAAACAGAATTGGTTTCAAAGTTTGTAGTAACTTGCTGTTCTTTCACATGGCCAGTCAATGAGAACAATGACTTTAATCACTGTATGTTGCAGAAAGGTATTTTTCTGTAATTGAAAATTCAGTTACAATATATTTAACATGAGTCTTTTCTTATAAAGAAAATATATTATAAAAACATACTTTTATAGAACCCAGAGCAGTATTTTAATGGGACTTTTAAGCTAAGTACAAAATTAATGTTTAGATGTATAGAAAGCTTTCAGTAATGGTTTTTCCAACAACCAGAAAATTATTTTGCAACACATAAATCTATGCATTAAAGATTAGCTTTTCCCAAATACAAACGGTTAAAAGCAGACCATTGTGTAACAAATACCTGACCTTAGTCCTAGTCACACAGCTTTTCATATGCACACCACCCCATACTTCTGTTATACTGTTTCTACACATCCATGTGCTAATGATTCAGTAAATTATGTCTACATGTTAAGAGAAATAGAATGCTCAGACTGAGCAAATAGTCTCTCAGAGGAAAACATGTAAGAATTTCTCACTAGAGTCAAAGGTTTTAATTGTTAGAATGTTGTTTTTCACATGGAGTTTTCTTGCAGGTCGTTTTCTCATAAGCAAAATAGTGAGAAGTTGTACTGGGCTTCGAAGAGGGAACATCACCAAGACCCTCTGATTTTTCACCAACGTCATAGAATGGTAAATGTATAATATACTTAGCAAGACACAAAATATATTATGTATTTTTGAAAGGCTTTCTTGAGGAAAGTGAAGCAAGAATCTTGTCATTGGTGTTACTTTTAAGCTATTTGATTATAATACATAGCATTTGTAGAACTTCTATGGCTCTGTCAGACTCATCTTCTATAGCATATGCATGTACTATGCACATATACATATGTGCATATGTCTCTCAGATTTCATAGTACAGTTAGTTCTCTCTCACCCTACTATAATACCATGTCTTTCAGCTAGTAGTAATCTGATTTCTGTTACTTACATATATTTTTTCTATTTCTACATTTCTAAATCTTTCATGAGATGTTTATTGCCTTACATATAAATAATATTTGCCAATCCAGCAGTGAAACATTTGAGTAAACTTTCTGACAGAGAAGTTGGTACCATGTCCCCAGTCTATGACACTCAGCTCTGACTTTCTTAAATCGATAAAATATACTCTTACAGTTTTCTTAAAACATGAATCCTTCTTTGTTTGAAAAGTGTTTTTTAAATATTGCTAATCCTTTAGCTAAGTTATACTGAATGATGTATTAGAAAGCTCAGGGACCCTTGTTGTTCAGTATAATGTCAATGCTGTCGAAGTTGCTTAGAAGATGTTCATAAACTGAATACTGCCCATCTTCTTTAATTATTCCCACTTCAAGCTTTGAGTGATTAGCAGGAACAATGTATAGCCATTGTGTAAATGCTAGAACAATTGACTAAAATTACTGGCTTGAAATAATGAAATTAAAAATCTTACTAGAATTCCTGGAACACTTCTAGTACTATTCCATTACCGACCATACCAGACTAAATAGTATAGAAAAAACTACATTTCTTTGCATCATTTAGTCAGAATAACCCTGAGCTGCTTAATAAGAGAGAGGGAATGAAGTTAAACCTCCCTCTTTCACAGCAAAGATACTGAAAGCCAAGTGAGCAAAGGGGTGATCAAAGTGCTGAATACTGACTTATCTCAGAGTTGGGACATTTCCCTTGTCTGTTTCCTCATTTCCCTTTTTATTCTGTTCTATGTTCTGGTGTAGTGTGAGCTTCATGGAAGAAAAGAAACCACAAAAGGATGACTCAGAATTTCCAGCATCTCTAATGCACAAGCTCGCCAAGCTGCCGCTTCACCAGGGAAGGATGCTGTTGCCTAATCAGCCGCAGTGGAGTCAGGGTGGGAGAGCACTGTGGCTTTGCTCACGTCACCCACTTTCCATCAGTGCCATGTCCTGCAGACTCAATTTGAAAGATCATCAATCCTGAAAACTAGCAGGCTACTAGGATGAATACTGTATTATACCTCATTTTGGTACCGATACTTCTTTATGATTAAGAAATTATTCATACTAACTTAAAATTGATAATACTTGGATATTTGAAAAGTCATTTTAAAGAGAAGAATACATGGTGGCAACAGATTTGCCAATCACTTGATGTTTTTATTAAGTTTAGCCCTGTGTTGAAATGTGACTAGATTGCCCAATATAGGAAATTAATAATAGTTTTGATCTTCCGAGCTGAAGTCTTTCTCTTTTCATATTTGAAGGGAGATGATCATACAAGTACTTAATCATGAATAAGAATTAATATGATGAAAAGTTCTAGTTTTCAATAGTTACAAGCTTTCCTACTTGTTGAAGCTTATGAGCAGTTATGATGGATATGCCTCAGTCCAGGTAGGTAAGTAGCTTGCACACCAGCGCTTGATGGAGGGCTTCAGTTTCTACTCACTGGGAACTTGGTACTGAGAGTAGAGAATTCACTGTACCAATCATGGATAGAGTTGCCAGATTGTATTTTTTCCTTCTCCTTCTTCTGGATAATCAAGAAGTAATTACATAAAACACTCCCCTTATATGCTCTGTAAAAGGTTTCCTGTGATTCCCTGCACTAAGTAGAGGCTGCCCTCAAAGACGAGCTCCTTCAGACAAACCCTGCACAACAACTCTCATTGTGCGTTCATTCAGAAAACACAATTCTGAAATTCTTTACAAGTGATTAATATGAACTTTGTCTCTTTTGAAAAGTTAATGTTATGGAAAGTCTCATTGTTGAGATTGTAATAGTGAAGCTGCACGTAAAATTAGCGCTTATAAGACAAAGAATATGCAGTAGAAAGCTTGGTCAGATCAATGGAGCTGATGGTGCCCTGGGATCTCTGGGTAACCAAGAGGAAAACCCTGGGCTACTGCGTCTGCCTCTGGCTGGCTGTATGGTTAACAGTGATAAAGCATAAGGTAGGCACCAGGACTACTAGGAAGGCAAAACCAGGTTAACACAGATACTATGACTATGCTGAGCAAGAAGAGACTAGCTCATAAGCAACAGCAACAATAACATAAATATGAAACACAAATTATTTTTATAAACAAAAATACTACAGTATACTATAAGCCCTACCAGCAAGAAATTTTACAATAGTTTTATTTAGTTAGAATATGGATGAGAAAATTACACTTTGTACTAAAGTCAAATTATGAGGGCTCCTTCATTGCAGAAGACACAGGATAATGCACTTTTACTTTAATATTCTTTGGCAAGGTTAGGCTAACTTCTCTAGAGTAACTCACTTGAAAAACAAAATCATTCCTATTTTGCTGAAGTTCAGTTAGGAATACTGTATGATTTTTCTAAATTATAAAACTACATATTTTATATTTCCTATTTCTGTGATCTCATTAAAGGACATTCATTTATTTTCCAAAATATTCTCATTATATTATGAAAAACAATTTAATATCTGCTTTAAATATATATTTAAATATATTTATTATATATATATACATATACATATACATATATATATATATATATATACATATATATGGTGTGTATGTGTGTGTGTTGTGTGAGTTTGTGAATCTATACATGGACATGACATGGTATGCATGTGAAGGTCAGAGGACAACATTCCAGGTTTTTTTTTCCTTACATAAAGACTTCTGGTTATCAGACTCAAGTCTTCATGTTGGCACAAAAGTGTTTTACCTGTTGAGGCACTGACTTCCCCTGGCTTAGCAACTCTTATTTGAGAATGGGTTTTGATTTAGTTACCAACAATGTTTTATTATCACATGTATATTCCATTAATAATACTGGTACCCCAAATATATATTTATATAGCAGTCTTCTTTTTCATTTTGTTAATTTTTTAGTTGAAAATGTGCAGGGTCAAATGATCATCACTCTACTTTTAGCATTCACATCTCTATATGCCTGCAGTCTCTTACTATGACAGTACATGGCATAACATTCCAATGGACCTTCCTCCAGAACACGTATTTTTAAAACATTTTTGAGATGTAATTATAATTTACCCCTTCCTTTTCTTTTACCCATATGCCATACATGCCACTTTGCTTTCTTTAAAAATGTGTCTCTGTCTATACATAGCTGGGTCCTTATAATGATACAAGTTATACTAGACTACGGATTTACACTCTTCATGGAAGCGTTATTACATTCTGTATTTATAGATTCTACCAAGAAAATAGAACAAAAAATACATAAATAAAATAAAAGCATTGTCATGCACAGATTTTTCTTGTCAATATTGCTTAAATGATATGGCACAGATGTACATAATGGTAAGTAACATAAGTAATGCAGAGTCTGATATAGTTGTCTCCTGAGAGGCTCTGCCAGAGCCTGACAAATACAGAGGTGGATGCTTGCAGCCAACCACTGGACTGAGTACAAGGTCCCCAAAGGAGGAGTTAAAGAAAGGACTGAAGGAGCTGAAGGGGTTTGCAACCCATAGGAAGAACAACAATATCAACCAACCAGATCCCCCAGAGCTCCCAGGAATTAAATCACCAACTAAAGAGCACACATGGAGGGACCCATAGCTCCAGCTGCATATGTAGCAGAGGATGGTCTTGTCGTCAGGCATCAATGGGAAAAGAGGACGTTGGTCCTGTGAAGGCTTGATGCCCCAGTGTAGGGGAATTCAAGGAAGGTGAGGTGGAAGTGGGTAGGTGAGCACACTCATAGAAGAAGGGGGAGGGAGGATGAGATAGGGGGTTTCTGGAGGATGGAAAAAGGAAATATAAATAAATAAAATATCCAATAAAATCTCTAATTACATATCCCAAACCGCCAAAACCCACAGATCCTCAAGTCCTTTATTTGTCTACACATAGTATAGACACAACCTTTACCATGTCACTTATGTATTACTTATATAACTTAACACTATGCAAATCTGTATTGGATTGTTTTTATATGCATCTATGCTTGTATATTTAGAAATATGCATCTGAATATAAATATATATTAAAACATATTTGGAGCTAACTGTTCAGTTTGTATGATGCTCCTCGTGTGTACGTGCTTGGATTCCAACAAACCAAATAACCCAATTAAAAAAATGGGGTACAGAGATAAACAGAATTCTTAGCAGTGAAGTCCCAAATGGCAAAGAAACATTGAAAGAAATGTTCAACATCCTTGTTCATCAGGGAAATGCAAACCAAATTGACACTGAGATTCTACCTTACACCAATCAGCAAAGATCAAAAACTAAAGTAATACCAGATGTTGGTGAGGATGTGGAAAGAGGGGAACACTCTTCCATTGCTGGTGGGATTGTAACTGTACAACCACTCTGGAAATCAATCTGGAGGTTCATCAGAAAACTGGAAATAGTTCTACCTGAAGACCCAGCTATACTGCTCCTAGGCATATACCCAAAAGATGCCCCACCATACTACAAGGACACACGTTCATAGCAGCTTTATTCATAACAGCCAGAAACTAGAAACAATTCAGATATCCCTCAACTGAAGAATGCATACAGAAATGTGAATCATTTACACCATGGAATATGATTTAGTTATTAAAACAAGAACATCATGAATTTTACATGCAAATAGATGGAACTAGAAAATATCATCCTGAGTCAGGTAACCCGGACCCAAAAGGACATGCATGGTATGTACTAACTGATAGATATGTATTAGCCATAAAGCACAGAATTCCTGTAGTATACCCCACAGACCCAAAGAATTTAAGCAGGCCCAAGCAAGGATGTTGAGTCACACTTAGAAAGGAGGGAGGGAAATGTGGAGGAGAGGAGAGATGGAGGAGAATGGGGACAGGTGTGGGGAGACATAGGAGAGAGACCAAGAGTCCCAGGTGATTGAATGGAAATAAGCAACTGCCAGGGGTGGGTGGGTGGGGAATCTTTAGGAAGTCCCAGAGACATGAAATGGAGGAGGCTCCAAGGAGTCAATTCGAGTGACCTTAGAAAGGTGCCTAACAGTGGGAACATGGAACCTGAAGAGGCCATCTCCTGTTGCCAGGCAGGTCCTCCAATGGACATATATGGACACCAATCCACACCCAAACTTTTGGCCCAAAATCTGTCCTGTCTAGAAGAAATGCAGGGACAGGGGTAACCAATAATTGGCCCAACTTAAAACCCATACCATGTACAGGCACCAATCCCTGATATTACTGATACTCTGTTATGCTTGCAGATGGGATAACTGTACTCTGAAAGGTACTATCCAACAGGTTAAATATTAATAGGGTAAACTGAAGATGAATTAAAAGAAAACTTTGTACTATAATCTCAATTTTTCTTGAATTTAAACTGTTCTAAAAATAGCCTATTTATAAAAAGTTTATTCAAGATATGTGATAATAAATGAAATAAAATACTTTTAAGTTTTCTTTCCAGCTATGCTAAGTTACTGGAGGGAAACCTTGTTCAAGTACCTAAATCATTATTAAGCCAATTATGTCTGTAATCACTATACGGCAGAAGCTAGATAGAAATGACTCCTAGTCAGCTTCTGAAATGTAAATTAAAAAATTCAACTTAAGTTCAGTATTTCAATATTGCCGGTATTTTAGGTAAGTTGAATGCATCTGAACAAACTTATAAAACAAATTAAACAACATTCAGAGTCCTTTCTAATTCACAATCTATAGAAAAATCATTAACTTATAGAACATTCTACATAAATAATTTATAGAATAAAATAGATGTAAATTTCGTAGTTTTCTAAATGACTCCACAATGAGAGAGCACTAAACTATGGGTTATACAATAAATGATAGTTAACAATCACAGAGGACTCATGAGTTACTATGAATCATCTATACACTGAAGATCAAAAAGGAATACTGTCTTTCTACCAGAAGACATTTGTAGTAGGCAGGAGATGGCCCAGAACTGTCTAAGAAATCTTGGCTGACTTGATCCATCAGTCAGGCTGCTGTAGTGTGTGATCCTTACCAGCAAATATGCAAAAAACAGGGTGCAATAGAATGACAGCATATGTCTGTTTAATTCAGTCTTACAGATACAAAGATTGTTGCAAAACCCAGAGTGTTTGGACAATGATTTATGAGATCTGGTATCTGAGTTCTGAAATGTTACATTATGTCTTGTTTAATTCTTGTCATACAACCGAGTTGAATATGGCTGAATTCAAAGAAACAAATTTTACTAAAATTAAATTCTTTTCTCATTTCCATACCTCATTTAGAATATTATCAAAAATTCCTTTCATTATATTTACAGTTAAGCCAAGAAGTTGGCCGCATTTGAATTATTATCTTGTTTATTTCATTTCAGTTTACTTCATAAATCACTAATAACATTCTTTGTCTCTAACAGGATTTGTTCATACATCATTTGTGCGTTTTTTGATAGATTATATATAGTTCTCTAAAATTACAGTATTATAAAATTAGAGATGTTTTAATTGACCCAGTCCAAAAATTTTATTAAAATTTTACAATTTCATAATTTGTGCTACTTGTTCTCATAATGAGAACATGCCAACTCAAGCAAGCTAGCCCAACCTTGATCCAGACAAGCAAGTCCCAGTAACAAAGAGTCTCAACCCCTGGGGCGGGTGCTGTCAGGGCTTCCCTCTCCCTCCGTCCAGCCCACATGCCTTCCCATCTCTGTTCTTCTGAGGCTCTCAGCGGCATCTGGAGGCCCAAAGATAAAGACCACCAGACTCCGGGTCAGCCACTGCCCTGACCTGAGACCCTCTCTCAGAAGCCCTGCACCTGCGGGACCTCAGACTGAGGTCTCCCCACTGCGCTGGGTGGAGTGAACTCAGTCAACTTCCTGAGCTTATGCTCCCTGGGAGCCGTGGGATCCACAGCTCCGCACACCAGGACCCACGCCCACCCATGCGCGAGTTAACGGCCCCACAACATAGCCCATAGTTATCATACACTTAAGAATAGGAGAAAGGGCAGTAGTGTTCAAATATGGCAACTAACCACAATAAAATACTTATCATAGTCAAATAAATAAATTGGTACATAAAAAGATATTTATAGATTATCAGGTGATATGTTAATACATCTATGTTTTATTTAATACTGCAATGAAAAAATTCAAGTGGAAGCCTTCCAATAGGTCTAGGAAAGCAACTGTGTACCTTTGAGAGGCCAAGCCCCATTATACTTTGCATCCAGAGAGCCTTTTTCTAGATAATAATACTGTGTGTCTCAAGAAATCGAAGATAACTGATGACTGGCTTTGCATCATGCAAAGTTGAAACAGTGTGTTGGAATTTTAGAGCTGGTGAAGAAGAGAAGTTGTACATTCACATCCAAAGCAACAGAAAATAAAATCTAACAGAATTAAAACAATCTAAACACTGTACATCTAAGCAGGCTAAAATGTAAGCACATATAAATGTAAACGAAGGTCAGGATAGAACACACAGACCACACAAAGCCTAACAAAAGGCAGTTCTTTGTCTACATTAACATCCGATAAAGCAGCAGTCAAAATAAAAGTGCTGTTCAAAACAATATGAGATATATTTTTTTAAATAAAAAATAGCAACTCTGTTGTCCAGGAAAACTATTCTCTTTAACACCACATCTTCAGACCCAGCACTGTAAAGCTTTGGGCAGGCACATTTATTGCTAACAGCAGGTATTGAAACACATCTCTTTTTACTGAACTGAAAAAAAAAAAAGAACTTTAGTTAGAAGAAATACATAACAAGATTTATAAATGTGACCCATTAAAACATAGCAGAAAGATTTCTCCAGCACAGCAGGAACATCTATAATGCCTTCGCACAGTTTTCAGAAAAGTTCATGGTTCAAATTCATACAATGTCAACCAAATTTTCTATCATATTTGTATCTCTCTATTCCTCTGAAGTCATTAGCCTTCGTGAGCTCAGTATTCGCAGCTGCAAAGCTCAATGAAGTAACAGAATGCCTGCACCATGGGAGAGACAAGGGACAAAAGTGTGAATGCGCCTTCACTCAGAGGAAGAGCTTGCACTTGACCTGAGTGAACTCAATGATGATATGGCATGCTTAGCATGATAACTTTGGTAGGAAGTAAAGGTTAGCATACAGAGTGGAAATCTAAAACCAGCAGATGAATCAGAAATAAATGATCATAAAAAGGATGGGAAATACAAGGGCTTGCCCAGATTGAATGGACACACCTTTCTTAGATGGCCATGTGGAGAAGAAATGTAGTAAGTAATTTAGCCCCAAAGAAAACTAATCACAGTAAGAATTACTAAATATAAGCATATTTGTTTAAACCTTTTGTGAACAAGAATGCTGGAGGTCATAATTTTTAATTCCTTAAAAAATAGACAACGGAGAAACCTGCCTTTAAAGTACACATTTTTATACTTAAGTAAAAGAAAGAATCTTAGCATTGTGAAATACATCATTTTACTATACGTTTGGCTTTACCAATATTTATCCACATATGCACGAGACATTTTAATTTTAATGTACTCTACAGTCTTATCCTTTAGTACTGCTCACATAAAAAACACATTAATATTAGATGTTTCTTTACAACTAAATCTTAAAAGCAAAATAGTAGGTTTGTGAACTGAAATAACTATTTAAATTTCTTATGTATTGTATACACAACACACATACACACACAATGTTAGAAAATTCAAGCAAATAATCTTGAGTATTGAGATTTAAGAAAATACAGTTTATAAATGCAAGGGTTGTAAGTATCAAACCCAATAGCCTCCTAACTTGTTCTAATTCTGTTCTTGCCACTTTCAATCACATATAGAAGAAAAACTGATTTTCTAACAATATCAATCTAATAACACAATCAGCTGCTTAAAACCTTGCCAACGTGTGCACTTTGTATTCACTGATTGTTGTGCCCTGAGTTATGGTTGTAGTCCAGGCATGGAGTATCTCCTGTCTTAGTGATACATAAAAATACTTTGCCATTACCTCTTATTGGTAAATAAAGAGCTGGTTCAGCGTGTAGCTGGGCAGAAGAGAATAGGGTAGGAATTCCTATCCCAGTCAGAGGTTCCCAGCAAAACAGGGAAAGGAAGAAGAGGAAGAAAGAGAGGGGAGGAGAAGGACCAGCAGAGAGAAGAGAGGAGGGAGGAATCTCTATGAGACATCATCAGGGAGGTCACCATGAGGACACACATGGAACAGAGCAAACCAGGGAAAGATAGATGGTAAAGGACTACATAGCTGGAAAGTAGGCAGCCATAGCAGGTTAGAATGAATCAGTATCTGCTCAGCATAGTGCCTGTAGCTTGTTAGTAAATTTATTAGTTCCCTTTGTCATTTATTCAGGAGCTAAAATGGGCTAGAGGTGCCATAAAAATGCTGCTGTAACTCGGGAGCATAAATAGGGTAAAAAGAAAAAAGCCCCTGGAATTATATCTATCAAAGCCTTTTGAGGTACATAGAATCCTGCACACATTTCATTATTAATTATTTGGGAACTAATAAGATGAAAAGAAATCTTATTTTTATGAACATGTCCAAGTAGACATGCTGTTATGACAACTTTTATTGTGTCTTTGACAAGTCACATTATCTGTTTGGTATCTATTGGTTTACAATATTTTCACAATATTAGCTGGTTTAGCAGTTGTGCTAAGAGCACAAGTACACTTGGAGTCTGTCATAGAATGAACAGCAGAACAGCAGAGCAAACATAAACTCCTGCTGTTAAAGCTCCATGCCGAGACTACAAAGCATCACAGCACTAGCTCTGTAAAAACAACAATGGCTAACACAGGCTCACAGTTGAATACCTGGTCCCTAGTTGTTGTACAGTTTAGGGAAAGATTAGGAGATTTGACCTTGTTGTTGGAGATATGCCACTGAAGGTGGGCCTTGAGTTTTCCAAAGACCTATAGTAGGCCCACTTTGGTTGCCTGCCTGCCTCCACTTAGGGGTCAGGCCAGACTCCTCCCTTTCCCTCCCCCTCCCCTTCCCCCACTCCCTCCCTCCCTTCCTCCCTCTCTCTCCCTCCCCTCTCTCTCCCTCTTCCCTTCCCTCCCTCACTCTCTCTTTCCCTCCCCTCCCCCTCCCTCCTTCTCCCTCCCCCTTCCCCCTCTCCTCCCTCTCTTCCCTCCCTCCCCCTCTCCCTCCCCTCCCCCTCTCTTTCTCCTCCCTCCAGTCTCCTTCCCTTCCCTCTCCTCTCCTCTCTCTTTCTGCCTCCACTTGAAGAACTGGATGTAAGCTGTAAGCTTACACCATTGCTCCAGTGCCCACTGCCATGCTTCCACCATGATGGTTGAGGACTTACTTTCTGAAACTGTAAGCAAGTCAGTAAAAATTCTTGTATAGTTGACTAGGTCATGGCATCTCTTCACGGTAATAGAAAAGTAACTAAGATAAGGGCAGTTCTAAAATCTTATTTGCTTAACACCATAAACGCTTTTCTATTTATTAAGTGCAACCCTTTTCTTAGATACTCTGATGTAATAGATATAGAATAAGAGGACAGAGGGGAGGGCCCTATCAATCTAGGATGGGGAAATGGAACAGACAGTTGTGGATAGATGGTGGTAGATAGAATGCCAGGATTCATCTGGGGAACATAGAGGGAATATGGGAAGGATGGCTGAACTAAGGGCCATATGAAGGATCTTAAGGAAAGGAATGCAGTAGAAGTTTCCTATAATATATTCATATATGAAGATCATCTAAATGGAATCAGCAAATACCTGGGGAGACAGAGCCTCATCTGGACATCCCTAATCACCCACTGAAACCCATGATTCTAAAAATGGATTACATACAACTGACAAGTTAGCCAAAGGGGCTCCATGGGAACTCCCAACCAATCCACGCTATTGCCAAGATAGTTGGTTGCTATCCACAATTGATGGCAAGGCCCTATTGCTTAAGACAACACATACAGAATTCAGTGATCACAGAGAAGTCACACTGGTGCCTACCTAGAGCCTTCACTGCTGCTGAATAGCATTTTAATTTGGTCTACAAGCCACCAAATGAAAAAGGTAAACACCAACAACCCAGCAGTAAATTCTTGGATCTACAATGGTGATTTACCTGCTAGGTATGCTAAAATAATAGTGGTATGCCTTATGGGGGTAGTCTACAGATATAGTGGTATGCCTTATGGGGTAGTCTACAGATATAGTGGTATGCCTTATGGGGTAGTCTATAGATATCTGATTGGACTAAAGCCAACTCCTGAGATGGAACCCATTCCTGACAAGATGAACAAGAAGCTGAGAGCACACAGGCCAGGGACTTAGGGAAAAAATCAAAATCTACTATTCTACTAAAAGAGGGTAGCAGAGAAACTTCCTCTTGCAGTTCATAAGAACAGATACAGATACCCACAGCAAGACAGTGTATAGAGAATGATACCTTGAGGCACCTAGCACCTAGGCCCAAGTGGGATGCCTCCATCAAATTCCACTCCCAACCCCTCACCCCAGGACTCAGGGAACTCTATCAAAGAGAAGGCTGGAGGACTGTAAGGGTCAAAAAGGACAGAAACAGAAGGAAACAAGGATTTCTGAACAGAGCAGGATAGATCCACATATGAATTCATAGAGACTATTGCAGCAAGTACAGAGCCTGCATGGGACTAGACCTGTGGAGGATCCAGTGTTGAGAGGGGACATGACCAAAGCCCATATCCCTAACTCAGAAGCCAACTCGAATTAAAAAGTACTCAGAAATGAATAATTAGATCTGTACTACAGAATTTCACTGGGTATAATAACTACACAGAAGGATAGGTAGTATTCTCAGCAGTGCGTTGCCAACACCAACACAGCACTAGTACTCAATGGCATTTTCAAAGGCTCTTTGCCTTATAATGCTTTTTAGGGGCGCATATATATATATGTGTGTGTGTGTGTGTGTGTGTGTGTGTGTGTATATGTATATGTATATGTATATATGTATATATATGTATATATGTATACATATATACACACATATATGTATATATATGTATACATATATATACACACATATATATGTATGTGTGTGTATATATATATATATATATATATATATATATATATATATATCACTTATAGATCCTTTACATATATATTATGGTTTCCAGGTTTGTGGTTTTTAAGGGACCTGTTTTTTTTTTTTTTCTGTGACTTTATGTGTTTCTTGAGCTTGGTCATTAGCTGTTTCTCTTCTTTTGTTTGTTTTGTCCTATTCTGGCTTCTTTGTTTTATTTTATCTAATATATTATTACTATTTTATCATTATCATCAAAATAATAATTTTTATTATCATTGAGTTGTCTGTTTGCATACTAATTAGAGAGAGAAAGAAAGGATCCTGTTTGGGGTGGATGGGGAAATAGGGTGATTTTTGGAGGAGCTGGGGGAGGAGAAAACATAATTAAAATATACTATTAAAAATCTATTTTCAATTAAAAAGTTAGAGTTGTTGAGATTTTTGTCACAAAAAGGACTGTAATTTCCTTTGGGAAGGAAGAAACAAACTGGTTAGGAATAAGAAAGCGAGCTTCAATTACTAGAGACACAGAGTCTCCAGTGTGGTGGCCTGGGAATGAATCCCTGGAAAGAAAAGCTGAGTCAGCAGGCCTACTCAAAGTTCCACAACCTCATTTACATTTTAACTCATAATTGTTAAATAAAATTACATTGGGCAAGAAACAGGCTTATAATAAATCTCCTTGTTATTCTTATTGTTTATGACAATTGTGAGTAATGCTGCCCAATTAACATATATTGACTTAAAAAGATCATGTTCTCCCGTTATATCTACGGTAAGATACAGAAAACTCTTTCTTTGTGAGCAGAAATCAAGAGTATGTTTCATCATCTAGTCCAGAAAATAAGTAACATAACAGAACACATATGATTTAATTGTGGGTTTATAAAAATGTTTAATATGCTAAAAGACCATGACCAAGTAAAAAAGGATGAAAAAAGAGGGCAAGGAAAGAGGGAAGGAGAAGAAAGAAGAGTGTCCCATGTGTGCAGTGCTTTGGGGTGCCAGCTAGCCTGCGGTGAGTGAAAAGTATTCTTTGTCACCTTGCAGAACTGCAAACTAACATCATCTTCAGAATGGAATTATAATATTGAAATAATTGTGGGAATACAATTAGCATTCAAAATGTCATTAAGATAAAATATTTACATTTCATTACCATAAGGCAAACAGTGAGAACATCAAAAGCATATTTAAATATTTGCTTTAAATTATATTTCAGTTTGTGGGGAAAGAATACCATAAAACAGTCTAAATTCTTTAGCAGAGAAACATTTAGTCAATCCTAATTTTCTGAGGACATTTAGTACAAGTTGTAATAATTTTAATGAGAAAGTGCTCTGGGCCAGTGTTTTATAAAATCCCACAAAACACTCCATTTAAAAATATTTTAAATTTAAACACATTTGGGAAGTATTGATTCAATAAAGCTAATATGCTAGTATATGTTTTGAATCCCAGGCTAGTTAGTTCTCTTTTGTTCAGAGTTTCCCAACAGGACTGAACAAGGGAAGATGGTACTCACAAGCCTCCACTCCACTACTTTTTCAATCAGTTCAGGGAGTAAACTCCAGATGAGATTCTATTCCATGAGAAATTATGGAAACTGCACTTCTCTTTATAAAGTTTGTGGTTGTGCTTAATCATTTTTTTTTTTTTTTGTACCTCACTCACAAAATGTCCATGAGTTTGGAACCTTTAAATCCATACAGAGAAATTGTGCATATGCTTATTTATCTAACTATTTTCTTAGCTCTCTACCTATCTGACACACTTTTTACGTAGAGACAATCATTTGCTCTTCTTGACACAGACTAAAGCCCTCAGTGTTCCCACACATCATCTTTCCTGTGACTCTTAACACATAGTGCCTCCCAGTCAGCTGTCACCAAGAAAACACACCTAAAAGAAACCATACCGACATGGGAAGTAAGTTTGTAAGTAATTCGATATGTATGAATTAAAAAATATACTGACTGGTTCATTTAGGATGTGTTTGTGTGTATTGTGTGGATGTGCGCCATGACAAATGGGTGAAAGGCAGAGGACTATCTGCAGGGTGAGTTTGACATTATGTCCCTCTATCCTGTGGGTTCTGAGGTCCGATCTTGGACTGCTAGGCTTAGCATCAAGCATCCTGACCCACTGTGCCATTTCACTGGCCCAGTACACATAGATTTTTTTTTTTTTTTTTTAAAGAATAGACTTGTTTGTCTAAGCCTAGAAAATGAATATCTCTTTGTGGCTCAAGGAAGGAGGAGGTCTAAGGGACAGCATTCTATCATGATAATCCAACAGCTGCCAGAGTTAATCCCTGTCCTATTCATCCATGCCACTCCAGTAATACATTTTATAGAAAAAGCATTGTTACTATTCTAGGGAAACATCTTTACATTGTTATTGTTGTTCTAGCCTTCCTAGTTCCAAGTTTAGAAAAATGTAAAAAGAGAAATAGCCAAGTTTCAGTGAGAAAAGAAGACACTAAAAAGTCTATAAATGGGCTGCTGAGATGGCTTCATTGGGAAAGGTACTCACATAAAGACTGATGACCTCACTTCTATCTCTGGAACCCACATGGTAAAAGGAATCAGTTCTTCAAAGTTAACTTCTGATGTCTGCATGTGTCTTTGGCACATGCATATGTGAAACATATTAATAACTGCCTTATATTTTACTGACATTTTTATTTTTTAATGTATCTCCTATTTGTTGTAGTAATTATTAAAAATGTGTCCATGTGTCATTCTGACTGTCTAGGCTGCGGCGTCTCTGCCTAGCTCAACCACGTGGCCTTTGTGTGCTGCAGCTAAAAACGGCCAGCTAGAGACACCAGCCTTGCCACCCACAAGACACCAGCATGGGAGATGGCTCTGCCAATCTTCCACGCTGTCTCTGCAAGGCTGGGCAGTGCCCGGATCATCCCGCCAACCACACAGGCTCTGTTTCTTAAGTCTTTACCTCACCAGTGAATCTCTCATATGCTAGTTTTGCTTTTAAGAATATCAGATATTTCCCCATCCAAAAGATATATAATGTATTGATTAATGTTTTACCTATTTAGTTGTTTAAAGAATTTCAAAGCTATCACCAGAGTTTACCTTATTTTCTATATTTGTTAAAGTTTTATTTATGGATCTGCGTATGCTCATGCTTACGTGACAGGCCAAAGTCTCCTGTTATCACTATGAGGAATGAAATCAGGCCAGGTGGAGAGGCCACTGCAACACTGAGGCTATGACAGTTTCATTGAGAGCAATCAGACCTTTCTTATTTTTTCAGAAACAGAATACAATGACAATTTCTAGGATCAATATAGTTGTAGTTGCCAGGACACAAAGACATTTGCAAACTATACAGGGCACACAGGATTAACATTTAAGACCAATTGTCCTGTCAGCCTTTCATGCTTCCTTGACTACTAAGAGATCATACAGAGAAACATAAAGCAGGCTGAATGCTTCAATGCCTGACGGAATGCCCCAGGAGCCAAGGATTTAATCTGAAAATCTCTGACATACACCTCCCAAGGCAGCTTGGCTAGGTCAACTCCATGGTTCCTTGCAATAGTTTTAAGGCTATACATTTCTGCTGCAAGAGTGGCACATTATATTGTGGAAAAAAGAATATATTTTATCTGCTAATATTATTATCATGAGTGGTAAATTGGTAGAACTTTAAAAATTTGTGAATATAAATATTTGAAAAAATAAAGATTCTATTTATTTAGATTAAGTATAATACTGAAGAAATTTTTGTACCAATTTACAGAACACTAGAGTTCTCTAAATTGATAAATTATAAGAAGTCTCAATGAAAAAAAATTCCATTTATGTAAGTAATAAAGTGAATTCATCTTTTTTTTGCTTATTTTTAGACATGAAACTGCCAGGTAGAGCCTTAATAAAATGATTTATAAAATATCAAAGTAATGTAATTGTTTTCCTTTTCAGACAATTTTTACAAAAAGTACATAATACAGTATATAAGCAGAGTATTTATGATATACTATTCCTAAAACACATACAATGTGAATAAAGCACATATTTTAAAATTTAAAAAGTTTTGATTGTGAGCCTAGCCTGTAACAGCTGAGCCATCAACAAATCAACAAATCAAATAATTCAATTAGAAGATAATGTACAGATATAAACAGAGAGTTCTTAACACAGGACTCATTAATGGCTAAGAAGTACTTAAAGAAATGTTCAACATCTTTAGTCATCAGGAAAGTGCAAATCAAGGAATGTGTCAGTTTCTCTGAAAATTGGGGAATGATTTACCTCAAAAGCTAGCTATACCACTCCTGAGCAGATCCAGAGGGTGCTCCTCTATAACCACAAGGACACTTGCTCAACTATGTTCCTCAAAGCTTTATTTCCAATAACCAGAAATGGAAAACAACCTAGATATCCCTCAACTTAAGAATGAAGAAAGAAAATGTGGTTCATGTACACAGTGGAATATAAGTTAGCTGTTAAAAACAATGACATCATGAGTTTTTAAGGCAAATGGATGGAACTTGAGAAGGTCATCCTGAGTGGGGTAACCCAGACCTAGGAAGACACTAATTGTATGTACTCACTTGTAAGTGGACATTATCCATAAAGTAAAGGATAACCATGCTACAATCCAGACCAAGAGAAGCTAAGTAACAAGGAGCGGTCGGGGGTGGGGGTGGGGATGCATGGATTTGCCAAGGAGAAAGAAGCTAGACATCAAGGGTAAATGGGGAATGAGAACTGCATGGGGTGGGGATGGGAACAAGAGGAATTAGGTTAGGCGAGGATGGACAGACAGACAACTGTGAGAAGACTGGAATGGGGATGATCATCCCTCTGATAAGCTAGATATCCGGGACAATGAAAACTCCCAGGACTCTATGAGGGTCACTCTAGCTACGACTCCCAGAAATGGAGGTTATGGAACCTGAACCATCCATCCATCTTGTGTAACCAGGTAAGACTTCATATAGGTTTGAACACCAACGTAGCCACACAATCTTCCACCTAAAATTTGTCCTGCTTATAAGATGTGGTGGAATAAAGGTGGCTCAGAAATTGTGGAATTGGCCAACCAATGACTAGACCAGCTCAACCCATGACATGAGAGGGAGCCCACCTCTGACACTACCTGGAGGTCCAGAGACTTAGGATAGAATCAACCACTACCAAAAAAAAAAAAATCAATAAAAGAATTCCTAATGCTATTCTATTATACTGATAGATTGGTGCTTGGGCAATTGTCATCAGAGAGGCTTCACCTAGCAATTGATCAAAACAGACGTAGAGACCCACTGCTAAATATTAGGTGACGCTTAGGGAATTCCAAAATGGAGGGAGAAGAGGAATTGCAGGAACCAGAGGGTTCAAAGATACTACAAGAAAATCCACAGACTCAACCAATGTTGGACTATAGTAGTTTTCAGAAACTGAACTGTCAACCAGGAAGCCTGCAAGGGACTCACCTAGGTCCTCCACCATATGTTACAGCTCTGTGGCTTGGTCTTCTTGTGGGACTCCTAACAGTGGGAGCATGAGTCATCTTTGACATCACTGCATGACTTTGGGACCCTTTCCTCCTACTGGGTTAACTAATCTAGATGTAATAGAGAAGGGGGTACCTAGTGTTATTCCAACTTGATATGCCAGGGCTATTTTATATCCATGTGAGTCCTGCTCTTTTCTGAAGAGAATGGGAGAAGGAATGGTTGGAGTTGGGGGAGAGGGGAGGTGCAGGGAAGGGACTGGAAAGAAAGGAGGAATGGGAAACTGTGGTTGGGATATTAAATAAATATATAAATAAATAAAACAACTACTTTATAAATAATTCTGTATAATGCACATGAAACTCAGGGTTTTTTTTTTTACATTTTCAGTTATAAAAATAGAATTAAAATGCTAGTTATAGAATCAAAATGTTAAGTTATACATTTAAAATATAAACAAAATGTTCAATCCAGTAGTTTTCTACTGAGATGTAAAGAGGCCCTCAGATTATTCTTGGAAGAAAAAGCTGAATAAATTGAAAGCTAACTTTTATTCAACCAGTTACATAAGTGAACTAGCAGAGCTATTGCCTGGGTGAGAATATACAAAGAGGACATATGATGACACTCTTAGATGTCTGTCTGCACTTCCTGTCTGTATAATTTATAACATAAGGAAAACTGTTCCAAATTCTAAAATGTTATATAAAGTGCCACATCGCAAAAATCAAACATCACCATTAATTTAATTTGTCCTTATTTTTTTCCTTCTAGTTGGAATTTGTAGAGTACAACACAGAGAACTGTGCTATCCTTTCATTTGTGTCTAAGGATCTTGGACTGTTTACTCTTTACCAAAATACTCTGGATAATGTGTCGGTACCATGGTAGCTCAGCAGGTAGAGTGTACATATGCAAAAAGTCCTAAGTTTCGCCTCCAGTACAATGCCATGAAGGTATGCACTTGTATTCCCAGTATTTAGGAGGCATAGGCGGGAGGACTGTTGAATACATTTTGTTCATCCTTGGCTAAACAGTGAGTCTGAGGCTTACAGATTCTAAGTCAAGAAACAAAATTTATATTTACATATATATACATGTACCTGTGTACATCAGCCAATGATACTGCACTGGACAAAATATCTCCTTTTCTTTCATGCCACCCCCAAAACGTTATGAATAAATCATATCAATCACACGCCAAGATCTTTCCACTCATCCTTTTCCAGTCTCTGTCTACCTAAGACTATATTGACTAGACCTGTGGGAACAGCTAAGCAATAACAGGAGAATGAGTAAAGTGTCGTGGAACATCTGGATCATTACTCCCTGGCATTATGCCCAGAAAGTATTCAGAATGTCACACTCTAGCAATGCCTAATCTAGAGCACCAAGGGTCAATGCACGTACTGCAGCAGTCCTTTACCACTGGTTACATCCCTTTACATCTGGTGACTGGATACTTTTAGCTGTCCAGTTTCTGTGATTGTTGCCATGGTACTGAATGTCATGGTTCTCCACTGCACACCATTCTCAAGTTTCTATCTTGTCTCAATCTTGTCATGTGCTTCTTGTTCACAGTCTGTGGTAATTTTTATGGGAGATTCTCTAGGGAAGCATACAGTTACAAAGATGTTCAACACTAAATCTTCCTGTGAAGCTTTTTTATAGATGGGGTTGTCACCTGCAATCTGTCACCTTTCACCTGAATATTCTTGAGTATATGGGTTAAAACAAATCATCTTCTTTAGGGTTCTTACCCTAAAAGTACAAGTTTCCCAAGAGAAAAAACATCTGAAACACGTGATTCACATATTTCAGACCTCCAGACGCACAACCATGTGGACCAGTTCCTTAAGGTAAACAGCGTGTATGTGCACATATGTACTTACGTGCACACCCACTTTGATGAATCTGTTTACCTAGAGAACCTGAACAGGGCACAGTTTCCTACTTCTTTTCTGCCTGAGGCTTTGGATTGGTGGTGAACTGGGATTTAGATCTCTAGCACCCAGATTCAGGGAGAGTGTTGGTGTTATCACAATAATGACTGACAATATTTTCACACCCAATCTAAAAAGTTAGTGTATAAAACATATTTTTTACATCAAAAATCCAAGACAATAAATTATTATACTAGATTTATTTTTGAAATCAATTAAAACAAGTTTTAAATGACCTTTAAATAGTGTTTTAAGATACAGAACACATATTAAATGTATCAACAACTTAAACGTGAATATCCAAACTTTAATCCAAACTGCAATATTTCTAATCACATAAAAATCATTTTAATGTCTAATATCAAATCACTGTATAACTTTCTTAAAATAACATTAACAAACGAAAATGGTAATTAAAAAAAGCTACATTTGCACATTTTGTTTTAGGTGTGGGTGGGGTAGAGAGGTGCATCCATGTTACAGTGTACTTGTAGAGGACTGAGAACACTTGTCAGGAATTGGTTCTAGGGATGGGGTTTCGGAGAGCAGGCTTGGTGACAAGCCCCTTTACTTCCTCAATCACTTCACTGTCCAGAGAAAACGCCATTTTGATCCAATAACTCTGCTATGTTTTATATCAACTTTTAAAATGCAGTTCAAAAATAAAACAATTATTAATAAAGTCATCTCATTTCCTTTAATAGAGGAACATAAAATTTAGTGATATGAATTAAGTCGAGTCAAAATAGATAGTAGGTAACAGAGGTTTTTTTTTGTTTTCTGTTTTTTGTTCTAAACCCATATTTATACTTGTATGTTAATTAAACCATGATTTGAATGAATAAAAACCTATTTCACTTTTGTTATTTGTGTCTATGTGTTGACATCTTTGTTACTGAAGAGCAAAGGCCAGTATTACTCAACTTTTCAGAACCATGTGGATAAAGCATTTAGATGACTAAAAATACCATCAAATGTCAATATCTGAACTTTTAATCTAGATTTCTAAAGCAGGAAAACTATTGTCAACTATCCTTCAGTATCTTAATCACTGCTTAGTTTATTGCAAACACCATGACAGAGGATGAAGTGACAGTATGCAGAGCTAAGTCTGATGGCCACAGCATGAGGGGAACACAACAGTGCTAAATAGTGACTGCATTTATTGCTATCACTATGTTGGTTATGACAAGTATAAAGCTTCTATGTTTTATAAAACGAATATTGTGGCCACGCGATGTGGAGCAAGTCTTTAATCCCAGCATTGAGAAGACAGATGAGGTTAGATCTTTGTGTTTGTTACCAGCCTGGTCTACAGAGCAAATACCTGGACAGCCAGGGCTGCACAGAAAAACCATGTCTTGAAAAACAAAACAAAACAAAACAAAACAAAACAAAACAAAACAAAACAAAACAAAACAAAACAAACAAAACAAAACAAAACACCAAAGCAAGCAAGAAATAAAGTAAAATGTATGTCTTGGACCATCACGACAAAAGCCACTAGCAAAGGGAGACCACTGTTAGTGTCTTTGGTTATAAAAAGAAGATGGCAAGCTATCAGACAGAAAAAACTTGAAGCCAGGAAAGTGAGTAGGCAAGCCTAATAGGAAGCTTCATTCAGAAATTTTCAGACACAAAGTTGATAAGAAAGGAAACTGAAATTCATGCAGACAGACCAATTCCTAGTCTATTGGTCCCAAGAGAGTCACTTCGGTTTTGTCCAGAGAGTCATCAAATTATTCCATCTCCCATACCTCACCAGCTACAGATATTATCTTACAGGAATTAAGTACTAAATGGTCTCGCTTTCCTGAATGAACACATGCCAAAGGGCATGGATATCTCAGACTAATGTCAAGTGAATTTTGGAAACTGAATAACAGGCTCCTATGAAACATCATGTTTTCAGTTTTGAAAGTTAGTTGCCACATTGCAGGAGGGTGGAGTAACAGAGGAGGGAGTCACAGACCATGCCTCCGCCCCTATGAATAAACCCAGCGGAAATACCGATGAGAACAGGAAAAAAAAATACTACTTAGGATTATAAGAACAGCTTTCTGATTGTGAGCCTGGATTTCAACTGAATTTATTACTTTTAATTTATCAAGGCTATTGTAATGAAACCACCAACCCCCTTTGATTCATATTAATTTGTTGCACAATACTGCACCACAGCCATTTAAATTTTTTGGCTGGGTATTTTACAAAACTACGAACAAATCAGAATTGTTCTGGAAAGAGGCTTACTTTTAATTCCTTTGTTTATACAACATAGCAAGTCAAAGCTCGCCATGAAAACAGTATAATGACCCATCCTTATTTTCATAAAAGCCATGATTTACTCATTTGCCCTGCCTATTCTTCCCTGGCATAGTTGTGCTAGAGCCTACCTGTGCATTTCTGAATTTTAATTTACAAAAAAGTATTTGGTTTTAGAGTCTAGTTATCAAATGTACCATTTATAAATCCAACACCATTTTTACACATCAAAGATTCGTTTGATTGATTTCAAGGGCTAATGATCAATAAGGACACGGCCAGGCTGCCGCACCTGCGCAGTGGTAGACGGGACTCTATGTGTGAGACTTGTACAAGTTCATGCCAATCAAAATCCCTGCATAGGGGTATGAAGTTCATTTCTGCTGTTGCCGACTGATGGCGTCTGTGGTGAGAAAGTCAGTTTTTTCTTCAGTGTTGCAGCCTCTGAAGGCTGCTTCTGCTTCATAGATGGCCCGACCCCCATGTACATAAAGGCACCCCTACCTAGACTTAATGGATCTAGCAGAAACTAGCACATGAAGTTAGGAAGGAAAAGAATTGAAGAGAATAGAGGAAAGGATAGGCAAAGGCTCTATGGTAGATTTGATTAAAACGTATTTGGATAGAAAACATTTTAGGTTAAGAAATTACATGTGACTCTCCTACATGTGATGTCTGGAGGGTCAAGTTAGGTAAACTAAATTGTAATACTTTCAGGACCTGTGTTCTCTACAGATACAAGATTGAAGGGCTTCTACCTCAGTATGCTACATTATTAAGATTCTCAGTGGAGAATGGGAATATACTTTGTTCCCTGAATTAGGACAAAACTATGATAAAGCTTGTTACATATCTTTTAACAGGCATTATTGATTCACCTTTTTAGCACAACAATTAAATATGAAATGAATAAATGATCCACAAAATTCCTCTTCTCAAAGCTTGTTCATGAATACAATCCTCAATGATTAACTGCATCACTCTGTCTTAAAAGTCCCCATGTGTTTGTTTGAATTGCTTGTACTTCTTATTTTCCTGTTTTGAACCATAGCACCTCACTATTTCTTCTGGCTCTCCAAATCCAATTGGATACCAATTTTCATATCTCAATATTAATCTAAAAAAGAATCATGGGAAAGATCTGACTTACACTGGGGTGGGGAGAAGGATGAGATGATTTAAGATTCTGAATTACAGGACAGACCGAGTGCTTCATGAATTCATTAATGTCTGTGATGGAGGGTGGGTCCATGGAACATGTATCTCATGTCTTCCTTTCTGATGGCAACGTGCAGGCAAACATGAGTCAATTTAGTTCACATTCAAATTACAAACCTGAGTACATTTACATGTTTAATGAATCAATAAAATAAAGTACCTTAGGAAATAGAAATCAAATCAATCAGAAAACAGACTCACACATCAGTCTTCACAGAAAACAGAGTCACACATTAAAATGTATTTACACACAGTTTATTGCTCTAATTTTTGATGATTTTTCTAAAGAGACAAATTCCGGAGAATGACAGTACAAATCATTAAAAAATTAAAAAATTATTAAGGATGCTCCAAATAGATAATACAGAGATGGAAAAAGGGAGAATGATGACAACCCATTATACACATTGGGAAGAGAAAAGAAAAAGCAGAGAAAACTCAAAATCCTAGGTCTACCTTCAATATAGTAAAAGAATGCTTGCTTATCAGATCTTGGTTATTAGTGTGTGAAACTAATTTTCAATGTTCTCTACAGTTTACAATATTCAGTTGCAAAAATTTTCTAACTCCAGCAAGTTATAAACCCATAATTTAGATATGGCAAATTATAAACTGGGAAGTTAAGTCAGTTACTGTTCTGCTAAAAGAGGCAGAGTCTATGATGGAAAGAGACATTGCATGTATAGTGGTTTTTTTTTCTTTCTTTTTTAAAAAATGTATCAACTACAAGGAAAATAAAAAAAAAAAAAAGCCACAGAACACTTGTGGTAGATGTAATGGTCTCTGAGGCCAGTAGATAGAAGGGAGGTTGAGGGAGTTTCTGAAGAACGTGGTGCTTGTCCTACAGTTTGGCCCCTACATGGGCCAGTGTGACACAGATCTGGAAAAGCAAGAGGAAGTCTCAAGCAGAAATGATCAGCAGCCATTGGAGAAACTTGCTGCAGTCCAGTGCGATAGATGATGATCATTTAAAAATGGTGCATAAAGACACTAGAAGGAGATGCCAAATCAAATGCCCAAAGTTATACCGATGTATGAAACTTGTGAATGAAATTTACAGAGAATTAAAGATTGAAGAACAGCAACATGGCTTATTGAATAAGGGTGTTTCTGTCCAGGCCTGGTAGCCTGGAATTGATCTCCAGGACCTACATGGTGAGCAGAAAAAACTGCGTCTCTCAAGTTGGCCTCTGAACTGTTTGTTGTATACTGTGGCATGTGCCCCCCTCACCTACAAAGATACAATTAATGACTTTAAGTAATCAAAAGGATAACTATCCTCTCCAAAAGTAAAAAAAAAAAAAAAAAAAAAAAAAGACTTTAAGTAAAAAAAAGTGAATATATTCAGCAAACAGTTGGAATAATTAGTTGCCACTGTATGTGGGGACAATCTTCTAAGTTCAAGATGTCAGAAATGTCCCTTTTTAAAGTTAAAATGCCAATGCCAACTTTTAAAGAAAACACAAGGAAATGAGGTTAAATACAGATGTGCACTTTCTGCTAATGGCCTGCCACTTTGCAATTTCCAAAGTAGAGTTAGGCAAAGCCAAGCTTATGAAAGGCTCTGTGTATTACCTAAGGCATTTGAACTTTATCTTGAAAACCAGAGGACTCATTAAGAGGTTTGAAACTAACATTTTAGAGTACTAGTTGAGTCTGCAACATAGGAAATCTGGGAAGAGCCGGGAGGTGATAGCGCAAGCCTTTAATCCCAGCACTTGGGAGGCAGAGGCAGGCGGATTTCTGAGTTCGAGGCCAGCCTGGTCTACAGAGTGAGTTCCAGGACAGCCAAGGCTATAGAGAGAAACCCTGTCTAGAAAAACCAAAAAAAAAAAAAAAAAAAAAAAGAAGAAAAAAAAAAGTAAATCTGGGAAGGATCTATATAAGGACTTAACACAAAACAGTGATGAGCATAGAAAGACACAGGTTTGGAAGAATTCAAACAAGGTACAAGGTTGATATGTGACACAATTTAATTTTGAAGTCAGCTTTCCTTCCTTGCTTGGTATTTTAGATTTACCTCAGTATTTTGATTTCTTCTGTCTTCTGTATTTATGTATTTATGTACTTATTTATTTATTTATTTATTTATTCATTTTGAGCCAGGATTTTCCTACATAGCCCAGGCTGTCTTTAAAATTTATATATAAAAAATTAAAATTTATACATGTTCATCTCTGACCAAATTTAGAGATATCTTTTTAAGGAGAAAATTGTATAATGTATCAGGTGCCTGGATGATTCTGTACAAACATGAAAAGTTATATAGTTCAGGTAAGTAATGTATTAAGATAAGCTCTAAGAAGAAAAAACACACTACATGGTGACAGAATGCTGAATAAGGCCCCAACCTGTGCTGTGGTAAGCGAATGTTCTATCTAATTTACAACTACTCAAAAGAGAGACATACTACAATGGCCTGATTGATGATGCTCTTCAGAACTCCTGCCAGAAATCTGTATTTCCAATGTGGGCAGTGAAAGTGACCAGGATCATTACAGGTCTGCTTTATGAACGCATTGGTGTCTTATAAGAAAGCTGGAAGCTCTAGACTTCTTTTCACTTTTCTGCTTTCAACCACGTCAGCTTTAGCACTGATCTCTCTTACCAAGAGTCTTAGGGTAACCACTGCTGTGCTGAAACACCATGACTAAAGAAAGTTGAGAGGGAAGGGCTCATAAGTCCTAAGGCTGTTCAGCATCTAAGGAAGCCAAAGCAGGACCTGGGGGCAAGTCCTCATGTGGAGGACATGGAGAAGTGCTGCTTACTGGTTTGCTCCACATAGCTACTCAACCTGCTTACTTAAAGAACCCAGGGCATTTAGCCTAGGAATGGCACTACCCACAATGGACTGGGCTCTCCCCCAATAGATCGATCACTAATTAATAAAATGCCCTAAGGCTTGCCTACAGAACAATTTTATGGCGGTATTTCCTTAGTTGAGATTCCTTCCTTACTTATGTCTTGTTGATATAAAACCAGCCAGCATAGCAGGTGACTGTGTAGGAGGAAGGCCCCCATTTAATAATCAATCTTAGACTGTATCTTGATCATGAAATTCACAGACAAAGAACTGAGAGAAATAAATAACTTTAACATATATATTAAACACTGTGGGGCAGTGGGCTGTGAGAGGCCCTGGTCTTTTAATGCTGGAGACCCTCAGGAGTTTGCCCCGAGAATACCAGAGGTATAGCTTCATCCATTTTCTGCCATGACAATAAATATCTTAAGACCTATATCATAAGACCACGTACTATCTCTCTTCTTTGGGACCCACCATGGGGAACCATGGAGAAGGTCTTCAACTACAGAGCGACAGTCTAATCTCCTGCTAATGCACTCTCTAGGCTCCAGCCATAGAGACCCAGCCAAGTGAGCCGAGGCAACTAAGAATATCATCCAGATGGAGCTCATCCTTCCCCCTTCCCCCTTCCGCTGCAAGTTGATCTAGCTGGTGCACCCTCCACTCCGGCCTTTCCACAGCTTCTTAGCAATGCCTGAGAACCCAAGGGCCTGAGACCCGTTGATTCCAGGCTGCCTCTTGGCCCAGGAATCCCCAACTCAAGAGCTCTGGCTCCTATGGGAGCCCAGACTGTGTTCCCTCCACCCACTGAACAGAGTTCCATGGCTTCCCACAGCCCTATGTTCTGGGGCCCCAGCCCCTTGGGTCAGCCCCCATGGGACCCACAACTCAACCCACAGGATCCACTCCGACGCCACAGCCCAACAACAGACTATATTGCATTTTAGTATAGCACCATGAGTGGACTAAGACTGATACCATCACATGTGTAGTAAAGGAACAGAAAATACTATCTTACTCTGCTCACACCTCACAAGTTCTATGCCTAACAATAACTCACTTAACAAGTTTTCCAGATCATTTACACTGTTGTTAAACTGCATAGTTAGATGAAGCAGAGTAGGCAGGTTTCCTCTGGTTAACTACAAAATTTTCTCTTATTCAATTGAGTAACAGCCAGACAACAGTAAATCAAATGGAAAGTGAAGTCATTAGGTGGGGCGAGGTGATGTCAAACCTCGTGTTTTTCTCTTAACCTTTTAGTTAGAAGCTTGATGCCAATTTGCCCAACTGGCACAAGACAAGATCATAAAAGAGCATTTGTTAAACAGCTCTCTGGATAATAAATCAATTCCAATTGCCAGCTTTAAAAAAAAAAGCTAAAATATGCTCTATTTTCTATTAAGTTTAAATGCTATTTTCATAAGAACACTGAAAATATTTTCTTTTAAAGTTTCTATGCCTTAAAATTTCTTGCAATTATATGAGCAAAGAAAATTGCTAAATTATCACATATAGAAAGAAGTTTCATGCTTCCTACTGTCCTTCCCTATCTCTTCTTAATAGTCTTGGCTTGAGTCTATTTTGTCAGATATTATAATAGTTCTACCTGATTTCTTCTTGGTTCTATTTGCTTGGAATGTCTTTCTCAATTCTTTAACCCTATGGTGATTTTGTCCTTACTGGTAAAGTGTGGTTTTGTTTGGTTGTTGCTGATGCACTGAAAAAATGGATCCTGTATTACAATCTAATTTGTTATTCTATCTTTTTATTTGGAACAGAGATTACAGGGTTTATCCATTCCTGTTACTTTCTTGTTGTGGTGTGTTTCATTCCACTTTTGATTACTTCCTCTGTGATTACTTATTCCTGGTGTGAAAATGTAGAATAGTTCATGAATTTGTATGTCATCCATGATGTGGGCCATAATCTCCTTTTTATCATTCCAATTTTTAAAATGTGCTGCAAAAGTGAGCACTCTTGGAGAGATTTCTAATTTCCTTTAGGAAAGATCTTGTCTACCAAATTCCTTTCAGCAACAGATGATGTATCAGTCTTTGGCTGTAAGGAGACAAGAATATTCTGTATCTCTGTCTTTCTGTAAATTCACAGTCTCTAACACACACACACACACACGTGTGTGTGTGTGTATATATATATATATACACACACACATATATATACATATATATATATATATATATATATATATATATATACACTTCTGAATGTATGAAGTCCTGAATACACACACACACACACACACACACACACACACTCCATTCTTCCTGGTTTCCTACTACTGTATTTTTTTTGCTTCACTGCCGATCAGTAGTTTCTCTCTACCCAATGTTTGATTTGGAGAAATTTTTCTAAAGCATTGTTTATTCTGATATTCTTTTTTTTATATTTATAAAAGAATTTTAAATAAATAATATTATCAAATATCTCTTATTATTTCATTCCATCTGCTCTGGAAGATTTATCAATAATTCATGCAACATGACTTGGGCTTTGGTGCTCTAATTCCATGTCTTTTCTTCTGGGTAGCTTCACTCTTAATTATGGCAACAGACTCAGTATAAGTCTGCACTTAATAACTACTGTCTCTCTAAATGAGGTCGAACAATAGATAATCCATAAAATTTTCATTGGAGGATGATTTCTCTTTCCTTGCTGCTTAGCCTTTTCCTGGGATGAGTACCTTACAATAATTCTCTAATATGGTTATAGAGTGGGGAGAGACATGGATTCTATTGATCATCTGAAGGACACATCATTTCCCTCTGTGTCCAGTTAGCTCGATTTTGACACATGGTTACACCTCCATAACAATGAAACTGAGAAAGGTAGTCGATTGTATAAAGGCTGGATTACATAGCAGCACATTTAAAAACATAAAAAAAAAATGAAATATAGCTTCAAGATTGGCAGCCACGGAATCTGCTAAAACATCCAGATGCATCAGGGTTACAATGAGGATCAATTATGAAAAGAAATGCTAGGAGTCCATACACTTACAAGCATGTACATTGTTATTTATAATGCCTTTAGAAACACATTCATCTTCGAAGCCAGACTCAGCTCAATATGCTTGGGATTCCAAGCTCATCACATCTCCTTATTCCACAGTTCTCCAAAGAGAATTCAAGCTCTGTTTTCAGGACGTCATACATTCAGAAGTATGCATAGCATTTGATATATCCATATATATATATAATTATATATTATATATAGTTGTATTTTATATAAATATATAATATTATTATTTTATATTATATAGTATATATAATATATTACACAATTACAAAAATATGTTATTATATATTTATATATAATTTAGTTACATAAATTTAAAAGCCAGTTTGTTAATAAATATTTTGTAGACATATATGACTATTATCTGTTTATGGCCTATGGCACATTAAATAATGAAAGTGTATTTTAATATTGAAAAATATTGAATAAATATTATTTTATTGAAAGTAAGAATTTTCAATATCAAATAATAAAGCGTAAGAAGGGGTTATTTCTCCTGATAAATACATCTATTATATAGGGATCACAAGGATTTGCAAATTAATTACCCTATTTTGTTAAGAGATTAAAAATATTTGAAATAATGATTATTAGGAAACCAAATATATAGTTTATAGAAATTTTAGGTATAAAATTGTTCAGTCATAGAAACATATCAAACACAGAAACACCTTTACTTGAAACTCAGAAAGATGTACACATATCCCTATTAAGTTTATTTTAAAATAAACCAAAATCGGTTAGTAATTTTCAATTTGAACTTATGCATTAGCTTGGGGGGATGGAGAAGACTTTAAGTAAGGATTGTTCTAAGAGAAAGTTAGAAAATTAAAATGTTTTCATTTTTATTATATCATTTATTTTATTCTAAATTTATATTTTAATATTTATATTTATAATAAATTATATTATTTATATAAATAAAATATTTAAAAATAAATTGGAAGTTCAATTGAAGTATATTATTTTCAGGTTTCATTAAATTAGAAATTAAAACACATGCACTTACAAGACTAATTTCCTGATAATTTCATAGCTCCACTTTAAAAGGCTACAAGACGGTGCTTAATATTGCACACTATTTAAAATATATGAATTCTTTGTCCTTCTTGACTACTTAGACTGTTAAAAAATCTTTCAGGACAAGTTTATTTTACAATGTAATTCTTGATGTTATTGGCAGATGCATAATAATGCATGTGACCAATTTTACTTATTAGAGTTGTAAGCTCAATCAATAAATCATCACTGAAGTGACCTGACCATAACCAGTGTACCCTGGAACAAGTCCAGCACACCATTAATCAAAGCATGTAAAGAGAAAGTGAGAGCTGCAGTCCCAACAGCTAGGTAAACACACGGGGAAGCTAATAAAACTACCTTGTTTTAAAACCACCTCAGTGTTTACTTTGCAACTAACATAAAAATTGTGATAAAATTAAAGTTGTATAATAAAAGAAGTTTGTTTTGATGACCAAAGAAAATATATATTAATTCAATTGTATGTTTCCCATTTGACACTAAAAAAGTTTAAATTTTAGAAAAACCCAAATTGCAAGAATTAGACATTCCTGTCTAATATTCTCCATATAGATAAATACATATGTAAATATTTCAAACAACTTGAGCTGCAACTTCAAAAAGCCATAGAGTATTAGCAACTTTAGGAATCAAATACAAATAGAGAATAGGCAGAACATTTGATACTGTCATATGAAATTTCTGCTCTGTCTATTCATGTATATATGTATATGCCTGCACAATGCAACAATTTTATAATTTAAAAAGGACAGCTTTAAAATAAGTTGTTTTCATTCAACATTAAACTTCATTCATTAGTAAAGAGAGGGAAAATATTTGCTGAGTAAACAGAGAAGTCTAGACAATTCTAATTTCCATAGAAAGTATGAGAAAAAGAATTATTATTCTTATACTTTACAATTTTTTTTTACAGTTTTAATAATTACAGTTGCTTTTCCAAGAAAAGATACACATAGTTCAGCTAAAAGCCCTGGTAAGACAGTGTTTTAATAAAAGGAATAGTAGCTAATACTCTTAGTCATGCCCAGTGCTTTCTACCCTTACCGATCTTGAAGATACATAGGTATTAACCCAGTCTCTGAATTCGCTAAGCTTGCAATTATGTCTCTATTGTGTTAATACAGTGGTTTTTAAGCAAGCAATTGAACCACATTAAAATTCAACTTCATTCAGTTATTTACAAATACTTATAAAAATGTAGTACTAATTAACAGAATTACAGTGAAAATTAAATACATTAAATGTCCAATTAAGATGTTTAATATAGTAGTTGTCACTGAGGAATCAAACCAAAATTAACACAGCAGTGTAATAGTAACTGAAAGGATGGTTCTTGGAATAGGATGAATCTATCCAAGAACACAGAACGGGAAAATTACTTTTTTTTTGAGCAAATCTAACTTATCTAGAACTTAGCTTTCTGATCTATGAACTATGTACAGGTAAATAACATAAAGCAAGCTATCTATCTATCTATCTATCTATCTATCTATCTATCTATCTATCATCTATCATTATTTATCTATCTTGTTTATTATAATGCTTAAGACATGAAAACATTAAAAGTATAAATTCAATAACTAAAATGTAGATGATACGCTGGAAAAATATTAAACTTTAGGATATTAGAACCTCCAAAGCAATAGGAAATAAAGATCTTTACTGCAAATTAGCTAAAGTTATGAATAGGTAATGATAAATGATAAAATTTAATAACTGATAAATATGTGAGAAAGCAAAAAAGAATGACAGACCTGAACTATAGGGAAAGTGACACAAGAATATCAATGCCAGCCTAGGTAACACATGGAGACACTTTCACAGTATACATACACACACACACACACACACACACACACACACACACACGCATATACACTCCAAATACACACAAATGAGTTCATTAATAAACACAAAAGCTTAAACAATGAGATAATACCTGTTTATTAAAATGATTTAGCTATAAGCAAAATGAAATATATTATAAAAAAGCACAAAGCAACCAGTAGTCATGAAGTCAAAATAGTTCAGAGATTCTGAAGGAATTGTGATAAAATATGATACAAGACTAACAGGTTTATTTTTCTGATGTTCTACTAGTTCTATTTTTTGGACTCTACCACAAGAATTAACCAGTTAGTAAAAATTATACTACATATTATATTAAAATAAGTACAATGAATTTTCCAATAATAATTGTAAAAAAATACAATGGATGATAGATTAAAGAAAAATGAAAATAATTATAGACTGGAATTTCAAATTATGTTGAAATAATTTATCTAAGAGAAAAATTTCCAGGTATTTGTATCTAATATCAGGTTGTATGATACACTCTGTGAGCCTAGTTTTGTAAACCAAACAGAGACCAGAAAAGTACTGAGAGATACAGAGCTGATACACTGGTAATGCTGCTCATCCCCATGTAGACAAGACTAGGGGCTCCCAGCTCATCCTTGCTGTCTATGTTTTCTGATTGTTTGGAATGACCATGTATCCCTTCTATAATCACAAAATAAAAAATTGAAGCTCATTTCACTAAAAACAAATGAATTAATTTTCTTCTTCATATTTTTAGCAACCAGTACCTTGATTTTTTTTTTTTTAAATTACATCTACCACTGATTATATAAACAAAGGACAATTACATGGTTGAGAGATAGACCAGTGGGTAGGCTTGCTATACAAGCGGGCTGACCTAAGCTGAGATTCCCTGAACACATGGACATCCAGGTGTGGAAAGACGTGAGTATGATTCAAGAGAGCCTACAGAGACAAACAGGGACAGGGACAGAGGAAGGCCCAGAAGCTGGTACATCATTTAGTTGTTGTGCAGTGGGGAACAGGAGACCCTATGACTACAGGATCTTCGGCAATCCCCGATCACAGTCTTACTTCAGAGAATAGCCTTTAACATTCACTAGTCACCTGAAATACAGCAGCTTACATAATGTTTAATGGGAAACTTAAATAACTCAGAACACATAGCTCAAACTCCTTTGGTACAGTTTGAAGAGAAACAGCTGTAAAGTTTTAATTTTTTTTTTTATTATTTTGGAAAACATGTTTGAACTCTTTTTAGAAGGCATCTGCCACACAAACTAAACCAATCCCATAAAATTATGTTTGAAATGTAGGAACTACACATATTCTATTTGTAGCCTGTAGAAACAAAGACAGTCTATAGAAGTTTCTAAATGCTATGCAAGAATTTATTTATACTTTGGCCCAGTGCTTTAATGGATTTATCCTGCAACTGCGAATGAGGTGGTGCTGAATGTTTTCACATGTGTCCTATCACTCAGAAAAAGTGATCTCATTACTCAGAGCAAGGCCATTGATGTGGTAAGCAAACAACTTCCTAAACAGGACCATACAAAGAACATGAACATGAGGTGATCCCACAGGCACACTAGAGGGTTTTCTTTCTTTCTTTCCTTCTTCTTCTTTTTTTTTTTTTTAAATTTCATAGACTTTAATAGCAGACATACAGACAAAGAAAAAAATGTATAAAATGTAAGTAAAAAAATGTCGGAAAATAATTAAAGGACGAGAAAATATGCAGAATCTTTTGTTTTCTGGTATATGGGGACATTTCCCTCTTCCCTGGGGCCTTTTGATTTTCTTTTCTTTTTAAAATTTCATTTATTTATTTTTAAATTAGTTTTTATTGGATATTTTATTTACATTTCAGATGTTATCCCCTTTACCCATTTTACCCCACCTAGAAACCCCATATCCCACCCCCCCCCTCCTGCTTCTATGAGGATGTGCTTCCCCCCCACTCCCACCTCCCCACCCTCGAATTCCCCCACACTGGGCATCCAGCCTTCACAGGACCAAGGACCTCCTCCCCTACCTATGCCTGACAAGGCCATTCTCCCCTACATATACAGCTGGAGCCATGGGGTCCCTCCCTATGTGCTCCCAGGCTGGTGGTTTAGACCCTGGGAGCTCTGGTTGGTTGGTATTGTTGCTCTCCCCATGGGGCTGCAAATCCTGAATGCCTACGGTAATTGAGTTTGAAATCTCCTCATATTATTATAAAATCACTGATGATTAAAGAATTTTAGTTTGTATCCCAGATCAGTACTATGGAGAATAAGTACTGCTCCTTGGGTGGTTAGAATGTATGTATGTCTCAATCTTGGAGAGCACGCAACAGAGGTGAGCTGTTTGACGGTGCTAAGCTTAAGAACATCTGGAAACTCAGTCAAATAAATTATTCCCTGTGGGGATTCTCAGAAACCCTGCTGTATAAATGTCTGAGTTATGAAGCTAGGAGCACGAAGGACTCCTGATGATTCACATCGATTTCCATGGAGTTTGGAGGTAGAGCAGGTCCTGCTATCAGCTCTCATACATGCCTATTCAATGAATGTTGTCATAGGAGTAGGTACCGAAGTCATCCAGTAAATGTGTGACACCTTCTGTGTGTGTCTAACATGGAGGCACTTTGTTCCTATCTATCTCTTAGGCTTTTGTTGGACACCAGAAACTCTAAATTACATTTTTTGATACATGGTTATGGAATTTACATATTTCTACATTTGATTTCCCATATTTGTTGCCAAAGTAATACTGGATTGGAAACACTATGATACGGCTCTACTCTTAGTCTCTGCAACATTTTTCTCAGAAAACCTGAGAGAAAAAAATTCATTTAAACATTTTTATGAATAAGTAACCAAGACTTTGTTTATATGTAATCCTAATCTCTTTAGATAAAACTTCTTGGTGTCATGTGGTGTGTGTATGTATGTGTGTGTCTGTGTGTGTGTGTGCGTGTGTGTGTGTGCGTGTGTGTGTGCGAGGTTGGATTTTGGAAAAAATAATAGAAGTTCTTAAAAAAGATTTTTGTGGAAAATGTCTTTCCTAGATTTTCTGCTATACAATAAGTAAGGCTTCACTCAGACTTTTGGATGAGCTCCTGAAGCGATGGCGCAGCAGCTGAGAGAACGTGGTGCTACTGCTGAGACCCTGCTTTTAGTTCCCAGCACCTGATGGTGGCTCAAAAGCATCTAAAACTCCAGTTCTAGGAGACCTATGTGCTCTTTCTACCATCATAGGCAGCAGATATATACATGGTAGACAAACATGGTACATAAACAAATGTAGGTGAAACCTTCATAAAATAAAAGAAATTAAAAAAACCCAAAAACTTGAAAGATAGATGTCAAATAAATCCAGGATACATTGTTATTTAGTTATTTGCTATTATAATTTCATAAAATAATTTAATAATGCTCTTGTATGTTTCAGTATTGTATCTGGTGACACTACTGAAATATATAAATTTGAAAATTCTTACAACTTCTGCTGACTGTGCTAGTGGCTCATTTTGATGACATGGGTTAGAAGGCTGACCAAAATGTCTCCAATCATAGCTTGGTGTGGTGCAATGACGTAGAGAACAAGGATACGCAGCACACGGTTCCCTTGAATGGTAGCAGTGCTGGGGCGCACTGACAGGGAGGGATGATGCCATGAAGTATCCCCATGCTGTCTGCATTAGTCACACTGATGTTTAAATAAATATTTATCGATATACACCAGTCTTAAGGATTCCAGAATAATACTAGAAGCAGTAAATCATTAGCAATCTAAAAATATTCCTGAAAAAAAAATGTGTTTATATTTACCAGAAAGAAGCAAAATGACAGTAGGAATCTGCACCTCTGGGCTGCTAATGCATGCTTAATTAATTTTTTACTTTTTTGTATTTCAAAAATGAAAGCTGCATCATTGTGAATCCATGATCACACAATCTAAGAAGTTAAAGAGTTTAAAACAAAACAGAAAAAAGTACAATGACTTTAGATACATTTAACTCATTATAGCCTAAAGATGTAATAGTGGCTGAATTATCAGAATTTTCTGCCCAATCCAACAGTTTAATAAGTTTTCTTTTAAAAGATTTATTTTTATTAAATATTATTTATACATGTGATCTCATTTTCCCCTCTCAACTTCTTTCAGATCTTCTCAACTTCCCTCCTTACCAAACTTCATGCTCCCTCTCTCAAACAAAAAGCCAATGAATAAAAAGCTAAAATCAAAACCAACAAGCTAAAGAAAAATCTACTGAGTAAAATACTAGAAAAAAACCCCAAAGTACAGAAATAAAAAAGGAGTCTGTTTGTGTTGTCCAAGTTCTGGTAGATTGGGGCCTGGCCTGATGTTCCCTTTTCCAGATGGTGTCAGCTGGAAAGAGCTCCTCAGAGCTGGAACTTTATCTCTATTCCCCCATCTCTGTTCTTACACTGTATCTGGTCTTAACCTACGGGGATGTGTGGATGCTGTCATCATCTCTTTGAGTTCATATGTGCATCATTCCTGTTATTTCTGGAAGATCCTGTTTTACATCTGAATCTTATAACCTTCCTGAAAACCTTGTCTTCTGAAAAGATTCCCGAGCCTTAGGAGAAGGGTTTATTAAAGACATTCTGTTTAGGGTTTAGTGCTCTAGAGTCTCAGTCTCTGCATTCTGTCAGCTCTGGACCGTTGTGCTAATTACTATCTGTTGTACAATGAACCTTCTCTGACATGGGCTGAGTGATCTACAAAGCAGTATCAACAGGCAGAGAAATCTGAAGAAAGAATTGCTCTATAATATCAAAAGCAGGGATGCTTCTAAAAGGGATGGAAGGCAGAGTTCCTAACAGGGCTCCATGCCACTGCGATCTGGCCTGAGAGCACCAGCATTTTATACCTTCTGTCTTGCTCTCTTCTGTTACATGCATACTTCCTGGTATGTGCTTGCAGCAGATGTTGTTATTATCTACACTATTACCTACAACCCTCCTCCATGATTCTGTTTAACTCCTCCTTTCCCTTTAGGTTGTAGATCAAATGCTGATTCTTCAGGATGAATCCTCTGTGGTGTTTCTAATACATTCTGAACACCTTTGAGGTTAATATACAATTGCATCCTATCATACAGAGGAAGTTACATGAAATAAAGGAAGGTGAATACTTTGTTCAGCAGTGTATGGAAAGTCATAGGAAAAAAAACAATAATATCTACTATCATTTCCCTAGTCAGGGCAGAGTTAGGTGGCAGCTGACTAATGAGGTTATGTAGCTATCAGAGGAGATACAGAAGAAATAATCTTGTAAGGGATTGTACTGTTTGGCTTTGTGTGTCAACTTGATTCAACCTAGAGTCATCAGAGAGGAAGAAGCCTCAACTGAGGAAATGCCTCCATGTGATAAAGCTGTATGAAGTTTTCTCAATTAGTGATAAGTGATGGAGAGCCCAGCTCATGGTGGCTGGTGTCTTCCCTGGGCTGGCTAGTTCTGGGTTCTTTAAGAAAGTCAGTAAGCAGTAATCCTCCACTGCCTCTATAGCTGCTCCTACACCTCCAGGACCCTTCACTGTTTGAGTTCTTATCCTGACGTACTTTGTTGATGAACAGCAATGTAAAAGTGTAAGCTGAATAAACCCTTTCCTCCCCAACTCGCATTTGCTGGTCATGATGTTTCATCACAGAAATAGAAACCATAACTAAAACAGAGAATGACCCAAATATTTAAAATTCCACATGAGTTACAAGTAATGTTCTCTATTTCTCTTCCCCACTGTCTTTGAGACAGTATGTCATTTAGCCCAGACAGGCATTGAGCTCACTATGTAGTCAACAAAGAGGATGACTTTGAATTCCTGATTCTTCTGCTTCCATCACCTCTGTTGTGAGCACTGGGCTATATCACCACTCCAAATTGCTGGGGATTGAATCCAGAGCTTTGTGCATGCTAGATCAAAACTCAACCAACAGAGCTATATTCTAGTCTAGAGGATATTTCTACTAAATATTCTTATGAATATACCAAGAAAACATTTGATATATTTTAGTAAACTTTACAAAGATTATACTTCCCTCAGTACCATGAAATGAAGTAGAATATCATATAAACAGTTATAAGACATAGTGACCCATTAATTATCTACCAACAGTTAAATGCTTTAAAACAGTAGCAATCTAATGGCATTAACCTAGAATTAACCTAAATTATATATACACTGTAAATGAGAATTGTTTTTTAGAAAAAAAATGTGTTTAAGAAGCAGTATAATACACAAAAAAAGGTTTGGTTAAAAACACTACTCATCATACCCGGCGTGTCCTCCTTACCTCCCACCCCACCTTGGCATGTCTCAGTCTACTTTTTTCTTGTCATTGTTGGTTTCTGTTTCATTTCTGGATAAGAATATACTTTTTTTCAGAAGCTTATTTTTCCACAGAAAGAATTGGAAATGTGGAACAAGTAGTTAAATTTTGTGCAAGCTCTAAACTTTCAGCCTAGAATATTCAAAATGAAAAAGACTTTCTGAAATACAAAAAATAAAGTATATATTTATATGTTAACATCTTAATTCAGTGGGATGATGAAAGTGGAATTATAAAGCAGAGTGTTAGACACTCAACCTCTGACTGACAAGCACGAAACTAAATTGCCCTTAATCCTCAGAATTTTTATTTATGCTTTTCAGTTCTATATAGAAATAGTCTTCACAGATGGTCCTACAAGTATTGGCACACAATGCAAAAAAGATGATATAATATAATACAACTTTTAAAATATTGAAAATATACTTAACAAACTGACATAATCATTTCAAATTAGAGAGGAACATTTTAATATGGATATTTTTAGAAACAAAAACACTTTACTTTTATTTTAAAGTTTTATAAAAATAGTCATAATTCAGAACTAAATTTGTCTCACCTGTCTTCAATGTATATATCAGAAACTTGTTTTAGTAACAATGTACACATAGGGAATATTAATAATCTTAAGACTTTATACTTTGTTATCCAGAAAATTGAGAGGTATAAAATGCCTCACTCCCATATAATTCAACACGTTTGCTTCCTTACAAATCAAGATTTTCATCAAACAAAACAATCAGAACAAAAAGAACAAGCTATATTGGGTAATTACTTTTGTTTTTAACTCTCCTGAATCCTTAAGATTTGCTATCACGCCACGTACGTAACTTATATCCATGAGTTACATTTTACTGAATGGCAAATGAAGGCAAGAGTTCTCAGAGTTGCTGGTAACTTATTCTTGGCCATAAAATCTATATAAATGGTATGGTAATTCTGATATAATTTAGGAATAATTCTTCACTATGTAAGGCATAGTATGTCTTGAATGGCAGTATATCTTTCAAATGGTTAAGAGGTGAGGAATGAACTCAGATGACAAACCTGAACAGCAAGAGTTCATTGTATATTGATTTTTAAAAGAGGATATCTAGACACACGTACTATACACAATGGAGCCTGTGTAAGGGGCAAATACATCAGGCAAAATTTCAGAAATAAATAATATACAAATCAATCCAATTTTATCACCATGATTTTGCTTGTTTTGTTTTAGAGCTAGGATCTCACTCTATAGTCAGTAGGCCTTGAGCTAAGTATACAACAAGGCTGGCCTTGAACAATCTACAATCCCCAGACATAAGACAGCTAGGATTACAGACCAGCCCAATTATAACCATCTGTAATACTTCTGTATGCCAGAAACTTTTAAGAATTCTCCTGTTATCTTGCCAGACTCCTGAGGCATGGATTACCCCTTATCATATCCTATTACTTATAGATAGTATAAAAGATTTTGGTCTAAAGATCACTTTATACATTTAAACTTTTTGAGCATATCAAGAGTACTTGATCCACATTCTTGTTCATGTGAACTACAGAGGGCACCTTGAAAATTATCACTAAAATCTTCATTTAATATTTTAAGATTATACAAATCTTTTTGACAACATGAATAACATCATTTTTGAATTAATTTTAAAACTTGAGATTATAACATTTCTTCCTTTCCTCCTTGCAAACCTTTCCATACACACCTCCCAACTGTCCTGCACATTCATGGCCTCTTTTTTCACTTACTGGAATAACTTTATTCTTATTGAATTATCACTATATTTTCAAAACAAGCAAACAAACAACAAACGAAAAGAAGCTGGTTTGCAAGTTTTTTTGGTGATGCCTTGACTGAAAGCAGTTTAATTTTTACTTGCTTCTGCACCTTTTCACCTATGACAGACTGTATTTACACAGATATGGACTTGAAGAAGGGAAGGGAAAGACTACAAGGGAGGCCTTGAGAGCCATGGGAGTTCTCCTGCACAGTCTGCAAGGAGCTAATAACACCATCTTCAAAATTAACCATAATGTATAGGAAAAAGAATAAAATACTCATTGAATATCAATTCACACATTCACTTAGAATTCATCTGATGATACTATTTATGAATATATCTGTTGTTATATTGAAATATAATTTTTACTTTAAATTAGAATATAAATTCAAGTTTGAAAGACAGAGTAAAAATAAAGCATATACTGTCAAGGTTTGATAAAAGTATACAGAAGACCAGAGAAAGGGATTTTCCAAGCGGTAGGGGACAAGCATAATCAGAATGGCTAATGTGAATGTGATCTGGGTGCCCTTTAAGCTATAAATTGCATTGAAATGCTTAATGAACACAAGATGCAGTCTAATACTTTAGTATTCTACATATCTTCTCTCATTAAACTATGAATAGCACAACATAACCCTGCTTATATTTTAGGAATTAATATTTGGCCTTAAATATTAATATGGATTAACCAAATACTAGAAAAAAGATATCATCTGAACTGCTTTACAATATCCCACATCATAATTTTATCTCTAAAAGTAAGTTATTAGCTGAGGCGCTCTAATCTTTTGGGTAGTCTCTATGGAGATATTGTATAGTCGTACAGATGTGCATATCAGTGGCAGAAATTTCCCAGTCCCATATATTTGCAGTGGGAGGCCTGTGATTGGACAGGGAAAAGGGAGGTGGAGCTAAGGGTGGCAGAGAGGGGGCTTGAAGAGAGATGCAGGGGGAAGAGAAAGGTGAGTGGCTTTAAGTTGTCGAAAGGTAGATATGAAATTTAAAGGTTAGAATAATTGGGATAACTTGTCTAAAGTGTGTGGACATCTTAGGATTTGAGTATTTGTTGATATATAAATCTGTTTGGTTAACTATAAGCATTAAGAGTTTTGTTTTACCAGGTTAATGAGTATTGTGATATCTAACTGTGTGGATGGAGGTTATTGCATGGGGCTACCTTAGTGCCATGGAGGTGGCGGGGACAGCCAAAAGCCGAGGAGGAGGCCGAGGATGGCAGTGGGCAGAGGCAGCAACATCTCAGGGACCCCAGCCAGCACCACTGAGATCACTGCCAGTGTCAGCATTAGTGTGGGAACACGGCAGCTAAGCCCGGAGCCAGCCAGACTCCTCATTCCTAATACCTCCCACTGTACACACCTACCTTTCCTTCTCCTGTAGTGGCAACTCCTGTGAAGCCATTTTAGGTTCTGTCCCAAGATTCTTCTGCATTCGGTGTCTTCTCTTCCTACTTGGTGCAATGTCAGTGACATCCGGACTTGAAAATAAGGAATCATCCTTAGAAAAAGTGTCTAAAACAAAATAGAAATCCAATGCATATAGTTTATATTAGTTATTAAATTGTTCCCTCAACAACGACATTAGAATCACAATGAAGATATAGCAGAACTATTCTCACAAAATTTTATGTACAGTTGGTAATGTGAAGCAGGTAGATGGTGTACAATGCTTTCCTGCCGATGAGAGAATTATGATAAGTGTCCACTCAATAATTTGGGTAAAGTAGTCATTGCCTGTCTAAGGTAAGCATTTTCTCAAAGAACATAAGAAATAATGTGTAGGGATGCATAAAGCAAGTTAATTTGAAAAAGGGATAATGAGTGTGTGGAAATTTTTTAGTTACAGAAATATCATAGGTTTAAAAATGAAATGACCTTAAAATAAGAACAAGAAAAAGACATATATTAGTAAAAGAGAAATTTAATGTGGCTAAAGTAGAAAACCTCAGACTGACTGTACTTGTCAGGCAGAGGCAACAATGGGTACAGTTTAATTAATCTAGGTCCAAATATGGACACTAACAATACCTGCTAGTTAACCAATGCACAAACTATTCTACCATAAGCCATGTTTCACTAAAAGGGGGGGTATCTATGTTTAGCTCTGTATCCCATTTTTAAATACGGTTATTTGATTCTCTGGAGTCTAACTTCTTGAGTTCTTTGTATATATTGGATATTTGCCCTCTATCAGATGTAGGACTGGTAAAGATTTTTTCCCAATCTGTTGGCTGCCATTTCGTCCTATTGACAGTGTCCTTTGCCTCAACTGAGGACTATCAAATGGCAGAGAAACACCTAAAGAAACATTCAACATTATTAGTCATCAAGGAAATGCAAATCAAAACAACCCTGAGATTCCACTTCAAACCAGTCAGAATGGCTAAGATCAAAAACTCAGGAGACAGCAGATGTTGGTGAGGATGTGGAGAAAGAGGAACACTCCTTCATTGTTGGTGGGATTGCAAGCTGGTACAACTACTCTGGAAATCAGATTGGCAGTTCCTCAGAAAATTGGACATAGCATTACCTGAGGACCCAGCTATAATACTCCTGAGCATATACCCAGATGATGCTCCAACATATAACAAGCACTTATGCTCCACTATGTTCATAGCAGCCTTATTTATAATAGCCAGAAGCTGGAAAGAACCCAGATGTCCTTCAACAGAGGAATAGATAAAAAAAAAATGTGGTACATTTACACAATGGAGTATTACTCAGCTATTAAAAATAATGAATTTGAGAAATTCTTAGGTAAATGGATGGAACTAGAAAATATCATCCTGAGTGAGGTAACCCAATCACAAAAGAACACACATGGTATTTACTCACTGATAAGCGGAGATTAGCCCCAAAGCTGGGAATACCCAAGATAAAATTCAAAGACCACATGAAGCTCAAGGAAGACCAAAGTGTGGATACTTCGGTCCTTCTTAGAAGGGTGAACAAAATACTCATGGGAGCAAATATGGAGACAAAGTGTGGAGCAGAGACTGAAGGAAATGCCATTCATAGACTGCGCCACCTGGGCATCTACCCCATATATAGTCACCAAACCCAGAGACTATTGTGGATGCCAACAAGTGTATGGTGACAGGAGCCTGATATAGTTGTCTCCTGAGAGGCTCTGTCAGATCCTTACAAATACAGAGGCAGATGCTTGCAGCCAACCATTGGACTGAACACAGAGTCCTCAATGGAAGTGTTAAGAGAAATGACTGAAGGAGCTGAAGGGGTTTGCAACCACACAGGAAGAAAAACAATATCAACCAACCAGACCCCTCATAGCTCCCGTGGACTAAACCACCAACCAAAGAGTACACATGGAGGGACCCATGGCTCCAGTTACATATGTAGCAGAGGATGGCCTTGTAGGGTATCAATGGGAGGAGAGGGCTGTGGTCCTGTGAAGGCTCAGTACCCCATTATAGGGAAATGCCAGGGCAGGAAAGTGGGAGTGGGTGGGTGGGTGGGGGAAAACCCTCATATCAGCAGGAGTTGGGGGATGGAGGAGTGGGATGGGGGGGTGACTGGGAAAGGGGATTACATTTGCAATGTAAATAAAGAAAATATTTAATAAAAAAAGGGGGATATCTGGGGTAATACAATCATGATATCAACATGATTTGAGCTTTCATTATGTCTTCTCAGTATGTATGAATACACAATAGCCACACAGAGATATACACACACACAAGCACAGACACACACAGACACACACAGGGAGAGAGAGAGAGAGAGAGAGAGAGAGAGAGAGAGAGAGAGAGAGAGAGAGAGAGAAACCTCATGTCTCAGTTAATGGTTTCCAGACAAAAGATGTTTCAGAAGTAAGAAGAAAGCTTGGATGATACACAGACACTTAGGATGAAGAGAGCTGGAAATACAATGAAGGTCCAGTCCTTTATTATAAACAGCAAGTGACTTAGTACAGACAAAGAGTAACCATGGTTTTCAGAAGTTAATTCTCTCCTAAAGTGAACACTATGACTAGGGAAGTTGTGAAAACATATACTTGAATACTTTATACGATTTTTACGTATTGACTTTTGAGACAAGTTCTCACTATGTAGTCATGGTAACCCTGAATTTGCTGTGCAGAGTCACTCTAGCCTCAAAATCACATAGATCAGTCTGCCTCTACCTTCCCAGGCCTAGCATTACAGTTATCCACCACTATACCTGGCTAGAGTGTTGCTTTGAAGAAAACATTAGAAACTAATGCATTCAAAGACTATAATGTCCATCTTCAAGGAGGCATGATGCAAAGAGTCTGCTGATTATGATGACAGGCTCACACGTTGCCTGAAATTTAATGCAGCCAGGACGTTTATTAGTGTTGTAAGTAGAGAACTAGCAAAAACACAAGAGGCCTGTAAGGTTCTGAATGTTATGTCCAGATCTTAGTTGGATTTGAAAGCAAACACTATTAAGTTTGCTGTGATTTTATTTTATTTTTTTAGAATGAATGGTTCTGGGATACATATGTCTACAAGTGAATATATATATATGATATGTGGGTATACATATGTATATATAATATACATAATGTACATAATGTACATAATATACACAATATACACTATATACATTATATATTTATATATAATATATTTATATTTATATATAAATATATATTTATTTATATTTTTGTATATTTATTTTAATATTTATTTTAATTTATTTAATTTATTTTAATATTTATTTATATATTTATAAATATATATGTATATATATATATATATATATATATATATATATATATATAAAATTTGACATATATGTCCATATCCCACATATCCCATGGTGGTAGAGAGACATGAAAGTTGAGTTCCCATGAGCTGGTGCAATAGTGTCTAATAGTAATAGAGTAATAGTACCAATAATATCTAATTGGATTTAAGTCCCACTCAATGAGATGCAACCCATCCCACATCCTGTTCAGGTGGCGAGAAACCTGAGAACAGATATGCAAGGGACTTGGGGGAAGACCCAATTCTATTGTTTTGCAAAGGGAACATAACTGTAAAATGACTACTAATGATATTCTCTTAGAATAGTGCTTTGTTCAGCCCTCATTAGAAAAGCTTCTTCCTGCATAGGAACAAATATTGAGACCTACAGCTAGACAATCTGCAGAGAGTGAGAGACTTTGAAACACTCAGTAGTAGATGGGATTTTACCATCAAGTTCCTCCCTTCAGGTCTTAGAGAAAGTGCTGGAAGAGAGGACAGTGTAAGAGCAAGAGGTAAGTGAGGACAATAAGGAAGTAATGTCTTTTAAATACAGCAGGCCTGATACACAACGTGACTAGCAGTATACACAGGGCCTAACATGTCGGGGGCAGATGGGTCACAGTGCTGAGTGGGGAAGCAGGTACAAATCCCCATCCCTAAACTTAGAAGGTAACTGTAATTGATAACCATTTACAATAAAAGTGTTTCCAAAGGAGTCTTATTAGGGATAGACACCACTCCTAAGGGCAGGTCCCATGCCCATCAGTAGATAACCAACACAAAGTCAACAAGCTGGCATCACTGAACATTTTTGTCTCATAATTTTGTTTTCAGGAAATTTGTTTAAACATAAAAGTCATTTATATATTATGGCTCTCCATTTTGTGTTTTTATTCAATTCTTGTGTGTATGAATGCATGTCTCCACATCTTTTTCTTTTATTCTGCATTTTTCTCTTTCTGTTTATTTTGTGCTGTTCCTCCTCGTTTTTATTTTATTTTATTATTTTTCTAAATACCTGTTTGTATTCTAAGGAGAGAAAGCATATGGATCTTGATGGGAAGGGAGCTGGGGAATATCTGAGAGGAGAATGGGAGAGGGGAACATTAAACAGAATATATTGTCAAAAAACATTTTCAATAAAATAAAAAGAGAGAAAAAAAACAAAATAGGTGTGGGCTACACAGAAAAAAATGGGGGTAAAGGAGACACATAATATAAGACCTTTCAAATGCAGATGGGACAGTCAGAATGCCTACTGGTTGGAATGTAAGCTATCTATAACTGTACTCTTAGAATTCCCAGTTTTAAAACCTATCATCATTTGCCATCACAATGTATTTTTCAGCATTTCCAGTAATTTCTAAACAAGCAAACAGAAGAAAAAGATCATTGGCAAGCTTCCCACTAAAGCTGAAACACTGACTGGCAGGGGCTCTGGAATAAACCTGAATTCTCATCAGGTTTGCTGCTCTGGATACTAGGGATCTTTACACAGTTCCTGCTATTATAAAAGGTGCCTCACAAAACCCCACACTACTCATCTGACAGCAGAACTGCAGGGTCTTGGCAGCAAAAAGAAGACATGAGGAGAGTGTTGGCCTCCTTGGGTATTCCCAATGTCAAATCTTTGGTTAAACTGTGAGAAATTTGGATAAATCCCATGAGAAAGAAAAAGTGAAATAACAAAATAAAACAAAAACCCAACCTTGTAAACTTCAGTTTCAGAACAATAGATTCTTAAGTTTTTACTTTTTTGGTTTGGTTTTTTGGTCAAACATGACTGGTCAAATGAAATGATTCCTTATTCCTAATGATACTCATAGCACATAAAATGGTGGCTGTTTAGTCATTATCAGAGAAGCTTTCTCTGGCAGCAGATAAGAGTAGTAGAGAAGCTCATAGCCAGACAAGAGAGAGAGAGAGAGAGAGAGAGAGAGAGAGAGAGAGAGAGAGAGAGAGAGAGAGAGAGAGAGAGAGAGAGAGAGAGGAGGAGAGGAGAGGAGAGGAGAGGAGAGGAGAGGAGAGGAGAGGAGAGGAGAGGAGAGGAGAGGAGAGGAGAAGAGAAGAGAAGAGAAGAGAAGAGAAGAGAAGAGAAGAGAAGAGAAGAGAAGAGAAGAGAAGAGAAGAGAAGAGAAGAGAAGAGAAGAGAAGAGAAGAGACTAAACTAGAGGTCTCTATTAGGTCCTTCACCTCAGGGAACCCACAAAAGTGGTGGAAGTATTCTTTCATGTGCTCTCCTCCCCACACAAGCGTCTTGAGGCTCACTATTAGTCATTCATGGTATTGGCAACATAGCTCTCATATTAAATTGTAGAATGAAGGAGGTACTGATCATGATCCACTAATCAACTAAGCAGGGCTCATGTGGGCTCACAGAGTGTGAAATGTCAAGCATGAGGCCAACATGACTATGACCCAGTTCCTGTACATATATGTTATCAATGTCAACTTGCTGGTTTTATGGAAAACCTGACAGTAGGAGCCACTGCATCTCTGATTCTTTTGCCTTGGGACTTCTTTCTTCCAATTGGGTTGCTTTGGTCAGCCTGGATGTGAGGGTTTTGCCTTGTCTTTTTGTATCCTTTTTAATTTGTATTTTATCTCTTAGAAGTCTGCTCTTTTCTCAAGAGGAAATATAGAGTGGATGCAGTGGAGAGGGAAGGTGGGAGCAGACTAGGATTGAAAAAGTAACTTATTCGTCAGATGCAATAATCTTCTCAGAGGCTAACTATTGAATAAGCTCACCCTTGCTAGCTCTTTCTGAACTCAGGCTGCCTGGTCAACTCAGATGTTCTGGCTCAAACTTCTTTCAAGATGACTGATTCTGAATTGCTCTGATGGCCTCAAACCAATCTAGCAATCTGTTCTAATCTCATTCGCTGGCTTGGTCTTATTTTCTGCCTTTAACTCCACTGTACTGTACTCACTGCCCTGATTCCCATGTGACTGGCCCAAGCCCACTGCACTAAACTCAACTGGCTGAACAGTGCTGACTGACTCTTCCTGTACTGCTCTTAAGCAGGATTTCTCTTGAGAATTGGGCTTATCTCATTTCTAACTCATTCTGTCAAATCTTTCTCTGAATTGTCACTTCGTCTGTCCCTCAGTTAGACATCATTGATGGGAATTAATTAAATGTGTGTATTAAGGGATCCAGCCAAGGGGATTAAAAGTGTGTACTAAGAGTGTTTCTGCATAGCTAGATCACATGGATCTAGAAGGTCTTTGGATGAGATCAGAGCAACCATGTTGCCAGATTAAAATTCCTCTACATAGAAGAAATGGAGGGAGGAGAAAGAGTGGTTGGGATATTTTATGACAGAAGAATCTATTTTCAATAAAAATAAAATTAAAAAAAAGAAAGAAAAAAAGAGAAATTTATCCACAAGGTTTTTCTTCAGTTGTTATTCTACAACTTTATAGAGATGTTCTCTTTATAAAATGCACAACTTGTTACAGTCTAATGGAGAGAGCCACATCTTTTCTTTCTAGTCCACACATATTCATTCCTATCCCTTCATGTGTTCTCCTCCCAACACAAGTGTCCTGAGGCTCACTATTAGTCATTCCTGGTATTGGCAATGTAGCTCTAGCATTAAACTGTAGAATGAAGGAGGTACTAATCATTAATCTTTGACCAGGAATATATATGTATATGTATATGTATGTATATTACAAAGGTTATAGGCAAATAAGAAAAATATGACTTACTTCTCAGGCTCATAATAAAGTATTAAGATCCTTGAATTTTTGTGACTCCAACTTAGTTTTGTGACATTATCCTCAGGGAACAGCTCTGTCATGATGCTGAGAGCTCCACTGATACTAAAAGTCACAATTGTTCCTTGCTTGCACTTCAGAACTGACTCATTTCCTCATCTCTGTCAGTTCTATCCCACAGAAATCTCCCTCTTTTCCTTGGGGTTCAAAGTTTCACATACTCATTTTACATATGCTATCTTCTATTGCTGATATTTTCTTTCTATACTACCTTCTTTCTCCAATTCGAATTTGGACATTAGGGATGATATATATATGTATATGTATATGTATATGTATTTGTATATGTATATATCTTACTCATGGAAATATTGCTCTTATAAGCAATTCAGTAGTTTTATGTATGAAAAATCTGCACATGGAAGCTCTCATTTTCAAAGTCAAACTTACTTAGAATCCTAAGAAGAGAAGAGGAGAAAATGGAGCAGGAGTACATGGGTGTGAAACTCTACTCTGCCATTTATCATGGGCAAGCAGTAGAACTTTAAATTCCTCGGTTGAAAAGATTTAAACTCATTCTGAATTTTGATATAATAAAAACCAATCACATGTAAACTAATTAGATATTGCTTTTATAGGTAACACCTTGTTTTTTTATGTGGAAACATCAGATATACATGACTTAATTGCAGTATTAATACTTCTGAGTTTATAGAAAAAAATGAGATTCATAGTGAATGAATTTGAAGGATGAATTTTAGGAGAACTTCTAGATCTTTTCATTAATTAAAAAGCAAAAGAGAAACTGCTGAATTTTCAATAAATAAATAACCCAATTGTCACAAAATCACCATCTACTATGAAGATAGCTATATGAATCAAGGAACCATTGGGTTACTTAATTCACTTATTTATTTTGCAAGAATGTATTAGATATTTACAATCAGGATAGCATGTTATTTTATTTTTAGGTTATAAAACATTAAGGAGAAAAAGACAATTCTTAATCTGAAACCCTAGAAAACATGTTTTTTAAGCCTCAGAGAAAGCGCCCTAAGGTCTGAGGCTACTTTGTCCTTCTGTGCTTTTTCTTAGTGACAAGAACTGAGATAATCAGGAAGAGGAGCTGAGATAAGGTGGGTTATACCACACTTCAAAAAGCATTATCTCAAATGATGTGTCTGAGGTAGTAAATTTGTAATCTGATAAACAAGTCAACATTGTTTTTCCTCATCGTTCATTGAATAGCCCCTTTTCAAAGCTGTAATGTCTTGTCATTCTGCCTCCATGATCTACTGAATAAATAATGACTATCTCACACAAAAGGTCAACAGTGTAGCCTATTCATCAGCTACCATTTAAGAAAATGAAAACACAGTACAGAACACTGCAAGCATCTGTGTGCATATGTACACACTACCAGGTCACTGCGTATTTGCATTTGTCAAGCATCTCTGGCTAGCATAGCTGGAATATAAATTTCAAAACAAATATTTACTGGAGTAACATAACAAATCCTTTTTGAAATACTAGTACTGAAAAATCAGAATCAGAGTAAGCCACTAACCATAAAGTACACACTCTAGAACTATTGATAGCATAAAAAAGGTGGGCTGATTGATTACACCAATAGCACTCTTCATCAACAATATAATTCAGTGTTTATGTTTCACATGCTGTCTTAATTAAATGATTAGTAATGAAGCTCCATTCTTATATTATTCTTCAATATCCAATAACTAAAGTCTTCTGTCAGGCATTGTCCAGATGATACTCACAATGCTTACAGCCAAAAGGACCGGAGAACACAACTATTTACAAGAAGCCACATAGACTATATTATAGCATAAAGTTAGAAAAAAGTCACAGCTTTTAAGCCATTACCCTTTAGTATTATATTTTTATAATTATTCTGTTAAGCTTCATTTTTTTGTTTTTTGTCAAAGATCTATTAAAATGGATTTTATACTGTTTTAATTATTTATAGATACTTCTTTTGAAAATGTAATTGTTAATTTGAAATGGTATTAAAATTTCCCAAGAGGAAGCTATTAAGTCTGCTTTACTTCTTTGAAACTGATTTAAGAAAGGCAAAGAATTAAGGTTTTGGTGCAGTGTAATTGCTTTTGTACAGTGTTATGCTAAATACAAAATCTAGGACTAGGTACATGGTGCACAAACATCTCACCATTGAATGATAGCCCAAATCCTAGAGGCCATTCTAGAGTGAACTCAAATAAAAATGTGAATCAAACCTTCCTATCCATCTCCCAGAGTCTTTTGGATAGCTACCCAACATCTGTAGTAGAATTCATTGCACTTAATATAATTAATTTGAAACTTAGAAGCATCATAAAGCTGGGATGTGAATTATCATATGTGCTACTAATATTGGCACAGTGTATAAAACAGAGAAATTCCTCAATACACACTCATTGATTAAGTATAATAAATTTCAAATACTGAGTTAAAGTAATTTCTCAAATTAGATTGTGTTTAAGTTATTAAATATTACACTGTTGATTATGTCTGCTGCCACCAATCTCGTTAGCATTTTAAAAAGTTACCAGGAATAGCAGCTTATGAAAGAACACCATTAAGCATTCAGTTTATATAAATTTACTGTTAAAATAATAAACGTTGGAAAGTACTTTTAATGGTTATTAACTTTTCACAAAACAACACTATGATTCCTCCACTTCCAACAGTTGCTCATGTAGTGCAATGCTTGAGCCAACACAGACGTCATTGTTCCTGTTCCTGTGTTAGGTGTGGACTTCAGTAAATAGAAAACATTTGCTAGTGTTTGTTCATAGATTTCTATGAGTTTTGGGTTTTTTTTTTTTTCTCTTGATGAAATTTTAATGAAATGTGCCTCCTTATAAAGCTAGGGCAGTATTTCAGTGAAATGAAAGACAAATAGAGAAATTAAATAAAACAGAAAACATTTTTCACGAGGTATAGGAATTCTTTCAGTTTACCTTTCTTATATACAGCATCAGTATATACTCTGAAGTATTCAGTTTTAACAGGTTAGAATCAGAAAATGATCAGTAGCTCGACTAACAACTCAACAATCACAATCTGTCAAGAGTGGCCAAGGTGACAGAAGTATGTCACCAACAATGTGTGGGACTCACGTACAGGGACTGCAAGCTCGCTCTCTGAGCAACAGCAGCAGGGAGACAAATATGACTATGGATGCATGAGAACGTTCACTTCTTTTTGGCCATTCATGCTTAATCTCAGACAGTTTTAAATAATTTTGATGAAGTAAGGAAAGGCAATTCAAGTCAGATACCTATACATAATAAAAGCAATATACAGCAAATCAAAAGCCAACATCAAACTAAATGGAGAATCTTGAAGCTATACTAAAATCAAGGGCTAGACAAGGCTGCCCACTCTTTCCCTATCCATTCAATATTGTACTCAAAGTTTTAGCCAGAGCAATTAGACAACAAAAGGAGGTCAAAGGGTTACAAATTAGAAAGGAAGAAGTCAAGATATCACTATTTGTGGATGATTAGTGACCCCCAAAATTACACCAGAGAACTCCTAGAGCTGATAAATAACTTCAGCAAAGTGGCTGGATATAAAATTAATTCAAATAAATTAGTAGCCTTCCTTTATACAAATGATAAATGAGCTGAGAAAGAAATTAGAAAAATGACACCCTTCACAATAGTCATAAATAATATAAAATACCTTGGTTTGACTCTTAACCAAGCAAGTGAAAGATTTCTCCAAAAAGAACTTCAAGTCTCTGAGGAAAAATAGAATAAGACCTCAGAAGATAGAAAGATCTCCCACGCTCACAGACCAGCAGGATTTACATAGTAAAAATGGGCATCTTATCAACAGCAACCTACGGATTGAATGAAGTCTCCATCAAAATTCCAATTCAATTCTTCACAGAGATAGAAAGACTAATTCTCAAGTTCATCTGGAATAACAAAAAACTATTCTCAACAATAAGAGAACTTCTGGGGTAATCACCATCCATGTCCTCAAGCTGTACTACAGAGCAATAGTGATAAAAGCTGTATCGTATTGGTACAGTGACAGGCAGGAAGATCAATGAAATAGAACTGAACCCAGAAATGAACCCACACACCTATGGTCACTTGATCTTTGTGTGCATATCCATTCCAAAATGCATATTTCCTTCCTCATGTAAAATCAATATTTACAAAGAAAGAAAGAGTGGAAACTATATTGGTATGTATATTGTGTATGTATGTTTGATTTCTGGCTATCACATCTCAAAAGTGCAAATTTCAATCTCTTAGTGTATGTTAGGCATGAAACTAGAACGGACAGCACAGAACTCACAGAGTTACCATCTTACTAGCTCTATAGCACAGAGAGATTCTCAGCCTTTAGTAAAAATTAGTTTAGGTGAATTTTTTATAAAATAAGATGGATATCTTGTTACTATCAGATTATACTTATATTTTAAATAACACCTTTTGGCATAAAATAAAGAAAAGTAAAGTCTAATAGAAGAATGTGTCTATCAATGTTCATATTTTTGATATTTATAATCTCTTATTAATAAACTAATATTTAGAAAACAGTTTATCATTTTGCCTGGTGCTTAATAACTGTCTGAAAATAATGCTATGGAAAGCAATTATCACTAGGCAAATTACCATAGACTTATAAAAGAATCTAACATGCAGCAATTGAACACATTTTAGCAAAACAAAAGTAAAAGTTTAGCTGGTTAGTTTATCCATAAATATGACTTTTAAAACATAAATCTGTAATTTTTGTTATAATATTAATATTGAATTCAATGAATAACATATTAAAGAGAAGTCTGCATTTAAAGTTCAGCCATAGCAAATATTCTAATGTTGTACAAAGAAGTACATTTTTTTGAGATGACCACTACAAGATAGCCTAACCAAAGAACAGAGTCACACAGAGAAATTCCATCGCACAGCTGGGAAAGTAGAGAACTTCAGCTCTTGTTACGGTAAAGATAGATACAGATATAGACACAGATCTCAAACTACAGGAAAGGGAGAGTGAAGGAGCCTTCAAGAATAGATCTTCTAATAATCACTTCATAGAGGTCGTGATTGTTGAAGAGAGACTACTGAGGAGACTGAAGAAGGAAGTTGGGGTTCAGGAAGGACTGGGATTGACTGACAAGCATCTATGGAATGTTTCAGAAACAAATTTGGGCTCTGATATTTTATTAAAAGTAATCATCTCTATTTCTTTCATACAATTATTGACTATATTATCTGTGTGGACAGTTTTGAAAAATCTAAATAAAGTTGCATATTTTAACATCATACAAAAACATTAGGTAATTATTTAAAGCAGTATTTTTCATCTAATTTCTTCTTATTTACTAATTCTTTAGTAGTTATGCCAATTCCATAGTGACTATGAGATCTGAATTTCTCATTTACAGCAGACTTGTACTTGTGATTTGTATCTGGTGATGTTATTGTAAAACGTACTAATTGTAGGTAATAGCACTAAATACCTGCAGGTCCAAATACCAGTGAGATCCCTTAACTCACTTCCTTGACTGTTTTGTCCTGGTTTATAAAGTATCAGATATATTTCCATTTCTTTGTTTCAGTTATTATAATAAAAATGCAGGAGAGCCTAATGATTCAAGCCCTATGTATACTTTTTTAAAAACTAGTATAGCACCAGTTGTTTTTCCAAACATATTTTCATTTAAAAAAAATCAGATTTTGTTAGTCAAGGACAAAGGCAAAGAGAACAAGTTTTCATAATGGCCACTCTCAGAACTTCCCTGAACCCAATGGTTTTGATAAAGTACAAGACACTGTGATTTACCTTTGATTAACTGTGTGTGTGTGTGTGTGTGTGTGTGTGTGTGTGTGTGTGTAGGCTTAAATTCTTCAACAGCAAAATTTTCATGAGATAGCAAGATAACATTGATAATTGCAAGATACACAGAATGTACTTTCACATTTATGTTGAATATGAAGATATTTCTAATTTCTCAATAAAATTTTCAAATTTCCCATAGTGGACAGTGTAAGCATGACTCTGCTTCCAAAAAGGAGGGAAAAGAGCAGAGGTATAGGACTACTTTGTCTTTGTACATGGAGGCTCATGTCTTTGTACATGTCTCTGAACCTCCACAATGAGAAAAAGTTGAAGCCCAGGCAGAATCTCATGACTTCACCTAAGCAAAGAGGTAAATATTAGAACTCTGTGCCATAACTTGGCTTTACTAGGCAAGTAAGAAAGGAGAGATAACTAGAGTGAACTGGCCCCAAAGTGGTCATCTTAAGCTGTTGAATGAATGTGAAGCTACACAAGGACCGTGCAAGACTCTGTCAATGTCTGGCAGAAAGTAGCTCTCTGGTGAGCCCTGGGCTGTGAGCTGAGGAGATAAAGAACTGAAAGTGTTGCGGTCTCCTGGAAACCCACAATGGTCTAGACAAACTGTGCTGTGCTTACAAAGAAAGCAAGATGAGTTGCCATTAATTGAATGCCTGCCAAAACAAATCAAACCTCCTTAAAGGAAAGGAACAAACTGACTTTCTACAATATAGTAATCATGTCTAGAATAAATTTAAAACTACTGTGAAATGCGAAGAAAACATGATTCACAAAGAGGAATTACTAATACTTCAAGAGCATAAGAAAGACTAATATTTTTCTATTACTAGATTCTATAATCCTTAGAAAACTGTACCTTTAAGATAGTTACATCTCAATTCTAAAAGCAGCTTGACTTTATGCAGTGTTTAAAATGAGACAAATCTAAGATCTGTTTCATCTGTTATACTCCATTACTGCATCTTCATTCTGTTAGATTTTCTTATTAGTGAGAACTCAGCAGGGTGATAAGCACTGTAGACCCTGAACATCAAATCTGTACTTGCAGTCTCAGTGGTTGGCTAGGTCAAAAACTTTAGCATGTGTTTTCATTTTGTCAATCCTCTCTCCCTCATTAAAACATGATTTTCATTTCTATTTCTTACCTCCTTTACCCTGCTAGAATCAGTTTTCAGGACTAATACTTTTCTTCTGGCATATCTTTCTCAACTTTTCTTAAATTTTGGAAACTATTTCTTTTGGAAACTACTGGAGAAAAAAAAAAATTCCTAACTGAAAACTGAATGTGTTCCCTCCACATTCTTGAATCCAGGGCACATCAGTGTGATGGTATAAATGAGACTGGCTCCCATAGGTTCACGTATTTGAATACTTGGTCCCTATTTGGTGGAACTGTATTGGAAAGATTAGGAGGTATGGGGCTTCTTGAAGGTATGGCCCTGGGAACCAAATTTGAGTTTTCAGAAGTCCTTGCCATTCCCAGTCTCTTTCTGTCTCTCTGTCTTTCCCTCCCTTTGTCCTTCTTTCCCTTCCTCCCTCCCTCCTTCTTTACCTCCCTCCCCCCTTCTGCCTCTTGGTTAATGTCTCAACATGTAAGTTCTGAGCTACTGCTTCAGTGCCATGCCTGACTGTATGCTGTTATGTCCTTGCCATGAAGGTAATATACTCTAACCTTGTGACACAGTAAGCCCCAAATAAACTCTTCTAAAAGGCGCTTTGCTAATACAGTCTGCACAGCAGCAGAAACGTAACGAAGACACTCAGATTATGACAATATTTATAAAGGGATGTTCAAGTGATTATTAAACTTTAGTGAGGTGATAGGGTAAGACCTAAGCCAGTAGTGTTTGTATGTTGAACTAGGTGAAAGACCAGGGATACACACAGAGAGAAGACAGCATCCACAAGCATGCCAGACATGTTTCAGAAGCAACCAAGGGTGAATACAAACTAGTCAATTCCCAAAGATGTTTTCATCTTTTCTGTGATTTCCTCTCAAACCTATCATTTAGATACTGAGTTACTGGCATCATATTTTAAAAAACTCTCATCTCTGAAAGCACTACATCAGTGTGAGCACCTTTTAGCAACCATGGCTTCTTTTAGACTATTTCACATACCCGTATTTAAAGGTGATAGGTTTGATTTTGACTAGAGGATACATCATAGGAAATGGGAGGAAAGAGAAGGACAGAAAGGAGAGGGCAGATGAAGAAGAAACCAACCAAACAAGAGAGCAAGAGAGCAGGTGCAATACAGAAGTACAGACCATGATTAACAATACGGTATTACTGAACCAGCAACACATCATGCCTTGGTTTTAATCACAGTTTATCTGCTTATACTCATATCAAATTGGGCAAAGGTTGAATTTCTTGTTAGACTGTAAAAGAACCTACTACATATACTAGCCAATAAAATACAGTAATACATTTTATTATATACTGTTTGTATATGTGTATATATAACGTGTTTACGTGTATGTGTGTGTGTGTGTATAAATAATACTTAGCCTAGCTCATGAATCATTACAAATGCTTCCTGTAACAGACTTGGAGGAGAGTGCTGAGGAAATGAAATGAAAGCAGCTCTAGAGATGGAAGGTATGTGTGCGTATCATTGTTGATTCCGTTTACGAAAGAGGTTTGGCCCCTGGGGTAGCTGCACATTTTGTTAAGCTTGATGGCAGGAGTTTCAATCCTAGGACCCACATGGCAGAAAGAAAAAATAGACTCCTGCAAGTTGATTTTAGACCTTCACATGTGTACCAGGGCTCACTCATACTAGTGAGATGTGTGTATGTGTGCACGTGTACACACACACACACACACACACACACACACACACACAAACAACAAACAAATAAAATATCTATTAAAAAGAAACTAGAGATTTATAACAGAGGACAGATTGGTGAATAATTTTAAAAATTATTCAAGTAAGTTTTAAGAGAGGAATTTTAAGTTATTTAAGAGAAAGAGAAAAATGTTCATAATTATATCTCAATGAATTCCAAGTTTATAATCTCAAACACCTGCTAAAGATAATAAACAGAATAAGAATCAGTAAAATAGAATGCCGAAATAAATTGAGGAATATAATATAAATATATTAATATATTTATATTATAAATATATTAATATGAAATACAATACAAATATAATATATAAATATATTAATATATTTATATATAAATATATTATATATAAATATATTAATATATTTATATATAAATATATATTATATATAAATATAAAATATTTATATTTTATATGAATATATAATATAATATATATTTCATGGTATATAAATATAAAAATATCTCAGTAGATATCAGGACAAGACCTATTAATAAGTTAGAACATAAAAAGTATTAGCCAACATTTAGAAAATATTACCAGAGCATATGAAAAAAGCAAGGTTACACAGTTTGTTTGCTTTTGGTTTTATCTTTTTATTGCAGTGGTTAATTCAAACACACACACACACACACTCACACACACACACACACACACACACACAAACCCCAAAAACTGACCAGAGCATGGAGAATAAATGGCTGCAGTGTCCAGCTCTTAGTAGCACATATACTACAAGTCCCCCAGCATCTTAGACAACGTCAAAGAAAAAGTCATGAAAAGAATGTAAACTGCAGTTTGGGGAGTGTTGCTACAAAACAATGTCTTTGGAACATACACTGCCATTGTACTCATGACACCATTCCCACTCTGATTACCTATCCAAATTCTGTACAAGATTGGGCGACTCAACATCTTATACATGGAAGTCAGATTCATGAGACTCCACCCCTCCCTGAGAGAAAATGGGTAGTTAATGGGTGCTGGGAGAAAGTGAACCACTGCATTCCATGGTGTAACAGTGATAAATACTCCATGTTTCAATAAATAACATCCAAATTACGCTCTGTAAACAACTAGAATTAAGCATGGCGAGTCAGGGAGAAAAAGATGAAGGACATCATAGTCGTATGAAGGAGTTTCTTCCGAAGTTAAGAGGAAAAGAAGAATAATGAGACAGAGAGAAAGGCTGTGCGTGAAAATAATGAAATTTCATATAAATTCTGAAAGGAATGCTTCCAAATTACAGTCCAGCAAACATAATATGTTAACCATTATATATTATATATTGAAACATATATTAAAATGAATATGTAAATCAAGAAAAAGGTATCAGTATGGAGTTGCAATTATTAAATAAATGCTTTAACATAAAGTCTTAAAACAATTGTTTTATGTTCTTATTTCATTTAGTTTATATTTTATACTGTTTCACATGTGAATGAATCACTCTTGTTAAGTTTTAAAGGTCATTCAGTTGGTATTAATTAAATAAAATCAATGGGTTTCATGTGCTCATATTATTTAACCTGAATTAATTAAAAAATTCTCCAAATAATCGGTTTTCTCAAAAGCACTCTTGCAGTGTATGTCTCAGGACTCCAGTATATCATGATATCTAGATATCATATCTAGCCCTTTGGGAACTTATCCACATTTGTTCCTTCAGCTGTCACAAGGGCACAGTGTCTACATGTGTGTGCGCACAGAGCTCTGGACACAGAATTCTGTTCCTTGAAAATTTACTTAAAACAAAATCTGAGTTCAAAACTTAACACCTAAGATCTAGATTATCAGATAAATCATTAAGCGCTGTCAGTGGATTTTATACCAGCTCTAAGTCTTTCTACTGTGCTGAGAAAGGTGTTTTAGTTTGAGTCATTGTTTCTCTCATTTCCATTCTATGCCCATTCAGCTCTGTCTTGTTCAGTATCACAACTCCTGCACTTCATCCTCAACATTCTAATCAGATATCCTTCTCAAAGTCACACCACATTACTACCACACATGCCAGACACACTCTTAGGCCTGCAACCCACAGCCTCTCTGCCTTACTTGACTACTTCCTGTTGGCTCATTCAACACTTTCCTGGTCTTGTATATTAAATTATCTTCTGACTGTGCTATGCTTCTCTCTCAGCCTGCTCATGCTCCTTCTCTTGTCCTACTGTTTCATTTTCATATAATTTTATCTTACAAGAATTTGATGTAAAGCATTTCAAATATGTGCTTTAATCTGTCGTTAATTTGTTTAACAGATGCAAGGCACTGCCTATTATAAAATCATGCTGCTTGTACTTGCTATTTTCTTTTGCAATTGTTTCTCTGCTTTCCACTTCTCCTCCAAGGTGAGGCTGAAAGGTGAGACAATGTTTTATTTAACATGCAGTCTCTGGGCCAGACTTCCAGTCCAATACTTAACAGACAATTAAGAAATATTGGAGTAAATGAATTAACTTAATGCTAAAACACTTTTCTTCTAATTTCCAATTATTTTGACATTCTATAACAAATAATTAAAATTCTGTGAATGGTGAATCATCCAGCATTAATTATTATAACATAATCTAACATAAAAAGGAATAAGTACCATTTCTAACTACAATATGATATGATATTGTTCACATGGCAATATGAACAGATACAGACACCATGGAAATCAGAACGGAGACTTCTCATAAATCTAAAACCAATCACATGACCCAACTATACCATTCCTGAATATATATGCAGAGGATTATAAGACAGTATGTCACAGATATATTTATGCATACAATTCATTGCTATATAATTTACAATAGCAAAGAAACTGAATCAAGTTATATGTCTATCAGTTATATGAAAGATAGTGAAATTCTGTACATATATATAATGAAATTTTATTCAGTCACTAAAAAAAAAAAATATTGGGAATATAGAAATGGCTCAGCTCTTAAGAGCCCTGGATGCTTTTCCAGGGGACTTGGGTTCAATTCCCAGCAACCACACAGCAGCTATGTCTCTCTGTAACCCCAGGTGCAGAGTATCTGATAACCTCACAAAGATATATACTCAGGCAAAATACCAATGCACATGAAATAAAAAAAATGAAATCATAATTCCTGTTGAAATGGGATGCAACTGTAACCATTGTGATAAGCCAACTAATTACCACCCAGAAAAACAAATACCTCATATTTTCTCTTATATACAAAAACAGTGTAGTATGTTAATATTTGTTCTGTGTATGAAAATCATGAATACAGACACTGTACAATGGGGGGAAAATGAGATTTTAAGAGAGAACAGAGCAGAAGGGGAAGGCAAAAGAGGGAGATACACACAAAAATATTTATCAAGTATAGATTTAAAAAAAGAGAAAGAGAGAGAAAGAGAAGAAGAGAAGATAGGATAGGATTGGAGAGGAAAGGAGAAGAGAAAAGAATAGAAGACATTGAGGAATTAGAATTGCCTAAAACTTTATTAGCAGTGGTTTATAATTTCCTTTCAACTATCTGAAGTAGAAATTTCAAGTTTCCGTTGTGTCATGTATTGTTTTTCTGGAAGCTGTCTTATGGAAAAATGTCTTTCTGAACCAGACATGTGAGAGGATGTTTTCCTGAGGCAGACATCTGAGAAGAAGGGGACAGCATGTTTGGAAACAGTATAAGTATAACCCAACTGACAATGAATACTGCTTTTGCATGTGTTCACCTTGCAACACTTTACTGATTTTCGCTGATGACACACTTGCATTGGTATGCCTTGCAACACTTTGCTGGTCTTTGCTTGTTGTGACTTTGTAGAGAGAAACAAATGCCAAGGAACTTCTCATGATATTCTGGCTGCTTCATGCTGTTTCCACTCATTGACTCATGCCAATTCAGTGGTGCTTCAGTCTCTCGGTTTTCTCTGGATTTGTGTTTGGTGTTTGTGGATTGGACTGGACTGCCATTACTGGTTTGATGCTTGGTGTTTGACAATTGGCCAAGACTACCCTACAGATTAGGGTTTGGAATTGCCCCAGAAAAATACTTCTAAACAGGTCTACATCCCCTGTTTCCTATTAAAGTTTTTCTCCCCTACCTTTGGCCAGTGGGCTAGAAGGGAGGTTGAATGTTTAAGAAGCTTAAGTAAGTAAGTTTTGAAAGATCTAAGCCTATAACTATCTGAAAAAAATTTATTTTTTATTTTAATTTTTTAATACAGGAAGTATTTTGTTGATTATTTTATACTCCAGAATTTCTGTATCTCAGTCACCTTTATATTTCCCAGTACTGTTTATTCTTTTATTGTTTTGTTTCTTGTAAAGCAAAGGTCCGTGTAGCTAATAGCATTAGAAGTCAAACTTGATTTTAATTTTTCATGAAAAGTAAAAGGTATCATGAACAGTGATCAAACTTACTTTGATATCAGCAATGCCTATCTCTGTGTAAAAACATTTCTTTTTTCTCATACATACATAAAGGAGAGCAGTTTGTGCAGATTAGTTTTCATTAGTATGTATTATATTTCTTTGCATCTCACTATTTACTGTTTTGTTTTGTTTCAGAGTAGGTGATAGATTAGAGCCTTTACTCAGAACAGAACATCCTGAGAATTTAACAATATGTGCTGACTCTAATTAATCCTAGAAAGTATTACAGGACAGCAGATTTTTCTCCATTTTTAAATGTCCATGGATGTGAAAGTTCACTACTTTTTATCTAAAATGCAGCATTCTCTTAACTCTAGCAGATATAATTCATGGCTGGAAAAATGAAAACAATTTATATTAACATTAAATTTATTTAACAATTTAAAACTTCTTTACAGATAATCATGTCTTTATGTTCAACTGACGTTTAAGTCATGACACATATTGATTAAAAAACAAACAAACCTGCCTCACAGACCTCAAGTTACTTTACATTAAATATTGTTCATGTAAATAGCCATTATTTATTTAACAATAAAGTATATTTACTAACTACAGATGAAAGCTGTTAAAACACTGAGCCATGAAAGAACCTGGACATTTGTCTCTCAAACATGGGTTTAGCTGGGCATGATGGCATACGCCTTTATTCCAGCACACAGGAGGTTGAGGCAGGCAGACATTTCCCTCTGAATCACGATATGTCCTTGAATAGATTTCTTAACCTTCCCTAAATGAGAGCCATATGTCCTGATATTGATTGTGGTCAACATGAAATAAGTATATAAGCCAACTAGCTGCACGATAGTCTGCAAAGAACACATAAAATCAATCTTGTCTCAATTGACCATCATTCTAATCATAGTCAGCCTAATTGAGATTCTGTTTGGAAAGAGAAAGAGGTTACCTAGGCCTAGCTAGATTTGAACAAAACTCTACAACATTCAAGTTTCTCACTGAATTAATATGCAGGTTTTTTTTTTTTAACCATAAACTACATTTTAACTTCTTTTTCTTTAGCTGTATTGATATAATTTTTTCTTGTTTTGTTTTTATTGGATATTTTATTTACATTTCAGATGTTATCCCCTTTCTCCATTCCCCCACCCACAAGGAACCCTCTATGCCATCCCTGCTCCTCCTGCTTCTATGAGGATGTGCCCCCACCCACCCATTCTCACCCCCCCACCCTCGAAGAAAAGTGCCGATGGCCTGATGAGCAGTGTCACACACATACCTGGGAATAGTGTGAGAGTTTAGCTACTGCCCTAGACATTTTCACTTTAGGCAGCAGTAGCATCCAAGTCTTTATGGAACAATCATAGAAAAATTTGCATACAAATGTCCTATGGAAGTATTTACATGCTTCAATTTGATAAAATGCATTCATTACTTGCTAAATGTAAACTACTATGCCAAGACTGGGATTGTAAACCATGGTTTACTATTTTCTTAGAGTTCAAGCAAATACGCACTTAGACATCATGGATTCAGAAAATCATTTGTAAAAGGTAACTGATTTAAAGCTGACCAAATATTGGGGATATTGACTTATATGGAACTATTTTATGGAGACACAATCTTCACATAGGCCTTCAGAAATAGAATAGATCTCCAGAATAGCTGCATGGAGAGAAATGGATAATAAGAGGTGAAGCTGCTATTTAGGATAGTATCCAACAGATAGATCAAATCAAGATAAACTGCTATTGAAATAAACATACAATGGGGTAAGTCACCAATAGCATCTTACTAGATGTTGCAAAGCCCAATAGCCAAGGGACTTGTAACTCACTTGAACTGTAATGAATGACAAATCCAGGGCAGTGGTTCCAGGTGGATTGTAATCCATTACATCGCATCTGTGAATAAGCATTACAGCAGCCAAAGGACAGAAGAAGAATGGAGTCCTTTAGGCTAATTTGAGACTAAAACAATGTTTAAATTAATGTTATAAAGCTTGGAGAAAAGCAACTGTTAAAAACCATACTTTATCTTCCTGAAATGCTTAAGAGGATTTAATTGTGCCAAATTAAAATACTGGCTGCTGGATACATTGCTGTTTAGCAATGTAATTGCATTCAAATAAACTTTTAGTCTATCTTCATGGTGTGCCAGATAACAATAAGGGCCCAAATTTGTCAACAATTTACACATTGCATTAAAACAACTCAACAGATTATTTTAAAAACTGATTGGTTTAAACTTCATTTATTGTATTTGTCTCAAATATACTCAGTTATGCTACAAAGAATTTGGTTACAACTTATGAAATGTTAAAAATGCTACTGTTCGCGAGATAAAGAATGGGCAGCAAGAGAAAACAGCAAATTAGCTCGTGCATCTTTTGGAAATAGAAAATAAGTATATGGAGTAGAAGAACAGTGAAAACGCATCTAAAGTTTCTGTGACTAATAAAGTCTTACTTACAAGAATAAACCTCCTGAAATAATCGAAGTCTGTATTCAATAAAGTGCAATTACTTTACATGCATATGGCTTCCAGAATCCCTGCGTGGTATATACGAGAGGGCTTCCTTGTTACTGACAATTATAAACAGAAGAATAGATATGAGTTCTCAGCTTTCAGTTTAGATAATTTTCCTTAAAATGAGCCAGACTACATCTACTTATTTCATCATGCTGACAGTGCAGCAAGGGAACAGAACTGTGGTGTCTAAGAGATGGCTCAGGATTTAAGAACTGATTTAATTAATCACTAGCTGATTAATTATGAGAATTAATCAATTAAAATCTCAGCACCCACATCAGGTGCCTTCTAACTGCCTATAACTCATTTACAAGAGATCATATACTCTCCTGGAGTCTGAGAGTAACTGCACATATATTTCTACAAATACAAAGACACATGCACACATATATACATGCATAAATAAAACAAAATAATCCTTTAAAAGGATTATTAAATTTTTTAAAAAGAAAATTAATTAGAATGCAGAGCCATCTAAAATGTATGAATTGTTATATATTTGCTATTTAGAAAGTTAAAATAACATCAAAAAGGGAATCTTATGGAAGCAAAATGTGTTCTTACAGCAGCATAGCAAGACATCCTTGGATTCACCAGGAAGCGCCAGCTCAATAAACACCAGACTCTCTCAAAGAGACAGCAGAATGCAGTAGGAAATTATTAGATTCTTTCAGCTCATACTTTAAGGTTTTTTTGTGTTTGTTTCTAAAGAAGCATGAAGAAAAACAAGAGAAAACCACTAATAAAATACTGCCACCTGTATCCTTGCTTCTCAAAGTAATGTGTTTCATATTCAAAAATATAACTGCCAATCACACTTTGTGATATGAGTTATAAAACCTTGGCTTTGAGTAAAGTCTTCTGACCACGAGTTTAAGCCAGGCTGCCTAAGCAACTACATACCAGATGCTATTCCTTTTGTTTCTTTTTAATGTTTTAGATCTTCATTAAGTTCTTTAGAACGTCATGCATATATATGTATATTGAATAATTACATTACTGTCACTCTCACTTTTATCTTTATCCCTATCCCACCTCATCATCCAATACCCCTTTTACATGAGCTTGCAAGCGTCCATGATTTGCCCAAGAATGATAGCCCAGACATATAGCATAGAAACACAAAGAGAGTTTTATTCTGCAGAAATCCAGCATGCTGGCTTCTTCCATTACAAGATGGAGACTCACAGGTGAGCTCATAAGCCCGATTTAAAGCACATTCAGGAATTCTAGGGAGAAGATAGGTGATCTCTATCATTGGCTCTATCTCTAGGGACATTCCAGAACCACTGTTGGGAAAGTCTGGAAACTGTTGCTGACCCATTGTCCTTGCCTTAGGCTAGGTGGCAGAGCAGTTTCTGAGGCCTGGACTTGCCCCGTTCTGGAAACATGAGATTTAGGCCTAGTCTCCTGAACTGCCAATCTGAAGCCTGTCATGGAGTCAGCCTAGCCTGTCTCAAGCCCATACCTCATATTTATGTCTTTTTGTTGTTGTTTTGTGATGCACTGAGTTTAGCCAGAGCAATGTGTGATCATGTTTGTGGAACCATCCATTGGAATATGGTGGACTCATCAGAAAAAAAAAAATATCTGTCCTTCCTCCAGAATCCATATAAAGCAGCAGGAAAGGGTGGAGACGCCCTGCTTCTTCACTGATCTCCGGTAAGTATTTATAGGCTCAGTGTTGTGCAGGCCCAGGATCACAATCAATCACATTGCTCATTTCCCATCAAAAGATGACATCCCATAGCCTTTCTCCAAATCCTAGAGCTCTTCTTTCATTTTCCCTTCCTCAACTCTGCATGTATACCTGGAGCATCAGATTGGGTGCTATAAAATGTCATGATTAGGGTTGATCAGGAGATTGGCACTTCCTAGCACCTTAACCAGTTACTTGTCTCTGCATTAACCACTGTTCGTTGTGAAGAGGTTTCTGATCAAGACTGAACATCTGCTTATACTTATAAATGTGTATTTGGAAGACATATTGGGGATGTGTCAATTTAGCTAAACACTAGTAGACAGATCACAACATAATAGAACTTTGATCATGAATTTTGGCTTAACTTATAGTACGAATCATGAATTTCCACTTGTGAAATGGGCACTGAAATCAAACAAAGATTGGTCATCCTCATAACATTTGGGCCACTATTTTACCAGTAGGCACATTCTGTTTGGCAGGTTAGTGCTATAGTTTATAGGATTCTCAGATAGGTAAGAACACTGATGCTTTTTCTCCTTTGGCCTTTTGACTTGAAGCTTCCGGGATTACAGAAGCTGGCTAACAGGATGAAATCTTCCCGGCTGTCCTAAAAATCAGAGATCTGCTTACCTCTGACTTCTTAGTGCATGTATCTCCAAGCCCAGTATTTTACGTCTTTTTAAAGAAACTGGAGATTCAAAATTTTTAGTAACTAAGAAATATTAAATTTATTATTAAATTCTTAAAAAACATTCTCATTTCAAATATTTACATGTATTAGAAATCTATTTCTACCCATTAAAACTTTTATGCAATACAATTGAAAGAATTATCATCTTCCAATAGCTTCAAGGTATTTCCGTTTTCCAGGACCTGAGAGCGTATCAAAATAGTCAAGTGCTCAATTCCCTCATACAATATACGGTAAACTTTTCACATAATTAAATAATTCTTCGCTATAATTAAATAATCACTGGATTATCTAAAACACCTGATGCAGTATAAATCTTGTATATGCAGTTGCTTTTGTTGGTAGACAGTTTTATAAAGTTTTTCTGATCTGCAGTTAGTTGTGTGTGTAGGTGGGAAAACTGGCCAGCAAACATGAACTGAGGAGGCAGGAGCTATGAGCAGGTGATGTATGTGTAAAACACATGTAGTATAAGGGACTCGACAATCACAGAGTTTGATCTCTGAGAAGTACCGTGCACTTAATCCTTTCGAGACATAAAGGGACAGAGATCCAAGTCATTGGGTATCATCTTTTACAAAGTGTCACAAACATGCAGTTTAAGAAGAAAGAGCAACGCCATTAATGAAGAATCTGTGCCAGAAATAAGATGTAAGGAAACTGTGAAGTCCAGAGCCAAGGCCTTCTTTCAGTGCACTCATACACATTACTTGAAAAACAATATCAAAGAAAAACCAGAATATACAGTTTACTTTATAAAAGGAATCATGTATTTATACCTTTTAATTTCATCCAGATTATTCATTTAAATTATACAATAGTACGGCAATAGTATGGCTGTTACTATAGCTTCAACAGTGATAGTACAAACATAGCGTAAGCTCCTCTTTTTCTGACACACTTCAAAACATCCTTATAAAATCACTAGCTTTACTGTCATCTACCATTCCTTAGTTTTATTATAGGCTTGGATTTGTCACTTTGGGCTCACATTGTGCCTTTCATCTGGCCACCCTACTTGTGACCCTTCTCATCCACACACCATATTCAGATCTGTCTCCAGAGCCTGCTGATATCCATCCTTCACACGTCCCAGACTTCAGCTTTCAGTTGCAGCTAGCACTGCATCAATGCTGGTGGGCTGGCAGCACTCCAGAACTTTATTATGGGTAACCTTCTCTATCCTTTTGATCTTAAATGTGGCTTATAAGTGACAATGATGAATTGGCTTAAGGGGCCAGATGTGCTGTTTGTGGTAGAATTTCCTATGCTGTTTGTGGTAGAGATCCCTGTCCCAATAACAGAGAGGTGAGAATTCTATATATGGCATAATTGGACTTCAGCTGATTTGGAGATTGCTGCTAGGTTCACACCAGCCTTTGTTTCAGCTCAGTTATAATCTGAGATTGATAGGGACAATGAAGATGGTACGCTTCCCTTTCCTAAATGATCCACACTTTGTTTTCTTCCATTAGAATGGGGGCCTGAACCCAGGGCGTCATACATGGGAGGCAGCAGCCTGCCACTGAACTACAGCTCTGAATTCGGGTATCCTTAGGTTGATTTTGTGACAACTTCCTGTGTTATGCATTTAACATGCAGTGGTGTCTCTAGTCAGGTTTCAACAAGATTCCTTAGAACTAAGTGACTAAATATTACCTTATATCAAAAGTTCCACAAAGATTTGATAGTTCAATTGTTCTTTCATTTTTATAATAATAAAAACTTATTCTATAACTACAGAATAGGCATGAAATAAAGCTTTTTAGCACAGACATCATGATGAGTATATTGAAAAAAATATAATTTGAGTCTTTGATTTTAAAAATATGGCTATCACAAAATATGAAAGTATAAATTTTGTATGAGCCACACTTTTAAAATAAAAAAGAAAACTGAATTTGTAGTTTAGTGATAAAGCATTAACTGAGTTTTTAAAAGACATGCTTTGCTAAAAAGGCAATATTTAATATATTTCTATCCAAAATATTAGTCTAACATAAAATTGCACTAAGAAAGCATTTTCTATCTTTTTAATAATAAGTTATACTAAAAGACTGAAATAACAAGTAGTGTACTTATAGCATTATCACAATGTACACTAAGCATAATTCCATCCTCAACAGTTCCATGGGTCTCGCTGCTGCCTTACTGAATAATACAATTCTAAACAGATCTGCAGGCTAATGCATGGAAAGGTAGAAATTCAGGTTTCTGCTTGAATCCTTTACTTTACTTCTTAACATCATATCCACTCCAGGCTTCACTTTGCATGTAACATCTTAATACAGACTTTCTGGTTTAAATACTATTTTTATGAGTTAATACAGTTCTGAATCTTCTTGGGAATTCAACAAAAAATTGGGATCCTTACTCCCAAATTGGCCATTTGTTTAATGGCTATAGGTTAAATTGTAGCTTTTACTTTCTTTCTAAAACAAAAACAACAACTACTTATTTATCATGCAAACAGATGGCTCACTGAGCATAAGCACTTGTCACCTCACCTGTAGAGCTGAGCAATCACAGACACCTACACTGTGAAAAGAGAGAAGTGACTCCCATAAGTTGTCCTCCTCTGATCCAGGAAAGAAGGGTATTTATACACACACACACACACACACACACACACACACACACCATGGAGGGAGGGAGGGAGAGAGGGAAGGAGGGAGGGAGGGAAGGATGGAGGAAGGGAGGGAGGGAGAGATAAAAAAGTAAGGGTATTTAGGAGTTCTTAAGTCTATATCTAAGTATGGGACCTTATACAAATTAAGGTATTTATATGGATAACAATATTGTGGATCCTAATTAAATATGGTTTGTATCTCTATTTTTTAAAGTGGCTTTGACATCAAAGTGCAGGTAAGATCACATGATGACACAGGGGAAAGACAGTAGTCTACAGACCATCAGGAGGTCCCTGGAGCAGAGCCTTCTTTCAGAGAACCATCCTGGAAATACTTTGATTTTTAGATCCTGAGAACCATGAGAAAATGATTTTCTATTGCTTCAACAGCAGCATATTACAATATTTTAGGCATTGTGGCTAAACATATATGCAGATACATATATTATTTTATACATAATGACAAATAGAGATCTATCCTCTAAATACTCTCAGAATTAGAAATTATTAATTCTATTGGAGATATTAATAAAAGAGAATTTATGTAGTGTTTGTACAATGCATGCCTATTAATCATCAACTAGCATTTGTATTAAGTCAATTCAAGAATACTGCTATTATTATAATGGCAAAAGAACATATTAAACTGTCCACCAAATTCCTGAAGGTCTCCTTGTATTCTGAAGTTTAATATTCTCATGGTTATAAGCTATACTTTTAAAATTCATTATTTTGTGATCTTCTCCTATCCAGTACACATCTTAACACAGGAAACACAGTAACTCTCTCCTTGGAAAATATCTGTCTTCTTTACAGAATTCCTTCTTTTCATCTTTTTCCTCAGAAAGTTGAAACCATCAGAAATGGTGTTTTCTTTTTTTTTTTTCATTTTTTTATTGGATATTTTATTTACACTTCAGATGCCATCCCCTTTTTCCAATCCCCCCCCCTTTAGAAAATCCCTATCCCATGCCCCCTTTTCCTTTTTGCATTTATACACTTTTTTTAAAATGTTAATCAAAGGCTTTATAAGTTTGGTAATGCTCAATCAGAGGTGTAACCCACTACCCAACCTAGATATATTAACTATTGGTGGAGATACATGAACATCTGCCTCCCTGTCTACCCCCTCTCTTTCTCAACACCTAGCTTCTCCTCTCCTTCTTCTCCTCTCCTTACTCCTTCTCTTCCTCTCAGTACTCCTCCCACCTTAGCTCCTCCTACATATCACCCTTCCTGTTAAAATAAAACTTTTCTCTCCTGGGCGGTGGTGGCACATGCCTTTAATCCCAGCGCTTGGGAGGCAGAGGCAGGCGATTTCTGAGTTCGAGGCCAGCCTGGTCTACAGAGTGAGTTCCAGGACAGCCAGGGCTACACAGAGAAACCCTGTCTCGAAAAAGAAAAAGAAAAACAAAACAAAACAAAACCCAACAACAAAAAAAACCTAACCAAACAAAAAAACCTTTTCTCTCAAAATACAATTAGAGCATAATTATGCCAATTTGTACCAGTGAGGTACAAGATAGTCCTAATACCCAGTCCATCATTTTGTTGACTAACCAGAAACTCTGCCATCTCTTCTAACTAAAACACTTAGTTCTGAACCTGGCTTTTTCCTTGGCTTTAGAATGAATGTCAGCTGAAAACCATCCACTCAAATCTTTTCTCTCAAGGTAAATAGCCAGGATTGGCTATGAGGCTATAAGTTTTCAACCCCATCAGAAATCCAGGAAGGGAAAGCTGACAGCAGCCTGATAAGGCTGTCTCTTTAGAGGTCCCCCAGAGTCTGACATACCCAGAGGCAGATACTCACAGCTAACCATTAATCTGATCAAAGGTTCCCAATGGAGAAGTTAGAGAGTAAACTGAAGGAGCTGAAAGGGTTGGTGGCCCATGAGGAGAGCAACAATACCAACCAGCCAGAGCTCCCCAGGGTCTAAACCACCAGCCTAGAAGCACATATGGAGGGACACATGACTCCAGCTGTATATGTAGGGGAGGATGGCCTTGTTGGGCATAGGGGGGAGAGGAGAACTTTGGTCCCATGAAGGCTGAACACTGAGTGGGGGGGGGGATCTGAGGGTGGGGAGGGGGAGTGGGGGGGTAGGTGGGTGCACACCCTCATAGAAGCAGGAGGAGTGGGGATGGGGTAGGGGTTCCTGGGTGGTGGGGGGAATGCGGTAAGGGGATAAAATTTGAAATGTACATATTATATCCCATAAAAGAGGGGAAAAAAGCTGTTAGAACCAACATCCTTAATAAAATGTCAGCACTCTTAAAAACATTATCTTGATACTAAAATTTGTTTTGAGAATTGTATATTGCAGATTAATCAGCCTTGGTGTATCTACTCATCAAGCAAGCTGGGCAGACCTGCTCAAACCTCTGAGGTACTGGAATTCCATCTGGATGCAGTGAAGACACAGCATCAGAGGCTTATCAATTTACTCTTCCCCCCCCACTCCTCTTCTCATATCTCAACACCCATAATCAGCTTGAAGAAGCTAATCAAGAGTCAGTGCCCCTATTCCCTGGGCTTGGGGACTAAGGTGGTAAATGTTGGGCTGTCTTTCTAAGGAAAAGTAGTGGTTTTGTGGGAATAGAGAGGATTAGCTAGGATTTATTGCATAGCCATAACCTATTGGTAGAAATCTGTACAATTATTATCAAGATGAAGATATAATTTCTTAAATGGCACCAATTTACTTTGATTACAAATTTTAAAGTTTTCATTGGTACAAGCTTCTTATTGATATAAAAGTGAGATGAATATTGTTACTCTCATAGGCATTGGACCAGTATAACACATTTAGGAATACAAGGCTTAGACCCAGTCCTTCTTTAACTTTTTTTTAACAGATTTGAGATGGTTAGCCTGTGAGTTAAGGGACTACAGGAACAGTGTTTTCTTACATAGGGTTCTTGTAACACTAATACTTGTTGAAAACTGCCCTTAAAGTGTTATAGTATGTATGAGCTAGCAAAGTGAGCTAGCAAACAGGGAGATGGACTGGAAAGGTCATCTTCTGATCAAGACACAGGCATTGCAGTCAGGAACACTCAACACTGGTGGCTATCACACCCACAGTTGTGTGAAGATGAGCTTTCTCAACAGTCAGCATGGATACAGAGAGGTCTGCATGGCCTTGCTACACACTGCTCAACTATTTGCTATAGGCAGATTCCAGGGACAGAGAAACATTGCCTGGGCTCTAAAACTCCTCATGACCATCCCAAGATCTAATGCACAATTTTAATCCAATAGTTACACAGATGGCCTAGGTTAAATTAAATGTGTTACAAGACCAAAACAAAACCAATCCAAAAGCTAGGTTATAGAGGGGTGGGGTGGGACACTGACAGGGATGGGAGGGAGGTAAGAGGATGTGGGGAAAAAGGAATAAGAACATATCATGACATATCATAGAAGCCAACCTAAAAATAAAGAAAAATAGCCCCAACATAAAATTAAGTAGTGGTTATTATTTATTTAACAGAACAGGTCTTGAAGAAAATATTATCTGGGTGGTCTTCATCTGAGCTTCTAAGGAGACTGGCTGAATGACTAGGTCTTTATCACCCTAGAACTGCCCTTGGCTCAGAAAAAAACAATAACAAAACAAAACAGTGTGGTTGTCTAGTACTAAGTCACAGGTTAGAGTGTCAATAATCACTGAACATTCCAAGGCCCAGAAAAGAGAAACAAATAGAGCTCAGTTAACTTCTTGAATTTTGTTTGCTGACTCATGACTAAGATGTAATTAGCCCACCTCCATGTTTCTGATTCATGGTAAGTTTTCTACTATAAAATCAGACAAACAAACAAAGATAATACACGACAGACCAAAACAAAAGAACAAAACCTGCCAAAGGCAGGGCTGGAGAGATGCCTCGATGATGCAGTGGTTAAGAGCACTCTGCTGCTCAGGCAGCACCATGGTTGGTTCTCAGTGCCCACCCTACAGCTAACAAGACCTCAGCTTCTGTTGTAGAGAATGCATCTATGTTCTCTTTAGCCTCCATGGGCTCTTCCAAGCAAATATGAAATAAAGTTTTTAAAAAGAAAAACAGGTACTGTCAAACACATTTCGAAAGTGTTTGTGGGAAGTTTTCTTTATGAGCAGTGTGTAGCAGGTATATTTTCTCTACACCTTTCCCAGCACTTCATTTAAAATGCATTACTTGAAGTAGTACCAGATTGTGGTTTAGAGAAATGTAATGACCAAGACTGTTTGACAGCCTTTCATTCAGTTATCCAGCAATTAGTGAGTCCTTTATCTTCAGTGAAATACTCATTCAAATCTTTTCTCTACATTACTTTAGGTTACTCATTTTCTTCTCAGTTACAGGGCTCTTAATTCAAGAAACAAGTTTCTTGACAGGTTTATTACTTGTCATAACTTGCATTTACTTAATAGTTTCCTTTTGAGGTAAAAATTTGTCTGATAAAATATAAAACATTATTATCTGCTTGTATTTTGCTTTTGCTATTAAAGATAGGGGCTAAAAATTTCTTCTTTTAGGCCCATGATCCACTTAAGATTGTTTATCAGTTAATGTTAAGCAAATATTTAAGTTAATTTACTTTTCTAATAGTTGTCAAATGTTCAACTAAAATGGAAAAACAAAAAATAAACATCAAATTACCCATTCTCGTTATCTTGGTAGCATTGCTGAGGATCAGTTCACCAGAAACATAAACGTATGTTCACTGACAACTCTGTTTGAATCACTTAAAGCCATCTTATACTAAAACTACACTGTCTTGATTAATAGTTCTTAGGGTTTTTTTTGTGTGGGGGGGGAGGGGTTGGGTTTTTTGTTTTTGGTTATTTTACTTATTTACATTCCAAATGTTATGCCCATTCCAGGTCTCCCCTCCACAACCCCCTATCCCACCCCCCATTCCCTTTTCCTCTAAGAGGGTACTCTCTCAATGATCCATCCACTTCCCCCTCACACCTTCAGCATCCCCATCCTCTGAGGCATCAAGCCTCCATAGAACCAAGAGCCTCCCTCCCACTAATGCCAGAAATGTCATTCCTCTGCAACATAAGTATTAGGGGCCATGGGTCCCTCTATGTGTACTCTTTGGTTGGTAGTTTAGTCTCTGGGAGCATTGAGGGGGCCTGGTTATTTGATACTGTTGTTCTTCCTATTGGGTTGCAATCCCCTTCAGCTGCTTCAGTCCTTCTCCTAACTCTTCCATTAGTGTCTCCAAGCTCAGTCTGATGGTTGGCAGCGAGCATCTGCCTATGTATTTGTCAGGCCTCGCAGAGCCTCTCAGGAGACAGCTACACCAGGCTCCTGTCAGCTGTTGGCATACAAAATAGTGTCTTGGTTTGGTGACTGTATATGGCATGGATCCCGAAGTGGGGCCGTCTCTGGATGGCCTTTCCTTCAGTCTCTGCTCAACTCTTTGTTTCTGTATTTCCTTTAGAAAGGAGAAATTCTGGGTTAAAATTTTTTCAGATGGGTGCGTGGCCCCATCCCTCAACTGGGCTATGCCTCTCTACTGTAGGTTGTCTCTTCAGGTTCTATTTCCCCTTTGATGATTCTTGTTTTAAGGAATATTTTGATGATTTGATTTCAGTGTGAATTTTAAGATGAGCATGTCACTTTCTGCCAAAATACAAGCAGTGATTCTGTAAAGAATATGTTGAAACTAAAATCTGATATAACTGGCTGACTTTAACTTAACAAAATACAAATTTTCAATCTTTAAATTCAGGTGTTTTCCCATTTATTTAATGAGTCTTTTTTGATATTTTATGGTTTTTTGTACATGCATTGTGGAATGTTCGTTTGTTAGTCAACTCAATTCTCAGATATCATCATCATCATCATCACCATCAACATCGCTATTACTTGACAATGCTGGGATTGGATCTGGCCTCACACATGCTAAGACAATGCTTATCAGGAAGGATATATTCCCAGCCCTACTCTTCTTGGTGCTACTCTCCATACTCTCATTTCTTTTTGCTCATTGCCAATTTATAGAAAAGTGATTGAGTTTTGTGTATCAATATCATACCTTAACACCGGGTTCACTCATTGATTGGCTCTATTTTAATAGTTTCTTATCCAATAATATCAGATCAAAAAAAGTGATAGTTTTCATTCCTGACCTGTCTGGATGCATTTCACTTGTTCTCTCAAGCATTCATGCTGGCCAGAACTGGCTGACTACCTTGGTGACAGAGACAACAGACATCCTTTGCTTCCAGCTACTGAAGGATAGTGTTACTTTTCAATTCACCCCTACGTAGAAAAAAGATGTGACCCTCAGCCAAACTGCTTTCACCAGGCTGAGGACGCTCCTTTATATTCCTGGTTTGTTAAGTCTGTTTTGCATTAAATGTGTGGGAATTTCCAAGTGATACGTTTCTTTATATGTTATATTAGTGTATTAGCAATGTAAGGTAAATTTATGAAATTTAAGATAGAAATTTTGTCATCAGAAAGATAAAAATCAGTTGTTCTTGATGCATGTTTCTAGTTACGTATTAAAATACTTTCCTAGTAATTTAATTACAGTTTTTGTATCTATGGTCATGGTAGACATTATTCCCTAGTTTCTTCTATTATATTCTATAATTCTATATTTCCCAGCTGGTATTCTAGAATTAATGAATCCTGCATGCTGCTGAAGTATGGAATCTTTGTTTGATGCAGTTCTAACACACTTTTACCCTGTCATTGCCGTTTGCTGTATCTCTGTTTTGCGGCCACTCATAGTGTCATAATTACTTTATTGGACAACGTTTGTCAATGAAATCAAGGGAATAAGAAGTGTTTATACACCTAGTATTTTGATATATATTGATTCATATATTTTGTGCTTTCATGATTTAATTTTTTCTTGTAATTCTGATAAAGATTTGTGATTATTTTATCTTAGCCTGATGGATTTCTCTTAGTGTTCCTGATAAAGCAGGCTGCCAATGACTTTCTTAATCTAGAAGTACTATTTAATTTTAAAATTATCATACAGTGTCAGGTATAGTGATAGCATTTTCAAATAGTATGTTAGGGCGGATTCTCTCTACCCTGAGCCCTCAGTCTCTTTTCTGTCTTCTTGTCTTTTTTCTTTTGTACTCTTTCACAACACCTCTCTTGTTGTCTTCTTAAATATGTCACATACATACTAGAATTTAATTCAAAAATAAAGAATGAAATTTTGTAATGTACAAGAAAGTGGGTGGAGCTGGAAAGTATTACAAGCATGACTCAGAACAATAAGAACCATGTGTTTGCTTTTGTATAGGATCCCAGTGTGTGGTATACATATGTTTGTGTATAAGTGTGTGATGTATACATGCATGTGTATAAGTGGGTGTAAGTGTGTAGTATATATATATGTGTGTGTATATATGTGTGTGTGTGTGTATAAGTGGGTATAAGTGTGTGATATATATGTGTGTGTGTGTGTGTATGTGTGTGTGTGTGTGCATGTATAAGTGGGTGTGAGTATGTGGTATATATATGTGTGTGTGTATATACATATATGCATATATATAAGTGGGTGTAAGTGTGGGATAAGCTTAAGAAACTGAAAAGAAATGAAGGTTTACTTTTTTTATGTAGAAAGGCACTGAATATAAAATTTTAGTGGATATAAAATTACAAATGTCCATTTTTCTCTTTACTTTCGGGACTCTGTTAATGTCATTTTTTTTTTTTTCAGGTTTCTATCTGTCCAGTGCTTCAGAGAAGATAACAACACTGGAGGGCCTGGATAGGTAGCAGTGTTGGGGTGGGCAGCGGCAATCAGGATAATCTCCTCTCTGACAAGGCTGTCGGGCTGATTATATGTCTCAGTATGAATCTGTGGCCATCATTCTACTTATGGCTTAGGTTTCTGGATATTTACTAACGTTAAAAAGACTAAATGTGGGCGTGCTGTGGAGGAACGGCTGTTAGTGTTTAGCCGTGGGCAGCCAGAGGCTGGGGTGTCTTCTCGGTGAACCTCTGCTTCAGGAGGAGCCATGGTGTTCAGGGTCACTAGGAACACCAAAATTAACTCGGAAAATAATGCCAAGGTCAGTATGGCAGGCGCCAAGCGTGTGCCTTTGGCAATTGCTGCTGCCTCCAAACCCGGGCTGAGATCGAGAACTGCTCTTGGAAACATTGGTAATAAAGTCAGCAAACAGGCAAGAGTGCCTCTGAAAAAGGAAACGAAAATGTTAGGTGCTGGAAAAGTTACTGTTAAAGTCCTCCCAAAACCTGCGGAGGAAAAGGTGCCTGTGTGTGAGCCAGAGGCGGAACTTGCTGAGCCTGAGCCTGAACATGTTACAGAAGAGAAGCTTCCTCCTGAACCTATTTTGGTTGATAATCCCTCACCAAGCCCAATGGAAACATCTGGATGTGCACCTGCAGAAGAATATCTGTGTCAGGCTTTCCCTGACGTAATTCTTGCAATGAGTGATGTAGATGCAGATGATGGAGCTGATCCAAACCTCTGTAGTGAATATGTGAGAGATATCTATGCTTACCTCAGACACCTGGAGGAAGAGCAGTCAGTTAGACCAAAATACCTACTGAGTTGTGAAGTCACTGGAAACATGAGAGCCATCCTAATTGACTGGCTAATACAGGTTCAAATGAAATTTAAGCTGCTGCAGGAGACCATGTACATGACTGTGTCCATTATTGATCGGTTCATGCAGAACAGTTGTGTGCCCAAGAAGATGCTACAGCTGGTCGGTGTGACTGCCATGTTTATTGCAAGCAAATATGAGGAGATGTACCCTCCAGAAATAGGTGACTTTGCTTTTGTGACTAACAACACTTACACTAAGCACCAGATCAGACAGATGGAGATTGAAGCTTCTGAGAGTGCTAAACTTCAATCTGGGTCGCCCTCTGCCTCTGCACTTCCTCTGTAGAGCATCTAAAATTGGAGAGGTGAATATCGAGCAGCATACTTTGGCCAAATACCTCATGGAGCTCTCTGTGCTGGACTATGACATGGTGCATTTTGTTCCTTCTCACATGGCAGCTGGGGCTTTTTGCTTAGCACTGAAAATTCTTGACAACGGTGTATGGACACCAACTCTGCAGCACGCACTCCCTGTCCTACACGGAAGAATCCCTGCTTCCTGTTAAGCAGCACCTGGCTATAGTCATGGTGAACCGTGGCCTTACAAAGCATATGACTATCAAGAACAAGTATGCAACATCTAAACATGCTAAGATCAGCATGCTGGCACAGCTGAACTGTACGCTAGTTCAGAATTTGTGTAAGGCCATGGCAAAGGCATAACTCCAGTGGACTACTATACTACATCTGCAAATTCAGTTGGCACCATGTGCCACCTGTACATAGGATACTGTGTTTACATGCTCTTCAATAAAGGTTGTGACTTTTTATTTTGCATAGCTTAACTCATTTGAATATGATTGCTTCTGACTTTAAGATAACAAACACTGTCAAAGAATTTAGGAGTATATTAAGAACTGCTTCTAGTTTAACAGCTACCAACTAATGTATATATTTGTATCCTATATGTTTATATACTTCCTTCACTGTGTGTCCTTATATCATCATGCAAAGTCTTCTGTCTGGCTCTGGTTTAAACTCTGAGTCTACCAGCTAGTCCTTTGTTCCATTTTCTTAGAGGTGGTTGCCACCTTTAACCACTGTCTCTTGAGCTGCCAACTTCCAGATCTGAAACCAAGTATTTTTGTTATGTAAAATAGGATGTTCAAAATTAAAGGTGTCTTTTAAAAGAATGTGCCTCCAAATCTCAATACCAACAGATAAGGGTATATTCTTGTATATCCTGTGTAGATATAATTATGCATATATTGTTAAGGAGATATTTTTATATGGGTTCATTTTATCAACAGTATTCCTTTCAGCATTCCTTTCAGTGCCTATATTGATGCATTTCCTAGTGTGAACAAACTGTATGTAATATAGTCAATCATTCCCTTAGTGATATTCAAGTGCATTCTCTGGTTGCCCTCCATACAGTGTTTCCTAAATGCTCTTTGATGTCTTGCTTGGCTTCATGTATAGTAGCTTTCCCAGGGGGGTGTGCTTTCAATTCTGACAGCCAGATGAGTGTGGTTGGCACCATAATACCAAGATGCCACGTCCCTCTCCTGTCTTGTAACTCCAACTGGAAAAGAAATCCTGTCTCATTTGCTGTTTTAATTTATACATCCGATATCAAGTTGAATAAAATTGTATTGATGGCAAAAAAAAAAAAGACTAAATATCTTAGCTACCACTTGAAACATATTCATAGCTCCAATGTGCTTCTCTTCATAAATTTATATTTTTATCAGCGATCGAGGTTATCCTAAAGGCCTGCAAGATTCTGTTTACTCTTCTTTGATTTTTTTTTTTTTTTCTCATACGGTACAGACTCTGTTAATCAGCTGTCAAGGCCACTGCGACTTTTTCCATCCTGAATCACCTGTTCATCTACTCTCATGGATCTGTCATTTCTGCCACTGTACTCTGCAACTCCATAATTCCAATCTTGTACTTGTTAAATAGTAACTTCATCTTTTTGTTAAGAATGTTTTCATGTTAACATGTTATCATGCTCATTTTTAATTCTTTAAGCATGTTTTCTTAAAAAAATTTTTTTAAATTGTGCTTTGGAGTATTTTGTACTATATTCAACATCTGGTGTAAATCTGAAAGCTTCTATTGACCCCTTGCTCACGCTCCCTGACTGGGTATGGATCCTGGTTTCCGGTCTTTTGCATGTCTGGTTTTGTTGAAAACTCACTTATTCACTGCTGCCAACATCATTACTTCCAGCAAGAAATGCCACCAGATGTAAATCTCAACCTCTAGGAAGATCAATTGAGCCTTTCTGGTCCCATGCAAATTAGGTGCCAATCCTTCTGGCCTGGCAGATCCCATGAGATTCCCCACACTAAGTTCACAAAAGGGGCACAGAGGAAAAATGGCCGTCCTGGGTAAAGATGTTGCGGACGGCCAGGTCGTACCACATTTTACTAGCTTAGCCAGTAGAAGCAGTGTTTGTGATACTGCTCGCCCTTCACGGATGCTCTGAAATGTTTGTTTGTCTCATCAATTTTAGATTCATTGTTGTTGCTTTGAACAGAAAGGAGATGCCACCCTTTTTAAACTTTCTATACTCAGAGACATTTAAAAAACAATTTCTTTGTTTCCTCAGGAACACAAAAAAAATTGAAATAGTTATCTAGGAAGTCATCTACACATAACACAATCTTTCAGTACGGAAGCAGGAGCAGAAGCACTGTGAGGACCAAAAGGACAAGTCCAGACTCCAGGAGACTGTGCGGCCCACAAAGACAGGGAACCTGTGCCCAGGACGCCCACACAGAATGTCTTCCTACACAAGAATAATAAAACATAAAGAATAATACCAGTTGCCATGTCAAGGTTAACAGAGAGATCTTTCAGGGGGTGAGGGATAATTGTTCTCCCTTTCTCAGACTCTAGACGAAGAGCTACAGACAACTATTAAAGGCTAAGAGAGGGAAAACCAATCTTCCACATAGGGAGATGAACCCTTAATTGACAATATAAACTGGCCATCCCTAAAACAAATATAGGAAACAATAAATAAGCTCACCAGATTTTATTTATATAGTCACTCACATATATATTTATATATCATGAGACAACATGCCTATATGTATAACAACAGTAATTTTAAAAAGAGGCCTTGAATGTGGCTAGAGGGACTGTGAAAATATTGCAATTATAGTGCACATACATGAATTTAGAAAGATATTTTTAACAAATGAACTGAAAAAATAACCAAGCAGTCTTATTTGCTAAGTCTCATGATGGAGACAGTCTCTAGAGCAAATATCTACACATGGGAACTCTCTCGGAACTAACTATCCTCAATGCCCCCTGTTAATGGCTAATTATTAGGAATTTCCCAGTATTCTATATTTCAATTATATGTTACAAAGGTAGCTAATTTATGGTTTGAGTAGGCAATTTTAAAAGATATTTGTGTTCAAGAATAACTTACTGACCTTTTCTAGGACTCCACTCATGATGGACAAGAAGTGACTTGACCTAGAGGAACTACAATAAGAAGTCAGGGTTTCTGATACACAAGCTGATCCTGTAATAATGGGAACACATAACTCTCCACGATTGCTATGACAACCCAAACCGTCGCTTCACCATGGCGGTAGGTTTTCAGAAATTGAGTTTTTCATTAAGAATTCAAAATAAACATGTCTATGATGAAGATTCTGGGTAAGATTAAGAGCATATGTGTAGCAGAACTCAAAGAGGTTCTGAGTAATCTATCTGGCAGGACATGTTGCTCTCCCCTGTGTGAGAGGAGATTCACTGCTCAATGCAACAATTTGATACTTAGAAATTTTAGACTGTTCTATTTTTAAAAACAACTGTATCAGTATTCATCAACTGTGTGGCATGGTCATTCATTTATTTTCAAAAAGCCTATTCTATAACCACACTTCCTTTCAGGAAGCCTAGCAACTAAGTAGAAACCCAAATGACGGACAGTAATTACACAGGGACAGTTCTGTTTGTTAAGAAGCAGGAGTAATTAAGCTAACGTGGTAAATCTCGGGCAAATAATTATGCAAAGAAATAGACAGAAAGCTTCTTTATTTGTTGGTAATATCTGCTACTTTAATCTGCACTGAAAGGCAAAACATAGTAGGAAAGTATTTCTGTATTTGATCTTTTAGCAAGACTAATTCAAATATTCTGCAGTGATAAATAATGTCACTTCCCAGTAACAAAATGATGATTATTCAGATACATTAATTATTAAAGCTAAATATTCCTTCACATAATTCCTTATATCATGGGTAATTAGGAGTAATTACACATATGATTAAAATGTTTCATTAGAACTTTTTGTGATACCTAAAAACCTTTAACTGAAATTCTTATATTCATATATAATTAAATATATATTCATGTAACTCTTTACTATTATAGCATCAACACAGTTCTAAAATAATATTAAAAGAAATAATAATGAAAAACTGTTCATTGCATTATATTTGATATTCTGGCACTATTGCTTTGTGAGGTTCTATTATTAATGAAACTAAAGTATAGTGTTTTCTCATTTTGAATACAAAAAAATCAGTCTTCTGTAGAGAAGGGTATTTCACAGTACTTATAATCTATAACATTCTTCAGGTTCCTAGTGAAAAATAAAAACCACTTTGAAGCACTTTTCATAAAAAATTATGAAATACTATGAGACGTTAAAATTAGTTAGGAGCCACTGTTGGGAGCACTGGTTAGTCTCCTAGAGGATCCAGGTTTAGTTCCCAGCATCCATATGAAGACTCACAACTGTCTGTAAGCTCCAAGCCATCTCATGCCCTCTGCAGACTTGTATGCAGGTAAAACACCAATGCACATAAAATAAACATTAATTTAAAAAATAATTTAGATGAGAATGAGAGTGGCCTAGCTCTCTCTATAATCAAGGCTTCACTATAATTATATTAACTATTTCAGCTGTTGGAACCTTCATCTGAAACAGAGCTAAAATTCTACCAACCCTGGGGCCATAGGATGCAGTCATATTTTAGAAAGAAAGTCATTAATGTCGTTTTAAGATATCTCAAAACTCTGAGAATCAACATATTGTAAAAGCAAAACTTGCTACAGAAAAATATTAATTGTATTGTCCATAACATTTGATGATACTTGGAAATTCATTTAGCCAAAAAGCTGTACCATGAGCTTTATCTCCCCCCCCCCCCCACCATTTGGGAATAGTTAGGTGTATTATTAATGTACCATCCACAGACATAAGACTCAACAGCCCCCTGCCCCAACAAGGAAGCTGAAGAAACATTAACAAAAAGAGCTTTATGATCTGCTTATTTTATGCAATGCTGAGAACTGAAGTCTAGGTCGTGTACACACTGGGCACTCTACAGTGAGTTCTATCTCCAGGTTCTCAAGGTCTCATGTTATATAAGCATGACACAGCCTATGAAACTGGCCTATTTTTTAAGAACAAGTCTGTAATAGCCATAACAACAAAGGAAAATTTTAAACTTTGGGTAATAAAAGCAAGGAAATTATTTTTTTCACAATTACACACACATTTCTTTCAAACTTCAATATCCAGATCCTACTTCTGGATAAACGGATAAAAGTAAATACCTTTCAGGGTGTAGTAGTGGCACACACCTTTAATCCCAGCAGTAAGGGAGCAGAGACAAGAGGATTTCTGTGATTTTGAGGTCAGCCTGGTATACCTAGTGAGTTCCAGAATAGGCAGGCTTCAAAGAAATCTATGTCTCATGGAATAGATGATTAAATCAGTGAAAGACTGTCACCTCAGTGAACCTAAATCATCACAAAGGAACAGGACAATCATGTAAACAACTCATGAGGACTATGGGAATTTTAATAACTAATAACAAGAATCACATAATAAAATTACTAGTAAATTATACACTCAAACCCTTTCAGAACTGGGATTCTGAAAGACAGAGTAAAACTGGTAATCCTCACTGATTCTTGACCCCCTTGTTTGACTGTATGAAAGTAGGCACACCTGAAACAGGAAGAACATCAAAGCCACATGCTTACTTATATCACAAGCAACCAAGACGCTAGAAGAAGATCGGGAAGAAGAGGCAGCTCAGTCTCAAGCTCACAGTCATAGTACACACAGACGGCGGCAGGCAGCATGGATAAGCTGCATCACAGGCTAGAAGATGCATTGCAAAGACTGGTAATCTACAGTCACATTCCCTTAGCTAATGTGCAATGCTTCCTCTCAGACCTATGCATGCATTCAGGGTTGTGGTTCCAAATCAAGATTTGGTTTTATTAAGATCAAGTAATTAAAATATAAAAAAAGAACCAGAGGCTTATATGCCAAATATATGAGCGAGAATCACATCACTGACACATAAAATAAAGTAATAATAAGAAATAAACAGAGAAGAGAAATTTTGCCAAATTAAATAGCACAACTATACTCAAGATATGCTAAAAGTAGGCTTAACACATACAGGCCCCAATCTCATGTATACATATTTAATGTTATAATTCTGATCAATACCATTCATCCCTTATGTGTGCTAGTGAGATATGCTATTTAGATTGAAGAACAAAATCAAGGTCCACAGCACTTACTACAAAGTTTGAAAAGTTTAACAAGAATATAAAATTTTCTCTTTTATTTGTATTTTAATGACTATTAAAATAATTCTGAAACCACACACATATAACAAACAATCTCAGCAGGCTGTATTTTATAATTGTGCATACATATGCATACATGTGCATACACATGTAGTGGATACATGTATGCAAAAATAACTGGAAAAAAGTTGTCAATCTGGGAGTGAGGTTTATCATGGAAGAAGTTGGAGGGAGGAAACATGGGAAGATGTGGCGAGAGGAAAGGGAAGGGGTAATATGCAGGATTACATTTTAATTAGAGTATAAAAATTGTTTAAATAGGGAAAATGTAAAAGAAAATATTTCCTCTACATGATAAAAAATGTTCTCGATTGAAAGTGCATTTGCATGACTGTTTGATCTTTTAAATAAAATTTGATGTATCACTTAACCAGCTTAATAAGTCTCATTTAATCTTCACCACCACCATTGGTCATTTTTCTAGAGGTTTGTTCATTTATTTTCCATACTCTATGTCATCGTGGGACCTTCAGTGTCTTAGTTAAACCAATCTACCAGTTGGCCATTCACTTCCATAAGTACACAATGTATGTTTTTCTTCTAACTAAAATAGAAACACAACACTTGTCTGTTTTTACTTTTCCCTCCAGTTCTTACTCTGTCTTCTTTCCTTTTGAAATTTAGGTTTATGAAATGAAGTTTGTAGTCTCATCTCTGATTCCCTTAATTCCTGTTCTTTCTTATGCAGTCCATTTCACTGAAATGTAATATTGAGGTTCCCACAACTAGTCCAAGTGAGAGAATAATGTGTCTCTAAATTACTTAGTACATATAGAACTTACATATCCCTTCCCTAAAAGCTCAGGGATCACCGTGAAATAGGGGACCGCATGATTTTAAGAGCCATAGGTTGGGAAGGAGTCTTCCCAACAGTGTCCCAGCAACAGTGTCTTCTGGATGACAGGATGGACCACTGTCCTTATGAACTCACTGCAGCTGTGACTGCCTATACAAGCTCAGGCCAGCCAATACTCCAGTATGGAGAAGCCTACCTCCTAGCTAAGGAATGATTGACAATGGATTCTGGGTGGAGGCTCAGTATTGTTTAAGTATATGGCTCCTGGTAAGCTAGCCAGATGCAAGTGGATGGCACTACAGTATGGGTACAATAGGAACTGCAAATTGGACTTGGTGGTTTGATGAAAACTAAACAAACATTAGACATTAAGTCAGGGAAGGGGTGGTGAGTGGATCCAGAGGATGTAGGTCAAGGAGTAGGGGATAAATATTATCAAAAGACATATTGTACATATATATGAAATTCTCCAAAAATAAAAATATTGCATTATAAAATATACATCTTTTCTAAAAATGGTTTTATATGGGGTTTAGACAAAATGTTCTTAGTGTCGTATGAGCTCAGGGGTTCCCTAATTCTACTGCCCCCATATATTGCTACACACTTATACTGCCTCTATATGACTCTAGAAAATAACTCACAGGATTAAATACCTGCTAGGACTTGGTGCACAGGCTTGGATGTGGCACACAAATTATAAACCAGGATGCTTTTTCCTTCTTGTTTGTGTCTCTTTATGAAAGTTATTTATTTGAATAAATTGTTATATTCTGATCAGGGGTGCCCTTCCTCCATCTCTACCCAGCTCCTCCCTTTGACTCCATTCATTCAACTGTAGCTTTTATTCCCTCTTGTTAGTAACAAGCAGGCAAAGGAAAACAGTAAAACAACAACCACAAAGAGACAAAGACAATACACCACACACACTCATACAAAGACACACACAGACAAAGACACACACACAGACAAAGACACACACACACAAGCACAAATGAAACCAATAAAAACACAAACTCTAAAACCATCATGCAATCACAAAAGGCCATTCAGATTTTTACTGCCTGAAAAACGGTTACAACTCGACCCCTTTTGTCTTTGTCCCCATGACTGAAGAGTAGAAGCAGAGTCAGTCTCACCCTGCTCTACCTATAGTGCTAGCACCAGCTCCATGAGATCTCTGAGATGAAAGACAAGCAGTTCTGGGCTGGGGATACTTAATGTAAGATGCATCTGTTCATGCATTCTCATTTAACAGCCAAGGTACATCCCCAGTAAACGTGTGTGTGTGTGTGTGTGTGTGTGTGTGTACACACGTATGCTTGCTGCTTGCTTGTGTGCCTTGCTGTTACTAACTGCTACAGTCTACTATAAATTTTAATTTTAATGTAATGTTCTTAAAGTTTTAGGGTACAATTTTGATAAATTTTAAGGAAAAGCTTTTTTCATCCACGTTTTCAGTTTGGTTATATGACAGGGATAAGCCCACGTGACACATGAACCCTTAGTGAGTCCGGGCTCTCACCTGCAGCCTGCACAGGGGCTCCACTTTCTTCATCAGTGCTTCCTCCATAAAGCCCATCCTCGTCAGTTGTTTTGTCAGAACATGGAGTTTCCCTGGAAATAGTGAAAGGCAGGACTGGAAATCATCCATTTATTCTGGCTAACAATCTAATTTACCAGTAAGAAAATATAGAAAAACATTCCTAGAAAAAAAGTTCTGCTTAGACAGACATAGAGTGATTTAGATGAAATCAACTGACTAAGTCCCTTAAAAGAAAGAGGTTTTATCTTAGTAAACTGCATGGTGGTTAATGTTTACTATTACTCAACTAGTTTATCAGGTTGTATTTGTCTATTTAAATGCTATTCCCTCTAGTTATCTTGGTGGGTCAGTGCTCAGCATTGTAACGATTTGCAGGCAGTTCTACATTTCATTAAATTGTCCCCAAAAGAGCAAGTAGCGCTCTGTGCCAGACTTAGAAAAAGTTAAAATTAAATGATACTATCTTTATATTATGTTATGCAAAAACCTATGCTTCATATCATATCCAAGGCAACAGAATTTAATCTGTATGAGCCAATGATTAAAAACAATTGAAATTACTCAAACCTATACTAGCCACTTGTAACCTATAATTTTCTTACCTTAGGAATCAACTGTATACACATTTTCAGAAAGGGTAAAACAACAACAACTTGACAATAGGATAAAATAACATACTTTCATCAGACAACATAAATGTACCACAGGATTTAGCATTCACTAGCTGGATCTAAAGTTAACATTGCTTAGATGTAAAGATTACAGATGTGCAAACAACTTGCAGCCTTGGAGGATGCAAAAGGTTTTGTTATCCGATATATTTCTTACTTCATAATGTCTAAAAATTGAATAATCAATTAAATAAATAAATGGCTATGAATTAAATAAATAAGTTTGGTACGCTACGATTGTATGTTGTACTTGAAAGTAAATCATGGGATGACATGGAAAAATTGTGTGGAGAATGTACTCATCCAAGCTGGAATGGCTACACCCACTACAAAAATAAATGTACATTGCTAAAAGTTGACAAGTAATGTTGCAAGTCTGTAAAGACATTCTACTGAGATTTACCCTTCTCCTATCCAACAGCAAAAGGATGCTACCTTTCAGGTTTCGTACTCTCCTCCAGCTGCTGGACTTCATTTAACAACTTATGCAAGCTTCGGATCTTTGTTTTCTTCTCATTCAGCACCAAGATAAATCTTTGATACAAATCGGCCTCCAAGGCTTCTTTGGCACTCACACATTTCTCAAATCTAAACATATAAAGAAGTGAACAAATTGCAAGTCATATAAATTTTTATCATTAATATTATTCAATTTCATCCTTATGATTTCAAGAAAACTTTTGAAGCCAAATGTAACTAAGGTCATTTTTATTTAAGTATAGTGTGGACAAGTTAGAAAATACTATGTATTAATAATTGTAACTTATTTTCTAAAACAAACAATAATTGAAATATATGGAAATAAAGTTCTATAACCTAAATTCTCAAATACAATAATTCATATGTACTTCATTTATAAAAGTTCATGAACCATTTATGTTACATATTATATTGCATCATGTACAAATATACATTAATATTATTATTACAACAGCCATGAGGATATATCAAAGCAATACACTTAATTTGTTGTCAGTCTTCAGACTATGACTTGTTCCACAAGAACATAATTAATTAATTTGTGTCTTTACAGCCCACCACATGCACACACCCAAACATAAATAAAAAATGTATGTAATGAATTGAATTATGTCATCTGATATTTCCAAGAAGATAATAAAGAAATGATGAAAAAAAAAGTATATATCTTTAGCCTTAGAGATATATAAAATCTCTAGTATTCATCCTAGAATGTTAGAATGCTCAAAGGAATTTCATTTGCTTTAATATCCTAACAGACAGGATAATAGAATGCCAGCTAACAGAAGTTGTATACACCTGCTGTGTATATGCCATGAATAAACTACTATTCTACAAATTTAAAAACAATTATTTCATTGAAAATTTACTTTTAAATATAGTCAAGTTCTGCCTAATTTTACCTTTACCATTATGCTTATTCTATATGTTCCTAAATGTACTTTATATGTGTCCCATGTGGATCCTAGTAATTAAATATGTAAATATATATATACACACACACACATATGGTGAGATAATTAGAAATGAAACTGTCAAAATGTGATACTTTTCATATAGGCCCTTAATGTGTCCTACAACTCATCTATTTTAAAAATACAGAGACTTCATTCGAGGATAAAAAGGACTATCTAACAATGCAATTCTGGAACCAATTAGTGCACATTCTTTTAGTGGCATTCCACGAGACCACAAAACATGTGTGTTCTACCAAGTGCTTTATGCTCAGTGCCTAGCAGTGATGTTCAGTACACATTCATGACATAAACGAATAAAGTGAGCTCATAATCACAGTTTTTCATTTGCTGATTTAATCTGCATCTCCAAGAATACCTTTCATTTTCAACACAATACCTCACAGTTCCTCTGAGCCTATTTTCCAAGATGGCAACCACTTAGCACTAGGTTAGTTTGAGAGTAACGTGACACATAGTTTGAAGTCCTCCTCCTTGGAGATGCATTTTTTTTCCTAGTGGCCTTTTCAAGTGTGTGAGATTGGTCCTACAAGCCGGGAGACTGATCTGAGTTCTTCAACAGCACAATGTCCATTCTAGGGGCTGAAGACTTCCTAAAGAACATGGGATGGAATTCATATCCCTTTAGCCACTTCACACCGGCAAAAGGAGCTTGGTGGATTTGTTTTTCCTCATTAGCTACAAGATACACCATGGTCTGAGGTACCTCCTAAGGTTGTCTGCTTCCCTTCAGTCCTTCCTATGTCAAGATACTGCCAATATATATGATTTATGTTATATGCAGGGTATATTTCTATATTTGTAATTTCAGATGTAAACTGTCAGATTAACATTATCTTACTTTCATATAATATTTTCTGACATAATAACATAAGAAATTTAAATATGAGAACATATATATATATACATATATATATATATGTATATATATATACCTAAACTATCTCAGTATATAATAAAGATTATTTAAACACATACAGATGTGTTTAATACAAACATACTCCATGCATATCACAATTTCCTACAGAAAAAATCAGAAATAGCAACAAATTTAGAATCTATTAGATTTAACTACATATTTAATTTTTATATAAAGCATTCCTGAAATTTTTGACTGAAGGATTATGCACACATATTAACTGTCAAGAACTACCAAGATAATCTCCATAACCTTATGAAAAGTACAACATGTATAACACATTAAATTTTAATAACTATCAAACTAAAATTTCATATAATTTTCATAAAGTAGTACTAGTCTGAATACCCATACCACAACTGTACTGAGAGGTAGCAGCATTGTTGTTATGGGGAAAAAGTTACACAACATCTAGATTACCCTTCCCTGCTTTTATGGCTTTATTGTAACAAACTGGTCACAAGACAGTAACACTTCCCAGAAAAAGGCGAGCTGTAATGGCATAAGGTATTATTATAAACACTGAGAGAACACAAATTTACTCTCAGTTATCTCCTCAACAAACTCAGAGAATATTGGCCATTTATCTAGAATTTAGTAACACATCTTCCACGGCATTAATGTGACTATATCATATTTATTGCTTGTCTCCTGACAATTGTCTATCTGAAAACCTGGGCAAGAAGCATTGGTCCAGGAGAGACATGGGAGTCATTACTAAGTTTGTAGTAGTAAAACTCACCCGCAGACCACTGAAGCAGATTATAAATAGTCCAAGGGTCTTCCCTAAAGCCAGGCTCAAACTAGATTACACAGAAGTAGCAGCAAGGAGGAAAGATATAACGACATTTGTCTTTTCAAAATTAACGATGCTATAGAGCAGTAATAATGCTAAAATTCATCATTTATTAGGAACTTAGGAAGATAGACCAAAGCTAGTTATTTTTAAAAATGATAAATAATAAATAAATAAATAAATAAAAATAATGATTCAATAGAATAAAATATTTCTGAGTACAAAGTGGCCAAAGGGGATAAAAGCTAAAACAAAACAAGAGAAGTTCACACAAAAGTAATATCCCAAATAAAATAACAGATTCACAGTCCAGAGTAAATAAGAGGCATCTGCGTGTGGGCATATGTTATAAGAACAATATAGTAATTAACAGTGAGTTCTGGTGCAAGTTGCACCAGGTCAAGGCTGAATAACACAAGAAAGTCTGAATAGCACAGAGTGGCTCAAGATGGCTGAGAGGAGCTGGAGTAGAAGCTGAGAGAGGAGATGGAATAAGGCCCCAGGCCAGGAAGAGGATGGCCACAGCTGTCCTTTATGCTTTCTGAAGACAAGGTTTCTGTAACTGTTCTTAAACATCTAATGGGCTGCCATGGAGACACAAAAATATCCCCTAAGGTCTTTAAAAATCAGACTGAATTCATCTGCAGATAATGTGATTCCACCTTGAAGACACAAAGACAAAGAGAAAGAGCTTTCAAGGCCTGCTAATTCAGTGAAAGCAGTTCAATGAAGACTGCCTCCTATTATGGGTTTAATAACTATAACTCAGAATAAAGCCAGAGAATTTCTAAACTGAGGTTTGACTAAAAACAAAAGAGCTATTCAGTAACACAGAAGTTGAGACTGATTGTTTGAAATGAAGTAGGAAATCCAATAAATAAATGCATATAATAACCTCAGAATTCACAAATTTCTAATGTTTTCCTTTTATGTGTTTAAAGTATGAAAAACAAACACTCTAATGAAAAAAGGGAGCAAAAACACAATTATTGAGCAATAATTAAATAGTAATAGCAAGACAATGCTAAGGCTTGTGCATTAAAATTCACAATTTCTGTTCATCTGTAATCCCTTGCTCCTAACTCAAGCCTTGTTTATTCCTGTCATCCTAAAGGGGAAGAGATTTTTATTCAGTTCTGATCACAACATTGATGCACATTTCAATTAAAAATATATGCACAATTCAAGATATATTCTATTACCATTTAATTTTTTCTTTAAAATGTAAAAATACATATATTTTGAAAACAATGGGTAATATTTTGGTAGTATACATATCTCCTGAAATAGAACTTAAATCTTTTAAGGATTAATAAGAATACAGTTACATTATTATTTTAGGGATTAATAAGGATACAGTTACATTATTATTTTAGGGATTAATAAGAATACAGTTACATTATTGGGTTAGCTCACTTTATTTTCTACTCAATGTTCAAAACACTTCAGAATTTCCTACCTGAAGAAATGTTTACAGTTCTGTTTGAGTCCCTCTTTCAAACGCCCCTTTCCTTTTATATGGAGTATGGACATGGTGTGAGAAGAAATGATTGAATCATTGTCCGTGGACACCATCACAATCATCAGCTACGTTATAAATGGACTATGACAGGGACTCATAACAGGTCCCTATTTCTACAATTCTCTACTGTCAATGTCCCCAGTTTCTGAATGTAGCACAAGTGTTCTATTTCTAATCTCCTGAAAGTCAAGTCTTAGGCAATACGGCTGCCACGGGGAAGCCAGTGAGGTGAGTGCTCTGTTTACTCTCTTAGGTTCTGAGCTGGCAAGAAGAGAACAGTGCAGATAGGCTGCTACAACAAGCCCACAATGCACTGGGAGATCCTCAAAGTGTTCTGTTTCCTCAAAAGGAGCAAAAGCAAACTGAGAAAATAGATAGTCACTAATCTCATGTCATGTACATCAACAACAGTCTAAAATTCCCCAAAACATTCCTTCTTCCCAATACGTAGCTTCACTCCAATGGCAACACATGGTTTTGTGACATAGAAGATGCCTGTAGCAGCAAAGACATTAGAAAATATAGCTGGAGCAATCATAGAAGACAGTTGACAGGAAATGTCTTGACACTGTCAGGCAAAGGGCCCTTCTGGATAGTTGAGAAAGCAAATCAAGCACCTGTATGCCACACAGTTTCAGCGGCTCTCACAGTTTCCCTGCACAGAACTATGTGCGGCTCTCACAGTTTCCCTGCACAGAACTATGTGCGGCTCTCACAGTTTCCCTGCATAGAACTATGTGCAGCTCTCACAGTTTCCCTGCACAGAATGTGGCTCACTCACAGTTTCCCTGCACAGAACTATGTGAAGCTAACTCATGGTTTCCCTGCACAGGATGCCTTCTCCAGGCTCATCTTCATTCCCAACTGCCTGCTGCTGAAGGGATGGAGCTGAATGCTGGGAGACAATACTTCCTTCAGCCACTGGCAGACATTTTAAAGCAACTGCTTCAAGTACAGAGTACCCTGTCTGCACTCTCTGTGGGCAATTTACATATCAAATTTCCTATCAATAAAGGATATTTTGTGTTTTAAATATAAAAATACTGTGGCTTATCAAAACCACAGTTCATCTGCTTTAATATGATTAATTTCATATATAAAATAGAAAAAAATCTGACTATAGATATCATTCCAAATAATACTTTACAGCACAGATTTTTGATACTGATTTATTGAAAAAAAAGTTTAAGAGAAGAACTAACTGATTTTTTTATATAACTGCCTAAATAAATTGACATTTGATTCATTTATACATTTAGTATATATACATGAATATAAAAATAATTTAAAGCTAAATAAGAAAAACACAAGTATTCCCTTAATATTAGGTATGAAAGTCAAAGATACCTGGGTATTAGTTATCGAATTTTATGTACATTACCTAATTCATTTTTATTAGTTATTAAGGGGCTTCTTTTATCTACTCTCATCTTCATATACACATATAAATAACCATCAAATTATTTAATTGTACTTCTCCAAGGAGTTCTAAATGTCCATATAGAGTAATCACAACAGTTGCCCTAAAAATTCACATGTACCTTTAAATAGAAAGCATGATCTTATGCCTTTACCTTAAAAGAAAGGTTTGTAAAAATTTACTATAGGGCACAATTTGTAACATAATTATATATGAAGTACATAATTACTCAAAATACCATTATACATACAAACATAGACATACCATGTTTGCTTCTGTGGGAATATAAGTGTTGATGATAAAGTTCAAATAACTTTTGTGTAACAGAATAATGTGAATTATTTACCAGGTGAGAGTACATTATGATTTACATGAAAAAGTAATAATTGAAAAGAAATGTATCATTCTTATTTATCATTAAAAAAGAAAGAGGCAAATGCCAGAGAATGAAAGACTTTTCAACGTCTTATTCAGTAGCCACAATTACTTCATCTTTTAAAAATGATTGTAGCATGAATTTTCAGTCACGGAAAATGTTGCCAGTAGAGCCAAAACACACACCATTTGAAGTAGTCATTATTCACTGATTCCAAACAAAAAGCCCACTGTGCTTATTTACATTTCACATCCCCTTTTGTTAATTATTACTCCTATAAATTAAGCTAAAGTATCCTTCCCTTATAAATACCCCTATTCTTTGCAAGTGCTGGGGACTATGCCGGGTTGTGTGTATGCTAAGCACACACTCTCTCACTAGGCAAAATACTCAAACTAATGTTTTTATTAATAATGTAATAACTGGCTATGATATTCAACCCCCAGTCATTTCTTACTTTCCTGTTTGTTGGCTCTATCAAACAACAAGAGAGCTAAAATGCTTAAAGCCCTCCTACAGTACAAAACCGCCACTAATAACATGGTTGAATAAATCAAGTAAAGGAATAATTGGGAGGGACTTGATCAAATGCCTGTTCTACATATGTTGTGACTTTATATACCATTAACTGACATCTCTGGGAATGAAAGAGGTCAGTGTTTCTCGGACGCAAACTCACAGTGTACATACCGGCCTTGAACATCGGTCCAATCTCTCAGGAGCCTTTCATTTTCTTTCTGCAGGTGCTCGTTTTTGGCTTGTTTTTCTGCAATGGTGTCCAGGCAGTAACAAAGGAGTTCTCTAATTACTTCAGCTGGGTTCATAACTTTTTCTAGGTTGAAGGAAGCAAGTCTAAACTAAAAATATAAAAAGACAAAAAAAGAAAAGGAAAAGATGAAGAAAGAATGGAAAACGTTCAGATTGGAAATAGTGTTGAGATTTAATAATACAGTTTCAACATACTTTCTTCTGAGGGGAGAATGTATAAGACTGAAACTACTTACCATGTACAATATAGCCAAGATAAAGCTGGACTAACCCCTAGATTCCTATTGCATTTCTCATGTGAATCAACACATAGGCTAAAAATATCATCTCTTACTTCCTATTAGAAAACAATATACCTGGTCTTCGGTATGCTACACATGGGTTTACAAAAACCTAAATATAATTACTCCACTCAGAGTAAGGAAACATGGTACACATGAGAACTTTTAACTCATGTATTATTAAGATGAATGGAAGTATCATACTATAATCATTAGAATAATTCTTATATAAGCTACTGGTAAAGAAATATCCAATATTCTAAATAGTTAAGACTTAAATAGTTAAATTTCCAATTGATAATAGTTAAAAGAAAAGTAGAGTTTTAAGAAACTGACAATCTGTGAAAACTACGATTTTATTATGTAAGGACTATGATTTGCTAACAATAATAACACCAAATGACAACTTGAATACATTTGCAAGACGTGATAATCTTAAAATAATAGTAAAAGGGAACTTCAAAATGAAGGATTAAAATGCATGTATTTGTTATAGAACTCAAATAAGCATACACACTAGTCTATCTATCTATCTATCTATCTATCTATCTATCTATCTATCTATCTATCTATCCATCTATCTATCTATCATCTATCTATCTATCATCTATCTATCTATCTATCATCTATCTATCATCTATCTATCTATCTATCTATCTATCTATCATCTATCATCTATCTATGTATCCATCCATCCAAAGAAATTCATGCCATATCCACCAAGAGTCACTTGTTTGGGGTTTATTTTCAATTTTTGCTTCTAGATCACTACTTTCTAGTATATTGTGTATTTAAGAAAAATATTTCCAAAATATTTCACTTCTCAGGTTGAAAATTTTGAGACAAAAACCAGTTACTCAATTTATAGAACAAACAAACAAATGAAACCCAGCTATCCAAAATCTATAACCTATGTGGCAATTGACTAGTAATTTTTGTAACTTCCTTTAATGTAATATTACTTAGCTATAAAACACCAAAAAGTAAATGCCTGTATATAAGTGTGTTCATTTGGAACATATGGGTAGAAAATAGTTTAACATCATAGAGACTACAATAAAAGGCTTAAAATATGAATTGTAGATGCTGAGAAACATTTATCCTTATTTAATATATAAAAAATATGAATATTGTTACTGTTGCTTTTAACAGTCAACTTGGCACAATCAACAAGCACTTGGGAAGAGTGTTGTGGGACTGTGAACAGATAGCGTGGTTCCTGGTCAAGCACAGGCCTCCAACCCTGGACCCTAATGGGACAATGGTAGGCAATGATCCCAGACTCCAGGTTCCACACACACACACACACACACACACACACACACACACACACACACACACACACGGCCAAAGACCTCCATTGATTTTCCCCTACAGCCCCTCCCAAAGAGAGGTTTGTGTCACCTAACACAGGTAGAGGGCATGACTATAGGCCTCAGGGCCCCAAGAGATTTACATATTAATGAGATACCTAAAGGGCAGAGGACATAGCCAATTAAGCATTCTTCCCCAGACCCTCCTCCCTCCCTATTTAACTCAGGTCTGCCCTGAGAAACAGGGGTGGGGGGTGGGGGGGTATTCAGTTCATCCACTTTCTGCCATGACAATAAACCTTTTAAAACCATAGACTTCCTCTTGTCTTTGGGGCCCTACCTTAGGGAACCTTGGGGAAGGCCTTTGACTACCCAGCTGCTGCTTAATCTCCAGCAAGAAGACTTCTCTAGGTTTCAGCCATGGAGCCCAGTCAACTCAAGCAAGCTATCAAAGCTAGCGATCCAGGCAAGCCAGTGCAGTAACCAAGAGTTTCCTACCCCTCAGAGCACCACCAGAGCTCTCCCTCTCCAGGCCCAGTTCATATGCCCACTGTCTCAATAGCATCTGAGAGCCCAAGGACAGAGACCACAAGTCTCCAGTCAGCTACCCAGGGCCGGAGACTCTCCCACTCAGGAGCTCTGCTCCTGCGTGACTTCAGGCTGAGACCTCTCCAGGCCCTGGCAGAGCCCCATGATTTCTCAAAACCCAGCATCCGCCCAGCACCTCATGGAGGGAACTCAGTCAAATTCCAGCGCTTCTGCCTCCCTGAGCCTTGACAGACACTCAGAAACCACAACACAGCCGAACAGGACCCATGCCCACGTGTGACCCACAGCCCCCCAGAGTCTCTCACTAATACAGATCAGATTAGCCTGAGGATATATCTAAGGAGATAACCATGATTAAGTTAACTGAGGTGACAAAAGTCATCCACTGAATAAGGACTCTTCAATAGTAAAACCAAGGATAAAGAGAGCCCAACCCAGCATGCATGCAGGGTATTTTGTCATAGCAACAGGAAATGAAAATAAAACAAATATTTATAGTCATTTAGATTACAAACACATTTTAGAGGATTAACTATTACGTTTCTAACCATAAAATATGTGTTTTTAAGCTGAAACTGGTCATAATAGTCACTTAATTGTTTATTTTATCTCAACTTTTATTGGCTCTTAAAGTAAAAAAATGTATTAGAGAAACACAATTTCCTTTGTTTCAATGAGTATACCCATTTGAACAGAACTCATATCTTAGATTAAACTAAGTAATTTAAGGAATATTTAACAAAAACATAGTTGAATAGTTTATTTATTTTAAACTTTTAATTGAAGATCAAGAGCATTGGAAATTCTCATGAAATGAAAGATAAGTCCATGTAACAAAGATAAAAGATCAATTAAATTTTAATGACGTGAGGAGTATATAAAACGGACATAAGTTATGTTTAATGAAAGTCACAAATTTAAAACACAAACATTTTTAAGGAGCAATGATTTACTTTGGTTCACAATTTCAGAGGTTTGTTTGACTCCATTGCTTCCTGGTCTGTGACTCCACAGCTTCCTGGTCTACAGTAAAGCAGATACTCATGGTGGAGAGTATGGATGGAGTATTGCTGCTCCCCTCAGAATGGACACAAGCAGAGAGCCTGAGACAGGTTACATCTTCTAGGGTATGCTTGCCAGTTACCTACCTCCTCCTATCAGGCACCTCCTACTCTCTGCCACTGACCAACAATGCCACTATATCATAAACACATAAGGTCACTAATCTGGATTAAACCAGAGCCCACAGAATGGATCATTTTCAGAAAGTATTATAGCTAACAAGCAAACCATTCTGTGACTTGTATTTCCTACTCAAACTATAGCTATATATAATATATACATATGCATATACATAGTCATCAGTATAGGTTCATACCTATAATGCAAGTACATGGAAGGCTGAGGCCAAGAAACTCTTGAATTTCTATGATTTCAAGAATATTGTGAGCTACAGAGTAAATTCAGGTCTATGTCGACTAAAAATAAGACACTGTTTCAAGCAAACAATTATTTTAATTTCCTTAGTTAACTTTGCCATTGCTTATTTCTGAATCATACTATCCTACAAAGAATACAACACTATTAGAAGATTTGTAAGAATAAACATGAGTGCAATTATCTCTTCATTTTTATTATGATGGCAACGTCAAAACGATTTTATGCTATATGACAAATGTAAAATTCTCTACTTTAGAAAGCCCATTTGTAATGAAGTCCTTCTGGTGTGGGTATATTTCAGTAGCAATTCAAGAATACCACCAAAGGTTCTCATTATTTATAATTGTCTATAAAGAAAGAGGAACTTAATAACACAGCGCGCACACACACACACACACACACACACACACACACACACACACACACCCTGTGAGCACAGGATGTGAGTACTCACTTTCATTACTCAGAATTTGATATACTTTTTGAACAAGGTTGATTACTTTAGCACAGTAGCCTTCCAGAGTGACAGACAATACCAGAGGGAAAAATTCCTAGGAATGCAATCACTGCTTCTGGTGCACAGTTGTTATTTCTCACTGAAACTGTGAAAAAGCAAACACGGAGCAAAAGTTATACAATATATCAAAATACCAATCTATGAGTATTTCAAGAGTATAACTTTGCAGTGCATAATATAAAATGCCAAAGACCATTTTTCTCTGAAATCAACTAGTTTACTCTATTAAAGAACAATTTTTCAGGGTAGTAAACATATTTTCTAGAAAAAAATATACAGTATAAAACACACACACACACATACACACACACACACACACATATTCACTATAAAAATTTGTCTCCTCCATATTTGAAACTGTAACACACTTCCACCAACTGTGGGACTGTCAGGATTGAACTACTTTTACTTGATAGACACACATAAATATCAAAAGCCATTGTACAGACATTACAAACTTTTCAGAAAGAAATATTTACATTGTAATTACCTCAGGGCAGTCTAAAAACTAGTACTGTTAATTGTGGCATGTACTATTTCACCTAGAGACAGAGGAATGAAAAATAAATGACCATGTTGGCAAACAGACATTTCAACAAACATATTACTTTTGAGAAGGTTGGGAAAAAATATAGAGCATAATAAATAGTGACTATCTATTTAATGATATTGTCTTGCCAAAAACATATTTTTAAAGGCTGGCTCATAGATGCTCCAGTTTTGGTGATGCTAAATTGCAGTTAACTAGCTCTCCTGCTGTAATTATAAACTTTGGGCTTAAGTAAAAACTAAAAACAACACATAACTAAAACCAGCCAAGCCCTTGTTTCCAGTGCTGGGCAAGGAAAGAAATACAAACTGAACGGTATTCCAAGAAGGTGACATCCATGTTTATATGGCTTTTGCCATGAGGCCCAGTCCAGTCCACAGAGAGAATGCTAGACCTCAAGTTGAAATATCACTTCCTGGCTGCAAGAGCCAAGACATGGAGTGTATAGTCACACAGCAACAGTCATTGCCAGAGAAACAGAGACATACAAGTACACAAACAATAGGAGAGGGAAATGAGGCAGAATTTACTGAGGCAGGGCTGTAAGGACTTCACAGGATTAAATAGTGTATCGTTATAGATGGGCATAAGGGAAACTCAAGGGACCTCAATGTACCTGGGAGTTCCTACAGAGGGTTTAAACTTCACATAATGCAGTCATCCAGAAGGAAACAAAATAGAGGCTATGGAATTTTAAAGGTAATTATAAGAACAAGTTAGGATTATTTCAAATTTCAATAATGAAGGACCAGCACATTCAGTGGCAAGGGCGTTTGCTCACAAAATATACATTTCAACTATGTCTTCAAATGGGGACAAGGACAAGGTAGCCAACTAAAGGGCTCCTCTTTTAAGGGCATGAACTCCATTCATGAAGACATAATTTAGGCCTGATTTAATACTATCACATCAGCGATCAAAAACTAACATGAAATTTTAACAAAATAAATCCATTTAGATCACTTCAATATAAAATAAAAAAAATGGAATTCAGTACAAAAGAAAAAATAAATGAATCTTCAAAATGATGGTTAGTTTTTATATATAAACTAAATTCTTTTTTCAAGTACCTTCAGTTTCCTGTACTGTTTTACAATGATAACTTTCAGTGGCCGTTTAATAATTCAGCTCTAGGCTTCTTTGGGTGTTAGATCATTTGGTCATTTGCATATTCTTTAAAAAATCATGACATGAAAACACGTGAAGAATTTAACATAGTGGGGTTTTTTTTTAGAAGTAAATATGAGTTCATTTTCACTGAGGGGGTAAAAACTGTTGGCTCTTGTTCCATGTTTGTTAGGAGAAAGAAGTTGCATCTGCCATTTCATATTGAATTCAGTGTGCACAGGAGGACATTGTGTGTAGAGTCACTGTAGAATGCGTTGGTTATCACTCAGTTCATTACCAACCTTTTGCATTCTATTCAGTACTGTGGAAATGGCTCTCAACCTGGAAATCCCTGAAACCAATGCTACTTGGCTTCAGTTGTGGCAAACAACAAATTCCACCACACTCTTAACAACAACCTAAACAATGATTCTTTCCAATTTTAATCAATCTAAACACCAGACTTCAGAGATCTCCAAACTAGGAAACGGTGCAAATGTACTGTTACCACCATCAGGCTCTCTTGGGACAAAAATCACTGTTGCTGATAAGCTCTTCCTTACCTCAGACACTGCTTGCCCTCACCACCCTCCTTACCCCTTTCCTACATTATTGACAAGACCTTGCCTCCTAATTTCCAATCATGCAATGATTCCTCAGATTTCTGACTTACACACTTCCCTGTGCATTCTATTAATTGAAGACTAATATTATGCTTTCCTTTTCTAGCTTGTTTTTGTAAATAATCCATCACTACAGTCTAAGCTGCTCAATTTACTTCTCATAAATTCCCTTTACTAGACGTAAGTGGATATTGTTAGATCAGCCTGGTTTTTACAGGGCTATTAATGATGACTTGAGTCTCTCATGTTCTCAATGAATAATGCAAACAGAAAGACAGGATTGTTGTGAATTCCTATAGAGTTGGATCCACAGATGGTTGTTCTACACTATCCATATATTTTTTTTTTATGTTTTACCATAAGAACTTGTAGCAGACAAAATGTGGTTGCAAACAGGGGGAATAAGTTAAATTTATGCTTACAAACATAATATAGTAAATATGTAAACAATTTAAGTCTCATCATACCTTAACCTCACAGGGTTCTCTACTAATTTATTCCTCAAATATATTTTGCTTCATCATACCATACCCCTAATATTTTCAAGATAAGTTTCTGCTCCCCACATCCCCACGCCCGATTCCCTCTACCTTCTCCACTGAAATAGTCTTAGAAAAGTTCATCAGGAACTCAAAGTCAGAGGACATGTCACTGTGTCTGTTTTATGTGTCTTGCCTTTGCTTCAGTGACACCTCACTGGCCTGGTTTTTATCCTGTACTGCTTCTTATCAGTGCCTCTTGCAGGCTCCTATTTTTGGATCACTTCTTTAATGGCTGCTTGTATTCTTGTTTTCAACATCTCTTCTTCCTGTCTATTCTCTATCAGTGATATCGAGTACTCGGGAAGTTTCTCCTACTGTCGCACACTGAGAACTCCCAAGTTTGGATCATAAGCTTAGATCCCTAGAGTGTTTCCATTTATGTCCCAGAAGATACACAAGTTGATATCTGAAACTAAATTGTCCATTGCTCCAAGAACTTGTTTCCCTCTAGTAACCAAAAGCCTCTTCCCAACTAGGAACCCACATTAGTCTGTAGGCTAACCCTTGCTTCTGTTATCTGGCACTGCATGTTTGTCAATTCTACATCCTAAGTACTTCAAGCCTGTGAGTTTCCCTCTATTTCAGTGGTCTCGCTTAGTGTCAGTTCTAGTCCATGACATGTGTAGGACTGAGACCACAGTCCAACTGCACTTCCTGACATTCTTGGTTCTTTGCTTTGTCTCTACTTTTACAAGGTTGTTTCAAATCAGACTGCTAGTCCTGACTGAAGAGTCTAAAGTCCTTTCCTCTAATCCGTAAGGCTTTGATGGCTGTTGTCTGCTTACCTCCCACGCCTGAGCTCCTACTTCCAAACTGCACAACTACCTGCAGTCCTCATCACTACCACGCATTCCTAATTCTTCTCATGCTCAGTGACAGATGGACAGTTCTCTAATCCTTTCCAGTTATTTTTATTCTAGGAGTTCAATGACTCTGAATATAAAGAAAAGCTATCTGCAGGGACAGTTCCACTAGGACTGAATAAAACATACTCCACTATGTTTTCAATGTCCCTCAAACAGTAAAACATGATCAATTTCTTTTATGAACCAAAAATTAATGACTAAAGGTTTGTAACAACATACTGATAATTTCTTGCTTTACTCTTTAACAGACATGAGAGCAATGTAATAAAATTTCCTTTTCCAGTGTAGTAAATATACAAAATAAGTAAGATTCACACTCCTTTAAACACATCATTTCTGAGGCGGAAATGTTCTTCTCTAATTCTGGGTTTCACTTCTATTGCAGGAACTGTTTGTACATCAGTATGTTTGCTTGAGCACAATGTGATCAAGAAAACCTCCATAAAATGCTCTTTCACAGTGAGACGTCAACAATCAACTCCCATATAAAGCAGAGAAACTTACAGATTTCAATTTGAATCCCAACCCCTGGTTTGTTTGTTTTGTTTAATTTTTTTGTTTTTTTTTTTTTTTTTTGGAACAGTATTAGAAATAAGGTCTGAAATAACTTGCTAGAGTAAAGCTGTTATCATTATATGCACATCTGGTATAACATACTTAAAATTAATAACACTAAGCAGAATTTGAATTAGCTGTGATTAGAAGTAAATTTTATTGTTATTTTATTGATCTTGATACCATGGAACAATTTAGAGTATTATATGTGCCGACACAGAGACCCCAATGGTAGAGTTTGGGAAAGGACTGAAGGAGCTGAAGGAGTTCTTCCCATAGAAAGAACAATAATATCAACCAACCAGACCCCAGCGCTCTGAGGGACAAAAACACTAACCTAGGACTACACATGAAGGGACCTATAGCCCCAGCAGCATATGTAGCAGAAGATGAGCATCAATAGGAGGGGAAGGTTCAATACCCCAGTGTAGGGAAATGCCAGGGTGGTAAGGTGGGAGTGGATGGGTGGGTGGGGAAGATACCTCATGAAAGCAGAGAGAGGGAGGGAATAAGGCGGTTGTGGAGGGGAAAACAGGAGAGGGGAAAATGTAAATAAATAAAACATACAATAAAAAAGAAAAAAATCACTTATAATGATACACATTCTTATAAGTTAGATTAAATAAGGAAGACATCATACATAACTAAAGTATCCATGGACAGTGGGTTCTCTATAAGGTTTTCCCTGTCTTGCGAAACTTTAAGAAACCATTCCACAGCCTCCATATACTACTAAAATCTTGCTTTCTCCTCCTCCTCCTCTTCCTCCTCTTTCTCTCTCTCTCCCTTTCTCTCTTGCTTTCTTTTTTTCTTTCTATCTTTCTTTATTTTTTATTGGATATTTTATTTATTTACAATACAGATGTCATCCCCTTTCCCCATTTCCACTCCCTAGACCATCCTATCCAATACCCCCTCTTCCTTTATGCTTTTATACCATTTTGCGTACATGCATGTATTAAGGTCAGTTCTAGGTTGAGGGTCTAGCAATACGATAAATGCAAATAGTCAAGGAACAAGCAAGACAATAAACACAAATAGTCAAAAAAAAAAAAAAAAAAAAAGCAAGGCATTAAACCAAATTACATGAACACTTGCTTGATCACTGTTTCTAAAGACTTATCAGGATGACCAAAGTATCTGAGCTTACTTCCCTGTCCTAGGCCAAGGTCATTTTCCTGTCTGAAGCCTACTTGCTTGATCTAGCCTAAAATTTAGATTCCTGTCTGAAATTACTTCTTTGTTCCAGCCTAACACTTACATTCCTGCCTGAGATTACTCCCTTGTTGCAGCCTAACATTTGGATTCCTACCTGAAATTACTTCGTTGCCTAATGTCAGATTCCTGCCTGAAGCCTTATCCTTATCCTTGGCCAATGTGATATTCCTGCCAAGCAGCCCATTTCCTTGTCCTTGGCCCATGTCAGATTCTTGCTAAGCAGTCCCAAAGACTCTCCACCTCACCTCATTTTTTATTAACAAGACTGAGCCTGTCTTAAGCTGTTCTGACAAGAATGCCTTCCTTACCCAACATGGAGTATGCATTATCAAAAGCAATGTACTTCTGTCTTAGGTTGGTAAGGCTCTGTGCAGAATCTTCCCCATCCTTAGCTTCCTAGCCTGTTAAATTAATAATTCTGTCTGGGGTCCATTATCAGTTTCAAGTCATATACTTTGGCAGGCAGCCTGTTGATGTCATTAGAGACAAGCATTAACATGATGGGTAGAAATAAAACCATTCCCAAAACAAGAAAGGCTAGTTTGATCAAGTTATATATGCCATTCCTGAGGTTTGACCAAAAATGGAAATACTGACCTCAGGCCATGGATAATTATATTGGCATTATCTGCAGCATCAAAGGTCAACAGAGTAACATTCTTTAAATTCATAATCTCACTATGCAAAGCTAACACACCCAGAGAAGTGTTAGGATTGTACTAAATATCCTACAGGTGTCTTTAAACTTTTTTCTAATTATAATGACAAACATTGTAAATTTCAAAAGTAACACTACTCCAATGATATTTGTCATGACACTTGGGATGGCTCCTAACTATTGAAGCCTGAACCTCCATCAGATAATGTGAACGGTTATAGAGCATCAACCATTGTTCTAGAACCCTATATAAATCCTTTTGTATACTCAACACATTCGTAACTTTTTTTTTGCTAGATGGTTAATAAAATAGTTGTCTTAACTCCTTGTGTCAATGCTATTGCAGAAGCAGTGGTGCTAGCAATTAATGAAATTAAAGCTGTTATACCATCAATAATCAAGCCTACTATTTTCTTGCATCTGCTTAAAGCCTACTGCACTTCTTCCAGCACTTTTAAGCTATTTTTCAGCAAGTCAACGTTTTCTAAACTCAGGGCAGTAAGACAAAAGCTGGTTGATGGACCCCCATAACAGATGTTCCAAGTTTCAACAAACTAACACAATTGGAAATTATACAGTTAATGCAATTTACAATAAATACTGTAGGAGAGATAAAACCAATTTTAGCTTGACAAGTTAAAGAGCCTTAAAACATGTACTAACCCTTGTTTGAAATCCAGATCCTGTCCCAACTTTATCTCTTGGTATCATAACATCATAGTAAACTATAGCTAACTTCCAAATCTCTCTCTGACAATGTCCAGATCCAGTCTTGCAAAAGTAGACTGTTATTTCCAATGTTGTATTAATTTCTAGACCAGTACATGATTGAGTCCTATTAGCTGGTCACCTTTAAGAAGAATACAGGAGACATTATAATTTCTCTTTTTGATTCTCTATCCCATAAGGACTAAAAACTTGAGGCAAGGCAGCTTGTCCCATCTGGGATATAGTCAAGCAAAGGTGGGTCAGGAACATATGTCCAATACAACTCCCCAGTCACCCTTGTCAGGGCAGTCAGCAAGCTCACCAGTCGGCATCATTCTTTGTCTCAGCAACAGTATGTTTGACCAATCTTTTTAAAGTTCCATGGGCCTCTTCCACAATACCTTGTCTTTGAAGATTATACGAAATCCCCATAATAAATTGTTGACAAAAAGTCACGACTGCTTGACTACAATTGCTAGACACATTATGGTTTTTTTTAATTTGATATTTTATTTGCCTTTCAATGTTATCCCCTCGCCCATTTACCCCCCAAAACACCTTATCCCATAACCCCTCCTCCTCCTCCTTCTAAGAGGGTATGCCCCCACCATCTACCCATTGCCGCCTCCCTGCTCTCGAATTCCCCAACACTAAAGGATCCAAACATTCAGTGACCAAGGCCCTCCTCTTCCACTGATGCCTGACAAGGCCATCCTCAACTACCTATACAGGTGGAGCCAGGAGTCCATCCCTTTGTGTTCCCAGAGTGGAGGTTAGACACTGGAAGCTCTGGTTGAGTGTTTTGATACTCCATCTAAGAAGGACCAAAGCACCCACACTTTGGTCTTCCTTCTTATTCTTGAGCTTCATGTGGCTTACATCTTGTATCTTAGGTATTGTGAGCTTTTGGGCTAATATCCACTTATAAGTGAGTGCATACCATGTGTGTTCTTTTGGAACTGGGTTACCACACTCAGGATGATATTTTCCAGTTCTATCCATTTGGCTAAGAATTTCATGTACTCACTTTTTTAAATAGCTGAGTAATACTCCATTGTGTAAATGTACCACATTTTCTGTATCCATTCCTCTGTTCAAGGACATCTGGATTCATTCCAGCTTCTAGATGTTATAAATAAGGCTGCTATGAACATAATGGAGCATGTGTCCCTGTTGTATGTTGAAACATCTTTTGGGCATATGCCCAGGAGTGGTATAGCTATGGCCTCAGGTAATATTATATTCAGTTTTCTGAGGAGCCACCAGAGTGCTTTCCATAGTGGTTGTACCAGCTTACAATCTCACCAAAAATGGACGAGTGTTCCTCTTTCTCCACATCCTTGCCAACATCTGCTGTTACCTGAGTTTTTTATATCTTAGGCATTCTGACTGATGTGAGGTGGAATCTCAGGGTTGTTTTGACTTGTATTTCCCTGATGACTAAGAATGTTGAACACTTCTTTAGGTGCTTCTCAGCTATTAGAATTTCCTCAGGTGGGAATTCCTTGTTTAGCTATGTACCCCATTTTTAATAGGGTTATTTGATTGCCTAGAGTCTAATTTCTTCAGTTATTTGCATGCCTTGGATATTAGCCCTCTATTAGATGTAGAATTGGGAAAGATCTTTTCCCAATCTGTTGGTTGCTGCTTTGTCCTGTTGATGTTGCCTTTAGCTTTACAGAAGCTTTGCAGCTTTATGAGGCCCCATTTGTCAATTCTTAATCTTAGAGCATAAGCCACTGGTATTCAGTTCAGGAATTTTTCCCCAGTGCCAATGTGTTCAAGGTTTTTCCCCATTTTCTCTTCTATTACTTTCAATATAGCTGGTTTTATGTGGAGGTCCTTGATCCACTGGGACTTGAGCTTTGTACAAGGACATAAGTATGGATCAATTTACATTCTTCTACATTCTGACCTCCAGTTGAACCAACAGCATTTGTTGAAAATGCTGTCTTTTTTTTCCACTGGATGGTTTTAGCTCCTTTGTCAAAGATCAAGTGACCATAGGTATGGGTGTTCATTTCTGGGTCTTCTATTCTATTCCATTGATCCTTCTGCCTGTCTCTGTACAAATACCATGCAGTTTTTGTCACTATTGCTCTGTAATACAGCTTAAAGTCAGAGATGGTGATTCCCTCAGAAATTCTTTTATTGTTGAGAATAGTTTTCACTATCCCAGTTTTTTGTTATTCCAAATGAATTTGAGAATTACTCTTTCTATGTCTGTGAAGAATTGAGTGGGAATTCTGATGGGGATTGCATTAAATCTGTAGATTGCTCTCGGCAAGATAGCCACTTTTACTGTATTCATCTTTCTAATCCATAAGCATGGGAGATCTTTCCATCTTCTGAGATCTGTTTTGATTTCTTTCATCAGGGACTTGAAGTTCTTGCCATACATATCTTTTATTTGCTCGGTTAGATTCACATTAAAATATTTTATATTATTTTTGACTATTGTGAAGGGTGTCATTTCCCTAATTTCTTTCTCAGCCAGTTTATCTTTTGAGTAGAGGAAAGCTACTAATATGTTTGAGAAAATATTATATCCAACCACTTTGCTAAAGTTGTTTATCAGGTTTAGGAGTCTCTGGTGGAAGTTTTGAGGGTCACTTAAATATATTATCATATCATTTGCAAATCGTGAAATTTTGACTTCTTCCTTTTCAATTTGTACCTCTTTGGCCTCCTTTTGTTGCCTATAAATGTGGCCAGACAAAATATTAAAATATTATGATATTAATATCAGTGTTCACAGTGAAATAATGTCCCTACTGTATAAAATACCAAGTGTTGTGTGGTAACTATGTAAAACAGTCATTGTACATAGAACAGCTTCTTGCTGTTAGCAAATATTAAAACCAGAAATTCAGTTTTAGTGACATCCAAAAGAAATCAACTGTTTTGGCATACAATCTTTCCACTTCTGAAGACTGTTTTTTATGAAGCACTGTCAAATGAGAACACACACTCATTGCCAAAAATGTGTTCAAAGAGAATAGCAGCCATTGTATTTTTTGGCAACTTGGTGATCACAATTCATTCAATGAGGTGCTAGAGATGAATTGCAAAACCTAAATAAAGGAATAAAGTAAAGACAAGACAGCATTTTGCAAACACAGCCTATAGTAAGACTATTCATGTTTATATGTAAAATCGGATTAATGGAAAAAGAAACAATGCCATATATAAAATAAATGGTAAATTTTACTGTTTTTCAATCACTCAAAGGTAGAGTCAAAGGTATAGTGTCACTACTGGAAGTGCTTTGGTAACTAAGTCACATGTATAATACAGTCAGGGAAAAAGCTTATCCTTTACTATAGGAAATCAAAAAACCATAATTATGAGTGTTGGTAATAGTTTATGAGTACCTAAATTAGCATTTTGCCATAAATAAATAAAAGCATCGTAGTCGAAAGTATGCCTGTTACAGGTATGTCACAATTTAGAAAGAAAAATAGCACATGAATTTTAAACTTCTACAAGTTCTTGGCAAATTTTCACAAATTGATGATTTGAATAAATTCAAATTGGACATCAAGGTACTGATAACTAGATCAAAGCATAAGCCAAAGGAAATCATTAAAAGGGCTGAGTGCTGGTATAGCTAACTGCTTCTAACATGACTTGATAAAACCCTTTCAAATTAATTCTATAAATATGTAAATATTGTTCACATTTCATGATCACTTTTGATTACCAAGTAGCAGTTTCAGAAAACATAAAGCAATTCTTAAGAGATTAAGTTGTCACTGTCCATAACGTAAGATTTGCACTACAACTACACTTCATCATATATTACTCTAAGAGAAGCCACAAGCAAGTCATGACTGAAGCCAAAAGAGTCCATATTCCATTCTGTCTTTAGTTCCCCCTGGACAACGTACTCTCATTTGCAGGTATCTCTAATACACTTAATACTTTCAAGGTCACTGTATAGAGGTCAATGTGACACTACACACTAGGAAAACACTGTGTCAATGTGCAGTCATGTATTCTAATAACTAGCACTCAACGGGAGAACATAGGAAGAATAGTTCAAAGGCAGTGTTGGCTCAATAGCTAGTTGGAAGCCTGTATTGTCTACATGAGATCTTATTTCAAAAAAGTTGGTTCATTATTTAAAAAATAAAAAATATTTTGAGATGAATGCCTGCAATAGTTACCTCAAAAGTAAATGCCAAAGCACTGCCTCTGCTCTTAGATAGTAACGATCAGTCTAGCACATAAAATGATATATGAAAAAAGTTATCTTTTGAGAATTATATAATATAAAGGAGAGTGAATCAATTAAGTATCAAATATTCTAAATCAGGAAACTAATCTCAAAAGAGACAACTACATTTTGGTAATAATAAGAGCATAAAAACAGCAGTCAACATATAAGCCCTAATCTGATAATTCCAAATATCAAGACTGTATTTCAGTCATTGAAGTTTATAAATTTTTCCTAAAGATACTTCAGTTCCTGCTAATTTTCAACAGAAAGATATGAAAGTATTTCTATGCACATATATTGTTTGTCTCTGATGGATGTAGATTGAACATTCAGAAAAACATAATGCATATCACCTTGAGCAACATCTATCTTTGAACCCAGAGACTATCAAAATGGTGAGCTGTAAATGAAAATCAGAATATATGTTCTTGTAGACACCTGTGTCACAGCAATGAATGTCCATTGAAATAGGGACCAGTCGACAAACATCTGATCCTAGGCTACTCACGAAAACAAGATTTCCAAGAAAACTTGTTCATAAAATAATAGGGAAAAAGAGAGTGGTGATGTACATTTTTCCATTGTTATTTCATCAGTGAGGAACTAGAGGAACCACCCAGGCCTGGATTAAATATCCTTTTCTTCTTACTGCCAAAAGCATTCTATGACTCTTTTGAACATTAGTAGTTAATCTGCTTTCATTCAAACTGTTTTCCTAGGAAACTGGTTAAAAATATATATATATATATATATATATATATATATATATATATATATATATATATATTATTAACAATTCATGACAATTCTGAAAAACAAAGCTACCTTAAACAAAGAAAATGCCATACTCAAACACAAATATGACAATGTAAGTAAACAAGTACAATGTATATTTCTTTATAGATTTATAGTTTAATAATTACATTTATATTTCACATTAATTGAATCATGATGATTAAAGACAAAAGGGGAAATTTATTAATCATGTGTATTTAATTCACCAATAACCAAAACCATCACTGTAAATTTCTTTTATAATCAGATTAGAATGCTTCTTAGTGACTATCAATTGTCAGAAGTCCTATTCAGAAAAGAAATAAAATGACAAATATATAAGAATAAATAAAATGCCTGTCCATATTTTCCAGAGGATTTACACAAGTGAGAGTTTTATTTTATCTCAGTGTGCTCAGGAAGAAAAAACATATAACACTGTAAGGAAGTCATAGCTCCCATGAAGGGACTGAGGTACCAGTAACTATAACATTAAAAAGTTTCCCCCACCATTTATCATGACACTACTAATGATTATCTTTTGCAAAGCAATATTGACTTTCATATAAAATTTTTGACAGAAAGTAGAATTTTATTTCAAGAGTTTTAATACTTCCAGAGAGTTAATATATACACTGTACTCTGTTCCGTTGGCTTCTGATGTATCACAATCAAGCAGATATTCATCTCCTTGTAAAAAATGATATAGAATTTGTATCCTAACACAGGCACATCTTCCTATATACTTTACATTATCTTTCAATTACTAATAATACTTATTATAGTAAAGGTGTTATTTTCTGTATTGTATGCAATAGTAAAGTGTTTATATGCAATGATAAAAAACATATTGCATGAATTCAAACAGGCATAAATTTTAAAAGATATACTCAATCTGAAATTAGTTCAACCTGTGAATGAAAAACATGTATCTATCTAAGGCCCCAGTAAATAAACTTGTATATACCAAGGGGAAGTACAATCATAAAGATTCTAAACATTCCCACTACATATCTAGTGCATACTCAGAACTGTGCTGGCATGTAAAGCTGTGGTTTGTATATACAAATGCCTAAGTTTTCAAGAGTATATATGATTTTCAATATAAGCTTCAAATATAAAACTTGTTTAATTTTTGTCTGAATATAAGAACCACATATACATGCTTTAAAGGAGCCACATTGGCTCCTTTGTTAAAAACAAAATGGATTTTCCACGGTTTCACGTTGGAGAAAATATATGATTACATTTGTATTTTAAGAACTACCCCCTGTGCCAATGAGTCTTAGGTTCTTTCTTAATTTCTCTTCTATTCAATTCAGTGTTTCTGGTTTTATGTTGAGGTCCTTGATCCACTTGGACTTGAGCTTTGTATGAAGTGATAAATATGGATTTATTTTCATTTTTCTGCATACCAACTGCCAGTTAGACAAGCGCCATTTATTGAGGATGCTTTCTTTTTACATTGTATGTTTTGGGGGATCTTTCTCAAAGACAAAGTGTCCATAGGTGTGTGGATTTATTTCTGGGTCTTCAATTCTATTCCACGGATCGACTTTGTCTGTCTTTGTACCAATACCATGCAACTTTTATCACTATTGCTCTGTAGTAGAGTTTGAGGTCAGGGATGGTGATTCCCCCCAGAAGTTCTTTTACTGTTGAGAATAGTTTTCACTATCCTGGGTTTTTTGTTATTCCAAATGAATTTGCAAATTGCTCTTTCTAACTCTATGAAGAATTGAATTGGAATTTTGATGGGGATTGCATTGAATCTATAGATTGCTTTCGGCAAGATGGTCATTTTTACTACATTAATCCTTCCAATCCATGAGCATGGGAGATCTTTCCATCGTCTGAGATCTTCAATTTCTTTCTTCAGAGACTTGAAGTTTTTGTAGTACAGATCTTTCACTTGCTTGGTAAGAGTTACACCAAGATATTTTATACTATTTGTGGCTATTGTGAAGGGCACTGTTTCCCTAATTTCTTTCTCAGCTTATTTATCATTTATATAAAAGAAAGGCTACAGAGCCTGGAACTCACTGGCACAGGGGGAAACTTCTTAAACAGAACTCCAATGGCCCAAGCTCTAAGATCAGCAATTGATAAATGTAACCTCATGAAACTGAAAGGCTTCTGTAAGGAAAAATACATTGTCAATAGAACAAATCACTAACCTACAGACTGGGGGGAAAATCTTCACTAACTCCACATACAATACAGGGCTAATATCTAAAATACATAAAGAACTCAAAAAAATAACCTTTGAAAAACCAAATAATCCAATTAAAAGAATGGTGCGCAAGTAGAAATGAGAATATCTGGGAACAAGAAAGAGACTGGGGGTGGGGGGAATTATCCAGCTGTGAACAGAAAAACAGCATGAATGCAGTCAAAGTATGTGATGTATGTGAATAAAAACATCTTCATGAAATTCATTATAAAAAATGAATATATACCAACTGAATATTTGATATTGGATAAAACATGAATGAGAGTTAAATTCAACTTATTTTCTATACTCTTCGGTAGTAATAAGGTTTAATCAAATCTTATAGTGAATACAAAATAATTCACTGCAAAGAGAAATAACAAACGTGTTCCACAAAACCAAAGGGGTTAGAACAGGGGTTCTCACCACAGTTCTTCATGTTGTGGTGATGACCCCAACCATAATATTATTTTTGTTGCTCCTTCATAACTGTAATCTTGCTACTGTTGTGAATTGCAACGTAAATATCTGACATGCAGGATATCATACACGAGACCCCGTGAAAGGGTCATTCTACCCTCCAAGAGTCAGTCACAACACACATTTTGGAAACACTGGGTTAGGGAGTTACAAACAGGTTTGCAGAGGCTACATATATGCAAAGGATACAGAAGCAAAAGACGCTTGAAGCTCCATGGCAGGTCACAGCATTTCAGCACTACCTAAAAGCTACACAAACAGTGACGAAAAGCATCTCCACAGATTTCAAAGCTTTACAAGGTTGTAGCAACAAACTGCTGTAACAAAATTTATCTTCTGATCTCTCAACAGAAGAAAAATGACTAAGTTGCTACAAAAAGTCTGAATTGAAAATGATAGAAGCATACCAAAAGATTGACATGTCAATCACAAAAGTATTTCATAGAGCACTTCAATAATTACGGAAGAACTAAAAGGTATAAAATATAGCAGTCCTGTTCACATTTCATCATTCCACCTACTGCAGTCTTTCTGCTTATGGTCATGCTTACTGTCTGGTTTCCACAGTAATAAACACACATCTTGTGTATTTTACACATGGCACCCTGAAATGATAAGGTTTTGTGGGTTTTTTCCCCTTATAAAACTCATACTGTATTCAAACCAACTTTCTAACCCAAAAAGAACCCAGGGGACCAAATGTTTAAGACAAGCAAGATCCCATATGAACATTATCCAATCTTTAGATTTGCAAAAGGAAAACTGTCAAAGCCCAGCTGCTCTCCATCAGAGGGAGCACTGGATTGTCCAAGCCCTTTTCTCTTGAGAATAGTAACCAGGGTCCTAATACCCACTGTTTTGCAGTTTCTGTCAACAACACTGCCCTTGCTTCCTGCTCCAATTCTTTTGTCTACTCTGACATTCTTCCCCCCAAAAAAAAACTTTAAAAATTAAAAATTGTAAAACCCTCTCTCCTGATTGAAGATGGGAGTCTATTTTAAATCATGTTCCAAAAGAAAATTATTCTCTGATGCAACTATGATGTATGTCCAGTTCAGAGTTGTACATTCAGCGCACATTTTAATTGAATGAAAGTGCTTCATTTAATAGATGGTGAAAAGTGAGGTATCCATACATGGTATGGGTAGAGATAAATTAGGAAAATGATTGCTCTCTATGAAATCAGAAAACTGACTTGCCTTTGGAAACACAAATGGAGTGTGAGAGAAATAAATCTAAAATATGTTCATTTTAAAAAGTAAGAAGAGGCCTGGGCCGGACCTCTGCCAGGCCGGCTGGTGAGTGCACCCCGGATTCCGCCAGACACATTCTGGGGGATCCATAGAACCCATAGCCAGCGCTAGCACTCCTCTGCCGCTGCGCGCCCCTCTTCCTGTCTGAGGCCTGGGCTGGACCTCTGCTAGGCCAGCTTGTGAGTGCACCCCAGATTCCGCCAGACACATTCTGGGGAATCCATAGCACCCATAGCCAGCGCTAGCACTCCCCTGCCACCGCGTGCCCCTCTTCCGGTCTGAGGCCTGTTGCGGTTACTGCTGCCAGACACATTCTGGGGGCTCCACAGATCCCACAACCAGCTTTAGGTAGGAAAACCCACATACTACCCTGAACTCATAGTTGGGTGCCCTGAGTGCTCAGAATCCAGCAGATACCCCCGCCCCCCGCCCCTGCCGGCCAGCACTCCCCTTCGGCCCATCTCCCGGGTCTGAGGCCTAGACCAGACCTCTGCCAGGTCTGTAGTTGTGTGGACCCCGGATTCTGCCTGAGACATACTGGAAGGTCCACTCAACCCAGAGCCACAGAGGAACAACTGAACTCAGAGAGTCAAACAACATATCCTGAGATATCCAAGAGGAGACACTGCACCCAGAACAGCAGACAAATAGCTGGACTGCTACCTTGGAGGCACCATATTCTGAGGCATCCTAGAGATACCATCGTAATCAGTGCAGCTGGAAAAAAATCATAGAGACATCTGGACCCCTAGAAGACCAAACACAAGCGAGACAACTGGAAAGGCAGGCTACAATCAGAGACAGAAGCACAGGTACCACTAGATTTAACCAGATGGCAAAAGGCAGGCGCAAGAACGTAAGCAACAGAAACCAAAGTTACATGGCATCATCAGAACCCAGTTCCCCCATCATAGCAAGCCCTGAACACCCCATCACTCCAGAAAAGCAAGAATCAGAATTAAAATCACTTCTCATGATGATGATAGAGGGCTTTAAGAAAGACATAAATAACACTCTCAAAGAACTTAAGGAGAGCACTGGTAGACAGATAGAAACCCTTAAAGAGGAAACACAAAAATCCCTTAAGGAATTGCAAGAAAATGCAACCAAATGGGAGAAGGAATTAAACAAAACCATGCAGGAGCTAAAAATGGAAGTAGAAACAATAAAGAAATCACAAAGGGAAAATAACCTGGAGATAGAAAACTTAAAAAAACAATCAGGAGTCATAGACACAAGTATTACCAACAGAATACAGGAGATGGAAGAGAGAATCTCATGTGCAGAAGATACCATGGAAAACATTGACACAACTGTCAAAGAAAATGCAAAATACAAAAAGCTACTAACCCAAAATATACAAGAAATCCAAGACACAATGAGAAGGCCAAACCTAAGGATAATAGGAATAGATGAGGGGGGAGACTCCCAACTTAAAGGACCAGTAAATATCCTCAACAAAATTATAGAGGAAAACTTCCCTAACCTAAAGAAAGAGATGTCCATAAATATACAAGAAGCCTACAGAACTCCGAATAGTTTAGACCAGAAAAGAAATATTTCCCACCACATATTAGTCAAAACATCAAATGTACAAAACAAAGAAAAAATACTAAAAGCAGTAAGGGAAAAAGGCAAAGTAACATATAAAGGCAGACCTATAAGAATTACACCAGACTTCTCACCAGAGACCATAAAAGCCAGAAGATCCTGGACTGATATCATACAGACCCTAAAAGAACATAAATGTCAGCCCAGACTACTATACCCAGCAAAACTGTCAATCATTATTGATGGAGAAACCAAAATATTCCATGACAAATCCAAATTTACACAGTATCTCAACACAAACCCAGCACTTCAAAGGATAATTGGGGGAAAACTCCATTACAAGGAGGGAAACTACAACCTAGAAAAAGCAGGAAAGTAATCTTCTAAAAACAGTAAAAAAAGGTAGCTACACAATCATATCTTCACTGCCAATAACAAAAATAACAGGAAACAACACTCATTTTTTCCTTAATATCTCTTAATATCAATGGACTCAATTCTCCAGTAAAAAGACATAGACTATCAGACTGGATACGTAAACAGGACCCAACATTTTGCTGCATTCAGGAAACGCACCTCTGTGGAAAGGACAGACACTACCTCAGAGTAAAAGGTTGGAAAACAATCTTCCAAGCAAATGGTCCCAAGAAACAAGCTGGAGTAGCGATTCTAATATCAAATAAAATCAGCTTTCAACCAGAAGTAATCAAAAAAGATAAAGAAGGACACTTCATATTCATCAAAGGAAAAATGTACCAAGAGGAACTCGAAATTCTCAACATCTATGCCCCAAATGTAAGGGCACCCACATATATAAAAGACACTTTACTAAAGCTTAAAGCATACATTGCACCCTACACAATAATAGTGGGAGATTTCAACACCCCACTCTCAGCTATGGACAGACCATGGAAACAGAAACTAAATCGAGACACAATGAAACTAACAGAAGTTATGAACCAATTGGACCTAACTGACATCTATAGAACATTTCATCCTAAAAAAAAAGAATATACCTTCTTCTCAGCACCTCATGGTACCTTCTCCAAAATAGACCATATAATTGGTCACAAAACAGGCCTCAACAGATACAAAAAGATTGAAATAATCCCTAGTACCTTATCAGACCACCATGGGTTAAGACTTGTCTTTGACACAGACAAAAACAACAGAAAGCCCACATACACTTGGCAACTGAACAATGCTCTACTCAATGATGACTTGGTCAAGGAAGAAATTAAGAAAGAAATTAAAGACTTTTTAGATCTAAATGAAAATGAGGACACATCATATCAAAACATGTGGGACTCATTGAAAGCAGTACTAAGAGGAAAAATCATAGCTCTAAGTGCTCACAAAAAGAAAGTGGAAAGAGCATACATCAACAACTTGACAGCAAACCTGAAAGCATTAGAACAAAAAGAAGCTAGTATATCCAAGAGGAGTAGACGGCAGGAAATAATCAAACTCAGGGCTGAAATCAACCAAGTCGAAACAAAAAGAACTATACAAAATATCAACAAAACCAGGAGCTGGTTCTTTGAGAAAATCAACAAGATAGACAAACCCTTAGCCAGACTAACCAAAGGGCGCAGAGACAGCATTCAAATTAATAAAATCAGAACTGAAAAGGGAGACATAACAACAGAAACAGAGGAAATTAAAAAAATTATCAGATCCTACTACAAAGGCCTATACTCAACAAAATTGGAAAATCTGGAGGAAATGGACAATTTTCTAGATAGATACCAGGTACCAAAGTTAAACGAGGAGCAGATAAACCACCTAAACAGTCCCATAACGCCTAAAGAAATAGACACAGTCATTAAAAATCTTCCCACCAAAAAATGTCCGGGGCCAGATGGTTTCAGTGCAGAATTCTTTCAGACCTTCAAGGAAGACCTAATACCAATCCTCTTCAAGTTATTCCATCGAATTGAAACAGAAGGAACACTACTCAATTCATTCTATGAAGCTACCATTACACTCATACCTAAACCACAGAAAGACCCAACAAAGAAAGAGAACTACAGACCAATCTCTCTTATGAATATTGATGCAAAAATACTCAATAAAATTCTCGAAAACCGAATCCAACAACACATCAAAACAATTATCCATCAAGATCAAGTAGGCTTTATCCCAGGAATGCAGGGATGGTTCAATATTCGGAAATCCATCAATGTAATCCACTACATAAATAAACTCAAAGAGAAAAACCACATGGTCATCTCACTAGATGCTGAGAAAACATTTGACAAAATTCAACATCCCTTCATGTTAAAAGTCTTGGAAAGATCAGGAATACAAGGCCCATATCTAAACATAGTAAAAGCAATACACAGGAAGCCAGTAGCCAACATCAAACTAAATGGAGAGAAACTTGAAGCAATCCCACTAAGATCAGGGACTAGGCAAGGCTGCCCACTCTCACAGTACCTATTCAATATAGTACTGGAAGTCTTAGCCAGAGCAATTAGACAACAAAAGGAAGTCAAAGGGATACAGATAGGAAAGGAAGAAGTCAAAATTTCACTATTTGCAGATGATATGATAGTATACTTAAGTGAACCTAAAACTTCCACCAGAGAACTCCTAAACCTGATAAACAAATTTAGCAATGTGGCTGGATATAAAATCAACTCAAACAAATCAGTAGCCTTCCTCTATTCAAAGGATAAACAGGCAGAGAAAGAAATTAGGGAAATGACACCCTTCACAATAGCCACAAATAAAATAAATTATCTTGGAGTGAATCTAACAAAGCAAGTGAAATATCTGTATGACAAGAACTTCAAGTCGCTGAAGAAAGAAATCGAAGAAGATCTCAGAAGATGGAAAGATCTCCCATGCTCCTGGATTGGCAGGATTAACTTAGTAAAAATGGCTATCCTGCCAAAAGCAATCTACAAATTCAATGCAATACCCATCAAAATTCCAAATCAATTCTTCATAGAGATAGAAAGAGCAATTTACAAATTCATTTGGAATAGCAAAAAACCTAGGATAGCAAGAACTATTCTCAACAATAAAAGAACCTCTGGGGGAATCACCATTCCGGACCTCAAACTGTACTACAGAGCAGTAGTGATAAAAACTGCATGGTATTGGTACAGAGACTGACAGGATGATCAACGAAATAGAATTGAAGACCCAGAAATGAACCTGCACACCTATGGTCACTTGATCTTTGACAAGGGAGCTAAATCCATCCAGTGGAAAAAGGACAGCATTTTCAACAAGTGGTGCTGGCTCAACTGGAGGTCAACATGTAGAAGAATGCAAATTAATCCATTCTTATCCCCCTGCACAAAGCTCAACTCCAAGTGGATAAAGGACCTTCACATAAAGCCAGATACACTGAAACTAATAGAAGAGAAGTTGGGGAAGACCCTCGAATACCTAGGCACAGGGGAAAAGTTCCTGAACAGAACACCAATGGCTTATGCTCTAAGATCAAGAATCGACAAATGGGACCTCATCAAATTGCAAAGCTTCTGTAGGGCAAAGGACACTGTCACCATGACAAAACGGCAACCAACAGATTGGGAAAAGATCATTACCAATCCTACATCTGATGGGGGCTAATATCGAATATTTACAAAGAACTCAAGAAATTAGACACCAAACAACAAAATAACCCCATTAAAAAATGGGGTACAGAGCTAAACAAAGAATTCTCAACTGAGGAAACTCGAATGGCCGAGAAGCACCTTAAGAAATGTTCAACATCCTTAGTCATCAGGGAAATGCAAATCAAAACAACACTGAGATACCACCTCACACCAGGCAGAATGGCTAAGATCAAAAACTCAGGTGATAGTAGATGCTGGCAAGGATGTGAAGAAAGAGGAACACTCCTGCATTGTTGGTGGGGTTGCAAGCTGGTACAACCACTTTGGAGTCAGTCTGGTGGTTCCTCAGAAAATTGGACATAGCACTACCTGAGGACCCATCTATACCACTCCTGGGCATATACCCAGAAAATGCCCCAACAAATAACAAAGACATATGCTCCACTATGTTCATAGCAGCCTTATTTATAATAGCCAGAAGCTGGAAAGAACCCATATGCCCTTCAACAGAGGAATGGATACAAAAAATGTGGTACATTTACACAATGGAATATTACTCAGCTATTAAAAATAATGAATTCGAGAAATTCTTAGGTAAATGGATGGATCTAGAAAATATCATCCTGAGTGAGGTAACCCAATCACAAAAGAACACACATGGTATTTAGTCACTGATAAGCGGAGATTAGCCCAAAAATCTGAAACAACAAAGATTCAACTACCAGATGACATGAAGCTCATGAAGAAGAAAGAACAAGTAAGGATGCCTAGGTCTTTCTTAGAAGGAGTAACTAAATACCCAAGGGAGCAAATATGGAGACAAAGTGTGGGACAGAAGCTGAAGGGGGGTTGTAGGGAGACCATTCCATCTGGGTATTCATTCCATGGGCAGTCACCAAAAATAGACGCTGATAGGGATGTCAGGATGGGAAAGCTGACAGCAGCCAGATAAGGCTATCTCCTTAGAGGTTCCCCAGAGTCGGATATACCCAGAGACAGATACCCACAGCTATCCATTAATCTGATCAAAGGTTCCCAATGGAGGAGTTAGAGAGTAAATAGAAGGAACCTTAAGGGCTGGTGGCCCCATGAGGAGAGCAACAATACCAACCAGCCAGAGCTCCCCAGGGTCTAAACCACCAGCCTAGGAGCACATATGGAGAGACACATGACTCCAGCTGTATATGTAGGGGAGCATGGCCTTGTCGGGCATAGGTGGGAGACAAGATTATTGGTACCCTGAAGGCTGAGCACTGGGGGGGGGGGGGAATCTGAGGGGGGAAGGGGGGCTGGGAGTAGGTGGGTAAACAGTAAACACCTTCACAGAGGCAGGAGGAGGGGGGATGGGATAAGGGGTTTCTGGGTGGTGGGGGAAATATGGTAAGGGGATAAAATTTGAAATGTAAATATTATATCCAATAAAAGAGGGGAAAAAATAGAAAAGTGGTTAGAACCAACATTCTTAATAAAATATTAAGTCAGCCCTCTTTAAAAAAAAAAAAACTATCTTGATACTAAAAGTTGCTTTGAGAATTGTATATTGCAGAATGATCAGCCTTGGTGTATCTACTCAACAAGCAAGCTGGGCAGACCTGCTCAAACCTCTGAGGTCCGGGAATTCCATCTGGAGGCAGCGAAGACACAGCATCAGAGGATTGTCAACTTGCTCTCCCCCCTCCCTCCCACTCCTCTTCTAATATCTCAACGCCCATAATCAGCTTGAAGAAGCTAATGATGAGTCAGCGCCCCTATTCCCTGGGCTTGGGGACTAAGGTGGTAAATGTTGGGCTGTCTCTCTAGGGAAAAGTAGTGGTTTTGTCTGAATAGAGAGGATTAGCTAGGGTTTAGTGCATAGCCATAACCTATTAGTAGAAATCTGTATAATTAATATCAAGATGAAGATATAAATTCTTAAATGGCACCAATTTACTTTGTTTACAAACTTTAAGATTTTCATTGGCATGAGCTTCTTAGTGATATAAGAGTGAGATGAATATTGTTACTCCCATAGGCATTGTACCAGTATAACACATTTAGGAATACAAAGCTTAGACCCAGTCCTTCTTTAACTTTTTTAACTGATTTGAGATGGTCAGCCTGTGAGATAAGGGACTATAGCAAATTCATGGCTTGGAGTTTATTATAAGAGTGTTCTCTATGTTTTATTTAGAAATAGCTGAGTGGAGTTAACAGGCAACAGTCCAGATTACCTTACATGGATAGCTGGTTTTCAAAACATCAGAAATCCTTAGAATTGACATGACAAACATTTCAGTATTAATGTTCATTTTCATTAGAGACCTGTCTGCTCCGGACAGCTTCCTATATTGAATTCTAAGAAGAAATTGAGCATCCTTGGAGTTACTCCAGTTGTGGTGAGACAGCCACTAGGCAAGAATTGCCACTTTCCTTCTACAGACAAATTACTGTTCAGAAAAGGACACACTTGCAGAATAGTCGACTGATTATATCTGCCTAGACAGAGTAATCAGCCCTTAATAATTCTGCAGCACTAAGGTCTGTCAGATGATCCTGGGCCAGAAGGCAGAAGAACAGATGCTCCAACGTTTTGAAGTAGAGCGAGTGTCCAGGTGTTCAGAGGTCTCTATAAATTGGCTAAGTTTTAGAAACTATGATTTGTGCTTCCCACAATTATAGTTAACTCAGTCATTCTGGATTTCTGATGGGGTTGAAAACATATAGCTATTGACCTTAAGAGAAAAGACTTGAGTGGATGGTCGTCAGCTGACATTCATCCTAAAGCCAGGTTCAGAATTACATGTTTTAGTTTAGAATAGATGACAGAGGAGCTGGCTAGTCAACAAAAGGATGGACTGGGTATTAGGACTATCCTGTACCTCACTGGTACAAATTGGCATAATTATGTTCTAATTGTATTTTGAGAGAAAAGTTTCATTTTAACAGGAAAGGTGATGTGTAGGAGGAGCTAAGGTAGGAGGAGTACTGAGAGGAAGAAAAGGAGTAAGAAGAGGAGAAGAAGAAAGAGAGGAGAAGCTAGGTGAAGAAAGAGAGAAAGAGGGGGGAGACAGGGAGGCAGAGGTTCAAGTATCTCCACCAGTCAAAGATAGTTGTTATATCTAGGTTGGTCAATGGGTTACACCTCTGATTGAACAATTCCAAACTCATAAAGCCTATGATTAACATTATTTTTAAAAAATGTATAAATGCAAAAAGGAAAAGGGGGCTTGGGATAGGGGTTTCCAAAGGGGGGTGGGGGGAATGGGGAAAGGGGATGCCATCTGAAGTGTAAATAAAATATCTAATAAAAAAATTAAAAAAAAAAAAAAAAGAATCTGACATGGGCCAAGGACAAGGAAATGGGCTGCTTGGCAGGAATATGACTTTGGTCAAGGACAAGGAAGTGTGCTTCAGGCAGGAATCTGACATTAGGCTAGAACAAAGAAGTACTTTCAGGCAGGAATCTAAATATTAGGCTAGAACAAAGAAATAATTTTAGGCATGAATCTAAATTTTAGGCTAGAACAAAAAAGTAGGCTTCAGACATGAAAATGACTCTGGGCTAATACAGGAAAGTAGGCTCAGATATTTTGGTCATCCAGATAAATGCTTAAAAACAGTGATCACAGAATTCTTCACAGAACTTTGTATATTGCCTTGCTTATTATTTGACTATTTATGCTTATTGTCTTGCTTGTTCCTTGACTATTTGCATCTATTTTATTGCTAGTTCCTCAACATAGAACTGACCTTAATACTTGCATGTAATTAAAATGGTATAAAAGCAAAAAGGAGGAGGGGGCATGGGGTAGGGGTGTTCTAGGGAGGGGAAAAAGGGGAAAGGGGATGGCATCTGAAATGTAAATAAACAAAATAGCCAATAAAAATATTTTTTACAAAACAAAGTCAAAAAAAATAAAAAATAAAAAGTAAGAAGAAAATAACTAAGATGAAAGAAAATGCCCCTTTAATCCCAGCACTTGGGAGGCAAAGGCAGGCGGATTTCTGAGTTCGAGGCCAGCCTGGTCTTCAGAGTGAGTTCCAGGACAGCCAGGACTACACAGAGAAACCCTGCCTCGAAAAAACAAACAAACAAAAAAACCAAAAAACAAGAAAGAAAAAAAAAAAAAAAAAAGAAGAAGAAGAAGAAAAAGAAAGAAAATGTCTCAAACATCTGAGCACCAACTCAAAACTGTGAGGTCTGAGGCAGCCAGGCCCTGCCACAGACTCTTTACAGTCCTTTGAGCAGACTCTCAGCCTGTGTTCCAGGATGAACTGGGTTTCTATAAGGCAATGCATTTTACAAGAGCTAAATATCCCGTGTTGTGTACTTTCTCAGAGTACAAGTAGGGGCTTCAGTCTTTGCGAAAGTGTGCAACTAGTGTCCAGCCAGTTCCTAAACACAAGTTCTAATCTTCAGATATTGGCTGCTCTTCAACTCTAAATATTCCATGGTCTTTAATTTATTATAAGCATAAAAATTTTGTGTATGTGTTAGAATTAGTGGAGCATTGTTTTTTGTAATGAAGTTACTATGGGAAGCTGTTTTCTACTGTTGAGAATTGCTCTGTGACTAGAACATGACTAAATGTTTTTTATGCATGAAAGCAAATGTACATTTTGTCTTCTGAGATAAGGTGATCTGCCAGCACCCATCAGTATAACCTTGTTAAACTGAACTGTGAGAATCTGATTTCTCATTTGCATGATAAATTGGTTATCAATGAAGTGTTTAAAGTTATTTGAATGTGCCTTTGGAATTTTAAATATGAGGCTGTATTTGATTCCACTGTCTTTTTCAATTATATGTTGAGTTTCTCTTTAAGATGAATTTAGATGGGGCTGGAGAGATGGCTCAGTGGTTAAGAACACCGACTGCTCTTCTAGAGGTCCTGAGTTCAATTCCCAGCAATCACATGGTGGCTCACAACCATCTGTAATGGGATCTGATGCCCTCTTCTGGTGTGTCTGAAGAAAGCAATGGTGGTGTTCTCATGCATAAAATAAATAAGTAAATCTTTAAAAAAAAATAAAAAAAGATGAATTTAGACTCACACATTATTTTTATTTTTCTAGTTATTTTTGTCTTTCCTATTACTGCCAACACTTAACCAAATTTAACCACATACTTTTATAATGACATGAGGCCTCATGTGATATATAGATTGAAGTTTTCTGATATATTATTTGTATCTAGTTCCAGCATGCATAATTGCTATATTTTTATAAATAGCATGTATTTTAAACTAATTTGTTACATTCACAATAATTTTATGAATGTTTTACCTGCATATATATGCACTGCCAGGAGTTATATAGCCTTAAGCCAGAAGAAGTTATCAGATCCTCTGAAACTGGAGTTACAGACAGTCATGAGCCACCATGTAGATATTGAAAACTCACCTGCAGGCCTCTGGGAGAGCAGCTCTTGACCAGTGATCCATGTCTTTAGCTCCAGAGTTAGCATTTTATGTAACCTGTAACCTATTTTCGCAAAGGGGAATTTATGCTCATATAACTGATTATTTTTACCATATTGTTTTACACTTTTATTTTCTATATGACTCCTTCACCTTTTGTTATTTATAAATATTAGTCTTCTAAAGCTTATACAAGTACTTAAAACATGTTTGCTATTTCTTATCTCTTTAAATGTGTCATGTGTTCTAGTAAAAATCCTGTTTTATGATTACTGGCGATTAGATTCTATATTATTAGGCATTATATACAATCCTCTATGAGGTAATTCACATATGTATAATTCTATTAGGAGATTATCATCAGAAAGTCTATACTTTCATAAGACCCGTAAGTAAGTGGCATTACCTTGCTTTTTGCATAGCTTTCATTTGCTTCTGCAAACTACAGAGAATGAGACAATACTAACCTTGAGGTGTCTGTGCTACATGCATGGTATGAACTCTCACTCCACAAACAAGTATGAAAGAGTCTCCTTCCAGCACACATAATTACCCAATCTCCTAGTCAAAGTGGAAGCTACAGAGATTATCAACAGGCCAAGTTACACCTGTAGCCAAAGTCCATGTTTCACCTCTGAGTTAGACTTTTAGCTCTGACAAGAGACTCACTACTATCAAGTGTCTTTAACCTTGTTGAGTCTATTGTGGGGTAGGGGAGTACATGACAAAACAGTTCAGGTTTGTTCAGAAGTCTATAGAATGCTTTTCTGATCTCTCATATAACTTAATGAATACCATTATCTAGTCTATAAGTGCTCCACAAGACACTAATGTGAATAGCAACAAATCTATGATCTCTGTCAACGTGGAGACAAAGAGGACCAGAGAATCATCACCCGTCTCTGCAGAAATCTCAGTGTATAACACTGTCACTCTCCCAATTTCCATCAACAACAACGAATTACCTAATTTGGAACAGACTTCCTCATAATATTGAAATCTAATGTAATAGAAATCACATAATTCTATCAATTAATCATATATATGCATGTCACCTAAAAAATGCTAAAATTTTTTCACTAAAAACTACCATCTACAGAAACTATATAGCTTTTATCATGAGAGATGAAGGAGTTCTAAATAAAAGATTTGTCTCCTAATAAACAGAACCAGAAAATTCACTTATATTTCTTTTAATCAAAAAATAACTACTAAGTCAACATGCTTGAGTAAAATGGTAAATGTCCCAGATGTTAATTTAATTTAGATTTGGAAAGAGATGTATTAATTTTTCTTTTGTATGTATGGGTGTTTTGTCTGCATGCATGCCTATGTACCACTTTATGCATTGCTTAGGGAAGCTAGAAAATACCATCAGTTGCTAGGGAACTGCACTTACAGGCACTTGTGAGCAGCTACGTGGGTACTGGGAATTGAACCTGGGTCATCTAGAAGAGTATCCAATATTGTCAACTACTAAGCCATCACTCCCAGCCCATTGTATAATATTTTATAATGAAATTATCTTAATCATTTATCTAATCCAGTGATGGTTTCTTTAAGATCATTAACGCAAATTTTTTATTTAAAATTAAATAAAACAAGCATAACAATCATAAAATTTTCAGAATTATTGTGGCATACATAAAGTTAATATTTCTAATTATTTTATAAATTCTCAGTAATAAATAGTAATTACAATTTATGCTTAATTTCTTAAGCTTTTTATAGAATAAAATCAAATGTGATTTACTAAGCTCATTTCATTTTAACTTACTAATCATAAGAGAGACTTTAACTCAAAGGAATTGAATTACTGTCCTTATTTCACATTTTACTGAGTTATAATTGTCAACCAACATTATACCATTTCAGATGTGGTATGTATTTTTGATACACATACTTATTGTGAAATGACTACCATAATGACACTAAAAATATATTTAGTAGCCCATAAAGCTACCATATTGTGATGGGGGTGTATTTAAGACTCACCTGATAGTACATAATGTTAAACTACTAAAAGGGTCATGACACTATGAGGTCTTTGAACTGAGAAAAAAGTTTGATTGCTGTTGGTTTGGCTGCAGAGAGGGTTTTGTTCTTTTTCTTAAGATTGACAACAGCAGAAATTTTACACAATATGTCACATGCCATAGCATATAATGTATGGCAAACTATTAAACTTTACAAATGTCTTATTGTTGACAGAAGAAGCATTCAAAGACCAGTTATTGCCTGCGGAGGCAGGAGAAGGATATGAAGCTCCCTGCTGAGGTTACAAACAAACTGGAGCCACTCACATGGGGGAAGACCCAGGCTTTTGTAAATGTAGCAAGCATTTTTAACAACTGAGTTATCTCTCTAGCCCCAGTATTTAATGCTTAATAGTTTATTAAAAAGATACTTTTTTAAATATGAGAAAAACCTCTCTAAAAATAATGGACTGTTGTGATGAAACAAAATTCATCATATTCTAGAATTTTCTATGTCTTAATAAATGTGTATATGAATATCTTCCACTTATTACTTTTTTCACATATTTATTTAATATTTATGTGTATATGTATCCCAGTGTAAGGAGCTATACAAGATGTGTATAGGAGATTGTGGATGTCAAAGAGGCATCAGATCCCCAGGAACTAGAGTTAGAGAAGGCTGTAAGCTCCTGTGTGGAGCTGGGAACTAAACGTCCATCCTTTACAAGGGCAACAGTAACCTAACTACTGATATCTCTTTCTCTCTCTCTCTCTCTCTCTCTCTCTCTCTCTCTCTCTCTCTCTCTCGTCTTTTACTCAACAACGTATCTGGTATCAGAGATCCTTTAAGGTGAACCAAATTATTTTTTAGGGATTTAACTCCAGTTCTAGTAAATTTGTGAAAATTATTATTATTCAAAGCAACAAGCCTTAGTGATCTACTTAAGAATAGTAATGCCCTCTCCCAAACATTTTACTAATATTCCATTGGATGAATTTTTATATGCTGGTTGAATTTTCTAAGACCTTAGCAATTCTGAACATTTAAAAAATAATAACCTTTTTACCAGCTTATAGCATTTTTCAAAGCTATAATGTTCTGCAATAATATATTTCTGATATACATGTGTTATATCTCAAGATAACAGGACTGTTTAATAGTCTCTAAAATGTTCTTTCTTACTGGATGATCATTTCTCCAAAGGGAGACATAATTTCAATATCTGAAATATTATTGCAATGACAAGAACAGAACCAAGACATGTGACAACATGTGACAAAAAAAACAATGTTCAACTCTCCCACCTAAGAATCTGTGGTGTGAAACTGAAATTTACTGCCTTATAAACTGAAACCATTCCATACTATAGACTCCTAAGGATTTCCCCTTATTTGTATATTAACAACATAAATACTAGAACTGTATTCACATATCCCATGATTCCAATGATTACATTTGTTTATTTTCCTGAACTTATACAATTCATATCGCTATGTACTGTTTTGCAGTTCTCTGTCAGGAGGCTTAGAAGTATAAAAAGATAACTAAACATATTAGCTGTGAATAAGAAAAGTTTATATAGATATACAAGACATTCTTAAACACGAGCAGCATACTTGGTATGTTTAAGACTCTTGTTCGGATACATTTTGGGCTTGTCTACAGAGTAATAAATGGCTGAGAAAACCTAGCTGCCTTAAAATAAGGGAAGGAGGACTGACACCAGCCCCAGGAGGCCCCAAACAGCAGCAGGAACTATTCCAAACAGACACAGATGTCCACCACATGAGAGCCAGCACGGGACCACAGGGACATGATGAAAGTCCTCTGTCCCCTGGTATTCCTACTGAGGTGTGAACAGCCATCTGTTCTTTATTTATGTTTCTAGAAACAAAATAACTTTTAAAATGTATAGAGAAAAAGTATGTTAAACACAAATGGAAAAGGTGATGAACTGACTCCATGCTATAACATGGTTTAGTAGAGACATAAGAAGCATTAATAAAATGCCTGCTAAATTCATTTATCTCTTCCACAATAAACAATATCACTGAAAATGGTCAGGAGTTAACTGACACTGCTCAGTTTTATAGGACATTATTATATTTTTGACAACTATTAAAAGAAGAATCAAAAAATGAAGAAACAAAACACAATTTCTTTAACTTTATTCTTCCTGCCCTATAATCATCTAGTGAGTATTTCAGTGGCATTTACAAATATCATAGTGGTTTAGTGAAAAAGAAAACAAAAGATAGTTGGGCACTTCAGCCAAACTGCAAATGTGTTATGAAAAAAAATTGACTTAAATTTTATGTAAGCACTTGCATTCAATAGCTACATAAAAAGACTATTTTAAATGTAAATGCCAAACCACAATTTAAGATAATAATGCTTTTGAATTGTTTCAGTCAGCAAATTCAAAGTTCCCTGTGCCAACCGTGTGCAGACTCAAGGACAAGGTATGAAATGTGCTTTATCTATTGAAGTTAGTTGTACTTCCAATAAACAAGACATACAGAAAACTGAAGGAAAGAGTAAGTTTTTTTTTTATGAGGAACTCTGCAGCAACCAAGCCATGTAGCAATCAAGTAGATATGTGTGTGTTAATTATCACTAAAGACATCTAGACTTTATCTTTTAGAAATGATTCTCTTATCTACTTCAATATAATATTTGCAATCACAAAGGTGTCACTTGAAAGTAAAAGCTATCAACATATGAGATATAATAAAGATATCAACATATGAGATATAATAAAGCTAAGCTAATAAACCAGTGGCTACCGAGTAGCTCTGTACTTTCTTCTCCATTTATTCCATGTCTATAATGTGTGAATAGTAAGAGGATCTACTTCATATGACTGACACACTAAAGAAGCTTCTATTGCAAAGCATTTAGAACAAGCTTATTTAAGTACCATTTTAAGTGCCTGAAAATAACAGATTTATAGTATAATGATAAATTTAAAACATAATGATTTCCAACTGAATTTTTTAGCCACTTTTTTGTACTTATTCTTCTCTCATACAGCACATACGCACACACACACGCACACACACATACACACACACCTTTTCTCTCTCCCCCAAATCCAGTGCTTCTCCATTTCCCTTCAGAAAGGAGCAAGCTTCCCAGTGATACCAACTGAACACAGCATAAGGAGATGCAAGAATAGGCACAAAGCCTCCTATCAAGCTGGAAGAGGCAAACCAGAGTGAGAAATGGGCCCAAGAAATACACGAAATAATCACACACAAAGTACTTTCATTGTTGTAAATCCCACAGGAGAAAAAGAGAGTTAAACAACCACAACATATTTGCCAAGGACCTAGCTTGGGGCTTCAGAGCCCTGTTTTATCCTTTCTTAAGAGAGCAAAGTAACTAGAAACCACTGAAAAATCACACCCCCAACAAGCACACACATTTCTGATCTCTGAAGGAGCAGCGCGCGTGTGCGTGTGTACACAAACACACACACAGAGAGAGAGAGAGAGAGAGAGAGAGAGAGAGAGAGAGAGAGAGAGAGAGAGAGACTTTATTCTTAAAGTGGAGTCCTAATCTCCACAGAGTCACCCTCTGGTATCACCAGGATAACAAAACCTGAAAAAGTATGAAAAATGTATTTAGAAGAAGTTCAGGAACTTTAATTAAAACAATTAGAACTATTTCCCACATAAATATGCTACTTGGTGAGAATTCTGCACAATGCTTGGTGAGGGAAGAATAAAGAATTTCACATTATAACATAAAGAGTTGATCATGGCACATTGTATAAAGGCATCATTGGATTAGGCATATAGAGAATGTCATTTACACTACATATACATGCAGACTTAATTGTATTTAATTACGGATGCATAAACAATTGCCCAATACGATCACTGTATGATTGTGTATCTGACAGCTAATTAGAGTCTCAAGATTTTTTTCTATTTTTGTGCCCTTGAGTAATTTTATTTGAACAATTTAATGTTATACTCCATCATTTAATGTTATCAATATGCAAACTTCTCAGAAAAGCAATTTATTGTTTAATTTCAGAGCAGTTTTAAATATTGAAAGAAAACAGAGGGCATTTCCCTATTTTTATATTTTTAGCTTTTTAGCACATGACATATTCTAAAATGAAGAAATATTTAAAAGATATTTAAAATGAGACTTTTACTAATTGTGTTTAACAAACTATTATAAAATTCTGTATATTTTAAATTTATCATAAAATATTATGAGTTTATATTAATAATAAAATTATAAAAGATCTAAAAATATTCAGAGTTTTTATGTAGGAAATATAATCTAGTCAACAGACTCAATTTTTGTAAATAGTAAAAGGAAAAATGCATCTTCTTGGCCTGTCAGAAGTCCTCTTTGGATTGTAAACAGACTCTTACAAGAGATCAACACCCAGTGTCTTAGAAATTTTACAAATGGGAATTCTGCTACCATGAAGCTCCAATGCAATGACCCACAAGACTGTCGGTTATCATCAGACATTTTAGTCATAAGCTTCTATTTGAACATAGGACCTCCTCCATGGTAGTCAAATCCTTTACCCCTCAACTATACAACAGCTTTCCTTTTACTTTGTATTTCAAGACAGATGCTCGCAAAGTTGCTCACAGCCTGCGTTCATGGAACTCCAGTCCACGTGGGCCTTGACCTTGCAATCCTCCTCCCTTAGCCTCCTGAGGACCTGGGATCACAACCCTGTGGCAGCAGGCTCATTTATCAATTTTAATGAGTTTCTACTCCATACAAATCATACCCTGCTCCCTGTATTCATGACCAAAAATGACTTCCATATTTTCCTTGGAAGAAGATATTAGTACATAAAAGAAAGTACTCAACCTGGGCAAGTGAGACTTTGCTTCATTCACCATCAGCACAGAAGGTGTACTCTACATTTACACACATCTTGACTATATATAACTATACCATTATTATTTCACCAAATTTCCTATGTCCAAATTGGTTTTAATTTCATTCTGTACAATGTCTCACTGAAGACACTGTGACTAAACATTCAGTGATCTCTGAGTTCTCTGTAAGAATTCTGTCAGCCACTCCACTGCCCTCAAACTTCATGTTTCCCATCACACTGCTCACATGAGCAGTCCTGTAACAATCAACTAGTAAAGAAAGGAAATGACATGTATTACAAACAAGCTTAAAAATAAAATTAGACAAAAAGAACAGCAATTCATTTTTTAAATTAGGAAGTTATGGAAAAGTTTTATGTTTGTTTTTATAATTTTTTTTTAGTTTTTTTATAATTTTAATTTTTATGTATCACTTTTATATTTTCTTAGACACATAATAATCTCCAAATTCTACAGGTAATATTGAAGGGAGAAGAGGGAAAAGAGAAATGATGTAAACATATTATAATTTCAAATATTAAAAAAATAATAAAGGTGAACTAAATATAATATAAAAGAAAACTCTCAACCTTTAGCGTAGGAAGTATGAAATATGAAAGTGGAAACATGGTGGGACAGGCATCTGTGTGCACAACCACTTCCAAATTACATTGAATAAACATTAGCTGGATAATATGCCATCTACCTCCACATAGATGCTGGTATATAATGAATAGAACATACAACACATTTGTGAGACCCATATGCCTCTCTGTCCTTTTTTCCCTCCCTCCCTTCCTTCCTTCCTTCCTTCCTTCCTTCCTTCCTCTGAATGAATTGCTGTCTTTCAACGAAGATATAAAAAAGAAATACTATCAATGCAGCTAAGCAAAGGAAGGGGTTGCTTTCCATTGTTAGTTATGCGGTGCCATCATTTGATCCTCAGAATTCTTAGTTCCTTCATCTTCCTTCAAGTCTTTTGCTTAATGTTATGAACTGACATTTTAGATGTTTGATAAGGAAAGCAGAGTAAATAGAGCTACGGATACCTGGTTGGTCTAAGTGTTCCTCATGATATTTTAAGAGATCTTCATAGTTTCAGCTCTAGTTGTACTCCTCACATTTAGAGGCTAATGGGCCAGTCCACTGAGGCTTTCTGCTTGAGCCTCAACTTGCCTCTGTAGCAACCTGCCAGAAGAGCACTAGGACCCATTTTCCATAAAACGTACTGAATTTACGAACATCCTCTACTATTCCGGGCTCCCTGAGTTTATAGTTGACTTTCTGTTATGTCAACAGAAAGCTCCATATAAACCATTAAAGCACTAGAAGCCATCTTTTAAAAGCACAGGACTGTGGTAGCTCACACTCTGTATGTTCAGCCCGTAAGCGCCCCTGCCAAAATGGAGTTAGGCGCAAAGAAATGAGAATAGACCTTAACTTAATTCTCTGAAATTTAAACAGTAACATTCTCTCCCTTTTAATTATGCAGTTTTATATTTGCATCATCTATTCCAGTATGTGTCACACAAATTTTCATTATTCTGACTTTTCCTCCTCCCTCCCTCCCTCCTTCCCTCCTCTGCACCTCCCCCTATCTCCTTCTCCCCACCCTTTCTCCTTGAATTCAAAGATGCTTTCCACATAAAGAGAAGAAATATTTGCCCAATCATTTTATTTTATGTGTGGTTTTGAAAACTGACTTAAATGTTATATGTGATTTGTAAAAATAGGCAATATTTACTTAGGTATAAGACAAAGCATAGCTATCAAGTGTATATTCATAACATAAATGAATTTACAATAGCCTGAGTACTCAAACATTGTGATACAAAGAGCACAACAAAATGTCATTGTCAAATACAGCAAAAATACTCACTGAATACAAACTTAACAAGAGCACAAAGGAGGAACGTCCTGATCATGACCAAAGTTTTAGCCTGCTTAGAGTCTACAACACTAGTACACATTGGAAATAAACACACAATAATAAACGAGGTGGTGTTTGATCCAAGTAATTTTGCAAGCCTTTACATGATTATGTTGTTTCTAAATACTAGCTCATTTCTTACACAAACTTTTTTTTCTTTACACAGTTTACTTTAAAATGATATCATCACTCTATGAAAATTTTGGTATTAACACAATGAATTATAAAAAAACTGCCTTGAGAACATAAACGTATCTGTTTTGATCTTTCATGTGGTAAATGAAACCCTGTAGAAGATACCTTGTAGAATAGAGAATTTCAATTTGTGTCTTCACAAAAATTATTTAGTATATGTAAAAATTATATTTATCAATTTATATTATAAACTTAAGTTAATTGCATTAGAAGAAATTGACATAGTTTTATCCAAATTCTGCAGAAACTAGGCTGACATGATTTTGCACAACTCATTCAATTGTATGAGTTGTTCTAATTTGTTTGTAGCAAATATGTACTTGTTACTTTAGATGGCAACTGAACAAATGTATAACATAACTGCAAAATTGTATAATATATTAATAATATTGTTTCACATTGCATATAAAATTGAGTAGCATTGTACATAACTTTGACCAGGAAACATTTACTCTTCTATAAGATTCTTTTCCTGTATGTTTATACTCCAGGCCTCAATACAGAAAAATAGTATTATTTTCAAAGAATTCAAAATAACCCTGATTTTATGATCAAAAAAAGATCAAAATCTTAAAAATACCACAAGGTCAAATTTGCTGTTACTAACATCAGGTCTTCTGAAAGAATTGCTTAGATGAACACACAGTATGTAATAGTAAGTATTCATTCCAAAAAAATTCAAAATAACCCTGATTTTATGATCAGAAGAGATCAAAATCTTAAAAATACCTTAAGATCAAATGCGCTGTTACTAGGGTCAGTTCTCCTGAAAGAACTGCTTAGATGAACATACACTATGTCACCAATTCTCATGAGATATTTTTCCTTTTATATACAACTAAATAATCCTGTTGACACTAAGACTGGAAGCAGAGAAGAGAAATATAAGCTAAGGATAAATATAAAGATACATAGCCACAATTAAGGAATAACTGTGAAAGACTTTAAACTGAAACTGTCAAGGGATGAAGCAGGAATGCATGGGAAGCCTATCCCTTATCTTGAGAACTGGTCCAGACAAAGTACTGATGCAAATCCCACAGGGATCAGACTTGTGTTGACAGGGGAATTGCTTTGATTAATGTCAGATATTTTCAAGGATGTTTGCTACTCAAAAGGCAAAAATACATGGTATATTCTGTGAATAACCTATGAACCTATATCCCTAAATATATAATTAGTTAATACCTCATTCCAAAAAAAATGTTATATTTTTATTTTAAGATGGCCATCTACAAATCTCAAAATGGAAGTTCTCTCTCTCTCTCTTTTCTCTCTCTCTTTCCTTCTTTTCCTCTCTCCTTCACTCTCTCCTTTCTTTCCTTTATCCCCTCTCCCCCTCTCTATATATATGTATTCATCTCACAAATATCTTCTGTTTATTATATTTGACTCACTTGTATTTTTAAATCACTATGACTTAGTTATTATTATTAGGTATGTAAAGCTATAGAAAAATTAGTAAAAACGGCAGGTTTAAAGAAAGTATCCTTGTCAAAGTAGTTTGTAAAGAAATTGTTACTTTAAAACAACATAATTCTTGTTTCAGAAATGAATATCATATGTAACTGTATAAATGTTTTAAATATTCTCCATGTTGAAATTATTGATAATTACTTTTGAAATTACTAGTAATTACTTTTCAATCATGTTTATTCTTATAGTTTTTATAGTGTTGTAGGTGCATACTTTGATATGGTAGGAAAAAATTTAAGGACATTTGGAGAATTGCTTCCTGATTTAGATTTTAAATCACTCTGGTATAGGACAGTTAATAATGAATCTTCATTCTGGAATTAAATATAAACAAACTATTGGAGACTATTTCTGATAATAAGCTTAATAAAATTGTAACATAACTGAACTCAACAATTTGAGGGCTACAGACAAGGAAAATATTTAAAACATGAAGTATTCTTAGGTTTTTATAATAATGCTAACTCGAACTTAATCTACATTTGAAATAAATCTTGTATTGAAATTTGTTATCTTAAAGATCTATATCTATTAAGATAAATACCACAATACTACAAATTAGACTATATAAAAATATAGTCTCCTCTTCACCAGGAGACTATAAATTACACAAAAATGGACTTTTCTGAATAGTTAATAGTCTTCCCTATGGAGATAAAAATTCCAGATTTAGTAAACTGAAGACTAAAGAAATCTTTTAAACTTAAAATTGTGAGAAAGAAAAAAATGAATATATTCCCAAAAGTTTTAGATGTACTTTTTGTTAAAAACTCAGAAAGTAAGAAAACAAGAGATATAAGTCACATCATTACTGTGGTTTATAGTATTATACTGTTCACAGAACAATCTTAAATGTTTTTATCACTGATTCCAGAACATCCTTTAAAAAAAAAAAACCTACTAAATAAATAGCAATAAAACAAATAAAAAGAGGATACAAAAATGTAAAACAAAACAAAACAAAAAAAAAAACCTCATCTTGGAGTAGGTAAATACAACAACCTTTCTCATTATTTAATTTCACTGATGCAAGAATGTGCATTACATTTGACTCACAAGTATGCAGAATATGTGCACTGACATATATAAACATATTTATGTGGATATATGTGTATATACTGATATATGTATATGTGCATATGTGTTTATGTATGCATGTGCAAGGATGCATATGTATAGGCAGATAGATGTGTGTATAATTGCATACGTACATATGTGTGTATGAATGTGTATTTATGTCTATGTCTATGTACATTTGTATATGTATGTTTGTATATATCTAAGTGTGCATATGAATGTTTTCATATGTATATATGTGCATATATTTATGTATAAAAGTATATGTGCTAGTATAACTGTGCATGTGTATGTGTCTGTGCTTATATGTATACATGTATATGTGTGTTTATATGTTCATATGTATATGTGTCTATGTTTATATTTGTGTGTATATGAGCATGTGTTGAGTCTTTATGTTGACCTTGCAGCAAGCAGTCAGTGTGATAGAAATTTAACATAATGTAATGTAGGCTCACTGTACCTATATTTTCTGAAAAAAATTGACTCATCCTTTTATCTGTAAGCAGGCATTTTTCCTTCGTTGAATATTATTATATTACCTGGAAACACTCTGTATTCCATGTGACCTCTGCTATTAGAACAATGTATCACCTGACCTCAAAAATAAATATATTATAGTTCAAATCCTGACCTTTTTACTATGTTTAGGAAGCTTTAAACACACACACAAACACACACACACAAAAAAAAACCCTTCTCTAGAACATAATACACTTACTTTATTTTGGGTGTTATTAATATTTACAATTTAAAGACTTCCAAGAGAATTTCTAACTGCTTTTTTATATTCTCAAATTCCATTAGAGCTAAACTATAGAGATTAATTTTAAGGAAAATAAATTATGAATGAGTAAATAGCACTGACATAGATTTAAATATTGTTTAAAATAATTACAACATATGATCCAAAAATTAGAATAAGTATTATGATGGGACCACCATTCAAAAATTTAATTACCAAACTTCAAATGTGCACCAAATTGGTTTCAGTGTTTATTACTTGTTCTATCTCAGTAGCTCAAGCACTTATAAAGATTCACTCCTAAGTAGCCACTTAGACCAAGCAGTAAATCACAGAATGGGCAATATTTGTTTAGGTGGCAGCAGTTTAGGCAAAGCTCACTAATCCCTAGCTCCTCTCTGTGGGTGGTCCATTCTGATGTCACAGCTGGCTTAAAGCTCACTATACTAAACAAACTGTTACTTAAAGGGTAAGCAGAAACAATGGGCTCTGTTCTCACTACCCTAAACACAAAAGAAAGGGGCTGTCATAGAGAACACCTACAGGGTACTACTAGAGTTAGGGAGCAGGAGTGAGTGTCAGTGAAACAGTACATTTACCAATAAATTCTAACAATAGTATCCCTTTATGTGAAATATTACTTTGAATTGGAAGTAAACGTTTCAAAACACAGTTTTCTCTGATCACTGCTTCAAAAGATGGGAAGGAAACCAATAAGTATAATTTAAAATGTTAGCATTATTTGGTTCTTTGTTGGGTTGAATAAATTATATATCTGACTGTTAACTATAATTATTAAAGTGTAACATAATAAAAATATAACATGTAATGACATATATTTTATATATATTTACTAAATTTCAAAAAACCAAACTATTATAAACCAGAAATTAAAATAGCCTGCTTTATTAAACTTAGTCATTTGAATAAAACATGCTAAACCTGGTTATCTATGAACAAAGTGCCACATAAAGTGGAAAGTTGCCTTATTTCAAGAAATATCAGAAATAACTTCTAATGGACTGATTCAAATGTATCCATGCATATAAGAACCATTAAGAGATGATAATATGGCACTCCCTGAACACCAACCATTCAGGCCACCCAGGGAATCACACACTGTCTAGAAGCTCATCTGCCATACTGGCCAGAAAATTGGTCTTCTAGAAATACCTGATCCTTTTGGCTTAGCTGTCAACTCACACAGGAACTCACTGGGAAACAGCACCCCAAGCCAGCAAGGGAATCTGGTTGGGAACATTTCTCTCCAGGCTATTCTCCAATTCTAGTGCCTTAATCGTACCCCAGCTCTGTAACAGACTATTTGCAGTGGCCTCTCCCTTCTCTGCCCCCATTCCTAGGGATCTGTGCAGATCAGAGTGTCTCACCCAACACTCCTTCCTTCTATTGAGACTGTCAACCATGAACCAACACTTCTCAAACCGATCCCATTCCTTAGTATCAACTCCCAATACCTAAAGACACATTATATCCAGGACCCCCAGTAGATACACCTGGCAGGATCTCAGGTGAATTCTACCAGGAAATACACAGCAATTACACTCTTCTAAGAAATAAAGAGAGCAACAGAAAACAAGAAGATCAGATATCAGCACCTAGAAGTATGAGCAGCCCAAGCACAGATGCCTAGACACTGGCATAAAAACAAAATAAATATCACCCAAGATAATATGTCTCCACTAAAGCCCAACAACTCTACCACAGTAGGCCCTCAGAAATGCAGTAGGGCTGAAGCACAACCCATCCACAACAAAATAGCTCTTATGAATATGCTCAAGAACCATAAAAGGAGATGGATACATCTACTAATGAAATCTATAAAAACACAAACTGTGGAATGAATCAGTGTTCAATACATGAAAGTAAAAATGAGATTAATCAAAAAAAAAAAAAAAAGGAAAAAAAGAAAAACTAGGAAAAACAAAGGGAACTCAAATGGAAATCTCAGAGGCAAGCCTCATCAACAGAATACAAAAGATAAAAAAGAGACTCTCAGGCATTGAAGACAGGGCAAAAAAATGAAAAAGAAGGAGGAGGAAGAGAAAGAGGAGGAGGAGGAAGAAGAGGAGGAGGAAGAAGAGGAATAGGAGGAGGAAGAGGAGGAGAAGAAGAAGAGGAGGAGGAAGAAGAAAGAAAGAAGACGACAATGAAGACAAAGACAAAGAAGAAGAAAAGAAGTTAAATTTAAGAAAATCCAGGCAGAAAACATCCAGAAAATCTGGGACCAATGAAAACACAACCCAATGACTAACAGGAGTAGAGGAAGAAGAAGAAACTCAGGTCAAAGATACATAATTTAACAAAATTTTAAAAGAAAATTTTACAAACCTGAAGAAGGAGGTGCCTACCAAGGTCCAAGAAGCATATAGAACGAGCAAATAGAAGGGGGAAGGGGCCGGTTGTGGTAGGATTTGCTGAAGGAGGCAGAGGCAGGAGGTTCACGAGTTCAAGGCCAGCCTGGGCTACACATTTTGCTGGGCAATGGTGGTGCATGCCTTTGATCCCAGCACTTGGGACACAGAGGCAGGTGGATTTCTGAGTTTGAGGAGAGCCTGGTCTACAGAGTGAGTTCCAGGACAGCCAGGGCTATACAGAGAAACCCTGTCTCAAAAAAAAAAAAAAGAAAAGAAAAGAAAAGGAAAGGAAAGGAAAGGAAAGGAAAGGAAAGGAAAGGAAAGGAAAGGAAAGAAAAGAAAAGAAAGAAAGAAAAGGGTGGGGGGAATTACACATGATGCATACTAATAATAACACTGAAGGTACAAATCAAGGTGAGAATAACATAAGCAAAAAGGGGAAAGCCCAAGTAACAATCTACCATACCCACCAAAAATTTCAATTACAATAGATGGGGAAATAAAGAAATTCCATCTCAAAAACAAATTTATGCAGTAGCTATCTACAAATTCAGTACCACATAAGGCACTAGAAGGAAAATCTCAATCTGAAGGGTTTAACCACAACCCCCTTCCCTGACCCACCCATCAAAAACAAAACAAACCTACCAAACAAAAAACCCACAAGAAATAAATAATCCCAGACCAGCAAATCAAACCAGGGAGGGAAAAAAACTCACGCTGTAGCAATTAACACTAATCACTGATAACTTTCAACATCTATAGTCTCAATTCCCCCAATAAAAATAAGACTGTATTAGAAAACAGAATTTATCCTTCTGCTGCATCTAAAAAACACACCTTCACACCAAGGAGAAAAATCATCTCAGATTAAAATGATGGTAAGATATCCCAAGCAAATGGGCTCAAGGAGAAAGCTGGTGTAGCCATTTACAAAGACATGGAAATTGATCAACTCTCTAACCAAAAAACTGGGTCAAGATTGAAATTAAGAAAGAAATTAAAGATTTTCTAGAACTGAATAAATGAATACACCAAAGTTATGGGACACAATAAAGGCAGTTCTAAGAGGCAAGTTCACAGCATTAAGTGCCTATGTGAAAAAAAATAAAAAGAACAATTTCTCATATTATTAACTTAACAGCATGCTTGAATGCTCTAGAACAAAGTGAAGAAATCAAACACAAAATTAAGTATTATGTCACTGGTATCTATCTAAATCTATATATTTAAGTGACACTGGTTATAAAAGGTCCACCTTTGCAAGCAACTTGGAGAAATATTTACACTAACTGGGGATTTGTTAAAATATTTAAGCCAACAATTTCTCTAAGGGAAATTGTGTGACATCCACCATTTGATCTATCACTTAGTGTAGGTGGCATAGAGGTCTTGGTGCTCACAGTAGTGGACTAGAGAGAAACCTGGAATGTTAAGCACACAGAGTTGTTCCATCAAGATGAGGAATGAAAACCTGTTTCTACCCAGTGTTGCCTTAACACTGAAAATTATTTATTTCAAGGCATTTTAGAAACTGAGGCAGATCAGTCTATTATTACTCAAGAACAATAGCACCCACACTGGTCAACTTCTAGAGGGCCCTCACGCCTTTACAAGGTGCTGGAGGTTAACAGGACTCTTCTAAAAATACTAATTTCTTAATCTGGACTGAAAAGATTCTTACTCTGGCACTGGGCTTCCACATAGTCTTTGGGGAAGAGATAAATTACAACAAATGAAAGTAGTACTTTACCACTGCTACTAACAAATCATCTGATGAGTATAATACAAGAAAGCAAAAACAGTCCCCTAACTAGGGTCATTGATTAAGGGCCATCCAAACAGTCTTTAATCTACAATAGGAATCTGTCAACCCAGTGTGGATTGACCAATGGCCCCTAGGTGGGAAAAAATTGAAACCGGTCCAACTTCTAGTACAGGAACAATTGCAAAAAAAAAAAAAAAAAAAAAAAAAAAGTAGCAAGTCAATCCTTGGGATTCCCATATTTTTGTAATTCATAAAAGGCAAAAAATACACTTCAGCTGTTACTTAATCTCAGGGGCATAAATGCTACTATGAAAACAATGGTGGCCTTCCAGCCAGGACTTCCTGCTCCAAATATGATTCCTCAAAATATTTCATTATTATACTTGACTGAATATTTATATTCTCATGATAAAGAACATTTTGCATTCTGTTTCTCTATTTTAAACAGTCAGCAGCCAGTGACCCAATATCAGTGGAAAGTTTTACAACAAGGGATAAAAATTAGGCAGATTACATGTTAATCTTATAAAGCACCTAGTGCACTGCTATTTTTTCCAAGGTTTTGGTCTTTTCACCTGCTCATCTAATCAATACTTACATGAGTACTTAACTTTCATGGTAAATAAATTGAAACAGTAAAATTTAAACAAAAGTCTACATAAAATGCACCAAAAAATTAATTACCTTATAATTAGTTAGGATATGTTATTACTCAACCATACATTATACATCATAAAAAAAGGGATTGGCTATGTCAACTGGTATATCCTATGTATCTATTACTACTAAAGATTTAGACCTCTGCTCTATACATTCTGGAGACTCTCAGTGAAACTGCATTAGAAATATATTAGCCAAAGAGGAGCAAATAAGTACTTATTAAATATTGCTTCTGCTAAAGCAGGAGCTGCTTGAATTAACCTTTATTTCCTTATCACTTACTTATCCTTCCTTCTTCCTCAGCACCTACTGAAGATATATATAAGATAATAGTGTTAGAGAAATTTATGCATGTCATAATTCTCCATAACATTCTGTAGCACTTTATCTAAAATAAAGCATAGACTTTATACGAACATATTAAAGAACTTACTGACACAGACTCTATAGAAATCACCATGCTTTTAAAAGTACAGGTCAGCCCTCCTGCAGTCTGAGCCCTGCTGAATGATCAACCTTGGTGTATCTACTCAACAAGCAAGCTGGGCAGACCTGCTCAAACCTCTGAGGTCCGTGAATTCCATCTGGAGGCAGTGAAGACACAGCATCAGAGGATTGTCAACTTGCACTCCCCCCCACCCCTCTTCTAATATCTCAACGCCCATAATCAGCTTGAAGAAGCTAATGATGAGTCAGCGCCCCTATTCCCTGGGCATGGGGACTAAGGTGGTAAATGTTGGGCTGTCGCCCTAGGGAAAAGTAGTGGTTTTGTCGGAATAGAGAGGATTAGCTAGGGTTTATTGCATAGCCATAACCTATTAGTAGAAATCTGTATAATTAATATCAAGATGAAGATATAAATTCTTAAATGGCACCAATTTACTTTGTTTACAAATTTTAAGGTTTTCAGTGGCATGAGCTTTTTAGTGATATAAGAGTGAGATGAATATTGTTACTCTCATAGGCATTGTACCAGTATAACACACTTAGGAATACAAAGCTTAGACCCAGTCCTTCTTTAACTTTTTTAACTGATTTGAGATGGTCAGCCTGTGAGTTAAGGGACTATAGCAAATTCATGACTTGGAGTTTATTATAAGGGTGTTCTCTATGTTTTATTTAGAAATAGCTGAGTGGAGTTAACAGGCAACACTCCAGATTACCTTACATGGATAGCTGGTTTTCAAAACATCAGAAATCCTTAGAATTAACATGACAAACATTTCAGTATTAATGTTCATTTTCATTAGAGACCTGTCTGCTCCGGACAGCTTCCTATGTTAAACTCTAAGAAGAAATTGAGCATCCTTGGAGTTACTCCAGTTGTGGTGAGACAGCCACTAGGCAAGAATTGCCACTTTCCTTCTACAGACAAATTACTGTCCAGAAAAGGACACACTTGCAGAATAGTCGACTGATTATATCTGCCTAGACAGAGTAATCAGCCCTTAATAATTCTGCAGCACTAAGGTCTGTCAGATGATCCTGGGCCAGAAGGCAGAAGAACAGATGCTCCAACGTTTCGAAGTAGAGCGAGTGTCCAGGTGTTCAGAGGTCTCTATAAATTGGCTAAGTTTTAGAAGCTATGCTTGGTGCTTCCCACAATTATAGTCAACTCAGTCATTCTGGATTTCTGATGGGGTTGAAAACTTATAGCTATTTACTTTGAGAGAAAAGATCTGAGTGTATGGTCATCAGCTGACATTCATCCTAAAGCCAAGGAAAAAGCCAGGTTCAGAACTAAGTGTTTTAATTAGGATAGATGACAGAGGTGCTGGTTAGTCAACAAAAGGATGGACTGGGTATTAGGACTATCTTGTACCTCACTGGTACAAATAGGCATAATTATGCTCTAATTGTATTTTGAGAGAAAAGTTTCCTTTTAACAGGAAGGGTGATGTGTAGGAGGAGCTAAGGTGGGAGGAGTACTGAGAGGAAGAAAAGGAGTAAGAAGAGGAGAAGAAGAAGGAGAGGAGAAGCTAGGTGATGAAAGAGAGAAAGAGGGGGGAGACAGGGAAGCAGATGTTCATGTATCTCCACCAGTCAAAGATAGTTGATATATCTAGGTTGGGTAGTGGGTTACACCTCTGATTGAACAATACCAAACTTATAAAGCCTATGATTAACATTTCTTAAAAAAATGTATAAATGCAAAAAGGAAAAGGGGGCATGGGATAGGGGTTTTCTAAGGGGGGGGGAATGGGGAAACGGGATGGTATCTGAAGTGTAAATGAAAGATCTAATAAAAAAAATAAAATAAAAGTACAGGTCAATTGTTTCTTCAATACTGATAATAATTGGTAGGTTGCATTTGCATGTTATTTGGGATCAATATAAATTATTCTAAAAATCTCCTAATTTTAAGGTATTTTTGAAGATAGCCCTTGGGTAAAATTCTATAGAGATAGCTTTTATTGCTTTTATAGATGTCTCTTCAAAAAGACAAGGAGCTTGTGTCTTACACATAAATTTCAAATAGTCCACAAAGGATTGTACCACTCCCTGGTACTGCTCAAGAGTCGGAATTTGCCATAACAAATCAGTTTTTATTAGATAGTTTGCAGCATTTACTGTTATAACTGACTCTACATATAGCCCAAATACTAATGTTACTTCAGAATAAGTTCTCTCCCTTCAGACTTCTATATGACAACAAATTCAACCTTTTCCCATAACTCATATCATGCTCATTCGAACTCACTGTTGCACAAGCCAATGCACTAGTGTCCTCTCTGACATTAACACTTTCTTTTCAGGATGCTCAAAAATTTCAGAAACTTCTTCATCAAAAGGCAGAACTGTTTCAATTCTCTTGACCTTTGACAAATCATTTGACCCTGTCCTTCTTGTTCTACTTTCACCCCACTGCCCTCTGCTGGTAGAATTACTCCACAAGGGTTACAAATTTAACGCCATTAGCAAACAGATATTAGTCATCTCTCCGAATTGGGGTGCTTCAAATATGTTCATGTAATGGTTGATACTTTTTCTAATAGTGATTGTTGTTTCTGCTTACAAGGGTGACACCACTTTGGATGTTAGTAATCATTTAATATATACGTCTCCTTTCTAGGATTCTGACTACAACTAAAACCTAATAATGCTCCTGTTTATACTAACAAAAGCCTTAAGAAAGGCCTCAATTTATGAAATATTTATCATGTTACTGAAAGTCTTTATAATTTATATGGTAAAGAAATTTGGGATTTCTTTATATACATATCTGAAAATCAAACTTTAAAGATAAATGGGGGCATATAATCCCATCTAAAGTGGTATCATAAGTGTATCATAAGTGGTACACTTAGCCACACTTATGTAAATTTTATTCACTTTAAAAGATAAAGCTTCTTCTGCTGCCCCAAAACATTTAGCTTAAAGGAGGCAGTCTGAAGTATATGTTAAATGAAAGATCTAAAAATTAATCAATGGACAGGGATAGATATTCTTATAATATTAGGACAAGGTTATGGTTGTGTCGTTCCAGAAAATGAAAGAAGACCCAGATTGGCTCCTGCATCAATGCGTCAGAGCAGGACAGCATCCAAGGAGATCACCTGTAATGAAGGGTCTCAGGACAGATGACGTATCTATTAAGAGGAAATGTCCCAAGAGGAAGAATAAGCTGATGACTTGGGGAGATACCAAGAAATAACTCACCAAGACAAGAACTTGAGGAAACTAGAAGTTCTGACCCCTAAATGATCTTGTTATCTTTACTGTCTATAGTACATGTTAATTCTCAGACTGTCAGTACAGAATAACAATGGTTTTTGTCCGGAGGGGATTAAAGCCACTCCTATAATATAAAACAGTAGTGTTTTTCCATGCCAAGGATAGATAATATCCTTTGGGACTAGTTATCCACACAAAGGAGTACAAAAATATTTACTTACATGAATGAAAGATATTTTGGTTGGACCAACTGAACTGAACAAATGCTATAATCTAGATTTTAGAATAAGTAAGTAATCACTAGAAAGTTCCAGTAATAGAAATTACATTTTTCTGAGATGAAGAAAAGAATATCTGATGTACTGCTTAAGTTGATATTACTGTACCTACAATGCCACTATCATTCATAGTGATTGACAAAATAACTTCTGGCTTTATTTGGCACATGGCAGTCAACACAATCTTTTGACAATTGAGGAAACCCATCTATTCCTAGACCATTAAAAAGAACTTATATAGCATAAGTTGTACAGGGAAACTGGAATGAAGTCAAGTCCACCCTCACCTGTATTCATATGTTTTCCCCTGATACTCCTGCCCATGGTGTTTGTTGTTCTCTTTAAATCACATTTGTTATCATTTAAATAATCCATCATGCCTTATCGCAGTTCCAATTCTAACCATATATCTCTGTCTCATAAACCACTGCTCTGGAAATGGACCCTTTTTATTTTTCAAAAAAAAAAAAATGGTACTTATACTGCCATTCCTGCAGGTTATTATGGTTTATATAAGATAAGGTACATTAAACCCATTTTGCTCAGGAAATCTTTGCACACAATCATTCAATAGAATTAAAAGTGTTCTCCCTCATGGCTACTGATTTTTTTTTAATTTTATTGTATCTAGCCATTTCAGTGAAGGTGTTTATAAGCTGCACAAGAGGGAATGTAGAATTTTTGTGGTTGCTTATCATATCACAGTACATTGACTTCTTCCTTTTGAATTTCTGCTTCCTTGATCTTCTTCAGTTATCTTCTTGCTCTAGCCAGAACTTCAAGTACTATATTGAATAAATATGGAGTTAGTGGACAGTCTTTTAAAATTCCTGATTATAGTGGACTGCTTTGAGTTTTTCTCCATTTATTTTGATATTGGCTTTAAGCTTACTGTAATTCTTTTATTGTGTTTAGGTAAGTACCTTGTAGCCCTGATCTCTCCCTGATTTTTATCATGGAGATGTGTTGGATTCTGTCACAGGCTTTTTCAGCATCTAATGAGATGAGCATTTTTTAAAAATTTTTCTTTAATTTGTTTATATGGTGTATTACATTAAATTTCATATGTTGAACCATCACTGCATCATGGTGGATGATCTATTTGATGTATGCTTAGATTTGGTTTGTGAGTATTTTATTGTATATAACTATTTTTGCATCTATGTTTATGAGGGAAAATGATATACAATTCTTTTTTGTTGTTGAATCTTTGTGTGGTTTGAGTATCAGAGTGACTGTAGCCTTCTAAGAAGACTTTGTCGGTGTTCCTTCGTTTGTATACTGATGAATACTTTAAAGACTATTAGCCTTAGCTCTGCACTGAAAGTGTGGCAGAATTCTCCACTAAAATTTCTGGCCTGGCCATTTTTTTCACTGGGAGACTTTTAATGACTGCTTCTATTTCCTTAGGGAATTACAGACTTACCTAGGTTATCTGATCTTGATTCAACTTTGGTAAATTGTATCTACTGAGAAAATGATCTATTTCTTTTAAATTTTCAAATTTTGTAGAGTACAGTTTTTTAAAGTATGACCTAATGACTCTTTGGGTTTCCTCAGGTTCTGTACCTTTTCATTTCTGATTTTGTTAAGTTGGATATAGTTAATCTTATAGTTAGTTTGGATAAGGGTTTGTCTATCTTGCTGATGTGTCTCAAAGAACCAACCTTTCATTTCATTGATTCTTTGCATTCTCTATTTCTATTTTGTTGCATTCACACCTCAATTTTGATTATTTCCTGCAATCTCATCTTCTTCAGTATGTAACTTCGCCCCTCCCCCCTCCTCCTCTATCTTCATCTTTTCCCTAGAGCTTTCAAGTATTTTGTTAACTTCTATAAGATTTCTCTGATTTTTTGATAAAGACACCAGGTGTTATGAACTTTCCTCTTAATACCACTTTTGTTGTGTCACATAAGTTGAGGTGTGTTCTATATTCATTTTCATTGAAATCTGGAAAGTCTTTAATTTCTTTCTTTATTGCTGTCTTACCCAGTTAGCATTTAATATAGAGTTGTTCAGTTTCTATGAAATTGTAGGCTTTCTCTTATTTCTGTTGTTGAAATTCATCTTTAATGCTGCTCTGACAAGGAGTTATTTCAATTTTCTTATACCTATTAAGACTTGCTTTGTGACTGAGTATGTGGTCAATTTTGGAGAAAGTTCTATTAGGTACCGAGAAAAAGATACACATATATATGCATTTGGCTGAAATGTTCCGTACATATCTGTTAGGTATATCTGGTGTTTAATGTCTATTAGGTCCAGTATTTTTGTTTCGGTTTTGATTGCATGACCTGCCTATTGGTAAGATAAGATTCCATTTTATCTTACACCTGTCAGAATAGCTAAGATCAAAATCACAAGTAACAGCTCATGGTGAAAGGATCTGGAGCAAAGGGAACACTCCTCCACCGCCAGAGGGAGTGCCAACCTGTAGCGCCACTATAGAAATCAATATGGCAGTTCCTCAAAAAATTAAGAATCGATTCAAGTCTGCTCCCAGCAATACCACTCTTGGAAGTATGTCTATAAGACATTTCAACCTACCACAAAGGCATTTATCAGCTATGTTTATACATTCCTTATTCACATAATAGAAACTAGAAACAAGGTTGCCTTCAACTAAAGAATGGATAGAACCTACCACAAAGGCATTTATCAGCTATGTTCATACATTCCTTATTCACATAATAGAAACTAGAAACAAGCTTGCCTTCAACTAAAGAATGGATAGAACCTACCACAAAGGCATTTATCAGCTATGTTCATACATTCCTTATTCACATAATAGAAACTAGAAACAAGGTTGCCTTCAACTAAAGAATGGATAGAACCTACCACAAAGGCATTTATCAGCTATGTTCATACATTCCTTATTCACATAATAGAAACTAGAAACAAGGTTGCCTTCAACTAAAGAATGGATAGAACCTACCACAAAGGCATTTATCAGCTATGTTCATACATTCCTTATTCACATAATAGAAACTAGAAACAAGGTTGCCTTCAACTAAAGAATGGATAGAACCTACCACAAAGGCATTTATCAGCTATGTTCATACATTCCTTATTCACATAATAGAAACTAGAAACAAGCTTGCCTTCAACTAAAGAATGGATAGAACCTACCACAAAGGCATTTATCAGCTATGTTCATACATTCCTTATTCACATAATAGAAACTAGAAACAAGGTTGCCTTCAACTAAAGAATGGATAGAACCTACCACAAAGGCATTTATCAGCTATGTTCATACATTCCTTATTCACATAATAGAAACTAGAAACAAGGTTGCCTTCAACTAAAGAATGGATAGAACCTACCACAAAGGCATTTATCAGCTATGTTCATACATTCCTTATTCACATAATAGAAACTAGAAACAAGGTTGCCTTCAACTCAAGAATGGATAGAGAAAAGGTGTCACATTTACAAATGCAGTGTTACCCAGCTAGTGAAAACTGACGTCATGGAATTTGCAGACAAATAGACAGAAGAAAAAATCATCCTGAATGAGTTAACCAAGACCTGGAAAGACAGATGTGGTGTTCCATAATCCACATATCTAGAGATGCTAAGTGAAAAGGAGGGCTCAAGGAAGCACACGTGGATCTCCCTGGGAAGGGGAAATCTAATAGAATTTTGTGGGTGGACTCGGGGTAGGTGTGAATGGGAACATGAGGGTTCGGGTGGGGTTTGGGAAGTCGAGGAGAGTACAGGGAAATATGACTGAAAATGGAGAACATTAGGAGAGCAATGTGGAAAACGATGGAAACTCTCTGGAATCTATGAACGTGACACGAGCAAGAACTACTAGCAATAGAAGATACAGAGCCTGAATCGGCTCTCTTCTGAAACCAGGCAAGGGTTCCAGTGGTGGGTCTAAGACAGAAATCCAGCCAGAAACCTTGGACCTATAATTTGTCCTGTCTGCAGGATATGCTGTGGCAATGGTGGTACAAAACTTGTACAAGAGGCCAACCAATGATGGTCAGGAACCAGAGGCTGAATAGTCCAGAGACTTATACTAGAACCAAACACAGCTGGGAAAAAGTCAATAAAATGATTCTTAATGGTATTCTGCTACGCTCAGAGACCAGTGCCTGACCCAACTGTCATCTGACAGGATTCAACCAGCAACTGATGAGAGCAGATGAAAAAAGTAATAGCCAAACATTATGAAGAGCTTAGGGAACTCCTCAGACAAAGAGGAGGAAGGACTATAGAAGCCAAGAAGGGTACAGGACAGCAAGAGAATGTGGCCCACAGAATCAACTAAACAGGTCTCATGGGGGCTTGCAAAGACCAAAATTGCAATTATGGAGTCTGCATAGATCTATGCTAGGTTGTCTGCCTACATGTTATTGTTGTGTAGTTTGGTGTTCTTGTGGCCCTCTAAAGAGTGTGAGTAGGAGGTGTCTGACTCTTGCCTGCTGTTGAGACCTTTGTCTCCCTACTAGGTTGCCTTGTCCAGCCTTGACATGAGGGTTTGTACCTAGTCTTATTGTAATTTGTTATGTCATATTCGGTTTATATCCCTGTTCTTTCCTGAAGAGAAACAGAGGAACAGTAGATAGAGGTGAGAAAGAAGGTGGGGGAAGGAGGCTAGGAGAAGTGAAGGGAAAGGAAACTGCAGTCATCCTTATAAAAGAAGAATATACATTTAGTTATGATTTATTATCAAAATAAATTTAGCTAAAGTAAAATAAAAAGGGAATTGTATTATGAAGATTTAGTGTCAAGTGATCAAGTGTCTACCACAGAATTAGCATGACCTGTGAAAAGTTGAAAGAATAATCTGGCAGAGACAGGTTTTGTATGATCATGCTTTTCCATGATCAACTCCCTGTCCTCACACTGGAGTGCACATCAGCTTATTGTCACCAACACAGTTCTTTACTGTCACCAACAGACTTCTTAGTGGTGAGCTCAAAGAGGTTCACACTACAGGGAAACAGTATTAGTGTCTAGATGATCATATAATATTTATTCTAGTGAGTATACCTCCTATTCCTGAAAAAAATCTAATCAGAACATATACACATTCAAGGGATTAGTTATGAATTTAGAACTAATCTCATAAAAACTGTGAACCCATTCTTTCCTAAAAACTGAATATCAACAAACAGGTTATGTATCTAAGTATGTCCTTAGACTGGAAATTGAAAATTCTAGTACTCAGTAAAAATATGAATTATTTTTCTTAAAAATAGGTCTTTTAAAATTAAAATGATGATAGTAATTTCCTTTCTTAAAGGGGGAAGTAAAACTGTAAATTTCACATAATCCTTATATGACTTACATACTCCAAATGTTCAGGTTGTGCAGTGATCCTGAAAACATGACTTGGCACATGAAAGATTTGAAAGATTTGAAGAAGGCAAATGCCCTCAAAGTGTGCCTGCCAGAGGGCCAGACTCGAAGCAACTGGACTAGGGATTCAGAGGTCTCTGTGCCATGGAAACGGTATTATGCAGAAACACAACAAACTTTAGAACATCTTTCTGAGTTGCATCTGTACATTCTTTCCCATCCTTCTGAGTTTCTGTGGTCATTTTTTTTGGCAAATGTCAGTTATCTGTGTCATTAAGGAAAGCATTACAAACTCCTTCACAATGCTGGGGTCATCCAAGTGCGATGAACCTTAGAACAGTTTGCCATGTGTGAAACTGTCAGCACATTTTTGCCAGCAGATGAATTTATAAGATAGTATCACTCTGAAATCAGTTTGCAGCACACATTGCATAGTAGAAGACTCCTAACAAAGTCTGACTGAATATACTTGCATCTCAAAAGCTGACCTTAGCACAGAAAGTTTTCCCTCAATTAAACATTCAAAATTCTCTCTCAAGCAATCCAGGCATGAACATACTTACCAACAATAAACAGTGTGCAACAGTAAATATAGTAGCACCCATCTAAACTGCACTATGATAGCTGAAGGCAATTTGTCTAGGGTCTCAGCATTCCTGAGTATATTTATGTTGTTTTATCACTAGTAAAAATTAGTCAAAAAATAGTATTCAAGGCATTGGTTTTGAAAAAGAGTGATTAATTTCAGGATAGAAAGCAAGAAAGTTTCCAGGATTACTGCCAGTCTATAATTTATTTATAGCAAGACAACTGTAAATGACGTGAGCCATGAGGAATTAAAGGTCTTTCCTCACAGAATCAGCAAAGCACAATTCACAAGCAAGCAGCCAGATCAAGCCCTCCAGCACTGCACCTGCCGCGCCCCAGCCTTTCACCACACCACAGTAACTTGGCATGTGTTATCACAAAATAACAGATATTGCTTAAAATAAATATCTGTTGAATAGGAAATATCACTGTTCTTAATTTGACCTGTTCTACTTTGCAATATGAGAAGAAAAGGCAGCATTTGTAAAGAAAATTAATGTCATCTGATTGAGCTTGGACCACAGAACAAAACAACTGATACTAAACTGAATGTGCCAGTTAAAATCGTCACCTATTTTAAATTATTATGTGAATAACTACAACATAATAAAAACATGCATTGACAGTGAATGTAAATATAGACCTTGTAAATGAAATTACAAGGGACAGTCATTCTTCACTATTCCCCACAATAACATATATTTGAAAATAATAATTTTATTTATTTCTTCGAATACTTCTCAGTTTGATAAATCTCCTTTACTATTATGAGTTTAAAAGATTGCTTTAAAATAATTTAAAAATTAGACTTAACTAAAAACAAAACAAACAAGAACCGATTCCTTAGTTACCATCAATGAACCTAATAAAGTTCTTTTTCTTATGTTGTAGATCTCATATGATTAATAAACCAAAGGCAAAAGCAAATTTAGTGTGTATTTAATTTAGGTAGGCTGTAAAAAGAATAAGCACAGACTTTTAAAGTAGCTCCTTAGTCACAACTGCTGTAGAAACTGAGCCAAGTAGCAGATATGCTTGTCTAAAAAGAATGCAATCTTTAGAAAGCTTAGACACAAAGTTATTTCCACCTTATTGTTTTTAAGTATGGCAATACAAATAATGTTTCCTTAGTTATTAATGATATGTATTAGTACAATTAACTATGTTGTTTTAAAATTTTAACTATAGAAGGCTGGAGAGATGACTTAACAGCTAAAAGTACCAGCTGCTCTTCCAAAAGACCCAGGTTCAATTCCTAGTATCCACATGGCAGGCAGCTCACAATTGTCTGTAATTCCAGTTCCAGGGGATCTGACACCCTCACAAAGACACATATGCAGGCAAAGCACCAACACAAATTTAAAAATTAAAATGTACTAAAATAATAAGATAAAATTTCAAATATACTCAAAGGAAGAAAACTAATCAATTATTAAATAGGCAAAGGTAAATTTAATGTTTTCTTTCTAAAACTCTGTGTTTTCCCAAACTTATTTTAAGAAAGCCAGGCTGCAATAGTCTCATACTCTTGTTCATTCATGTAATTAACTAGAGCATTTAAAGTGTTTTCAATATTGATGAGTAAACACATTTCTAGTGCTTACTTTGCACAGTGTGTTAAAAGAAATATGTCATGAACTTTAACTCTAAAACATTTTGAGATCTCTTAGTAGGTAAAGGTGCTTGCTAACAAGGCTGACGGTCTGAGGCTATGACCATCACACATGTGATGCAACAAAGACTACAAACAGACACGCACACATACAGACACATGCATACTACACGCATGCACACACACCCTCACAGATGCATGCACACAGACCCTCACAGATGCATGCACACACACAGAGAACCCCCCCCTCAGAAAACAACTTCTTATAGATATGATTTCCTTTATAAAAATTGAAGCATACTAATGAGAATCTCAAGCAATTTCTTGGTATTTATTTCAGAGTTGTGCCAAGAATCATAGACCTGCCACTTAAATGTGAAAGCAAATTTATCAGTAAAAACACACCTGTGCAAAGGTATACTTACAGAAACATCTTTCAGTTCTTTCTCCAGGGAGAAATGGCAAGACTCCTTAGAAAAGATGAACTTGTACGCACCAGCTGTTTCAGACCCTGGCACCAGTGCCTTTCTCAGCTCATCAACGTATTTTCCTTTCTCCATAGCCATGTCATCAGCTTCTTTGGAAATCTCTGATTCAGACACTATGTGAAAAATTAATTAAGGTGATGAAACCAGAAGTTTCTATTAGAAAATATGGATTTAGCTGTTATAGCTACTTTACCAATATAAAAAGAATTTGAAAAAATAAAATCAAAATGTTTCCCAGTAGTTTTGTCAAATACATTTAGTGCTCTTTTCCCTCCCTCTCCTGTAACCCATCCCCTCCATTCCCGAGCTAAGCAGCCCACATTTTTCCCCTTTGCCCTCTGGAAGCCGCTGTGTCCTCAACTCCATCTCTTGAGCTCACTGTTCTCTCCAATCACCTTTACTCTCCAGCTTCTGCACTTACACCAGACTATGTACTCAAATCTAAGTATTAAGAATTAGGATCTCTCTCTCTCTCTCTCTCTCTCTCTCTCTCTCTCTCTCTCTCTCTCTCTCTCTCTGTGTGTGTGTGTGTGTCTGTGTGTGTCTGTGTGTGTGGTGTGTGTGTGTGTGTGTGTGTCTGTGTGTGTCTGTGTGTGTGGTGTGTGTGTGTGTGTGTGTGTGTCTGTGTGTGTGTGGTGTGTGGTGTGTGTGTGTGTGTGTGTGTCTGTGTGTGTATGTGTGTGTGTGTGTGTGTGTGGTGTGTGTCTGTGTGTGTGTCTGTGTGTGTGTCTGTGTGTGTATGTGTGTGTGACTGTGTGTGTGTGTGTCTGTGTGTGTGTGTGTGTCTGTGTGTGTCTGTGTGTGTATGTGTGTGTGTGTGTGTGTGTGTGTGTGGTGTGTGTGTGTGTGTGTGTGGTGTGTGTGTGTGTCTGTGTGTGTGTCTCTGTGTGTGTGTGTGTGTCTGTGTGTGTCTGTGTGTGTGTGTCTGTGTGTGTGTGTGTGTGTCTGTGTGTGTGTGTGTGGTGTGTGTGTGTGTGTGTCTGTGTGTGTCTGTGTGTGTGTGTGGTGTGTGTGTCTGTGTGTGTCTGTGTGTGTCTGTGTGTGTGTGTGTGTGGTGTGTGTGTGTGTGTCTGTGTGTCTGTGTGTGTCTGTGTGTGTGGTGTGTGTGTGTGTGTCTGTGTGTGTGTGGTGTGTGTGTGTGTGTGTGTATGTGTGTGGTGTGTGTCTGTGTGTGTGTGTGTGGTGTGTGTGTGTGTGTGTGTGTCTGTGTGTGTGTGTGTCTGTGTGTGTGTGTCTGTGTGTGTGTGTGTGTGGTGTGTGTGTGTGTGTGTGTGTGTGTGTGTGTGTGTGTCTGTGTGTTTTATAGATTTATGCCACATGGATGATAACGCTCCATGCAGGAATAATAGCTTACTTAACAAATACACCAGTGTAAGGAAAGGAAACCCATCAAGCTGTTGGTCAAGAGTTCTAAAGATACTCTCAAAATATGAGATATTCCCCAATGTCCTTAGCTACAGTCCTACCATTTCCGAGTAAGATGCTACTCCAGAACATAACATGCACTTCCAACATAGGACTGGGGGAACTGAACCAGTACTATGTGGAGGCTTTTTCCCTGAGGGCTAGTTATCAGAACATGCTATCCAAACAGACAAAAGACGAATGTAATCAATAGCTCTACAGACCTATAAAGCCTGCAAAGCAAAACCAATAACTGGCCTGCCAAGATATCCCCAAAGGTGCAATAGTGGGACTTTTATCTTGAGAATTACCAGTGGTCACCTACTTGGACTTAAGGAGAACTCAATAGGAGGGAACTGAAGTGGAACTGTAAACCAAGATAACAGTCCAAGTGTGCTCAAAGAGGACACAGACTCTACAGTAGAACCAACTAATGCCATTTCCCTAAATCAATACAGCTTCTAACAGTGTGTTAAATGCCTTTCTTTACTCTCAAAGATAAGGACAGTTCTCAGATCTCATCGAAGAAATCTTGGTTTGCAGTAGGCAGAGGTTACTACCAAGAGGTTACAACTAGTAAAAGTGCAAAGAATGAGTGATCATAGGGTCCTCAGCCCCAGCTTGTACATCTACAACATAAACCTTCCCCAGTAAATACCATGAAGGAAAGGTGGGAAGACAGAGAGAGAGGGTACTAGGACATCTGATGTGAAACAGTCTTCCAGACAGAATGTCTGGAAACTCACAAAATCTCAACAATATGGCAGCCTAAACAAAATCTAAATGATGACCACACCAGTTGACTCCAGGAAGAAGCCATCTAAGGAAAGACTGATGATTGCCTTGGAGACGCTGAAGGCTTTATCAGTTATGGAGTTACTTCTAAATTTTTTCTTTATATGTTATTTTTTTTAAATAATTAAACGCTAAATTTTCAACCATCATCCATAAATAATAAGGGAAGTGTAAACAGAAGGATGGTATTTTGTCTTTTATTCTGTCAACTTATTTTTTATATTATGTACAGAATTCACAAGAGGTGTATATACATATATATGTATATACACCTCTTGTGAATTTATTAGATGAGATTGAGAGCGTTAGCTCACATGTGAATGCTTGAAGATGAACTCCTTATGTCCAACATTTTTTTGTGTGTTTAATTTTTGTGTTCATGTACAGAACAATTTGTTGCATAGTATTTTTTCCTTAAACAATTTTAATAGGTGAGTTAGATTAATAAAATGTATTAAATATTTTAAGATAAGTATACTTTCTAAATAGAAATTCTAAATAGAAATACATCTAAATAATGAAATTAGCATACTTGCATATTTTCCAATTTTTATTGGCACATTACTTATACAAACGTCTTTATCACGAAATTTTCATACAAGCATACAATGAATTTGATCATATATACCTTTCTTCATTATATTTTCCCACTTTCTGATGTTTTGTTTCTCTCTCCTCCACACATAACATTTTTAAATTTAGATTTCACATAGGAGAAAAAACATCCAGTTTTCTGTGTTATCCTGAGTTTATCTTATTTCTCTTAATTGTTTACTCTCCTTTTATTCTATTATACATGATTGCAATATATTTTAAATTTACTCATACACTGACAGGCAGTCAGGGTGATTTTTTTTTTTTTTTTTTTTTTTTTTGTCTATTGTGAATAGTAACTATTGGATATGAAGGTATCTTTATTTTATACTAACGGATGCATTTGGGTATTTACCTATGATTGTTTTAGGATGATCTGTTTTATTTGGAATTTTAGGGAGAAGTTTTATGCTGAATTCCAGTGGGGTTGTACTGATTTACATTCTTACCAACAATGTTTACGTTTGTTTTTAAATACATTTTTAAAGTGTATTTTGGTCATCTTTTCCCCAACTACCTCTGTCTAAATTTCCAAGATACTCTCCAATCCATAGCCCCCTCCTCTTATGGACTTTATTATTATTGTTGTTGTTGTTATCAGTAATTTCCTGAGTCCAGTCGGTGCTCATAGCATATTCATACTAGGTACTGGGCCTTGGGTGCCTTCTGGTTTGCTGCATCTTTAACAACTTTTGTTGTTTTTGTTTTCGTAAACAGAGCTATCCTTACTATGGAGTGAAATTTAACTGTAGCTCTGATTATAATTATCCCTTTGAGTAAAGATATTAATCATTTTCTTTCATTAGTTTACTTAAGTTCAGTTTATTTGCACATTGAATTTTTTATTATTTCAAAATTGGCTTTTCTTAGTCTTTATATTCTGTGGATTAAATTCCCCATGAGATAAATTGCTTGCAGATGCGTTCTCTCATTCTTCCAATTGTTCTGTGTACTTTGTTACAATGTAGAAACTCTTTAGTTATATAAACTCCCCCTCATGGTTCTCTCAGTTGGGTTTTGAACTACTGGAGCTCTACTCCGAGATTTCTTGTTAAGTCTATCTTTTGAAGTATTTTCTTATTATTTATAATTATACCATAATGGTGAATGGTCAAAAAATCTAAAAGTAGGTTTACCAGATGGTAAGAGGCAACCACAATAAAAGAGAATAAGATTTCCAGTTCAAAGGGCTAGAAAACATATCCAATAAAATCATAGAAGAAAACTTTTCTAACCTATAGAAAGACAGGGCCATATATGTACAAAAAGTTTACAGAACACCAAATAGGTTGGACCAGAAAAGCAATTCCTCCTATCACATAATAATCAAAATACCAAATGTACAGAACAAAGAAGGAATCTTAAAAGGTGTAAGGGGAAAAGACCAAGTAACATATAAAGGCATGTTGAGAACCACTCTAGCCCAGGTTTGGGGGCCAAAATGTCGGGGACCGCTCTATCAATGTTGGAACCCGCACTGCCAAAAGCCTTGGGGGCTAAGTTGTTAGCGCCTGCACTGCCTCAAGCTGCTCCCATCCACAGGTCGGGGCTCAGCAAGAGAGTGAGGACTGACGTGAGGAATGGAAACCAGACAAAGTGTGATTCAATCCTGTTTATTCTTCAGTCTCTCTTCCTTGTCCAAGTCCCAAGTCTTGAGTTCCTAGTCCCTAGTTCCTAGTCCCTAGTTCCTAGTTCCTAGTGCCTCCTCATTCCAAGTTTCCAGTTCCAAGTTCTAGTGCCTAATGTCTAAATCCAAGTTCTTTCTCCAAGTGCCAAGTTCCTAATACCTAATAATTTCTTCTGTCTGCCTCTCGCCTTTTATGTCTCACTTCTAAGCCACACCTCTAAGTCACGCCCTTGGGTCTTATCTCTAAATAACACCTTAATTAAGTCACGCCCTTAAGTCTCTCTAATAACACCAGTAAGTCTCACACACCCAAGGGAAGATCCTGGGTATCTAAAACAAGATGTTATCAGAGTGTGCTCAGATGTTGTAGGCTATTGTAAACAAGTCTCTTGTCAGGGTATATGGCTCAAGATGGCTGCAAGAATGATAGCAGCCTTCTGTCGGCTCCCCACAAAGGGAGACCTATCAGAACTACATCAGACTTCTCAACAGAGACTCTAAAGCCAAAAGAGTCTGGACAGAGGTCATGTAAACCCTAATAGAACACAAATGACAGGCCAGGCTACTATATCCTGAAAAAAAATCTCAGTCATCATAGATGAAGAAACCAAAATATTCCATGACAAAACTAAATTTAAACAATATTTAACAATTCAGCCCTACAGAAGATTATAGAGAAAAACTCCAACATTAGGAAGATATCTACTTCAAAGAAAAAACAACAAGAAATTAATCATTTCACAACAAAACCAAAAGGAGAAAATCACATACACATAATGCCACCTATAACAACAAACAAAACAGGAACTAACAACCATCTGTCTTTAATATCTCTCAATATCAATGGACTCAATTCCCCCAATAAAAAAGACATAAGCTAACAGACTGAATATGAAATCCAGCATTTTGTTACATACAAGGAACACATATCAATGACAAAGACAGACACATCAGAGTAAAAAGATAAGAAAAAATCTTCCAAGAAAATGGTCCCAAGAAACCATCAGGAATTACCAGTCTAATGTCCAATACAATAGACTTTCAACCAAAAGTTATTGAGTGAGATGGGGAAGGATACTTCATATTCATCAAAGAAAAATCCACTAAGAGAAAGTCTCAATTCTGAACATCTATGCCCCAAATGCAAAAGAACCCACATTCATAAAATAAATACTGCTAAAGCTCAAAACATACATTGAACCCCACACAATAATAGTGGGAGACTTCAACAACCCACTTCTACCAATAGACAAATCACTGAAACAGAAACTAAGCAGAGACATAGTGAAACTAATAGAGGTTACTATTTAAATGGATTTAACAGATATATACAGAACATTTCACACTAAAACAAAAGAACAATATACCTTCTTCTCAGCACCTCATAGTACCATCTCCAAAACTAACCGTATAATTGGTTATAAAACAAGCATTAGCAGATATAAAAAGACTGAAATAATCCCATGCATCCCACTGGGTCACCACAGACTAAGGCTAAACTTCAATAAAAACAAAAAACAACAGAAAACACACATACCCATGGAACCCGAACAACGCTGCACTTGATAACTTGGTCAGGTAAGAAATAAATAAAAAAATTAGAAACCTACAATTCGATGAAAATGATGACACAGCAAACTCAAACTTATGGGACACAATGAAAGCAGTGGTAAGAAGAAACTCCATAGCACTAAGTGCCCTCATGAAAATACTGGAGAGATCCTACAGCAACAATTTAACAGCACACCTGAAAGCCCTAGAAAAAAAGAAGCAAGCACATCCAAGAGTAGACAGTAGGAAATAGTCAAATTCTGGGAAGAAATCAACCAAATATAAACAAAGAGAATGATACAAAGAATCAACAAAATTAAAAGCTGGTTCTTCAAGAAAATTAACAAGCTAGATAAACTATTAGCCAAACTAACTAAAGGGCACAGAGGTAGTATCCAAATTAACAAAATCAGAAATGAAAGAGAAATATAACTACAGAAACTGAGGAAATTCCAAAAATCATCAGATCCTACTATAAAAGCATATATTCAACAAAACTGGAAAATCTAAATGAAATGGATGAATTTCTAAGTAGATACCACTTACCAAAGTTAAACCAAGATCAGGTAAACTATCTTGTATCCTCTAAAGAAACAGAAGAAATCATTAAAAACTACCCAACCAAAAAAAAAAAGCTCAGGGCCAAATGAAATGCCACCAGATCTTCAAAGAAGAACTAACACCAATATTTCTCAAACTATTCCATAAAATAGAAACAGAAAGAACACTACCTAATTCTTTTTATGAAGCCACAGTTCCTCTGATACCTAAATGACAAAAAGACCCAACAAGGAAAGAGAACTTCAGACCAGTTTCCCTTGTGAATATCAATGCAAAAATACTCAATAATATTCTAGCAAACCAAATCCAAGAACACATCAAAATCATCATTCACCACAATCAAGTGGGCTTCAGCCCAAGGATGCAAGGTTGGTTCAATATACGAAAATCCATTAATGTAATACACTATATAAACAAACTCAAAGAAAAAAATCACATGATCACCTCATTAGATGCTGAAAAAGCATTTGACTAAATACAACAACCCTTCATGTAAAAGGGTTGGAGAAATCAGGAATTCAAGATCCATAACTAAACATAATAAAGGCAATTTACTTTAAACCAACAGCCAATCAAATTAAATGGATAGATACCTGAAGCAATCCCACTAAAATTGGGTAAAGACAAGGCTGCCCAACTCTCCCCATATCTATTCAACATAGGACTCGAAGTTCTTGCTAGAACAATAGACAACAAAAGAAGATCAAGAGGATATTAATTGGCAAAGAAGAAACTGCACGGTATTAGTATAGAGACAGACAGGTCGATCAATGGAATAGAAGTGAAGATCTAGAAATAAACCCATGCACTGATGGACACTTGATCTTTGACAAATAAGCCAAAAATATACAGTGGAAAAAAAGAAAGCATCTTCAATAAATGGTGCTGGTCTAACTATCAGTTTGTATGTAGAAAAATGAAAATTCATACATATTTGTCACCTTGCACAAAGCTCAAGTCAAAGTGGATAAAGGACCTCAACATAAAACCAAGAGGCAGAGGGAGGGAGGGACCTGGGTACAAGAGGAAAGGGGAAGAGAAAAAGGGGAACAGGATCAGGTATGTAGGATGAGAGGAGCACAGAGGGCCAGCAGAATGAATGGAAATATGCAGAAGGTGGGAGGTGAGAGGACTGTCTAAAAAGTATCAGTGACCTGGGAGGTGAGAGACTCTCAGGACTCCAAAGGAGGGACCTTAGATGAAATGCTTAACAGTAGGGAGAGGAAACTTGTAGAGTCCATTTTCAGTAGAAAGACAGGGCATCAAGTGGAGGGATGGGGTTGCCATCCCACAGTCAAAAACTCTGACCCAAAATTGTTCCTGTCTAAAAAAATTTCAGCAACAAAATTGGAGAAGAGTCTGAGGGAAAGGAGGTCCAGTGACCAGACAAATTTGGATCCAGCTCAAGGGAAGACTACAAGGCCTGACACAATTACTGATGCCAAGGTGTGCTTACAGATAAGAACCTGAAATGGGCATCCTCTGAGACCCAAAAAGCAGCTGATTGAGACAGATACAGATACTTAGCCCCAACCATTTGACTGAAGTTGGGGACCCCGTGGTTGAATTAGGGAAAGGCTGGAAAAAGCTGAGGAGCAGGGCAAGTGACTCCCAATGCCAATGATACACCTACAACAATCCCTATAACTAAGGCTTGGGGAAAATCAAGGAAGAATGAATAGACAGATTTCAAGAGGCAAAAAACCTGAATATTTGCTGGGAGATAGTGTTTTCTATATATCTCAGTTAAGTGATATCCACAAAATCTCAGTATTACAGTAGCTTAAAGACAACCCACATAATAGCAATGCCAGGTGACATCCAACCTGGATGGAAGAAATCTCAGAAATCTCTACTCCTAGATAAAAAACTATAAGGGATTTATAGCTAGCTGCTGGGCATGGGAGAATCAGTCTTCTCCAGGGATGAGCCCCTTGATATGTTATGCAACCAGAAGTTGTCAGCCCTAAATGCACAAACATATGGACAATACAGAAACTCAAGAGACTGTATTTATACAAACATAAATAAATATACACATACAAAAAGAAAAGGACATGAATTTGACACAGAATGGGAAGGCACAGGAGGAGTTGGAGTTAGGAGAGGGAGCTGTGTAAATGATGTAAATATAGTACTCATATAAAATTCTTAAAAATGTAAATTAAAATTTTAAAAATTTAACCTAACAAAAGAAAACAATCCTATGTGAAAGGGAATCTTTCTTAAAACCATGACCAGGCATTCCCTGTATAAAGGGAAGATGAGATTTTCATCGTCTACTCCAAACCGTAATCATGGAAAATATCTTGTTTGCCAGCTTATGTTCATGTGAAGAACAACGGCACATCCGTACGCAGTCATTGTTCTAAATTTGAAATGGCTGACAGGAAAACATGGTGAGATTACACTCCATCCAGAATGAAGTTGAACCACTTCATTACAAGGTGAAAGGACAGAGAAACTATTCTCAGACTCGCAGAGACTCTACAAGCATCATTTTGAAATTATTTGTAAAGACACACTCAAAGAATGTTCCTATGTGTAAGTAAAGACTGCACAGATTCATCCTATCCCGTGTCAGAGGGCAGAAGACACCAACCTCGCCGCATTAGGAATATGGGTGGCACCACACAGGAGATCTACTTACAAAAGGCCTTTCTTAGGAGTTTTATACCATTATTTACGTATAATTAACAAAAGTCTTATGAGTTTTAAAATATCATTTACATATAGCTAACAAAATACCTGTTTAAAAAATTATACAAAAATCTAAATAATTGATGTTAAAACATTAGTAAGGTTTTAATTAATCTCCAATATACATAAAAACACCCTGCAGATAAGTGATATAAGTTTCTTGCTACCAGAAGCAATTATTTTACCAGGAACATAGTGATCATCAATCATTAACCCACTTTGTGAAATGACCCTGCGAAACAACACTCTGTAATACAGAAGTGACTGATGACAGGCCACATGATAATTAGGTCCCCAAACATTCATTAGATAAAGCATTGCTAATGGGAAAAAAAATCAGCAGGCTTTGTGTGGGAGAGATTAAAACAAACCTCACATCCTTTCCACTTAAATGAAAAGAGTAAAAATTACACATAATTGAAGGTTGCAGCAATTAAAAAGTTGAACAACAACAACTAAAACACAGGAAGAGGTATAGGAAGGAAATCTATTTTCATGTTTCATTTATTTAATTGTTTCAATATTCTTAATTGTGTAATGTCTGTAAAGTACCATACAACATGTATGTAACAAGTTTTAAATAAAAAGATACGTTCTTATATTTGCTTATACATTTGCCCTAATAGTTAAACAAAAAAATATAAGTGGATGCGAGGCATAAAATACATGTAAAATCTAAAATGTCATTGGACAATTTTTGAAGATAAAATCATTACAGACTGCACTTTAAAATTCCATGATTGAAATATGGTTAGTACCAGACGCCACAGTGTTTATACACCACTGAGGCGTACAGCGAAAGGTCTCCCAGCTGATTCTGTCACACTGGACTGTATTAGTTAGAGAACAAAATCAAGACTGCACTGCATCCAGGATAAATGTGGAATGTAACCCATAGGAGGCTGGCGTTCCCATCTACACAGATGCTAACCCTCAAGGGATCAGCTTACTTTCTTTTTTTCTAACGAGTTTTATGTAGTTAAAACTCTCTTCTGTAATTATCGTGTGTGTGTGTGTGTGTGTGTGTGTGTGTGTGTGTGTAAATAAAATCTAGTGAGTCCACTCAGTCAACAAAGGTCCACTCTGAGCCATTACCATACTTTTAGCCATCCCATGTCTACTCTTTGAAACAAAAGCTGTCATATGGGTATACTCCCTCCATACGGCTAAAATAGCAAATCTCACTTCACTGCTACCTGCCAGAAGCAGTCGGCCAACTGGTATATCTCACAGAGAAATGTACATCTCAAATAGTCAACATAAGGAGGACTGCACACATTATCCTTGTAATTCCTTTGTTTCCCTATAATACAAATATGTAAGCATTCCTCATTTGCTGCCATAAAAGCCAAATTTAAAAAAAAAAAAACTGTAAGTTTGAATTCGTTTTGATTGTGCTGGGTACCAGACAAGAATGAAACAGAATTTTGTGATGGATTGTAATTTGAGAGATAATAATTATAGTGATAAATCTTAGGGAAATTATGTTAGAATATACAAATAGTATATAAGCGAATTCTTAAATTGTCATCTAATACGCCATTTACAACTCTAAAAATAATTGTGTTACGTAACTGCAAAGAAGGGGTTTTTTTAAATCCTTAAAAACATTAAAACTTCGGTATTTGGAAACAACATAAACATTTAACATTTTAACATTTTAACTTTATGCCTGCCACAATCTGAGAGTGACATGCTACCCCCTGCACAACCGAGAAGCCCCTGCCGTATGCTCTACGTGACATGCTACCCTTACACTAATGAGAAGCCCCTGCCATATGCTCTACATGATTCGGAGCTATTCACAGCTTAAAAGAACAGTTAAAAAACTTTTCAAAAGTGAGTCTCTATGATAAAACAGGACAATTTTCACATAGTGGGGTGGAAGTCTGTTTTGTTTTTTAAAACTGCATTACAAACGCATTCAAAAGAAATTCAAGCTAAACAACTAGATGAAGTCAAAGCATAGCATGAGGACTCCACACCTACAATCCAACATCATCTCTTGGCCCCACAATCTACTTCCTCTAAGTCCCAGGCTTCCCCCAAGTTCCAAGAGGAGATAAATATTTTAAAATTATTGTGTTTTCTGTAAAAAGACCATTATAAAACCATGAGTAGGTCCAAGCAATAAAAGTTGACATAGCAGGCGGAATTAGCTACTGTACGTAGTGTCAATTCTAGAAAACAATATTGGCTATTACAGACCCATATACAACTTGGAAATGCAGAACATGAAAAATGGAGTATTGATGCTACCTGTGTCTATGAAGAAACACTTTAACTTGAAGAGTCTCTGAGGACTTAAGAGTAGGACATGATTTAAATGTTATTTGAAACGTGCTTGTTGTCAAGATTACCTGTTGCAGTCCAGGCTGAATGGCCATCAGTAAGTGTAATAACAAAACCAGATCCTATTGTTCTCTCCCAAGACACTTGCAGAAAATAAGTTAAGTTGGGTTCAGAAGCAAGACGGATTCTGCTTACTTTCCTTTCCATTTCTGGCTGCCTGTAATGAAAGAACAAAATCAATATTTAAAAGAAGATTACAATAATCCAATGGTGATAACTTTTATCCTTCTTTTTCAGCTAAACATACTCCAAAGAAATAAAAGTAAGATGTTGTACAATGGAGCCAACCACTGAACTCAGAAGTCATAGTTTTGCTCAATAGTTACTCGCATTTTTACAGATGACAAAAGCAGAAGCTCTTAAAGGGCAAATAATCAGCCAAACTGATGGGCTAAATAAAATTACAATATGAGTAAATTTTCTATTTCCCTGTCCTCAGGAGTGAATAGATCCTCCCCTCTCTCTACCATAAGAAATGGTCTCTTTGAATAAGCATATTTGAGACATTCATCCACACTATATTCTACAGTTAAACATCATTCAGAACATTAATTAAACTGATTTACTAGTTTTTTCCTAGGAACAGCCATTGGGAACTTTACAGGTCTTGACTACTACAAACATTGCTGGCATGACATTCTACAAATATCTTTCATGGGCTGTGTTGGGGGGTGTGGGGGGGGTCATTCCTTCAAATGGAACTGCTGGAGCAGAAGATATCATGTATTAAGTTTGGGTTGTATAGAGCCAAGTTCCTTCAAAATTTTATAAAATTATAATTGATATATAAATGTCCTAAACAACTATTTCCCCTTTGGTTCATTTTAGCCACATGGATGGACAAATTATAGCATCACATTGTGACTTCATTTCAAATCCCCTGGTGAGTAGTGGGTGTTGCACTCTTTAAATATACTTATTAGATATAAATACACTTCTGTCTTCAACATTGGCAATGTTTTCGTTTAGTTTATTTTTTTTAATGGTGTTATTAATCTGTTTTCATTTCTTCACAATTTGATGTCTATTTTAGATAAATATAGCTATGAAATATAATTCATCAAAATAATTCATCAAAATGTGCTTATTTTGGTCAGTACTATGAGTCTTGCATTATCAAATTTGTTATCAGCTTAAATTTCTCAACAAATTTTATTTTCTGAGTTACACTTTTCTACAGCCTATGTACATACAGTTTTTAATATTATTCTTGGTGATGTTACAGGATTGCAATTTCATATTTCAATTATTGAAATTATATTGACTCTGTAGTTTGTCCTTTTTGCTTAATTTGTAAACTATACAGAAAGAGACAAAGTGTGGAGCAGAGAGACTTTAGGAAAGGCGATCCAAAGACTGCCCCACCTGGGGATTCATCCCACAAACCCAGTCACTATTGTGGATGCCAAGAAGTGCACGCTGACAGGAGCCTGACATAGCTGTATCCTGAGAGGCTCTGCCAGAGCTTGACAAATACAGAGGCAGATACTAACAAGCCAACCATTGAACTGAGCACATGGTCCCCAAATGGAGTCCCCAGTGGAAGAGTTAGAGAAAGGACTGGGGGAGCTGAAGGGGTTGCAACCTCATAAGGAGAACAATAATATCAACCAACCAGACCTCCCAGAGCTCCCAGGGACTAAACAACCAACCATAGAGTACATATGGAAGGACCCATGGCTCCAGATGCATATATGTAGCAGAGGATGGCCTAGTTGAGTATCAACTGGAGAAAAGGCCCTTGGTCCTATGAAGGCTCAATGCCCCAGTGTTGGGGAATTTGAGAGCAGGGAGGTGAAAGTGGGTGGGGGGAACACCCTCATAGAAGCAGGGGAGGGGAATGGGATAGGGAGTTTCGAGGGAGACACTGGGAAAGGGTATAACATTTGAAATGTAAATAAAGAAAATAGCATATATACGTCTGTGTGTGTACATGTATACACACACACACGTATATATGTATATATATATAAATAATAATTGAGCCCACTTCAAATATATAAAAAAAGAAACAAACAAAGGTTGAACCCTTGACATTATAATCACACAATATAACAGATACTTCATTTGTTCAAAATATTTCCTATAATGTACTTTTTGCATGGATGCAATTAATTCCAAAATGCCTCAGGAATTTGTGAATATTTACCTTTACATCATCTAGTCAGACACTTTATGGTAACTTACTCACTCTATAAAAGTTAAATTTGATAATTGTTAGAAAAATATGAATTACTAGTATTTGAAAAAAATCACAAAAACATGGATCATTAGAGAATCATATAATTTGTTTTTGTTTTCTTTTTGAACACATGAGATTGATCTGTTAAGGTGTTAGGAGTACATGCATACATATATGACTACTTCTGTATGCATTTTAATTTAGTCAAGGTTAATGAAGTGTCTTATTTGTCTGTTTGGTTTTGAGAGCTGAAACTCATGATTTTCAATGCATAATTCATTAGATTCTGTTCTAGTACAGAATCCTACCTTCTTTGTCAGTTTGTAAAAACGATGAAGGCTGCACTACATACCTAATCTACATGGCAAAAGTTACACAGAACCAGAGGGAAAATACATTTTATCTTAAGCTATGTTAGCTCTACTTTTGGTGCTGTATTAATCTTGTATTGCTATATATTCAAGCTACATAGCAGTGGCTTTCATAGGCATTTTCATACATGTGTATCTGGTACTTTGACCATATCCATTTTCATCCCTAGTTTTCTCTCCCCTTTCCCACTTCCAATTCTAGTCCTTTCCTTAGGACCTTAGGAGTCCTCAATCTGCTGCATGTCTTCCTTCCCTCTACTCTGTGTGTGTATGTGTATGTGTGTGTGTTTGTGTGTGTGTGTGTGTGTGTGTGTGTGTGTACATGCATGTGTGTGAATCTACATATCTATATAAAACTCCAGGGTTCCCAAATGAATGAAAATATGATATTTGTCTGAGTCTGGTTTATTTCAGGTAATATAATGGTCTCCAATAATGATTTATTTTCCTACAAATGAAATAATTTTGTTCTTTATGACTGATTATCACATATCTTTATATTTCATCTGTTGAGAGATCTCTAGGCTATATTAACTGACCATTGTGAACACCACTGCAAAAAGCATAGATGCTCAAGTATCTCTGGGAATAGTAATTTATCCTCCTTGCTGTATATAATATGATGAATATAGCTGACTTATAAGGCAGTTCTATTTTTAGGTTTTTGAAGAAAGCAAGAACTATTTTCTATAATGTCTTCACTAATTTACAATTCCATCAGTAGTACACAAAGGTTTAATATTTCTGGTACTCTCATGAACATTTATTTTTTTTCTTTATGGTAACTCAGACTAACTGAAAAGAAAGGAAAAGGGCTTTTCCCTGGTAACTAAAGATGAACTTTCCCATATGCTAATGGTCATTTCTTCTTTATCTTTTGAGATCTCTTCATCCCATTAGTCACTTATAGAATGAGTTGTCTTGCATTTTGGTATTAGGCTCTATATATTAATTCTATATATTATATATTCTAATATATAATTCTATATATTAATCCTATATCAAATGTATAGCTCTCAATGGAATTCCCCTATCTAGGGCTAAGTTACTAGAGTCATTTTTCAAAATCCATACCAAAATGTGCCAATAGGTACATCTTGAAAGGTTTTCTCTATTTTTCCCCTAACACTTTCAGAATTTCAGGCCTTACATTAAAATCTTTCATCCATTTTGAATCCAGTTTGGGGGAGAGTAGCAGATGCTGTTCTAGTTTCATTCTTCTATATTTAGAAATCCAGTTTCCCATTAGTATTTGTTAAAGATCCTATCTTTTCTCCAGTGTGTGTTTCTTGCATCTGTGTGGAAAATCAGGTGACTGTAACTGTGTGGATAAATTTCTGAATCCTTTATTATGTTCAATTAAGCTTCTATATGGATTTAATGTTTCCGTTTCTAAAAATCATATTATTGTAGTTTTCTGAGGACTGAATGGAATCTGTGGGCTACTTTTCTGTTTCTTTGTAAATATGGAAGCCTTTACATTTCAAGTGTCTCCTCCAATTTTATTACTCAGTGCTTATAGTTAAGAGCATTTTTTGAGACCAGATATCATGGAGTCCTCGCTGTCCTCAATGTTGAATTTGCTATGTACCTGAGAATGACTTTGAAGTGATCTGAATTCCCTACTTCTACCTCTCATATTTATGATCACAAGCATATACCACCACACCTAGTATTCTTTAGTACTGGGGAAGGAACCTAGTAATACTTGAGTACTAGACTATCACTCAATTGGATGAGCTACCTTTCTAACTCAGGAGCACATATGTGGATTCAAAGCCTAACTTGGGGGATGTGCAGAGAGTTTAGTTGATAAAGAGCTTGCAACAGAAGCATGGAAGAAACCTGCAGATTTCTAGGGCTCACTGGCTAACCAGCCTTGTCCAAAGAAAGATCTTGCCTCAAAAATAAAGATCCAAACAGAGGAATAACATCCAAGGTTAACCTCATGCCTTCTGTTGCATGCACACACATATGCATATGCATACACATGAATACACTGATAAACAAAAAGCAAGCAAACAAAACGAAAAATATCTTAGTTTGTGTTTTGGGGTGAGGTTATTAAAACTACTTTTAGAATGTCATATTTTATTTCTATAGACTTTCACAAAAACATTACACAATGCGGCATATAGAGATATACATGTACACACACACACATACACACACACACGTGTGTATGTGTATGTGCACAGACAATTATTTCTTCTCACACATGCCTGCAGAGACATGGCTATTATTAGCATTAACTTTGTAAAAGAAAAATCCAGCACTCATAAAGCAGGCTTTCCATTGGTTTTTTAAATTCCATATTTAGAATCACTAACAAATTCCTAAATATAGAAACAAAAATTATTTAAAATTCAATATCCCAGATGCCTGTCAGTCACACATTATTTCACAAAAACATGAAGGATTGTAAGATCAATAATGTTCAAAAGACAGCTAGGGATCAGATAAATTCTAAAAATATATTTGAATTGTAACAGTTCAATTATCTTCCAATTTTCTCATTAATTTAAAACTTCATAAAATTAAGCTAATTTTATTTTAAAGAAATACTGTTTGAGGACCTAAGTTTGAAACTGGAATAGACGGTGAAACATCCCATTCTAATTTTAGTCTACCTGCTGGTGAAGGAAGACATGTGAACCAGATTTAAGTGATACACACATTAAGAAGCACACTTACATATAATAACTCTGTATCCTGTAAGTAATCTGTGCTTCAGGAGCCTCAAAAAGTATTTTAAATTAGGTCTTGATAATCTACATTTGAGCTAATTGCTTAAGTAATTCATCACTTTACCAAGACTACCCTCTCACTAAATATCAAATAAAAATATCCAAGAACCAACCACAAGAACACAAGAGAGTCCAAAATTCCTTTAAGACTCAGCAAATCAACCATAATTTTGCTCCTACCAGCCTTGTACACAGAAATAGCCAGTGTTTTGCCCCAGATCTACTTGGAGAAAATGAGTGGAATCCTCTTCAGAGACGCCGATTGATTGAAACTATAAGAGAGCCCATGTTTTGTTTCCTAAGAGTACTAAAGGGCACATTAGTATCAGCACCTCTCTCAGCCAAAGCCAGGGATCTAAGAGGAGTCTGCAGGTGGAACCACTTGGGTCCCACCCCAATTTGTACATCAGTAGCTTTATTGAGAGCTCAGAACAGTTGAGAATTGAGAAGCTTATCTTTAGTACTTTGTGTCTTTGATACATGGCCTCTCTCTTAGAAGACTAATACGTTGTTGGCTGGTGTGCAATTGATGTGATCTTGGTCTGAACAAATACCATTCACAGTTGCTTCTGAATAAACAAGACACTTTTTAAATTAGTTTACAAAGCATTTTGTATGCCCTTTTGGATGCTGATAAGGAACATGGCAGAAGCCAGCGCTTAGGTCAGCTCAAGTTAGTTACAACACTGTATCATTGATAACACCATTTTGAACTTGAGCTTCTTTTCCTTCTCTTAATAGTCAGTGATGGCTTCTCTTCAAGCTGCTTGGACTGCAGGTGTCCAAATGCTGCAGCTTTGCCAAGGACTTGTCCATGCAGCCCAGAAGGGGATAAACTCAACTTTCTAATAAAGCAATCACTTACGTTGTCCCCTAGTCAAAAAAAAATGGGCTGATATCTAAAGGAAATTCAGAATAAAAATTACTCTACAGAAGCAGCTGTTAATCAACTATAAGTGAATTCCTGCTTGTACTATTTTGCTGGACTTTACCTTTAGAAAAAGGACATGTAATTTCAAAGCAAAAGTATGATGACAGATTTTTAAAGCCTTATCATATTTTTAAAAATTCAAAAACAGGGATATATAAAATTTAGACAAAAGTCAAATTTATATCACAACCACTACACTGTGTTGACTTTTGTGTGTGGTATGTGTGGTACATGAACACAAGTGGGCCCATGTACATCCATGTGGAGGTCAGAAGAGATCTTGGGGTGTCTTCTCTATTGCTCTCACTCCTATTACCTGACATGAAGTCTCTTCCTAAAGCAGAAACTGATGTTTTATGCTGGACTTTCTGCCAAAGAATCCTTAGGATCTGTCTGCCTCTACCCCACAATGCTTTGATTATAGAGATACCCAGCTATGCCCTGCTACTAATGTGGTTGCTAAATTTGAACTAGAGTTTTCATGCTTATAGTCCAAGAGCCCTTCCTACTGAGCCATCTTCCCAACCCCTTTTGGGCAGCAGGGCAGGGGGCAGTGTTGCTACTGTTGTTTCATTGTTTGATTGGTTGGTTGGTTGGATATTTGGTTTTGGATCTGCATAGCTCACAAGACCCTAGGAATTATATTTTTATGAAAGAGAATAGGGCTTTATTAAGATTTAAGTACAATAGTTATCACCAACAGAACACAAAATAAAATCTTGGGTGAGGATGTTAGGACTTCTCTCTAGAACGTAGGGATCTGGTGCCTGGAATCTAAGTATGTAATTACTCATCTTCTTAGGAATTTATTTACTCGTACTACCAAAACAGTTTATCATTATGTAAACCCCATAAAGCTGCTGTTGTTCGACTGAACTGTTAAATATTGGTAGTCTACGGTTCTTAAGACTTTTGTGTATGTGGTTCAACTCTAGATACTAACAACTTGCAATATTGTACAGGGTTTTCTCCCCAATATTGATACTCATTTCTCTTGTATCCCAATGTTGCTCAGTTTCTTGTTTGCCATTAGTAGTCAGGCAGATAAATAGGTACAGCTATGAGGTAGGTTTGAGGCAGGCAGTGCAAGTCTTACTCCTTTTCCACACATGATCCCAGTAGATTTCAGTTCTGAGCATGTTTTTCAATTAGGACAAACTACATATGAGCTGGAGCGGTGGTGTCTTATGTGAGAACAGCCCAACTCTGTTTATATTAAAATAGAAGAGAGGTACACAGTTTAAACTTAATAAATCTCACATTTCCAACACTGATGTATTACAATGAACCTCAGATTCTACTTGGAAGTCACCATTTTTCGATTGATGTTTTGGTTCTTTTCTAAGATGTGATCTTCAAGGAAATGTGGTACACTTAGAATCCTACAACTTAAAAATTTTAGGACAAATTTTAAAAAGTCTGACCAGTATTGTGAGGCAAAGACTGAAAAAAAGTAGAAATAAGTAAAAACTCTAATTCATGAGGGGCAGGGAGGGGGAGGGAGGGAGAGAGAGCGCGCATGTGCGCAGGCATATGCACAAGCCTAATAGAAGAGAAATCCAAGCAAGAGACAATCAGTCCAGGAAAAGCAGTGAGACTGAGAGATTCCACATATGTTTGATTGACAGAGTGAAGAAAATTTGGTGATGGACTTAGCTGAATATAAAAGAAAGATAGGAGTGAAGAATAACTCCAAAGACTTAACTTACAGAAACTGGCTGCACACTAGTGTCATTAACCAAGATGAAAAGCTATAATACAAGTATTAGAGGAAAGGTGTTCATTTTGGGATTGTAGTGGTTTGAATAGGAATGGCCCCATAGTCTATAGATTTGAATGCTTGGTCACCAGGGAGTGGCACTATTAAAAGGTGTGACCTTGTTAAAGAAAATGTGTCACTGGAGGTAGGTTTTGAGGTTTCAAATGCTCAAGCCAGGCCCAGTATCTCTCTCTTCCTGCTGCCTACCACTCCAGATGTAAAACTCTTGTTCCTTCTCCATCATCATGTCTGCCTACAGGTAGTCATGTTCCTGTGGGCAGCTCATGACTACAATGACCTAAACTTCCGAACATGTAGGCCAGCCCCGAAAAAGAGTTTTTTCTTTATATGAGTTGCTGTCATCATGGTGTCTCTTCACAGCAACAGAAACCCTAACTACAACAAGAATGGTTGCACTATCCTTTAAAATAAAGATAGTGGGGAAACAGAGAAGGCTAGTGGTTGAGTGCATTTGCTACTATTTGCGGGACCTAAGTAGGGTCCGAAGCACTGACATAAGGCAGCTCATAACTACCTAGCTCTATATCAAGGGGATCTAATACCCTGTTCCCATCTCCATGGGATCCTCTATCTATATGGACATACATACATACATACACCCACATGCACAAACACAAACACAATACTTATATATTCAAAAACAGTATTTTTTTAAAAAATTAAAATTAAATATTGATGTTCAGGTAGACAAGTGAATAGAAGAATGTAAAATTACATTCTAGAGGAAAGGCATGAGAAATATGAATATGTAAATTATTGATAGAATATGTAAAGTTAAGTCTTGGTAACATCTAAAGGAGACATGGAAAGGAAAGAAACATACAACAATGAGCAATAGAGCACCTCAACAATAAATGCTTTGGAAAAAACAAAAGATTCAGCAGAGCAAGACTAAAAGTAGAAACCATGGAGATGGGAAGAAAAGGTTGTGACTATGGCCCTAGAAATCACATTAAAAACAAACCTAAAAAACATCATGGTGAAGAAAGTGATCAAATGACAGGGCAAATAAGACCTTGACTGGAGATGATCAACATCTGGAGATCACTGTGTTAACATTAAGAATAGAATCTTGGTGCAGTATGGAAGGAGATGTTATTTTGGAGAAAACATATAAAATAAACATTAAAAATTGAGACAAAAAAGAAAACTGCATAAATATTGCTGGGAAAAATAAGTAAATTAGGCTGAAATGGAAAAAATAATAAAGTCATTTCTTAAGATGAAAGAAATAACATGTCAGTCAAACAAAACTTGCATGCCATTTTCTAAGAGTCATGGGAGAAGAGAAAAGGTAGCAATCAAAAGCAAAACAACCTAGCTTCAATTTATGTATTTGGTTGAGAATTAGAGAGAGAAGAAAGAAAGAAAGAAAAAAAGAAAGAAAGAAAGAAAGAAAGAAAGAAAGAAAGAGTGAGAGAGGGGGGAGGGAGGGAGGGAGCAAAAAAGAAAGGAGAAGACAGATGATAGATGATGTATAAAAATAAAACCCAATAATATATATTTGAGTACCAATAAATAAGATAACTAAATAAGGTAATAATAAACAAGGTAACTAAAACAAAAAGAAACCTCAAACACTATCAATATCAGAAATAAAAAAATAGAAAATGTAGAAAAAGTGGTCTGCCAGCATAAGAAACCAAATTAATTTTAAACCTTTTATTGTATAAATAACATCTAACAATCAATTTCCCATCATTAGCCCTCCACCTAAGAATGATAATTCAATGCACACTAGAACACTTACTATGTATCAAACAGGATTTAATTATTTATATTTATTTATTCATTTAATCCTCAAAACAGTGAGGAAAGCTAAATGCACTCTTACAGAAAACTATAAAGTTCTCATTTTATATACAACTCTGTGGGCATCATGACATGAAAATTGAAAATACTCTCCCTACATGCAGAGAAGACAATAATGGCTGCATAATAAAAAAACACAGTCAAGTTCTACTGTTAGCAGGAAAATGACCCATGATGATTAGAAATAAAAAAAAAATCACAGCAGAGCTACCAGAAGGGGAAATAAAGAAAACGAATTTGAAACGGTGATTATCATTCACTTGCAACAAAAACCAAAATCAAGGGCTCGGTGTGCCTAATAGTCATGCAGCTTCCCCACAGGTTTTGCTGTTAGATTAATTTTGCTATTTTACATGGATATACTAAGTAATATATACACATGTTCAACTTTAACAACTGACAAGTGTTATTTGCTACTATTCTGAAGTTTAGATATGTAAGCAACTGTGGCCTACATTGTCCATAAATACAGCAAACCAATTACCATCTTTAGGAACCTTAGCCTCCTGTGCTCTTTACTAGAGCCTGGAGCAGAACCTCATACAGAAACATCAACCTGAAGTGTCAAACAGTGGGACTTAGCAATCTTCATATGAAAAAAAAAGTTAGTTATAACATCTACCAACATTTTCACTACTGTAAAAACCAAACGTTTTGAACTGCAGAACATATTTGGAACATTCATGTTTAGTCAACTTGAATAAGGTATAACACAACACAATTTTGAGATTATTCAATAATCATTTCCTATTGGCCTAATCCCTGGTCCCCCATTTAAATACTCAAAGAAACATCCCTTCTTCTGCTGCAGTCTCCTGATACCACTAAGATGCAGATGCTTAATTCGAGTATTTGACCAACAAATACAGCAATTAGATATAACTGATTTTTAAAATGTAGTTATAATTTCAAACAAAATCTTGGTTGGCATGCAGTAATAAACACAATCACATATAGGGTAGCACTAAGTAAAAATGTTGTGTTGCCATAGGTACTGGATTCTCATGATTCAGTTAAATAGAGCTCAGATATTAACATATCACATTACTGTCCTTCACTTTTCTGGGTCATTAAGTTAGAGGATGGGTAACATTCTGTATAAAAAACTAGAACCATACTGCCTAAGGAAACGAAAAAGTTATTTAAACACACAGATTTCCATAATTTTGATACACTTGGAAGAGTGGGAAAAGTGCCCAACTTCAGAGTTATTCTAAGAACTTATATAAAATTGAACACGTCAGATTACATCTTACCTGTATCTACAAAACTCACAAAAAAACTAGAGGTGAAATAGTGTCTTTTACACTAGCCAATTACTCCCCTGAGGATGGGCCGTTCCTTTCCAGTAGCTACCACAGAGTTCTTTCCCTCTCCCCAGGGCCTAGAACGTCTAAGCCCCGGATGCAGTGTATGCAAAATGGAGGGGGGGGGGTGGACAGCAAAAGCCAGTATTGGCAGGTGGGAGGGTGTGGTGGATCATCATATAGAACGCAGCCTTCTGAACACAAGTCTCCACCACACAGCAACGCGACATATTTCCAACGTGCCTCTCACTATTAAAAATTGCACGTGACACAAAAAGAAATTTAGGAGGGTGCCCAACAGGTGCTCACATTGGGAAAACCTTACATCTCTTAGGGTCCACAAACAAATGCCTCAGGGGTCACAGACAGGGTGAAAAACACGCACTGCGCAGCTGTAAAGCTAATATAAGGGAACAACAGGAGGTTGACATAGGAAGGAAAAAAGAGGAAAGAGCAAGAAAAATAGCATTACTAGTGGAAAGACAACACAGCCACTTCCGGGCCCTACCTCTCTGTGACTCCACTTCCGGTCTTCTAAAATTAAAAAAAAAAAAAATGTAGCCACCCAGCGATAAACCTTATGCCCAATGAGAGAATCCGCTAATACCGTGGTTTGCAAATCATCGGCCAAGCCCCACCTCTTCCGGTAACAGGAGCCTATCACGGAGTCTGAATTGCGCGGCATGGGCGGAGGCGCCGCGATAGGCCCAACCGGACCGCTGGAGCGAGCGGGAAGCGCAGCGGGCGTGCATCCTCTTCCGCCCCGGCCCGGAAGGGTGATGTGGCTGGACCAGCACCGGCCTCACTATGGTAAGGACCTGGGCTACCTGGCCGCGGTTGAGCTTCTCGGAGGGGCGGCGGCTCGCGCGGGGCCGTCGGGGATGGTGCGGACGCTGTGGGGCGTGGGAGCCCCGGCACTAGCGTGATTCTCCCGGGGCCCGAGGGTGCACAGGCCGGGAGTCATGCGGCCCCGGATGCTCATCCTGGAGCATCAGGCCAACAGTCCTAGGAAGAGCCCGGGGGGTCGGCAAAGAGGCCGACTTGCTGCGTTGTTTAATGGAATTGCGGTGGCATTCCAGTAAGCCGATTGCGATCGGTTACAAATATCTGGACGGATATCCACTTTGAAACGCTGGAGTCTCAGTTTCCCCCTTTTATGTGTTCACCTGCGTCTTTCGTTAGTAATTAATGGATTGCGGGTTTTCTTAACACTAGCTCCCACTCCTTCCGTTTTACCTGTTGAATCAATGGCGAAATAGGGCCCCTCCCTCTTCGTTCTTTCAATTCTAATGATGCTTCTTTGCAAACGAATGTTTTTAATGGTTTGAGTTCCCTACAAAGGTGGATCTGTCTTGTAGAAGCTTAATGTGCTTCTTCATAATAATGCCAGGCCTGGGCCTTGCTCGAAGACCACCACCCTCATTGGGAGTTCCTGTGTGTGTGTTGTGGAATGTTTAATAGTTTGGACCTCAGAAAACCTTGCACTGTAAATGACAAATAGCAACAACAAAGGTCAGGACAAGGAACGTAAAGGCCCTGTGGCCAGGGCATAGATAAAGTAGACATTAGTAATTGATCTTTAAAACTTTATGAATGCATCTTATCAGTGTTATGGTAAATTCCAGACCTCCCTGCACTACCACATAGGTGAGTTTAAAAGCCATACTTCTAGAGAAAGCATGTTTGTGTTAACATCTCAAAAGCAGCCAGGACTCCCCTATCCCCACTAGACCGCATATTCTACAGTGAGGAGATACTGAATGAGTTCCCAGAAGTTGCTTGAGTATCTCCTATAGTACACAGCCTTGGTCAAAAGCTCAAGTAGTCCCTCCTGCTTTCTTAGCAATGACTTACATGTAGGCATTTATATTTAAGCATAACGTGGAGTTTCCTTGCTACAGAAGATTAGCGCCTTGTAAAGGAGGTAGCATTTATTGGTTTATGTTTGTTCTCTGGGTAAGGATTTTGTTGTCTTTTGAGGCCTTTTTTTCTCCCTACTGCACAGTAATATATACTTGGTCAAAAGGATGTTATTAATAAGCTGTCACTAAACTTGAAAAATTGCTTTGCTCTTAGAATAAGTCAAAGGTACATTTTTCATCCTCTCCTACCTAAGTAAAATCAAGATAACTTAAGATGAACAATATTGTAACTTTTTCCAAAAGTAGCAAGCTTTTGTTTATTAGTACTTGATATGTACAAGTTCTGTTTTAAGGATGCAGTTTCTAAGTGTTGTCTAAACTCCTGAGTTCTGAGATATTTGCAGAATATCTCAGAAAAAAAGGAAGTGAGAAGTAGGGAGCCTGAGTTGCCTGGGATCACAATCCTAGTAAGTAAAGCCAGGCCTCAGATTTATCTACTGCTTCTCGATGGAACGGGAACAAACAGTGGCTGGTGTGTTCAATGCTGGTGTGCAGTTTTCTGCTCCAGATTTTTTAATCTGTTTTGTTGAATATGTGGCTGTGTAACTAGACGTGGAGAGTTGGATGAATTACATGTATTCTTGTATTTGTATTGTAGAATGACTTTGGAAAGATGTGTAAGATATTAAATCTATATATGTTTTACTTTTTTTAAGTGTTGTCAGAAAAAAAAATGCAATGTTTTGTTAGAGATGCTACAAGCCATGAGTTATACTTGTAAAATATTAAGTGTATTGCCCAAAATAATACTGGTTTGAAATGACATAGAAGGTAAGGATTAAATTTAGTGGCTCCATTTTTCATATTCTGGTCCTTTCACTTGGTCAAAGGTGCCATTAATCACACAAGATATGCAAGAAAGGTTTGTAAGAGAAAAGTTAAAATGACAATTTTTTTTACCATAATTCTTGTTGTATTAGCAATAAAAGTGATAGTAGAAAAGCAAATGTCTTTAGTATTATAAAAATGAATATGACCTTATGAAAGTGGTCCATGAACTTCACTCTGAAAGCCATTGTATAAGGTTAATAGGAATGTAACATAGATCCAGTGATCTCTCAGAGTGCTTAACAGCAAATAAATACTTTGAGTTCCTGGAGATGGTAGTTTCTTTATAGTTTAAGTCTAAATTTGGGGATTGTTCTTTAAAGAATTGAATGATTCTAGTGAGCAACCAGGTATTACATGTCTGGTACCCAGTATTAGCTTTTCTGTTTTACCAGACAACCTATATTTTATTTTATTTTTTTTTCTTGATTGCAAAGTACATTTTTTCATGTAGGATGTGCTTTCTTCCCTTCAGAATATCTTTCTAATCATTTTATTGAGGTATATGAAGAATTCATTTTTTAAAAAACTACTAATCAAGTATTGCTTCCACCTTTGGACTAGATAGCTACTGGCACTGCAAGAGATTTGTGAACTCTGAAAAACTTCTTATGAAGCTATAGCTTGACTCATAACCAAAGTTCTGAAGTGGAAAGTAAGTAGATAAGGTCTTTATACACTTGTGAAACAGGACCAGTTAGATCAGATGCAACTGACAAGAAATGTTCATTTATTCAACGATAAATTTATGTGTTAAGTAATCCAGATGTGTAATAGATTCTGATCCTGAAAGACAGGTTATGTGTTCAATCAGTTTTGGTTACTTGTATATGTAGCCTGTATTTGTATTTGCAGGCTAATATTTATCACTATTTCTGTGGTTCTTGCTTTTAAAAGATAATAGTACATATAAACTTCTATCTAATGAAATCTAGTTGGAAAATGCTAACCTGACTTAGGTTTGTAAATCAGAATGTTGACCCATTTTTCAAGTATGCTGTAAATTTTACCATAAATGTGAGCAATAAACATTTGAAGCCCCAAGACAATGTTGTTCACAAAGAACCTCTCACTTAACGAGCAAGGTAAACATTTTGTGTTGCTGGTACTAAAAATGAATCTTCATGGAGCCAAAATGAGCCTATACTAATGAAAATATTGTAAGTTAAGACAACATCCTTTCTGTTGATTAAGTCTTGTCAGTAACCCCATTGCAGGTGAAAAGTGCCTATGGTGGGGTTTGTTTTATTTTGTTTTGTTTTCTTTTTAACTTTTTTTTTTTTTTTTACTTTTGTACTTGTTTATTGTTTGGACCCAGCCCCCAATGTTTAGGAGTGATTTTTGAAGATTTTATTTAAAAGTTCTGCTAACAAATGTCCAGGGTGCTTTTATTTATAATTCTTGAACAATCTTCCATATTCAAACTTGAAGGATATAACTTTAGCAGTCAAAAATAACCCTAGAGATAAGAATGCCTGTGGGCTTCTTTTATTATTTTACTACTTAATAGAACATGACTTCGGAAAGATTGCTGGGCACCTTCTCATCTGGCTCCACTAACTCCACGCTAGCATAGCTGTTCAAGCTCCTGGAATTTCTGGTTAGTTATGAAGGTCTGGGGAGTTATGGTTGGTGATAAGAGGGCAGTGGAGAGAAATAAGTGAAGAGCTTAAGAGAAAATTAACTTGGGAGCCACTGACACAGTGTTTTAAAAGAAAGAGCACAATTCTGAGCCATCTAAAGTCAAGGCAGGGCTTCTGTGTCCCACAAGCCTAAGGGTTACTTTTAGTTGTACTTGATATGGTGTTCCAGTGCATGCCACAGGCAGCCCTGATTCAAAGGAATGCCGTTTAATACTTCTTTATGAAAAGGAAACATTTATAGATGTGGTAGAGAGACTGCACCCCATAAAAATCAATACATGCGCTCATACACAAAAACATGAATATATTTCTAATTGTATGTGACAAGAGAGAGACATTATATCTAAATTTTCATTTGAAAGATTATTCTGGGAGGAGAGAGGGCAGTATGATCACAAAAACATTTAACAGATAGGAAGAGTAGGGTCAGAGCCACAAAAATAGTGACTTACATGTCAAAAATGTCAGAGTGGTATACAGCACTTTAGAAATACAAGGTAGTAATAAATTCGTATTGGTGTACACCCCCAAATTTGTAGCAGTTTTAGCAAAATAGAAGCCAAATATTTCATTGGGAACCTAAGTTTTATATTAATCTTCCACAACTCAGATATCTAAGAGATGTGAGCTGGCTACAGTTTGACAAGAACGTTTAGAAAATACAAATTTGATCAACCGTTCTAGAATGCAGATGAGCAGAATTTAATCACAATGTGATTATAAGTTGCTCTGACCCAACGTTTGTGCACCTGCAGCAGTGCAGGAACAGCTTCATGTAGCCATTGCACATCACTTAGAAGAGCGAAGCTTGGAGACAGTGCACCTGGAGAGAGGGTTACCAAAGTAATTCTTTTTTACGGATAAGAAAGTCTAAATCAACAAATGTGGCACTGCCCTAAATTAATAAAAGAATGAAGATATTCTATGGGAAATGTTGGCTTTATGTTCTTTATGTCAGCATCCTATTAAAAACAAAGTCTGTATATATAATACATGTTTATGTGTGGGAAAGGAGCCAGAGTCTCTTTATGTGTAAAAATAACAATGATCGTCTTCTAGTTACCCTAAAGCAGTGGTTCTCAACCTGTGTGTCACCACCTCTTTGGGGTCACATGTCAGATATCCTGCATATTAGATATTTACCTGTCAGTTCATAGCACTAGCAAAATCACAGTTATGAAGTAGCAATGTAAACAGTTTTATGATTGGTGGGTCCCCACAACATGAGGAACGGTTTTACAAGGTCACCGCCTTAGGAAGGCTGAGTACCATTGCTCTAGGAATGAAAAGAGCTCAGAACCTGGTGAAGGGTTTCGTAGTTGTCTTTGATATCTATAACTATCCAAATTACATATATTACCATGGATTTCAAAAAGTTAGTAATTAGCACACAAGAGCATATACACCTGTAGTCCCTCAAATTAGCATGTCTTACAATTACTATTTAAATTGTAAAGTAGTTGAGTATCTGGAGTTTTCATTTAGCAAGTTTACCTACCCAGCTAGCTATACAGCCTCTGGAAAATGTGTATATTGTGTACCTTAGAATGAGTGAGAACAACACAGCCTGTTCAGAGGGTGAACCTCTTCCTAAAAGATTGGAGTTCCAGTAGTGATGGATGGATACTGGTTAAAAATTAAAATTACCTTTAGCCTTCATAGCCTAGCCCTTTCATATAATAATATGGATATTTTTGCCCTTTTGCCTATTTTTCCAAAATGTCTTTGACAAGTAAATATAAATTTATAACAGGTTGTAAACTTCTCTTGGGTAATTAACAAAATAATGAGTGTTATAATCTACATTGTTTTCTCTCAGTGATGCCTATTAATAATAAATTTTGCATCTTTCTGTTTTGTTATCATGCTTTCTTTGTTTAGCTTCCATTCTTCCCCTATAAACATTTTCATATGGAAAGTCACTTTTTTTTTTTTTTAACAAAATAGTATTTCTGTTTCTCTTAACTCAGTAAACTAGTTTGTCCCAGTAGACAGCTATGCTAAGCATCAAAAGGAATGTATTAGTTAACAGGCTGATGTCTATAACTTAGAAAAAAATCTTGAACAGAGTCTAAGTAGGTCTGACTTTACCATTTAATGTTATTTGTTTAAATTATAGAGTTCTTAGACCGCATAACAAAGTTGTATATGTCAGATATTTTATGCATGTAAACAGCTTTCATTTGTAAATGATTGTACACACACGTATGTATGTATGTGTGTATATATGTATAACACATACACACATCCACTTAATATTAGTAATGGTGGTGAGTATTGTATTATCTTTCATTATGAAAAAAAACCCAGAAAACTAAAGAGGGCAAGTGAGCCCTTTGGATCCTCAGCATTTTATGAGCAACTCTACTTTCCCCTACACACAAAATGAGAAACCAACTAGGGTGTTTTGCCAGTAAGCGTGTTTTTAAACGCATTCAGAAAAGAAAAGGAAAAAATCCATGATAAAAATTCTTAATTTATTTATCTCATTGGGAGAATTGTAAACCTATATTGCAAAACTAACCATTTTACCACTAGAATACTTTGCTTAGTATAAGTGTTCTTCCTAAAATTTTCTTAAAAATCCCTGCTGCCACCATTTTGTGTTTTCAAGAGTCTTCTGTATTCTTGGCCCTTCCAAATGAAGTCATTTGTGGATTGACTGTGTATTTGCTTTCTTATTAAAGCTTTTCCTTTTGAAAACCTGTCTTGGTCCGCAAGCTTCCAAACCATCTCTTGCAGGTGCTAAAATATATTACTGTTTAATTTTGAAAGTATACATCTTTTTCTAACTGGAAGATAATTGCTGTGTGTGTCATCTGTAACATACAGATGATAATAACTATGTTAAATATGCAGATAATGTTGTGAAAGAATACTAGGTGAATGTTAGTAACTGTTGTTAATTTATAAACTCCCAGTAAAAGGAAGATTCATACAATCTAAGTTTTTAAATCCTTAGGGTCTTAACTTCATTCTCCAAAATACACCTGAAATATACTTATTTTTGTTTGTCTAGGAGGAAATACAAACAATATATTCATGTACATGTTCAAAATGCCATTGTGGTATTGTTTTCTACTTAGTATTCATCAGTTTTCACCTGCCTTCACAGATGCAAACTAGCCGGGCCAGGTGGGTGGTGGTGCACGCCTTTAATCCCAGCACTTGGGAGGCAGAGGCAGGCAGATTTCTGAGTTTGGGGCCAGCCTGGTCTACAGAGTGAGTTCCAGGACAGCCAGGGCTACACAGAGAAACCCTGTCTCGAAAAACCAAAAAAACACAGATGCAAACTATTCCCAAGCTAACTAAAAGCCAATCCATATTGAATATCACCTTTGCTGTGTTAGTGGGAAAATTCTTTGCATAGGAAAACAAGTATTAAAATGTCAGCTATAAGATGTTTTGGATCATTTGATTCAACAAAAGAAACACCAGATGAACAAAAACATTAAAAGTGTCCTGGCTCACACCTTTAATCTCAAAACTTGGGAGACAGAGGCAGACAGATCTCTGTGAGTTCACTGCTAGCCTGGTCTACACTGAATTCCAGGACAATCAGGGTACAACAAATGAAACCTTTCTCAAAAAACAAAGTTTTCGTTCATCTTTTTCAGACCATAAATTCACTAATGAACATCCACAGTCATTCCTGTTCTCCTACTTCTGCATCAGTCTTTAGAGCTAAACCTGTGCCAGCTTTGACATCTTGTTTCCCTGGCACTTACTATAATTTGTATATAAACATTTTTGTTGCCAATCTTATTAATAACTGGGGCTGGGAAATGGCTCCTAGATTGCTTACTAAGCAAGTATGAGAACCTGAATTCAATCCCCTGTACCTATGTTTTAAAAGTGGACCTTTAATCCCACAGCTGGGAAGACAGTCAGAGGAGACTCAGAAACTTGATGTCCACCCAGTTCAGCTTAATCAGCAAAGCCCAATTTTCATGAGGAATCCTACCTTGAAAACTTCAACCTCTGCCCTCCACATACACATGCAAGTACAAATACTTAAACATGCACACACACATACATACACAAATAACTATTACTAAGTAATGGGCAATCCTTAATTTTTTTGATAATGTTTTATTTATAAAAAGAATTAGTAAGAACTTTTATCAATCTCCTAATTCTACAAAGTCGTCTTCTGTGTGTATTAAGGTGATTGTTTTAGATGTTGTTGCTGTCTTCTTTAAGATTTTTCCTTTGATCCTAATGTTTTAAGCTAAGAAATCTGAAGGTTTTGTTCTAGTTCCTATCGTAATATTCTCTTTTCTGTTTTGTGTTTCATTTGATTAGTGTGACTGAAGGGGTGTGAGAGAGAGAGAGTGTGTGTGTGTGTGTGTGTGTGTGTGTGTGTGTGTGTGTGTGTTTGTGTTTGTGTGTGTGTTGATGTGCACTCCCTGTACATTTCTTAATTCTCTTGTAATTTATAATCATTTATCACTAGCTTCTGATGTTTTCAAGTAAGCCTCATTTACAAGTAGCAGTTTTATCTTTGAAAAATAATTACAACAGATTCCTCCAGGTTTTTGGGAAGTGCCTCTTAATGAACTAAGTAGACATGCCTTTGACTGCTGAATGGAACTGATGTATTTTACGCATCTGATTTTATGAAGAGTTTTTATGATATACCATGATATTCCTGCAACTTCTTAAAAGTGTTTTTAGTGACTCATCTCTTTGGATTGGTACTGTGCTTCAGACATGTGGCCAGATGTTAAAAACGGTATAATAGTGTATTGTTCACACTTATGGAGTGACTTTTATAATGAAAGTGTCTCTTGCTATGGGAGGCATAGAGAAGAACTTCCTAGGAAAAAGTTTGGGTGTGCACCTACAATCCCAGCCCTTGGTAGGCAAATGCAGAAGGGTCTCTAGTTCAGGAGTAGCCTAGCCTAGAAAAGTGTATGAAATACAGAGGGAGGACAGGTGAATTCCAGGAGACTTCTCACAAAGCTGAGCTGAGAGTCTACAGAGAGGGCTCAGCAGTTGAGAGCACTTGTTGCTCTTGAAGAGGATCTGAATATTAAAGAATGAGCCAAACTTCGGCTTATTTAGATTGAAAGCATATGATTTCCTGTTTGCATACCTAAATATATAATTCTTAGGATTCCTATTTTAACTTTTAGAATGGAAGGAACTATTACATAACAAATAACAGTGAAAAGAAAGGCAAGTGCTTTTCTTTCACCAATGTCTAATAATCTTACTAGTTGTAATCTTATTAGGGCTTGGAACATGATCTCATAATTTTAAACATGCTTATCTCAGGCAAAATTTGCTTGAAAGAAACTTTAGTCAGTATTTAATCTTTCTCCTTGGCTCTACCCAGGTCTGTAAATACCAAATGAAGACTAAAAGGCCAGTGATTGCATTAGGGTCATAGAGCCAGCCACTGTTGGTGTGTGGAGACTACATTTTCTTGTCTAGGACTCTGCCTACCTTGAACATTCTGAGCTAATTGTATACTGAGTCCACGTTGCTTGGGTGTTTTGAATTCGTGACATTTAAGTTCATGAATTTACATTTTCTACTGTATCTCTAGTATTCTCTGCCCTAAAAAAATGGAAGGAAAGACTTGATGATAGTAGTGTATTGCATGTTGTGCAACATCCTGTTTGCCTGTAATGCAGAATTGTCTAACAGGTTTTGCATAGGAAGTTTCTTTTGTGATATTAATTTGTTTTTATTTTTGTTTTTTTTTTTCTCTTTATAGTCTGCCATTTTCAATTTTCAGAGTCTGTTGACTGTAATCTTGCTGCTTATATGTACGTGTGCTTATATCCGATCCCTGGCACCCAGCATCCTGGACAGAAATAAAACTGGGTATGTTACAAATGATAATCAGTGAAGACAGTTCTCATCAACATCAAATGTAAATTACTATGAAAGTCATTAGGCAGTTTAATTCTATTTATAACAGTTTTCAGTAACTTCTTACCTTTTCTTCATGTTTTAAAGCACCAAAATATTTGCAGTATCTTACTAAGTTACTGAATAAATCTCAAGAGTGATTTGGTGTGACCTAAAATTTCACCCACTGAATAAAAGCAGAGGACGGATTTATCGGACTGCTGGTAAAACATTAAATTGTTATAGCAATCTATTGTTATAGCAATGCCCTGTTAACCTTGGAGAAAGTTTTCCCCATTTTTACCCTCTTCTCTGAGCTATTATACATGATTTTTTGCATTTTATTCTAATTGATGCCTAATGTGGAATTATAATATATGTAAGGCCTGATAAATAAGAGTTCATCATTGAACAATAATCACTATTAAAATTATAATTGAGTATTTTTACTTTTCCAGTACTGTCATGAAATTATTCCTTCAAAGGGAAGCGGCATGTGGACATGTCTGCTCCTCTTTGCTTGGGGAGTGGAATGTATCCATAACATGCTACAGTGATGAAGGAGCTCTCAGGGCTGCCAACCTTACAGCAGAGGTTGAGTAGTAGTATAGTGCGCCGACATTCAAGGTCCCCGAAAGACTTTCGAACATAGTCATCTGGGTGATTGGAAACAATTCTATTTCATTATAGATAAGAATATATATACTGCTTCTCTTTAACAGTAATTACTAGATTCTTTTCCTTTAAATGTTTTCTCTGAGACTTATAAATTTGTAATTATATATACCAGGTTAGATGGAGACCCCTGGGATATCTGGAGTGATACTTTTTTGATGACTTTCTTTTTTAAATGTAACTTCATTTTCTGATGATTGAAATGATCTGGAACACGGCAGTACTGGAAAATTGCTTCTCACATTTTTCCTAGTTTCCTAGTGCCAACAGCACTGTCAGCATATGCATATACATTCAAGCCATAGAAATTAGGCACCGAAATGTAGTAGGTTTTGGCAACTAACAATGTTTCTTTTTTTTAAAAAAAATTACTCAACCAGAGTACCTTTAAATCATTAGTGTTTATTGTGACCCTTAGGTACCCAGACACAAACACACATGACTTACCTAGATAACCACAGTTATCGATTCTTGGGTGAAGAATAAATGAATAAATGAATTCTGAGTAATATTGTCATTTGTTCCGTTAGTCCTAACATTACTAAGCATAGCACATGTTGCTGCTTTAAATACTATCTAATCATTCCTTTATTCCTGATTGAATCCTCTGAGCCATCTATGCTCATCTGTTACTAAAGAGATAAAGCATCTCCTCCCAGTCACACAATAAGTAGGACTGAGGTAGAGCGCTTTGGCCTTGTTAGTAACTTAGGTTATTTTCAGAACTCGGGTTATTTGCCTGTTCTCTTTCTCTTCACACATAATGACTCATTAATTATATGTTTCTTTAGAGGAAAAAGTATTAAAAATATTCCTGAAATTTAAGTTCTGTGATTTTATTGAGCCAATCCTAATATAAAGAATATATAAAGTTGATTTTTCTTAACTAGTACTCTCATAAATATAGTTATAAAAATATATAAACATAGTTACAGATAAATATGTAACTGTAATATATGCATGTATTTAATTCATAATTTTTTATTCATGGAATTAAAAAGAGCATCTTCATTTTAATTACCATTCCTGGAATATGTGTTTTAGTTGTCACATTTAATAAGTTCTTACACTTGGTTTCACCTAAACTGCTACTTTTCATTATATTAACAATGTAGCTGCTCATTTATGTATCTTTCCTCATTGACTAGCACAAATAAGAACTGCCCCTAGAATATACAATAGAGATAATGAGCACAGAGCTATATTCTGCAAAATATAAATCTAGTATGTTATAAAAACTCATCAAAAAAACTATCTTCATTTATCATTTTCTCAAATTAATACTCCAGTTGACATGTAGTATTTCTGCCTTTGAAAGTGTTAAAGAACTTGAAGTTAAATGAATTAATTGACTGACTCTTTATATAAATTTTAGCTACTCTCACATTAATATACCCTAATTTTGACCTATGATACACATATATTCCACTTAACAGTTGCTTCTGTTTAGTGATGGTTCATAGTGTATCCTGTTCTGTTGTCATAAATAAGTGGTGCTCGATGTCAGACACATTTCAGATGTGGAACAAAGATCACAGCTTAAAATCTAGTGTACAGAATGACTATTCTCTGTGACATTAACAGAAATAATTGACTTTCTCAATATCCAGTAATCGTTTTTGCTCTTTTTTTATACTTCGCAGACTATTGGGAATATTTTGGAAGTGTGCTCGTATTGGTAAGTATCTAACCACCATCTATGTCTTCAACTATAAATTATTGGCCACTTCATTTATATTATACTTATGACAATCATATGGCTATTTCCAAGTGTACGATTCTCAATTCTGTATACTTTTGAAAGAGTTTACTGGATTCTGATTGTTTTTCTTTCTGCTACTTAAAACTAGACGTAACTGGAGACTACAATATTTTATTAACAGGAAGATGGAAAACATAGAGGAAACCCTACTAAAATTGGGCATCGGATCCCATGTGTTTCTGGGCTTACAGCAAATTCACACAGGATCTGTAGTATGTGTCTATGCCATGCTCTTCCAGATCATGTGTGCTATTCTGTTAATTTATACATCGAGATTTTGAAACATTGATGCATTTTTTTTTTATTTTTATTTTGCTTAAGAGTGAAGGTGCACAACCCACAATTTATGTGTGAAATTCAGAGTACAACTTGTAATGGTTACTTTTCTCCTTATAACACATGGTTCCTGAAGAAGTTTGCACAGAGTTTGTCTGACACTCAGTTATGAATAATGTCTGCAAAACTTAAAATAACAGAAGAAATCTTGAAAAGGAACCAAGAAGAGAAACAGATAGATTACCACCATCAGTGCTTAATGCTCATAGCATTTAGTGTAAACCAAACTGCCTAGAAGGCAGGTCACCCTGAAAAAGAAAATGTATCTAATCAAGAGTATTGCCAAGAACATGGTGGCTAAGAACCTGAGTACACTGCAGAGAGAGATGGCAGAGAAAAGTTTCATCTCTGCCATGGAAAGCCGCTAACTCCTAAAAAAACACTGAGGTGGTTTTGGTTCATTTTTTTTGTAGGAAGTAGACATGTGAACAGTTCTATGTATTAGCCAACCCAAGTGCCCTTTGTTTGTGATTATGACCTCAAATGTGGTCTTTTTTTCTAACTATAAAAGTCTTTTCTTTTTGTGTTTATATCCCTCCTCGAGTGTTCCTCCTTACAAGTATCTGAAAGCATTTGTTCTATTTTAACAAGATGATTTGGAAACATTGGTGCTGATGCACTATGGTTTTTTCAGGCACCTGTTCCTTTCTACTCTTGATACACACAAAGAAAAGCTTTTTTTTTTTTTTTTTTTTTTTTTTCAGGAAGAGTAGCTGTGATTTTAATGGGACAGAGCTAGTCAAATCATCTTATTATAAATCAAATGACAGCAACTGTTTCACATTCACTTGCTTCACTTGCACAAACTCCGACCAGACAAGAAATAACATTCTTACTCAAGTTCAACTAAAGACTTTTAGCTTTACCACATGGCAATCTCTTTTAAGAAAATGAAAAACATGAAAATGAACCCCATCTGTAAATTATAGCATTCTAAGTCATAAGATGAGGAAGTTCCTTCCTCAAGAATTAATACTGAGCAGATGGGAAACTCAGTAGAAGGATAATTGCTCCCTTTGGGTGTTTACTGTGACGATGCTAAGAAGTGAGCATACCAGCCCTGAAAAGAGTAACAGGCTTTTATAACATCTACATAAAGTCTATGGATCGGTGAGGTGTTTCGTGAGACTTTAGCCCTAATAAATTACCATCATGAACCAGTGTGTTCTGTTTTATATTGATTTTTTTTTCATTTGAACTGATGTTACTCTAAAACCTTTTCATTGTAGATCATTTTCATTTAATAGAAGGCAGTCTATTAAATGTCTATTAAGGTGGGAGGAGGGCAAAGGTAAATAAAAATAAAACTTTTCAGAATACCAAATCTGCATTTTTTTTATTTTGTTTTCTTTTCGTATGGTTTAACTTAGAATTTTTGTTGGATTTGGTTTGGTTTAGTTTGTTTTGGTTTAGATTTGAGGACAGGGTCTCAATATTGTGGACACATTGATTAGGTGATTTTTCTGGAGGATGGGATTATAAGTAATGATTACATGCCTGGCTAAATGTCTGCTTCTTCAATATATGTGATATTTCGATATATGTGATTTTTGGCTTCTGACAGACACAAATACATAAATATGGTAATATATCAATGTCGGCTCAGTGGAGAAGCTCTTAACATAAAATGAGTTTGAGAATTGTAGTTAATGAGGGAAGTCGAGGTTGACGTTTCTAGGTTGACAAGCCAGGAAAGTGAACATCTAAGGTGAAATAAGGAACTTGGTTATAGGGAAATGGAATTTAGACAGCACTGCAGTGAGGCTAAGTCAGAGCCATCTCTTGTAGGCTTGCACAGGACTCAGATGTTCCACAGCTGTTTCTAACTCCTTCTTTCTTATGCCTGGTACCCTGGAATCAGTACAGCTTACAGTTACTAAAGAAAAATTTCCCTTACAGGATCTGTGTACTGGCAGGATATTTTCACAAGCTGACATCAGATCTGGATTAGGGAAAGGAAAGCTTCCAAATACAGCCATTCTTAAACTAGTGTGGAATTGACTCATTATAGAAGCTTTGAATTTAATTTCTACTTTTAACTTTTTAATTTATTGAAATACTGATATTTTAGAAACTGAGAATGGGGATAACACTCACAATATTTCAGACTTCAGAGAACTTCTAAATTTTTTAAGGATGCTCAACCAATGATATCTAGACTGATACTCCAAAATCTCTCAAATGGAGGTACTTCTCATCGCAAACATTACGGATAGGAATGTTTGACTCTAAAAGACTCTATACCATATCTATTTCAAAAGTAGTTGTTGGGGGGAGAAGAGAAAGGGGAGCTAATGCCTGTTTCAGTGGGTGATATTGGCTCTGTTGGTTGTCCAGCTTGTTTTCACATACGAGTGCTCTCAAAACTCTACAAGTGTCATGAACTCTACCACAATGTAAAGAAGATAGTACCGAATGCTGTGCACTAGATTCCTGTGTATAGGTAGAAATTCCCTTTATCTCAGGAAGAAAACGAGCCTTTGGCTCTGAGTTGCTGGAGAGTATGCCCATGGCTCCAAGGCCACAACACTGGTGCTTTCAAGTGTACGTCTCATAAGAACTTGGAAGCAGCAGCTAGCCATGTCCAACCAGCCCTTTTACATTGAGATATGCCATTGACATCTACATAGTTCACACTTGCAAACTACATAGTAGAGTTAGAATAATAATATTTCATGTGCCAGCAAATGGTTCAGCAGGGAAAGGCACTAACTAGCCTGATAACCTGAGTTCAGTAGCCAAAATTCATAAGAAGTCAGAAGGAAAGCCCTTCTGACTTCATACGGGTACAGCACATGATAAGAATGGGTTTGGGTTTGTTTCAGATCCCTTAAGTTTCTTGCCTTGTGTTGGGCTGCAGTTTTAAGGAACCTTGATTTTTGTTGTCTCTGGGTCCTTGTTTTCCCTCTCTTACAGTAGTAACCTTATCATATGCATATTAGTCATCCATTCAACCAAGAGGAATGTCTTCTTTTCTTCAACAGGTGAACGCAAGAGTCCTTACGTCGCCATATGCTGTATAGTGATGGCCTTCAGCATCCTCTTCATACAGTAGCTTTGGAAACTACCAGCATGTGATTGCCATCAGACTGTGTTAAACAAGGACTTGCCTCCAGAACATAATGGGAAGAATGGTTAAGCCATTTTTCTCTGAACATGGAATGAGATAAATTTCAAGATGCTGTTCTCTATTTTTATGCTATTGGACCAATGAGCTGTATGAATAATTAAGATGTAACAGTTTAATACACAGGAATGTGATTGTAGCCATCAACCTCGGTTCTCTCACTTCAGTATTACACTCTGCAAATATCATTCTGTTCTGTCAGGACTGCTTTTTCTAAGGTTCTCAAGGAACGAAGTAGAAACCCAGTGGCAAATTTCACAGGCTCCTTTGATTAAGGCTTCAAAATAATGTCTTCACAGAATGAGACCTTCTAGCGACTGGCCTATTTTTATTGAGAAAAAAAAAAAAAAAAACGTTCTATTTTTGTTGATGTTACTGTTCTTATGGATTGCATTCATATTTAAACCCTTTTGATTGCTAACCAGAGTACCTCTATTCTTGGCAAATTCTGTAGTTTATTACAGGTGTTTAAAATATTTTAAACAAAACTCTGTATTTCTTTAATTAGCATAAGAGTTGGGCTTCTAGTCACAAAACTATAGCTGCCATCTTGTGACGGAAGAGTATCTTAGAATGAAAAGCAGCAAGTAGAATGATGAGCGAGCGAGTAAGCGTCATGCCTTTTTTGTTTTCTGTAGTGTTGTCTTCCAAATAGAACATCCATTGTAGTTACCCAAATGTGTAATTTGTGGTATTTGTAATGCAGCACTTTAATCTAGTTTATGTTCTGTCAGCTTGAACTGGAATCTCTTTTTTAACTTTGTAGGTGATAAACATATATCTGCTTTTGGGTACTATGCTCCAAGTATATTTCAGCTTTGACACAGAATGTGGATAGACTTGAATGAAGCACACATGTCAAAGGTTACTTACTAGTTTGTGTCAAACATTTCTTCAGGTTCAGCTGAAAATTAGTTACTATTTCAAAGCAAAGAGGAATTAAACCCTAGCTGAAAACACTTCTATACATAGCATTTATTAATTAATTACTTGGTTTGACTGCTCTTTTAAAACTTAAAAAGAAAAAAAGAACTTAGAAGTGAAGTTTCTGTCAAAACAAAGCATTAAACTTGAAGCCTCATTTTAAAGCTGTATATCACTGTGTAGCCCAAATAGCCACCAGAACTAGCTAGACCACCAGCTTTGAAATAGTGTTCTAAGCTATATGGATTACAGTCTAACATCTAGGAAACATACTTGGTGGTTTTTAGGGGTTGCTTGTTTTCAAAAAGATCTTTGGAATGTCTATAGCTGGTTAGAACTGACCTATTTTACTTTGAATGGGAAATCAGGTTATAATTATTCTAATTTGAACTTCACCTTGGGCTTTGTATTAGTTCAAGGATTTTCACTCTGTCCCAAAAGTAGGACTCCCTTGTCAGCATATTTGTGCACAGTAAGTAGTCACCATTCAGAGTTTGATTTCTGTGTGGCCATCTGTTCATCAACTGAATTTTTCATAAATTTCTCAACTTTTTTCTGAAGTTAACACACATCTCATATAAAAATGGAGAGAATAAAGAATCTAATCTAATATGTTCTCTTTAGTTTTACATTTTAGACAATATAGGTGGAAATCAGAGGAAGACATAGATAGCTTGAAACATCCATGGTTACATAAAACTTTTGGAGCGGTCCGGACAGGTATTTCTAGCCCCTACCATCCTGATATTTTAAATTACAGGCTCTTTGGGGGTATAGGAAAGCTACAAAGATAAAGAATCTTATAAAAGAAAGGCAATTGGCATTTTTGGTGTGCAAACAGTGACTCGTGTTTTCTAAGCCACAGGGTCCTGTGTGTCATGTGAAGCCCATAGAATATTTAGCTCTCTTTAACAGTGGAGTGTGGAGGAGCAGTAAAGGACTCCAGGCAGCTGGCATCTGTACAGACTGTAAAGACACAGCGTAGGGGATGAGGAGCACTAAGACCCAGGTCTGGCAATGTCCAGATGTTCTCCCTAGCTACCTTGTTGGCTCTAGAATCTTGAATCTATGTCCCCAGATTTGTTTTAAGTTGATGTTTGGTTCCTGATTAGCTTCATCTGTGTCATTGACAGTGTAGGGAGACACATATTTCTTCCAGGTAGTCTTGTAAGATGATCACAAGGCCACATGTCAAATTGGTCTTAATAGTTTTAAAAAGTTAAAATTCCAATCCTGTGTCTTGCTGATACCTTTTCTACCTTTGCTGGAAACTACTATTGATGTTTCAGTTCAAGGTGTTTCCTGCTGAAGTTAATAAGAATATTTATAAATTCATAATAAATTTGTTCATCTTCTTAATAAAATTAGTCTTGTACCATAGAGTGACACAGATTTCCATAAATTAACTTTTCCAAATTTACAAAATCAGACAAATCTTTGCCTCCATTTGTGAAAAATATTTAACACTTGTAAATAATATTTTTTTCAGGAAACATTTGCACAATTTGTATGGCATGTGACCATTGAAAATAGATGAGTAGTTTCTCTGTATTCATGATGTGCATGAAAGATGAAATTAATGTCTATGAAGTGTAATGTGCTAACACTTGCAATTGAGATAATCCCAGATTTCTTTAAAAAAAAAAAAAATTGAAGAGTGATGATTAGTTGTGGGTAGAATTTCTCAGACAGAGATCATGGATTAAACTTAACTTGACAGTGTATTTTTAAAAACACAGTTCTATGTCCCTTAGTTTGTTGTGGCACTGGTGAAGTATGACATGGCCATAAAGGTGGACAGATCTTATATCCTGGAAAGTCTTGTATTTTACCTACCTCAGAATTGAAGTTAAGATTTTCCCTTCCTGCCTCACAAATCCTTCAGGAGGATACTAAAATCTCCCTTGGTTTATGAGCGAGCAAAGTTGACAAAGGAATACACTAGTAGATTCTCCTGAGACTTTTGTAAACATTGTAGAGGCAACTGGCCAGTCAAGGCTGTGCTTTCAGAAACTTGTAAAATCCCATATTCCAGCTGCTAAAAGCAGCCCCAGCTGTTAAAACAAACACCCATCCCCAAAAGTGCACTGTTTACATTTCCTGGACATACAGAAAATATTTCTACTTATCAAGAACTTAGGCTCCACAAAATCCTTTGAGAAGTTACTTCATCCTTGCCGTCTGAAAACTTGAATGGAAAGTTCTTAGGAGCTGCTCTTTCTTTGGTATCATTTAGTAACAATAAATGTTCTGAAAATGGTGCTAACAGTCACCCTTGTTACAGGGAGTCATGACTAACTTCTGAGAAATAACTTCGTATCATTTCCACTTTGCCCTAAACTAGTTCCTAAATAATCTGAAAGGCCGTCTCAGTACCTTTTGAAGAAAGAACTATATAATTGATGTTTAAAAGAATAGGTAATCATCCTAGTCTCTGGTTAGTGCATATGTCTGCTATGTAATAAAAAAAGAAAAAATAAACTGTCAAAAGGCTTCTAGTTTCGTCATATCACATTGAAAGAGAACAGTACATAGAGCTTAGAGGGTGACCATTATGATTAGCTTATCCCCATTCATGTGTGACTTGACAAGATAAATTTTGAGGTGATACTTTTATTGTTTGGTATTTTAGGACTACCCACTCAGTCTCATTGCTGCTTCCTTACAAACCCTAGATTTCTAAAGTAATGGCTTCTGTGTTACTGTCACCATGATACCAGACAGGATCGAAGAGGTGGGGTTTGTGGGGTATTGTTTTCCCTCTAGGCATATTGGAGTTTCCCTAAAAAATGTTTGGCGGGGACTCAAAGTCTATATAATAGACCAGGGAGCTGAGAAGGAGCCAGAAGCTACAGAATAGGCCGAACTCTTAACTTTGAAAGGCCCTCCCCTAGAGACCTAGTTCTGAGCAGGCCCCACCTCCAAAATTTCTACATCCCCAGCAGTAGAAAATAAGTATCCCAAAAGCCAAAATAATGAGTTGGCTGGTCTGCTTTGGACTGATCTTGAATTGCCACAGAGGTAGTTGAATCCCGGTTCTCCATTTAAATAGCAGTTATTGATCACTAAGAATTTCAAATTTAATCTCATCTGAGGCCTGTAGATACCAATTCCTATCTTTAAAAAAATCCTAGAAATACAACTCATCTAATTAACACTATTTTAAAAAACAATTATTATAGAGGATTATTTGGTTTTTTTGCTTTAGGAAGCATGCTCTTTTTACTATAGTCTTCCCAAGTTGAAATCTACATTTGCAAACCTTTTTACACTTAAGTTTGTAAAAAGTTGTTTGACCTAAGCAGTGAGTAGCATAATTTTGGCTGCAACTGGACTTTAAACACAGAATATAAGGTGAGTAAGATAGCAATATTGGGGTCACTTGGTATGTTGTGTACCTTCCTTACTATGCTGTAATGACTTCCAGTTGACTTAAAAATGATTACTGTATTTCTCTCAAAAGATCTCAAAATGGCATTGGGATAGATCATTAAGCTTAACATATGCAGGAAAGGAAATCAGTTCAGAGGGTGTATGTACATGGCTTACCAAAATGATATTGGGAGTAACGATAAGGAAAAAGTAAAGATGTATCAGAAGATAGAGTGAGGTATTTTCACATATCACATACCATGGGGTATAAGAACGCTCAAGGGCAGGGTAATAGCCAGATACTACTGTTACATTTTTATTTGACAAGGAAAGTGGCCTGAAGCAAATGTGTAGAGTTTGAGCATTTATTGCTAAGTGCTCAAACCTGGACTTTGTCAGTCTCTTCCAACATACTAAACTACTCACCATAGGCTGAATACTGTGAAAGTGGTGTGCAGAGATTAAACTGTTTAGAAGAAATAAATGTTTAAGGCATAAAAGGGTTGGAGAAGGCTGGCACCATAGCAAGATTTCTGTGTACTATCCAAATGTTGAAACCGAAAGATTGTTGAAATGGAAAGATTGGAAGTTGGAAATTCTAAAGTTAAAGAAATACTGAGAATTCATCAGTTAGCACTCTGAAAGGATACTTTGAAAGCATAGTTTTCCTTATGATTACTTGATAGAAATCTTGTTTATTCATTTTTAACTAAATGTTAACAAGTAAAGCCTATATTATACCTTCAAAGATATATAACGATAACCTGTAAAGCAAGTTGTTAAGTTTACAATATGAAACTAAAGTTGCACATCACAGAATAGTAAAGCTAGGGTAGGTTTTATGAATACTTGGATTTATGAGGAAACATCCAGATCTTTTAGTGGGCCGTTGTTTGTTCTTGCCTTCTCATAAATCAACACGCAAAGTCTGGTCATGGTTCTAAACAAATGTGGAATTCTTTTCAGTATTTCAGTCACAACTTATCTTTTCAGAAATCCACTTTAAAGTTTCAGCAGGTAACAGAAAAAAACACGACAACGCTGCAATGAACCTTCAGTCCCTAAGGGGTTACTATAACCTGTCACACAGACCACATATAACAGTAGTGTTCAGGATAATACTCAGGACCTTCGAAGAAAGAAAATTGACACCTCATTAACAATGCAGGAGCTAGGGTCCTCTATATTTCCTATTCCATTCATAGGTGAACTGCATTTGATAACTTGCATATGACAGATATGCCAGGCACTACTAAGGTCAAAATAGTCGATGTAGAATAAAAGAAATACTTCTTAAGGAACCTAGGTTTTAATTGAGACCAAGACCAGGAGGGTGAGGAGACAAAACGTATGCACAACCCCTAATGAAGACCAAAGAGAACCTGAAAGCATTTACATGGGGTATTCATAGAAGTCTAGTTGAAGAATTTGATGGATAGGAAAGATTATAAGCAAAGAAATGGTATATTCAAAAGACCCTAAGAATTGAGGTAACAGAGAAATAGAAAGCTAGTAAAGAGAACTAAACATGAGTTATGCAAAGAATGGTGTAAATTGGGAGATTTAAAAAAGAATCATAGGGCTTTGAGCCATAGAAAAGGCTGGCTCGGTCATGCAAAAGATTTAATTGTAGGGATTTGTGTGGTACAACCACTGTCTAATGTTGGAGCTATAAATACTTAAGGATGGACTGAAACCAGGTTTTGTTCTTATTCTGGACTTCATACCACAGATGTTCTTAGGAAAGAAGCCAGCACACTCTATATTAGGGTTGACCCGATCTGGCCCAAAGCTAAAAGGACCAAAGGGAAGATAGAGTTATTGCAGGCTCAAGTGTTTCCTTGTGCCAGTTACAGTAACTGCAGATCTCTGGTATTGTGTATGAACTGCTTCATCTTGCTGAATACATTTCACACTCTTCTGTGGTCCATACTAGCCTGAGCTTTAGAAAGAAGGCAATTGTAGAAGCATACTGCTTAGTCAAGTTGACAGATTATAGAGTCCTGAGAGTGCCCCTGTTGTCTCATCTTTCAGTAACAAGCTTGCCTCCCTTCTGGTATCACCAATCTGAAATTCTAGCTGTTGTGGTCCTGCTGCATCTCCCATCCAGGTGTGTGAATTCATCCTCACAAGCAGTTAGACAGTCCCACATACTGAGTTCATGTCGATTGTGATACAAGCCTCCTTCTGGAACTCCACAACTATGAAAAGAACATTCTGCCCTCCAAAAGCACACAGAGTTACAGCGGAGGAGCTAGCATGCTGCTATCATTATTTAAACGAAGAAAAACACTGTAGACAAGATGAAAGAGCTAATAAAAATGTGTTCTTATTCCGGATTCTAAAACTTTAGCAGCTGGGCTTTCCCATGTGGAATAATGTTGCATAAATAACACAGCCAGGAAACAGAGGGGCTATGAAAAAGTCTAACAGAGTAATAGATGGGCTTGGACCTGCTGCTCATCACACCCGGTGGAATTACAAGGAAGTGGTCACTGGAAGATACTGGTGAACTGATGCTGGCATGTGCCAACAGCAGCTGCAGAATCTGTTACCTGGGTCATGTGTCACCCATTCCCCAGTAACTTTCTTTCGTTCTTCGGAACACTCCATCTATCCCCTGGGGACCTTTTCTGCTCCATCCAGTTTTGTCTTTTCGTCATGGAAATCAGACAAAAGATGGCTCTCAGAAAATAAGTGTTACCCTTAAAACTAAGTTTAATTTGTATATGATTTTAAAAGAGTAAATACCCTATGTGTATTCTACTCTGATCCAAATAACCCAGCCGAACTGATGACACATTTTTACTCTTTTTATTCTTTCAACAAAGCAAATGCCAAGAGGTGCATAAGAATGAGGAATAGGCGTTCAGCCTAAAAAGGTAAGTGCAGCTTCTTTCCATGTGCATGAGGCAACATGGCAGCAGGGAACCACAGTTCAAGTGGTCCATAGAATTGGAAACAAGTCTCATCACAGATTTGGGTGAGGTTTAGATGACAAGGTCACAAAATCCTGCCCAGCCTTGAACTCTGACAAAAGCCCTAGATGTCGCTATTCACTGGTCTCTACTTCTATTTCCCAGCAGTTTCTTAATTATGCACAAAGGGCTCTTAGAGAAAGGATAGTTTTTGGTTTTATTTGGTCCTCCAAGATAAAATCTTGGAAATACCATTGTAGCTGGAATTTCTACATTTGTAAACTGTCCCCAATGTTTTACCTTCCCCAAAGTTGCATGGGGCTCACTTTGATCTTTTAGAAGTCACAGGAGACCTGTGATTACAGCAGAGTTTACTTCAGTAGGGGAAGTGGATGGGTTTTTTTTTTTATTGGATATTTTATTTATTTACATTTTAGATGCTATCCCCTTTCCCCTCCCAGAACTTCCCTATCCAATCCCCCCTCCTCCTCCTTGACTTTATACCATTTTAATTACATGCAAGTATTAGGGTCAGTTTTAGGTTGAGGAACTAGCAATACAATAGTTTCAGATAGTCAAGAAACAAGCAAGACAAAAAACAAAAATAGTCAAAGAACAAGCAAGGCAATAAACAAAATTCCATGAACACTCCCTTGATCACTATTTCTAAGGGCTTACCCGGATGACCAAAATATCTGAGCCTACTTCCCTGTCCTAGCCCAAAGTCATTTTCATGTCTGAAGCCTACTTCCTTGTTCTAGCCTAAACTTTAGATTCCTGTCTGAAATTACTTTTTTGATCTAGCCTAATATTTAGATTCTTGCCTGAAATTACTTCTTTGTTCAAGCCTAATGTCAGCTTCCTAAGAGTATCCATAAGAATGAGCTCACTTGTGGGCTGTACTCAACAAAGAGGATATCCACAACAAACTGGAAGAAGGTTAGGGGACAACAGAAAGAGTACTGTTAGGATTTCAATGGATTAATATTAATTAATATTAATTAATTATTAATATTAATATTTTCTATATGACTTTGTCTTCCATTATTTGTATTTCCTGTGATCCAAGACCATACACTAACATTGCTATCCCTGTGATTGCTCTAGAATAACATGAATTACTAACTAAAAGATGATTCCTGCTTTCCTCAGAATCGCAAACCCTTATTGAACGGGTTCAATAAGCCCCCTTTAGAATCACATGGTGCAACTTTTGTTACATGACTTTTTTCACCTTAAAAAAAATCAAATATTTGATTTACAGAGAATGTACAGTAATAGAAAAGGATTTTTAGTAACAGTACCATGTACTATTAATTATGCAAAGACATCTGTAAATATTTTTTAAAACTATTCTCGTCAAATGAAATGAAGTTGGACATACTGGCCTGAGCTTTATCCTTCCTTCCACCTAGCAAGATCATAAACATTTATGCACAACTTACAGAAATTTGCTATTATACCATATAAAATAATTTCAGAGCATTCCGCTAAAGATTGTAATTTATTTAAGCAACAATTTGTTATTAAACATAAATTGGTTCCACTCTGGAAATGGCATACTTAAAAGATAGCATGGCTCAAATCACATCAATGTCTTCAAAAGTAATTTCACACATGTACTTTAAAAAATGATACTCCATTGCCACTTAGATCTGCCTGTGTGGGATCCAGGATGAGCTGTGTACATCAGCAAGACTCTTAACATCTCCTGGGTTGTTTGGGGGTTAGTTAGAAAACTATGCTTCACCCTACATGTACCTTTAGTCACAAATTATAAAAACTTGCTTAACATTTATATTTCATAAACTAATAAATACGGGGCAATGCATTTTAACTAATTCCCTCACCTCGTTATGAGTATGTACTATGTACTACAGGCATTAGAAGAAGGACTCAATAGTTAGAGCACCATACTTGAACCCACGACATTGGACAAAGTCGAGGTTTACTCAGTGAAGTGAAGCTCTTAGGAGGAAGTGGATGGTTGCCAGGGTGAAGAAAAGATATCAGAAATTTGGAGACTGATGGAGATAGAATAACAGACATCAGAGCTTCATAGGTGAACGGAGGTGGAGTGTGATGGCATATTCATTGAGCAACATCCCGAATGACAGTTAACACTCATGTCTTAAAGGCCTTTGTTTCTCGTTTGTTACACATTCACAATGCAGTGGGGTTGAATCTCCACTTAAATAATCAGAGGGGATCTATTTTCTTCATTGAAGTTACTAATTTTTTAAGATTCATCTATTTATTTTATGTATGCGCATACACTGTCGCTCTCTTCAGAAACACCAGTAGAGGAAACTGGATCTCATTACTTTCACTATGGGTGGCTGTAAGCCACCATGTGGTTGCTGGGAATTGTACTCAAGAACTCTGAAAAAGCATAAATGCTCTTAACTGCTGAGCCATCTCTCCAGCCCTGAAGTTACTAATTTTTTAAACTATGAGATACAGTATTTATATAACCATTAAATATAAAATAAAGCTTTGATAGAAAGGAATATTAGTTGGCAATATTGATTGATTGATTGATTATGGACTGTGACTCTCAGAGTAAAACTTCATGTGTAAGAGACTGTGCAGCCTACCACACACTTACAGTCAAAATAACTACAAAAAGGTATTTTTGCATGTTAATGATTTTCCCCAGGAGTGGGGAAAGTAGCAGTGAATTTATTTCTTTAATGTTTATGATACATGATTTTGTAGAAAAACCATGGTAAGATTAATGGCAAGTAAGTCTTTGAATTCCATGCTCTAATTTTATATGCTTGATATTTTCTGATCACCAGATTCTTGCTTGCCTTGGTGATCTTTTTATTATTACTATTTGGTTTTGGGGGGAAGGGGCAGGAGAGAGTCTGTGTTTGAGTGAGCGAATGTGTGGATGTTCAACCAAGCCAGAATGGGGCTAAAGTAACACGCAGTTGTGAGCTGCCTGAAGACATGGATACTGGAAACTGAAATCATACCCTTGTAAGAGCAGCCAGCACTCTTAGCCAGCAGTAATCACTTTTGACTACGGAGCCATCTCTCCAGCCCTCTTTTCTTTTGTTTTATTTTCAGGAAGATATGAAAGCTCTTGTTAACTTCTCTCTAAATCTTTGTCCTGTCCTATTTTTTCCCTCTATTCCCCAACACTTACTCCTGCAACTCAGTGTATCATCTTAATTGCAAGTCTTTTAAGGGTGGCCAACCTGTATTTGCTTTTGGAAATCCAGAATGAACACTATTTAATAAACTTCTATGTGTCATGTAAATTCTTAGTGCTTTGGAGAAGCACAAGTGGTCTGAATTTACCCTCTAATGCCTTGACTTCAAGCATTTTCAACCATTGGGGAAAGAAAATCATTTACATTTAGAACTGACAAGAAACAGACTCAGTTGTCTCTAAAATATATGCATTAAGAATAGCCTGCCAAGGACTTTGTATAAAGGAAAAAGATAATAAACTTAAAATGTATATACTAGTCAAGAAAGGTTTTACACATATAGCAGTATGATCCACTCCCTAGAACTAAGTGTCTTTGTACTAAATACAAAATTAATGCCAACCAAATGAGATTATTTTGGAATAGCAAAAGTTAATTATATCTATCTAGAATAAAATGAAAGTCATTTCCCTACAATTACATGGAGTAAAACTTGCAAATTTATAAGATTCTCTGATTTTTTTCTGGTTTATGGCAAACATCTCCCCATGTTTTTTCCATACCTTATAAAATCCTGGCAAATCTGGTATTTATTATGCCGTTCAATTCTATATACTCTTAGACTTGAAACCTGGAGCATGTCCAAGATTCAGACAAAAAAAAAAAAATGAACTAGTAAAAGAGAAAGAAAGAAAGACTGTATGGATGATTTTGTAGGAATTAGGTTTGATTTTGAGGATCAATTTTTTTCTATAATCCTATTACTGAGACTTACTAGATGTCGTGCTGAAGAATTGTGCTCTAGAGAATGTGTACCTATCAGATGAAATATTTATTTGCCTTAATGATTTATTCGCCTTTCTTTAATTGGTAGTTCCTGGCACTTCAGAAGGACGTCTGAAAATGAAAAAAAAAAAAAAAACAAAAACAAAAAAAAAACGCTAAGGTGGCATAATTCATTCATTTCCAGATTGTGATAAACATAATGTCTAATTTAAATTACTTCTGTCATTTAATTTAATAATGTCTAATTTAGATTATTTCTGTCCATTTTTCTCAGCTACTCCTTTTCTCAGATGTTCTGTATGATACTGTGGAGAACTGACAAATCTCAACAACATAAAATGGAAACCCTGCCTGCAGCATGTAGAAACTGCCCTTACACCCTGTCGTAGAACTATGGACCCACGGACTAATATCTCTGCTTTCTCCTCTTTCAGCCAGTTTTTTTTTTCCACTCTGGTCATTCCAATGGAACACAAACTGATTCAGATGACTCTTACTTGAAAATAACGTACACTGACTCGGGCCCAAATAAAGCAGAAAATATTTGAAACACTGTCAGTTGAAAATTATATTAAAAACTGAATAGTAAAAACCTCATACACACAATTATACTGACACTCTGGACCAATGCTGGACTCTGTTACTGGCACTCTATTACTTTTCCCTGAATATGAAACCTCCATGGATGGAATAAATTAATTCTACTCCAGCTTTGTTCCTCTGCATCAAGCACTGTAGAATTAAAGTTCCAGAATCAGGAGCATCCGTCAGTTCTCACTCTAAGTTACATGCCAACGTAACTTCAAAGTTGGTGAATTATAATGTAATTTACTCACCTCTATATTTAACCACCTGGGAATTAACTATTCTGATCTGTGAGTGTTATGCTCTTACTTCCAAACTCAGGGAGGATTCAGTCTAACTCTGTCTCATTTTCTTGAACGACAACCTGACTTGTGTTGAACATCACATCTTTTAACATTCTACTGTCAAGAAGCAAGTCATAGGAAGACATGGAATAGTATGTAGGAGTCATTCATGGTGAAAAGAGCTGCAAAGCCATACAGTTAACATCCTATACCTGAGGGGTGAAAACATGGGACCGCAACAGCGGAATTCACATCTTATGATCGTGTCCTGCCTTCTTAACAGTGAGGAGAGAAGATAGGTCCACTTTATACTTTCTATAGAGGGAGGAGATAAACAGCTCTGTCTTCTACTAGGAGGAGATGTCTCATCCTTTCCTTTAATGGGTTTGGGCGGAAAGTATATGGTATATACCTTAAAATGTAAACTAAATTGGAAATTTATAGATATTTGAAAAGATAGGCTATAGAGTAGAAAATTCAAAATTCCATGCTTTCTAGAATAAATTATGAGATATTCATACTTGTAAGAAACATTCCCTAGCTCTACAGAGAACCTTGACTCAATATGCTATTGTATTGTCCTACTACCCCAGATTTACAAAAAAAAAAAAAAAAAAAAAAAAATGATGTGAAGTGAAGTAAATATAAAAGGAGCATTATGATGCTATACAGTTCACTGCATGAGTACAGGAAGCAGCAAGAAAACTCCCTCAAAACATATGAGCATTTTCTGCCAACTTATATTTTTGGGCATGTAAAAATTTTGAAAATCATATTGATTCCTCCTTTTTGGTAAAAACAAATCTGGTATCTATCAAATGTTGCTTGACTCTACCTCTAGTCTCGTGACTTCTATAATCTTTCTAATGGGACTACAGACATGGCCGTGTCCAGAGTTTAAATGAATGATATGAGTTATCGAAGAAAGGAATGGACAGGTAAGAAATGTGGCCTGGTTAATACATAAGCTGTTACTACACATGTAACAGGAGCATTTTTGACTAGGGCATAGCTATGGTCTATGAGAAGAACTGTGCTGTTGCTTTCTTCATATAGATCAAGTATAAGACCTACATACCTCATGGGAATAGATACTTTAAATTCACCTGCCAAAATAAATGAGTCATTAGTTTATAGTAGTCACACAAGATATTAACTTTTCAGCACCTGTAGATGAGGGATCCTAGTTCCTGTGGCAAACTGAGCCCCATGCACTACCACTGCCCTGCAAAATACCTACTTTGTTACAGGAGTGAATTTCTGTATTATTCTTTGAAAGATGATCTCAAGCTTAGAGATAGATTATTTTCTATTGTGTCACTCTAGAGAGGGGAGTGTCAAAGAGCTGAACTTCACAAATAAGTCACAGTTGCTATTGCCATTGGTGACCATATGTTATGTTGATTTCCCCCAGATAATAGTCTCCAGAATGACTGTTGAAAGATATCAAGCTTTTATTATTAATTTTACGCAGTCCCTAAGGATCACCTTAAACAACTCCTATCTTCCTAGCAAGTCCATGCATGAGGTACTGATCTTAGAGGCAAGGAAACATCTGGTTTGGCCTGTGTATCAAAATGCGGATGTGCTGAATTCTGCTTTGGCAAATAAGAGCATTTTGGTTTAATTAAATTCAACAACAAAAGAAATGGAATTATAGTTCTCTATTCAACTCTGGCACTTCCATGGACATCGTATGTGTTTACATGACTTTAATTTGAGTGGTATACACTTTCTGTATTAAACCCTTTTACAGGACCAACCTATATAAGTATTCTTTTTTCTCTAATAAAAACCTAACATGAATCAGAGTTTAAAGGAATAAATGTCAGTTGACCAGAAAGGGTAATAAGATCTTGCCTTTTGATTGTTTAAAATCCAGTTTGGAGATACAATGAGAGTTAGGATAAGTAAAATTAAGATGCAGCAATGGAAAACTCTGGTAAGCGAATATGAAAACTTGCAAAAAATGTTTTTCCTGTATATTTGCTTTTTTAAATTCTCTTACATTTTTTTAAATTAGCTGAAATTGATTCCTTTTGTCTGAAAATGTAATGCTAAACATGCTTCCTCTGGGTAGCACAGCTGAAGATGTAAAAGCATCACAGAAATACTTACATTATACAGATTTCTTTTATATTAACCAGAGAATCTAAAAAAGGGCTCATAGTCAAGCATCCTCCATTAACATCCTCTTAAACAAGAGCCTATGCTCAGTGTTTGCTGTCTTCTTGCTAGCGCAGGAGAAATAGCTAAAGTCAAGCCACCACTTAGTAATGCTTTTAAATACTATAAAACTCCATATTGTTGCCTCCTATTATATCAAACTGTATTTCAAAAATTATAATAATGGCTTTTATTTGGCAGACACTTTTGTATATCTTCAAGTGTGTAAAAAGACAGTTACTAAAAGATCCATCAAAGTATCTAGATGTTTCGAGATAAGTCAGAGGTCATCTTCCTATAAAGAGAAACAACATATGAAGAAAAAACAAAATCAAAGGATGATTATAATTTCTGCAATCTTGCCTGGAGAATCTATCTCCTCCCAAATAGTCTTTTGATAAAAACAGACTGGCAGGAACCATTTTGTTCTGCAACAAAAGTTTTCTTAAATTAGTGGTAAATAAGATCACAGAAATGGTTGAAGTCCCTTCCTTGTATTCATGATTCCTGGGTGTAATCCCCAATTAGTGAATCGCATGAGAGAAAAGATGAGGGAGAAAATATTTATGTAGTTTGTTTTGTTGTTGAGTGTTTAACTCAAAGAATTTTTGAAAGAAATATAATCACAGTTAACATTTGAGCATCCGTGATGCTGGAAACTGTATTCAAGATTTCTCACTTGCTATTGCCTACTCGTGAAAATTAGCAAATTAGATT